>NW_024499351.1:8974796-9641145 GCF_017590055.1 Onychostruthus taczanowskii
ACCGGCTCCTTCCCGCCGCCCGCCCGGCGGCCCTAACCCGCCCCTGGAGCGCCCGGTGGCGGCCGACGCGAGCAGAAGGCGGCGGCGGCGGTGCGCGGCACCGGGGGAAGCATCTCATCTTCCCCTCTTCCTCCCGCTGCGGATAAGCCGCTGTCAGCTCACCTCAGCTCCGCGGCGGCTCGGGCGGCCGGGACCCGCCAGCCGGCATGGCGTGGAGGCGCGGGGGCCGGTGCTGCCGCAGGCTGCCGGCGGTGCGGGGCGGGCACCATAGAGAGGGCGGGCGGCGGGCGGAGAGCCCTCCGACGGCGGAGCGGAAGCGCGCTGGAGAGGCCGGGCAGAGGAGGAAGTGACGCCCCGGTTACCGCGGCGATCACGCTCCCGGAGCTGGAAGCGCGGCGCGGGCGGCGCGGCGATGCTGGCGCGCCGGGCCCCGCTCGGCGCCGCGGGCTGCGGCCGCCTGCTGGCAGCGGGGCTGCGGCCGCTGCTCTGTGCGCTGTCGCCGTGCTGGGTGACGGCGGGGCGGCAGTACCCGTCCCTGCGGGTAGCGGAGCCGGCGAAGGAGAAGCGGCTGGTGCGTAAGGAGCAGCGGAGCAGCCTCGTGGTCCGCCGCTTCATCGCCTGCCCGCAGCTGGCGCGCACCGTGCGGCGCTGCCTGCAGGGCGGAGCCGACCCCGGCCCCCAGCCCGTCCTGCTCGAGTTCGCGCCCGGTGAGCTGCCCGAGGCTCCGGCGCGCCCCAGTGACCTTGGGGGGTCAGTGCGAGCTGCCGCCCCTCGCCACCGGCCCTGCTGGCACCCCGGCCCCGCGGAGCGCTGGCTGCCGCTGCGGGAAGGGGCCGGGGCCGGGGCCGTGCCTCTCCCGGGATCTCGGGCGGGGGTGGTAGCTGCGCTGCGCTCCGGCGCTGCCCCGGCCGGAATCCCGGCGGGAGGATGTCCCGGACCCGCGGCCCGGCACCTTCCCGGGACATCTGGGTGCGGGCCGCGGGGTGTGCCTGGGGGGCTCGCTCAGCAGAGCTTGGGGGATGAGTGAGGGTGCAGTCTGGAGGCTTGAGGCACTCGTGTTAAAACTTTGCTGTAGAGTGACCAGAGGTGGCATTTTCTGTCAGGTAGTGCTGTGGTTTTGTAGGCGAGCTTTATCAGTAAAAGCACACCCGGGATTATGGGCTATGGCAGATCCTCTGCAGTTACCTAATAGTTTGGGGTTTTTTGTTTACATTTCTGCAGAATGTGTTTTAAAGGTAATATGAGTAAGGTTTCCCAGTATATTTCAGTTGGCAGAAGAAAAAGTAATAGAAATATTCGAAACGTTATCTTCAGTGCTGCTCAGGATCTAATTGTAACGCTGTGCTCAGTGTAATACAGTGAGAAATCTCGGGCAGGATGCCTGTAAATCATTTCTCTAACTTGTTCTGAAGTGTGTTTAACAAACACAAGCTATCTCCTGTTGAAGGTCCCAAGTGTTGTGTTGGAAAAATCACTAAAGGTAATCACTATGAAACAAAAATGTGATCCTAATTTTTGGGGTTTTTTTCTTTATTTTCCTACATCAGGTCCTGGGATTTTGACTCGATCTCTGCTTGATGCAGGTTTTAGAGTGGTAGCTCTGGAAAGTAACTCAGATTTTTTTACAGACTTACAGGTATACCTTTGATTCAGTTGCATGTTTCTGAAACAAAATTAAAGGGAAAATAAGAAATTAGCTTAAATTGTTGTGTAATTGTTCAATCAAAAAGGAATTAGGCAGTGGTTGTTACTTGCAACATCTGACATAATGCCTAATAACAGTATATAGTTTGGCATTGTACATCACAAATGCAGAATATTTTAAAATTAGTTTGGCATTTTGTGTATGTAGCAATTCAAGGTCATACAGAGTCTATGCATAAATAAAATTTCATGCATAAATTTGAAACTGATCGGAGCCATTGTAGATGTTTATGCTTAAGCTAGAGTTCTGTATGAAGCTGCAAAAAATTTGTAAAAATACTTTTTATTTATTCTGATTATCTCACAGTTTTATTTAATCTGTTTTCCTACAATTGACATGTGTTGTCCTCTGCTGCTCACCTGGCCTTTGCATGAATTCAAAGGGGGTCAGACACAGAGCTGCAGAAGTTGCTCTAGAAGGTTTGCATTACAGTGCTAGTTTGGAACCAATGACTCACCTGACTTAAAATGTGTATAAAATCCTCTCCACAAATATGAAGAATTCTAGTTTCAAATTGTTAAAAGAAGCTGTTTACTTAGTTTAGTAGTTTGTGTGACTTTTTACAAACATTGCAGAACATCTTACTAATTTAAGAATGTGGTTTAAAGCTCAAGTTGAAGAGCACAAAAAATGTCAAAATGCACTTCACAATGAAGGGGGCAATTATTTTTATCAGCTGAAAGAAAGAAGCTGTTCTTTTTATCAACTGTAAGAAGCAGCTCTGAGGTTTGACTCTTGTTGACTGGGTAACAATTTTAGGTAATGCTTGAATGCATTTTTGTGTTCAGGTTGGGTGTTTTGCAAAGCTAGTTACCGTATCCAGATTTCTTCAACTAAAGGTATTTTTATTCAGTCCCTAGAGGATAGCCTGGATGGGCAGTTAAAGGTGATTCATGGTGACTTCTTCAGAATGGATCCTTTGGCAAAGGGAGCTTTGAAACCACCTGCTGTGTCTTCTGACAAACTTTTTGAAACCCTGGGTGTAGCAGCAGTTCCTTGGAGGGCAGGTATATGTTTATAATCCCACATGTTACAAACACATATGTTTGAAGGGTGCATAGGCAGTTTGGCAAAAACTTTGGGATTTGCTTGAGGTATATGTTCTGTTTAATACACATGCTGGATTAATAGATGCGGTTTTCTACATTTCAGCTTTGCTTAAGACTCATGATAGCTTCAGAACCCCCTCCCCCCCCTCCCCATGGCAATATCAGATAATTAGGTGTTTTCTTGTAATTCAAAGTTTTTGTCTAATGCAAACTGGGCTTAGCTTTGACTAAGGCTTGAATTGTATTCATTCTTGAACAACATGAACTCACAGACTTTCTTTGCTTAGTTTTTTGTAGTTTGGACATAAGAATTAATGAGATTGTCTAATACATACTGCAGAATTTTAAAGATACTTTTTGCTATTGTGGGAAACAGATGTGCCTTTGAAAATTTTTGGAATCGTACCACAACAGTTGGAAAGAAACAGACTTTGGAGACTTCTTTTCGCCATGTATGAATGCAGTTCCATATACAGATACGGAAGAGTAGAACTCAACCTCTTCATAAGTGAAAAAGAGTACATGGTATGTGCAAGGCATTTTACTGGTAGTGAAGGTGTAGTGCTTCACAGAACACAAACCCACTTATATTGTATACTTAATGTTTTTGCTAGTGAATTTTTTTTCTACAGAATTATTAAGTATTGTCAGTTTCCTAGTTGTCTGCTTTATGCAGTGATAGCACTATTAATTTGTATTGTATACTTAATGCTTTTGCTAGTGAATTTTTTTTCTACCAGAATTATTCAGTATTGTCAGTTTCCTAGTTGTCTGCTTTATGCAGTGATAGCACTATTAAGAAACATTCTGTTGTCATTTAACCACGGATCTTAAAAATGTGAAGACTGGTCCCTGAGAAGTATATGCAGCAGCAGACTAGCTGCTTTCCATGGTAAATTGTGAAGTGATTAAATTCTGTGCCATGCTTTTGCAACAAGTTTGTTTACTAGTTGCGGGTAGTAGTTAATGAAGACTTAATTCAAAACACAAAAATGCAAGTGAAGAGGATTCCAAGTCACTAAATACCAATACAGTGAGATGCACTTGTCCGCTTGAGTTGTTTTGTATGCAGTACTGAAAAGAATAGAAGCAAAATACAATTATTTACACTCCTTTTCATTAATGCCCTATACACTAAAGTGCAGAGCCTTTTCTAGATTACATATTCCTAATTTAAGCTGTCCCAAAATTCCAGAACTGTACTTCAAGGATGACTTTTTTTCCTCCCCCCGCCCCATGAAACTGGGAGGTTTGTACAGAGTCATAAGCCTTTAATTACTTGAAGTAGACAAGGACTTCCAGGTCTGCTTACACACAAGTGTTGTGTCTAATGCCCCACTGAAAAAAAAATTAAATGTCTTAAGTATATTTGTCTGTGAAATACCAGTTTGGACACCACTGAAATACTCACTTGTGTGGTATGTTGTAATGGTCAGATTTTTTACTAAATCCAGGGCAGCCTTTTCATTTAAGGCAGTCCCTGTTTCATGGGTTTTTTGTTGTTTTTTTTTTTAATTAACTTTTCTGGTTATAATGTGAACTCTGTTACATAAGAAGTGTGTAGTAAAAGCTATTTGAACTTTCTTTAACTAGACATTCTTGACTCCTTTTTGTTGGTTGTTCTTGCTTTTTATCATATGACAAGACTGTGTAAATCTATTACACAAAGTTAAATCTTCCTGCTATAATTTACTTCTTCCCTTGCCCTTTTTGAGAATATTCATAAGCTTTTCTTTTTTTGTTGCCCTAAGAGTTGTTTGATTTATAACATTGATGAGAGTGATGACTCTGCAAGTTGCTTAATGGTCAGCATGGTCATCTAATGTTTTACTTACTCTGCTTTGTGTGTCTTCTTGGGAATATTATCTTATCAATGCAAACTGATAACTCTGCCAAAGTTACGGTTTTTATATGAAATCTAATCCTTATTTCTCTTCTGTGTGAAACTTCTCTGCCTTAAAAGGGACCAGAAAGTATATGCTGGAGAGTCATACATAGTTCTGTTATCCAAATAACTGCTGTGAAGAAATACTTCAAATATTTCATCTTCTAGCCCTGTCTTCTGACAAGATAAATTAAAATAACACAAAGCACATGTTAGAGGCCTAATGTAACTTTACCTTGGAATTTTAGACTTACCTGAATTTCTTGTTGTTTTTTATATACATATATATATATGTGAATTTTGCTTAGATAAAGACACAGTCTTGGTTTTTGTAACAAAAATTCTTGCTCTGCCATTTTTTTAGGTATTAACAGCAAAGCCTGGGAAGTCAAAGATCTATCAAGCACTTACTGTACTTGCACAACTAGGGTATGAAATTGAACTACTGCATAAGGTAAGAGTTTTGTACCAGCTGATATGGCCTAATGCTGTGTATGGACATGCATTTAGTAAAGGGTTTATAGTAGTTTACCATTGCAAACTAATTGAAAGCAATTTGATGTTTAAATCAGTTGGAGAACTGTTGGAAAACTTTCGTAAAAAATTAAAACAATCATGTTTTGTGTATAACTCTTTCAGTTAAGCAACATTCTTATTCACTATGATGTCAGTGTTTTCACTGAAAGCCATTGTACTCAAAAACATTTATTCTCAGATTCTAGTAGACAGAAAAAAAGATGTTTACACACCAGATAAACCTTTTCCATTTTTCTGATGGTTGTGTGAAACTAGAAGTCTGCTTTTCCAATCTGTCATAGTCTGCTCTTTGTCATATCCTCTGAATTTTGCCAACATATATGCTTTTGACTTCCTAAGCTGTGTTCAGTAGAAATTTTTTTGAGTCTTGCTGCTTTAATGTTCTAAGTATACCTGCTTCTACAAGTCAGTACCTTCTTACCTTGTGAAACATGGTATGGTTTAGTTTTAAAAGGTTTTTTTTATGTTGTCCCCCCAGTTCCTCATGAGCACATGGCCATCAACTTTCAGTTAATGTTTTTCAGATTTATCTTTGTGCTCTGTTTTTCTAGGAACCTACCATCAGAGTTTAAACGTTTTGCTAATCTAAAATAAGGTTTCACTGTCTATTGTCTTCCAAATACCTTATACTACAAGGTATACATTAAGGTAAATATTAAGAAGTTGAAGAATAGTACTTTTTGAAGGAGGTCACCTGACTCACAGGGACAAAGTAGAAGTGGAGGCATTTGATGTCTCTTTTGCCTCAGTCTTTAATAATACTGACAAGCCTTTTGCCTGCTGCACCTTTGTAACGTGCTTTAGCTTGGCCAACCTTGAATTGCTCAGGCAGTTGGACTACATGATCACTGTAGGTACCTTCCAACTAAAATAGTCTATTCTATTCTAACAAAACACTTTAATTCCGTAATACATAATACCTTTGCTTCCTCCCATAGGAACCTTGGTCTTCATTTGCAACTACTTTGAAAAATGGGGGACTGGCAATACCAAAAGCTGGGGTAAGATTGTTGTATATGCTTTTCTTCTGAAGATGCAGCTAAACTACTTTTAATGAAAGGTTAAAGTAACTTTGTAGCAGCATCTACAGATGTGTTTTTTAAGAACTGTTCTAATTAAAATTTAGGGCAGCACAGAGATTCATCAAAAGTGGAGTGAAGAATTGCTATTTTCTTAGAAACTGAAATAAACTAGTATCTTTATTGTCTGTGATGGAAAAAATATAGTGAGTAAACAGCATAAAGGAATATGAATAGATCAAGTATTTTTCAGAGAAAGTTACTGATAGTCACATCTACCTGCTTGAACAAAACAAGTGTTACCACAGTTAATAACACAATCAGTGTGCTGCTAGTTTTGGTTAAAATAGTTATTCACATGTCTATTATAGATTTCATGTGTAAGTTAATTGTGGAAAAGCATGAGTCTCCGAACTTAAATCTGGGAAGTGCAAAAATATTTAGTGTAAAGTTATTTACTTCTCTCCTTTGGAAAAGTAATGGTGTTCCTTTGTATAACAAAGGAATATTCTTATTTAATTCTGATAATATAAAAGCACTTTTACTTAATATTTTTGAGTTTCATGCTCCCCAGAAAACTGCTATGGTGCTGTATTGAGTGTGGTTTGCAATACTTCTGTAATATGTGACTGGGTGTGCCTTGTGTGCTTAGTTGTGTTGCTGGAAAGCCATGTGGAGAGCCCCATCAGGTGGGCTGTGCAAGACGTACCAGGACAACTTCAGAAGTACAGATGTCAGCTCTAATATATCCATTGCTGCCAATACAGAAGTGCATTTATTTCCTTTGAAGACTCCACTTCGTCCCAGTTTTACAAAATCCTCATGTTGCGATAGTGTCTTAGTGTCACTCACATAATTGTAGCTTTATATAAAAACAGCAGGTCTGATACCTTGCATAGGAATACAATGAAAACTCACATCAGGCCTGTATTGTCTATTTGAACTAAGAAAGTCCATTTTAAAAATATAGAAATAAACGTCAAGTGATAGTATGTTTCTTCTGTTTTCTATTTCTTTTTCTGTTTGAGGCACAGGGAGGTGAAGCCTCATCTTCTGATGAAATCATCTTGTTAAGACTTATAATAAGAAATATTACTGATGGCAAAGATGAAACTCTTGGCTTAAGATAGATACTGTATTAAAAAGTGATTTTTTTCAGTGACTTACTCTGTTTTTCTTGCAGCGGCTGCCAAATGACCATTTCTGTTTGGTACGACTGACTCCTCAGCAAAACCTTTTTACAGGAGGCTTGAAGCCCTCAAATGCATCTACCTTTATTTTCATGGTGAAACAGTCTTTTGCTAAACCTAAGTCTAAACTAATGGATAGATTAAAGTAAGTAAGAAAGAATTACAGTTTTTATACTTCAGAGAAATATCTAAAAATATTGAAATATGTTCCCAAAACAGTGTTTATTTGCATATGAAATACTGCCTTATAAAAAAACCCTCATTAATTAATTTTTAATTAATCATCAACATGTAGAAAGAAGATTTCATTATGGAACCTACTATACAGTATTTTGGGGACCATTCCTGTCAGGAAGGTTGGAAAGTATTTAGAATGTATATTCCTGTACCTCCAATGGAGCTTAGGTCATGTATCTGTAAGAAGTTTTCACTTATTTTACAGACACAAAGTCACCAAGAGTTTTGCAGTTACAGAAATTAAAAGCTGAAAGAGATTCAGCTTACAACAGACATCAAAGTCATGCTAATGAAAACAGCTGAAGGTTATAGAAGGTGGAATGGGGATGTCCTCAAATGGCTGTTACCTAATTAAAAAATTAGGCTTTAGACTTTACCAATTATACAAACTATTCATGTTTTTTTATGATCAGTAGATTTCTGTTTCTCAGAAATGGAAGGTGTTCACAGTCTGGAAGGCATTGACTTCTTGCTGATGAAAATATTGAATATACTTCTCATTTGCTGATAGTAGGTTATGAAAGTTAATTTCCAGAAAGGGGAAAAAAATAAGCTACTAAATTACAGTAGCTCTCTTAGAAAGAAAAGTGGAAAGAGCCTTAATGGATTTCTTTCTTAAAGCTCAGTGGTATACCTCATCTCCACTTGATCCTTCAGCCAGGAAGTTGAAGACTTCTAATATGCATCTTCGGTGTATTTATACAATTCGTTCCTGTCTGGGAAATAGTTAATGTATGTGCACATTTATGAAAGTATAGCTTTCATAGCAAAGATGTAGATGGGGGAGGGTGGATACATCTGTTTACCTGCAGAAGAAAATACCTGGGAGGTGTAAGTCACTAGTTCATGCTAAACTGAGTCATCCTTGGCTTTAATTTCTCTAGCACTGAAACACCCTTCTTAGGCTGTAATGCCTGTTACCAACTTATGAATTTAGGGTGGATGAGGGAGAGAGATCACCCATCCTGTAATGAGGAGGTTTGTGTGGTTTGGTATTGTCTGTGTGTGCTGGGGGCTTTATTTGCTATTGATGTGTTTTAATAGCAGAGGTTTCTTCCTGTTTGCAGTATAGATTGAAAGTAACTTGTGTTACAAGAAGAGGTTAGCTTCTTCTAGAGGCTGTGAAAGAGTGAAGTGAACCTTCAGATAATGTTTCTTGCTTTTCTTGCAGCGGCTGCCAAATGACCATTTCTGTTTGGTACGACTGACTCCTCAGCAAAACCTTTTTACAGGAGGCTTGAAGCCCTCAAATGCATCTACCTTTATTTTCATGGTGAAACAGTCTTTTGCTAAACCTAAGTCTAAACTAATGGATAGATTAAAGTAAGTAAGAAAGAATTACAGTTTTTATACTTCAGAGAAATATCTAAAAATATTGAAATATGTTCCCAAAACAGTGTTTATTTGCATATGAAATACTGCCTTATAAAAAAACCCTCATTAATTAATTTTTAATTAATCATCAACATGTAGAAAGAAGATTTCATTATGGAACCTACTATACAGTATTTTGGGGACCATTCCTGTCAGGAAGGTTGGAAAGTATTTAGAATGTATATTCCTGTACCTCCAGTGGAGCTTAGGTCATGTATCTGTAAGAAGTTTTCACTTATTTTAGAGACACAATAATAAAGTCACCAAGAGTTTTGCAGTTACAGAAATTAAAAGCTGAAAGAGATTCAGCTTACAACAGACATCAAAGTCATGCTAATGAAAACAGCTGAAGGTTATAGAAGGTGGAATGGGGATGTCCTCAAATGGCTGTTACCTAATTAAAAAATTAGGCTTTAGACTTTACCAATTATACAAACTATTCATGTTTTTTTATGATCAGTAGATTTCTGTTTCTCAGAAATGGAAGGTGTTCACAGTCTGGAAGGCATTGACTTCTTGCTGATGAAAATATTGAATATACTTCTCATTTGCTGATAGTAGGTTATGAAAGTTAATTTCCAGAAAGGGGAAAAAAATAAGCTACTAAATTACAGTAGCTCTCTTAGAAAGAAAAGTGGAAAGAGCCTTAATGGATTTCTTTCTTAAAGCTCAGTGGTATACCTCATCTCCACTTGATCCTTCAGCCAGGAAGTTGAAGACTTCTAATATGCATCTTCGGTGTATTTATACAATTCATTCCTGTCTGGGAAATAGTTAATGTATGTGCACATTTATGAAAGTATAGCTTTCATAGCAAAGATGTAGATGGGGGAGGGTGGATACATCTGTTTACCTGCAGAAGAAAATACCTGGGAGGTGTAAGTCACTAGTTCATGCTAAACTGAGTCATCCTTGGCTTTAATTTCTCTAGCACTGAAACACCCTTCTTAGGCTGTAATGCCTGTTACTGACTTAGGAATTTAGGGTGGATGAGGGAGAGAGATCACCCATCCTGTAATGAGGAGGTTTGTGTGGTTTGGTATTGTCTGTGTGTGCTGGGGGCTTTATTTGCTATTGATGTGTTTTAATAGCAGAGGTTTCTTCCTGTTTGCAGTATAGATTGAAAGTAACTTGTGTTACAAGAAGAGGTTAGCTTCTTCTAGAGGCTGTGAAAGAGTGAAGTGAACCTTCAGATAATGTTTCTTGCTTTTTAATTTTTCACAGAAAGAAATGCTCCATTATGATTTTGTTTGTTTGTTTCAGTTCCTGGAGCTTGGACAACAGTGACAGGTTACTGAAAGCACTAGAAATTCCCAAAAATGCTGTAATGTGTAACTTGTATCCAGAAGACTATAAGCGTCTTTTCGAGGCTTTGCAAAACTCCGATTTGTTTGCTGAGAGCTTCTTCCATGATGAAGTCTTGGCAAGTACAAGGACCATGAACTTATAAATCTAAAGCTTTTGGAAGATCACCTTTGCTTCTGGAAGATTACTTTGATAAAAAGTGATTTAAATAAAATCGGAGATACTGTTAGCTAGATGATTTCCTGTCCAAACAGGAAACATTTAGCAAGTAACAAGAGCCCTTCTACTTAGGATGAAAGTAATGAATTCACAGTTATCTTTCACAATCCTGTCTGGAATGGACAAGCTTTGCACACAATCATATCAGGAATGGACAAGCTTTGCCACTTCTGCAGGGGCTTATTAGCTCATGCTACTTTGGGATGTACTGCTTAAATGCAACTTTTTGTTACACTGTTGCTGTGTATTTACAACATCTGAAAAAAGTTAACAGACCAAATTATTCTTTGTTTGGTTTTTATTTTAGTGCTTAGTGACTTGAATGCCCTTTTGACAGATTCACAAAATACAAAGGTCTCTACCACCACTGAGTCTGCAACATTGTCTGCTTTTCTGAATTTGCAGCCTAAAGTCAATAAATGTAATAAACTAATAGTGGTATGTTAATAGAAGACAAGGTAATGACAGGGTGATAAAATATTAACTAGGAGTTGCTTAAAATAAAGATTGTGATATCCCTGAGGAAAAGTTGTAACACTTATTTCTTTTGAAAATAACAGGGGCAAAATGTACTAGTCTGTAATACAATACACAAACATCTACACATGCATAGGGATTATTTTAGGTCTGAAAGTCATCAGAATATTCAGTACTGTATGAATAATTTTAAAAGTCATCTTATTTGAACCCTCTACCAATATCTTTAATGCATAATACATGTACCAAAAAAATTACTCAAACCCATATGCTATTAAAATTCTGTTTTTAGCCATAGTACTCCATATGGCAACCCGTTCCTAAATTCTCTTTCTGTTTGACCATGTAACTGTTCTGTTGTTGTTCAACAATGCTGAGAGGTTGTACTGTTTTTGTGTTGTATATTGTAGCCTCTGGAAAGAGCTGTGGCAAAAAATACACTTCTTTAGCAAAGCGCTAGTTTATAAAATGCCATTTTGATGAAGGCTGAGTTATTTTCAGGCTGTGAATAACAGTAGTGCCCCAAACAATGAAAACAGAATTGTATTTATTAAGGTTAGTGTGAGGTATAAATGTGATAAGCATTCATCTCTGCCTTCCTCCTGCAGTTCTGGCTGCAGATGACAAAGTGCCTTTGAGCAGCCTCAGTTCACTCTGCTAGCTAGGCTGCAGCTTCCTCTTGAAGCTGCTGCTGAGCTTTTGTAATACTACAATGAAACTCCTGGAAAGGCTGAGGCTTAATTTGCAGTCTGCCTCAGAGCCTTGCTGGTGTTCTGGTGCAGGTTGTGAAGATTTGAGGCTTCCTTTCTGCTTACATCTCTGACTGTTTCAGAGACAGTCATAGTTAACTGTCAGTGAATGGCAACCTTGCATTAACAGAAGGAATTCCACCTTTTCCAGTCTCATTAGATGGTATCTGTCTTATCTGCTGTTCTGCAAGACTGCTCTGTCTCTTGGCCTGGTTCCCCACCCCACCTTGAATCAAAACACCTTGCTCTTGTTGCAGCAAGATGTCTTACACCTCCAACATACCAGAAGTATTCTATACATGAAATGTAAGACCACCACTGCCTAAATAAATTTCTTCAACTGTGTGCTGATAACATTTCAAACACAAACTGAGAGAAAGAAATTTGTTTTATTTTGATGCTGCTGCGAAGCAGCACTTAATAATCCAATGCAGAGACTAACAGCAGGAGTCTGTAAGTGGAAGGAATATTGCATAACTGGGGACTTGAAATGAGATTTAATGCTCCACAGAAACACACCATTAAGGCTAAGTGTAAGCAATGTTTAGCCTGGATCACAAATGTGAAATAGAGATAGAAATGCCTGCCATTATAAAAATTATTTTAGTATTCATGGAAAAGATTGAAAATTACTATTGTATATGAATAAATACACAGGAAGTGAAAATTAAGTAGGTCTATATACTTGATCAATTGATGCTATTCACTCAGTAATTCCTACTGTTGCAGGATTTTAGCTTTTGTAGGATAATGTTAAACCTTCACTTCAATTTCAAATTTTAAATTGTACATAAAGGCTTGTCATACATTTCTGTTACCATTTTAAACCAATGCTGTACTATTTGTGTTCTTTTCCTTTTCATAACTCTTTTTCCTCAAGACTGATTTAATACTTGAACCTCTGAAACATGAACTACATGTGACGCACTATCTAGTAGAACACTTTTAAATGTTGCTCATGCTCTTCCAATTATTTTGAGGAGCTGCCCAAAAATGGTGTTTGGCACTCCCTGTTAAAGCACCAGTATATCATAGCTGATATATTGATTGTAACTTTAGAGATGCCAAGTCTTTTCTAGTGGCCCTCATCACTTGTGCCATCTGTCTGGGAAAAAAAAATTATGACTGTGCTAGAAATTGCCTAAGCTCTTCCTACTTACCTATATTTAAATCATAACAAAGCCAAACAGAGACAGAAACAAATTTGGTCCAGTTAATGAGAAATTTTGCCACTTGGAATTAGGTCAGTTAAGTTGAACTCTATATAGTCAGTTCACTTTTGATCCAGAAGAAGGGTTTGTGACCTTGCAGTAATTAATCCAGTAGATGCTGTGATAAGGGGTTGTTACGATGGAATGTGTCTGTACTGGCTGTAAACCTGTTCAGCACTGGACATTTTAATAATCAGAGCTCAGCCTTGCAGGCTAATGATAATGTTGATGGAAATATCAGCACAAAACTTGAGAAACAGATTGTGTGGTATAGTTTAGGATGTGCAAATGTGATGGGAAGAAACTGAGGCTTCCTGAGAAGCATGTTGAATTAATTGTTTTGTCAGATGAACACAATCTGTTAGGCTGTAGATTGAAAACTCTGACCTGAGCTTTGTAAGACATTAATTAGCAAAGCTATACCTTTCTTCTGTAAACATTGAGAAAAAGGAAATAACAAGTAACTTTTCCAGGAAGGACAAGTCAGAGGGAGATGTTCGCTCACATTATATCCTTGTTTAACAGCTATTGCATCTTTCCTTGTGTGGGCTGTTCAACTTGTCACTGCTAAAAATAGGCACACTGACTGTCCCCAGCAGATAGAACACAACATGCAGCAAGCACAGGGAGCCCAAGGGAAATTAGGAATAGTTAAGATACACCAAATGAAACAGTCCATTACTCATAATGTAAGTCTCTAAGCACTGATGTGGTTGATCCTATTGATACAACCCCAAATAAACAAACAGCTCAGAACTTCCTGAGCTTGCTTCTGTCATTTGAAGGAAATTGACATGTTTGGGGCAGGGAAGATACAAATAAAGTAGAATGGTTTGGTAAATTTCCCAGTTAAAAAAAACCAACAGATAAAATCTATGTGAATGAATTATGTCCTTAAAACGCTTAAAAATTATGAATTTGTGCTTAAAATGCTTCTGCAGTGATTTTTAATTTAACATTCTAGAATAGATTTTTCACTAGCACACCAACACTGAAAGTATGAGACCTCTTCAAGAGATATGTGTTCATAAAAGATTTGTCTGTATTTACAAGCTTTCAACTAATTGATAGCTACTCTATGCTGTGACACAGATTTTGTACAATCCAAAATTTAACATTTTGTGTTTTGAACCATATTTTGCTCCCAGAAAAAAAAAAAAAATCCATTTTGTGCTGGGTTGTTTGGAATGGCTACTGCAGATTTATGAGTAAGGAGCAGAATTTGAATTATTTCATTACTGCAGCTGTTTCTCTAGATTCATGTAAAACACGCAGTCCTGAGATAGAAAGCTAAAGCTCCATGACGGTGTCTCCTGGCAGTAAGGATGTATGACTAATTCAGCAGCATCAGCCACAATTAAGTGATATTTCCTACAAAACTGCCCTCATTACACTCCCTGACAGCTTCTTCCGTCCAGAATGTGTCATGCACTTCAAACAGCTGCTGAGAAGTCTGACCTGTTTAAGTCTGTGTGTGTCTTGGTCATATTAAAATACCATGCTGATAACAGGGATTAAATTCAACTAAATATATTCTTGGGCTAAATAAGCACTTACTTACTAGGATATATAGCCCTACTATCATTATGCTTTCGAGAAAATTCTGACTAATGATTCCAAAAACAACTTATCCAAGTTGGGCATTCCATTGATCACCATTGCTCAAAGACTGTTGAATGGCCCTCCTAGGCAGATTTGTCACTAACCTGTAGACGTAGATATCCAGAATCAGTTCTTCAGGCCCTTCACACAGATGCCCAAATATCCAACACTACATTAAAATGTTCAATGCTGAGTTTGAAAGCTTATCTATACAGAAAATTACTGCAATTATGTTTTCATATCACTTGAAATGCAATGTCAGCTAAAATCTGTTTTCAAGTTTGTGAGGCTTACTTCCTGTACAGCTTATGCCAAGCTGATGGAAGTCCCTTTCTTCAGATATACATACTTCAGATCTTCCTAGAGTAGCTGGGCTCTTCAAGGTTGTGATTTTAATTTTGTTTGTGTGTCAGTGAGACAGAACACTGGCATTCCCTCAGATGTGTTTTGCAAAACTTTGCAAGGTTTTTTTTTTGTGTTACTGGACATATAAGTGAGAAAACCTGCCAAGAAAAAAAAAAGAGAAAATAATGAAAATTACATCTGGTATTATATATTTATATTGGCTCTTCCCTGAGTGCACTTTTTGCAGTTCATGGGTAGCCCTTTAGGTTCATGCTTTTTGTTTGACCATTCATTTCTTAAATTTATCCACTAAGAGAGGCAGATGTTAATTTCTGTTATTAGCGGGCTTGTTTTTCATACAGGTTTTGGGTGATGCGTGCTTAGCAACTAAAACAGCATAGATAGGAAAATGCAGAACATTTAATAGGTGAAGAAGTAAAGCATAGAGGCCAAATAAAGAGGTAATTGCCTGATATTTTAATAGCTAATAAGGTTAATTTTTGAGAAAGTCACAGTATCACTGTAATTTAACACATTTTAAAAATTTACTAGAAGAGATAAAGATAAGCATAGTAACATTCATAATGATTTCATTAACAGCTAGACTGCTGTCAGTTATTTTGGTAATGAATTACATCATTGCATCATTAAGCAAATGTCAAAATATATTTTTCTGTGAGAATCCTCTGGCTTTATGTACCTTGGTTCTTCCTAATAGCAGTGTTTTAGATATGCATATTGCCATTCCTTATCACCTTGTTGCAACTTGGATGAAAATAATTGCAGACTGAAATAATAGTTACTGAGAACAAAACAGAGTGGTTTTAGCACAGCTGCTTGGCAGAACTGTAAGGTCTATGTCTCAGTGTTCTTTGACAGCACGAATCAACACTCCTTTCCAAAACACAAGCCCTACCTCCCTCTATAGGCCTGATGAGGAAAACCAAAGTCGATCTGCAGTTTAGCACATTTAGCCTGCATCATGAGTGTAATCTCGTAAATGAATGAACATTATGCAGATCCATACAGAAAGCACTTATTTCACGGGCTTTGAGCAGCAACATTTCAGATTAATACTCTTATTTAATTCTGCAAGGGTCTGGCTTTTTCTATTGCCATTTTTATCTGACTCATGGTTTTGACAAAAAGTATCTGGTGTATCGGGTGCATTCTCAGTGAGAAATACCATCAGAGTATAGGTGCAGCTACTGGCCCAGTCACATTTCTTTGCATTCAGATCACAGTGAGATCCAGAAATACACCCAGATGCCAGCTCACAAACAGCTCAGCCTTTTCGGGGATGTCTTTTGACTAAATCATTATCACATCCCTTCCTTTGTAAACCAAACTATTTAATATTTTGGGCGTAAATATCTAAAGTGAGGGTGCCAGGAGGATGGAGCCAGGCTGTGCTCCGTGGTGCCGACAATACGACAAGAGGCAATGGGCAGAAACTGATGCACAGGAACTTCCACCTGAACATGAAGAAAAGCTTCATTACTGTGTAGGTGACGGAGCACTGGAGCAGATAGTCCAGAGAGGCTGTGGAGTCCCCCTGACTGGAAATATTCAAGATCCCTCTGGATACAGTCCTGTGCAATGCGCTCTGGAATGACCCTGCTTGAGCAGCGCCGTTCCACCAGATGACGCACTGTAGTCCCTTTTAACCGGACCCACTCTGGGATTCTGTGATATGTATTATCAGCTGCCTCTCCAGGCAAGGGGCTGCGCTGGCCCAGGACACGCGTGTGCCGTACTGCCGGGCTCTAATCGCTGCAGGCCCATCCCCGCCCCCGGCCTTGCCCTGATTTAAGATGGCGGCGGCCGCGCCCGGTCACGTGCAGGCGGGCGGGGCACCCGCGCTCTCCTCTCCGGTGGCGGCGCGCGCGTTAGGATGGAGCCGGCGGCGCTGGAGCGGTTCCACAGCCCTGGCAAGGGCAGCGGCCTCCGCTCCCGCCGCAGCGTGCGGCCCGGAGAGCTGCTCTACAGCGACGTGCCCTTCGCCTACGTCCTCACCAAGCAGCAGCTGGGCAGCGTGTGCGAGCGCTGCCTGCGCAGGTACCGGCGGGAACGCGGCGCTCCGCAGCCAGCGCCGCCCCTTCCGCCGGGGCGGGGCCGCGCCGTGCCTGCGGGCCGGCAGCCCGCGCCCCCAGGGAAGCTGGCTGTGGCGGGCGGGGTGGGGAGCGTGCTCCGGAGCGGAGCCGGCCGTGCCAGGTTCTGCGGCTATGTGCTGCCGGGGCTGAGGTGCGGGGCTTGCCGCTTCCTGCCGCTGTTTTTAACTGGGGACTTTTTTTTTTTTTTCAAACTGCGTTTCTGAAGTTGTCGTCTCTTGCCGGGCGCTGCTGTTCCTGGGCGGTTTCCCGGGCTGGCCGGAGGCGGCGGTGCCGGCGTGGCTCGGTGCGGTGCCGGCGTGGCTCGGTGCGGTGCCGCTGCTCCGCGCAGTTTGGCGGTGCTGGGAGGGTCCGGCCTCCGCTCGGGGAGTCCGGCGGGGCAGAGGGAGCTGCGCCCGGCGGCTCGCAGAGCTCAGGAGGCGCCCGCCTTCAGAGCTCCGTGTCTGGGTTATCCCGTACAGAGCACGTGGCTTTCAGACATGCCGTAAATAAATGCCTGCCTCCCGTAAATCCTTACCGGTGGAAACCGACAAGCGCATAGTGACTTTCTGTGTTTGTTTAGAAGGAAACAAGCAAAAATGTTTTTTAACCTTGAGCAGTTTCCCGGCAAGCTGGATTATGGCAGAGCTGTTAAAAGAACATCTGTATATTAATACCTGAAACATTCTGCTAGATGAGCCAAACCCTTGTATAATTGCCAAGACGTGAAGAAGAGAGACAAGAGAAAGTTCGATACTACTAACTTTTCTTTTTTAGATTTTTGCTTTGGTTTGATTTTTGTGGTTTGTTTGTTTGTTTGTTTTTTTTTTTTTTTTTTTTTTTTTGTAAGGGGATTTGCTCTGCTCTAATTTCTTTGTTTTGTTTTTTGGTTTTTTTTTTTTTTTTTTTTTTTTTTTTTTTTTTTTTTTGGCCAGGGGGAAGGGGCTTATTTTGAAGGTATTTGAAGTTTCATTTGTTGAAACAGACCAGGTGATTTGCTTCATGTCTTTTACAGGCATGAGAATATTTCTCATTTAATCAAAATAAAATCTGACAATGTATTCCAGGTGATGCTTGCATTTTATAAGAGGCACCTTGCATCTTCAGCATATTGAAAAAAAACCCCAACCAAAGCAAAAATCCAACGAAAATTCCTCCAAAAACCCCAAATATGCACCAAACTCAAAAGATTTTTGGCTATTATGTCTGTGCTGTCTGACTCCTGACATCAGAGTCCTTCAGGGTGGTGACTGAACGTTTTCTGCTTGAAGTTCTGAGAGGCTGTAGACTTCAGAAGACAGGCTGAGTGCAACAACAGGTGGAATAAAAGTGAATCTGGATGTAGATGTCTAGCCAGGGCATGTTTTGTTTGGAGAAATAATGGTATTACCAGCTTGTTATATCATGAGATGCTATTAATTTGTTGTTTTGGTTTGTTTTTTCTATATAGTGATAGCAGTTAAAGTAAGAAAGGTAAATAAGGAAGTCAAAAATATATCTCCACCAATCTGTCTTCCTTTGCAAAATATACTGCGGCTATACAGTTATATACAGAGAGTATAGATCAAGACTGTCCAAGGTGACAAGCTGACATTTATCTGATTAAAGGATATATGTACATCCATACAGAGATACCTTTTTTTTTAATGTATAGAAATTAGGCAATTAGTAAAGTACTGCTAAACTGTGAAATAGAACGGTTTCATCGATCTGGTTGAATCTGGTGTGGTCTTTTTTCAAAGTGAGGTGTCAGAGAAACGTTACTGTTCTCTTCCAGGACTACAGATAGCAGTCACATTGTCCACTACTGTTCCTGTTTTTCACTCTGATCTTTAGGTGGCAGTACAGGAACACAAATTAACAAAAAGTCTAGTTCTTAACGTTGATTTAGTGTTTTAGCAATCCTTTTATATATGCAATTAATGTTTGAGGCTTTATACTAATATGTAATTCTATACTTTTGTCTCTCTGCTTGTAGTAGTGAATGTTGTTTGATGCAGTTTTAGGCTGTGTGAGAAGTGCTGGGTGTGCCAGAAGATGGGTAGTGAAGTGCAGAGTATCTTCCTTCCGGACTGCCTGCTGAGAGGCAGCAAGGTCTTGCCAGGATTTGGGGTCACAGGCTTGTTATGTTGCTGACTAACTCTATGACCTTGGGCAAGTTCCTACAGCAAGGGTCTGATGTACCAAAGCAGGCTAAGGTTGGCTGTTGGGGGCAGTTTGTTTTGTAAAGGAAAGCTCAGATAGTGCAGTAGCTCTGCTTAGTCTTACCTCAATTAAAGTGAATATTATTGTGGAATTAAAGTGCTGAAGTATTTATATCCAAGAGCATATATATATATATATACACATACAGTTAGTGCATCTAATGGTAGAAAGATTAATAGCCCTTCCTTATCTTATTGGGCTGTTGGTACTATTTTGATAGTGACAGTAAATTTTTTAGGTCTACATCGTATGCAGAGCAGGTGGCAGATTTTTGTCACTATCTCCTCTTTTGTGATTTTTGTCTTACTTCAAATAACCCTGTCTTTTCTAATGAAGAGGATCATGTTGTTTGTTTTTTTTTTAATACAAGGCTGGGCTAAAATGCTCTGCTGTAGATGGTTTAATACAATAGCATAGCTGTTTGAATGGTATTCTGGTAGTAATTATACAAAATGCTGCCCTGAAATAGGAAACATAAAGATTTGCTCTGAAATGCAAGTTCTGATATAGTGTTGGCAGTGTGTATTTCTATGGAAGCAGTGTCTTGGTAGAACATGATGTATTGCATGATGGTATGTTTTTTGCAACAGTATCTGTAGTGTGACAAAATTGGAATGGCCAGCATCTTTTTCCAACAATTTCCTGCTGAATGCAACCAAAAAGATTTTTTTTCTCTTGATAATTAAAAGTTTTCTTTATGGGTTCTTCCATGCTTTAATACCTCTTTAATGTTGGTCTGACTCTCAGATTTTGAATTGAAAATATACCCAACCTATTACAGATTTGGAATCAAAATGAAGTGGAAGTCAATGATATCTTTGGTGTTTGTTTGCTTTTCACAAAACGTTTCTCTGATGCCTTGGAGTTACAAGAATCCACTGCAAGAATATTTAAGTCTTAGTTGATACTTAGGAGCAAGCAAACAAACTTTATAGAATCCAAGTCTCAGAAAAAGTAGAAAAAAAGAGATAACACCACTCTATTTCAAAATGCTGTACCATTTATGCTTTAAGGGAAATTAATATATGAGAATAAGGGATGAATAGCATTATGTATAGACTATGAAATAAAAGGATTTCTTGTTTGGGTAAGGGCAGAAGTTCAGACTCTGGAAGTGGGTTAAGGGGAAGTATGAATGTATTTTTGGATGTCTGCAAGTTTTCTAAACACATTTAGAAAGAGAAAAAAAAAGCATTAAAGGTAGGAGTGGTGATAAGCTAGAGGGGATGCAAACATTATTGCAGTATGGGAAATATAACCAAGATGAATAGTTGGGTGATTACAGTGTACTAAACAGAGGCCAGCAATCGTCTGCTCCTTGCTTGATTTCACCTGATTTAAAAATAGCCAAATGGAAATGCCTTTACTTTCAGAAGTGTGCATTCAGTCCTGTATCTTCAGCATTGACACACTCTTAAATTGGCTGCTTTGTTATTATTCTATATTATTTCTACGAATACGATTACTGCTACTAAGATTCATCACCATGGAAGTTGGCATACCATTGTTAAAGTCTGGAGTGTCCAAGTTAATGGCAGCCCGAATGTACAAAAATACCAGTAAGTTTTAACCATAGTATGGAATTTTTTAAGGGGGGAGAAGCAGCATTTAAGTCAGAGAGTGACAAGGGGAGTGGTTGTGATTGTGTGATCCTTCCTATGACTGTGTGGCTTAGAGTTGTGTTGTTCTGCCTGAGGAGAGCTGGTTGTTAACTGTTCAAGTGTACCCTTTGCACACTGCAGCACAGAAGTCAAGAGAGGAGAGGAGCTCATTATTTCGGCTTTCCAGCAATGGAAATTTCTCCATGAAGGTTCTCTCATTCAGCAATAGCTAAGATGCTTCCTTAAGCACCAGAGTGTCTCTTTTTGCACAACAGCAGAGTTCTGCTGCTTCCAGCTTTGCTGGGTGGTTAGGTGCAAACTAATGGATGCTCTTTTTTTATGTGATGTTTTGCATATGTGTGACTTCCAGTAATGCACAAGGCTGTGAAATCTACACTGCCTCCGTATTTATATCTGAAAAAATACTTCTGTTGCTGGTTAATACAGAAATAGATTTAAATGTAGGCTAATTTCTTGAAAACATCCTGTTTTGTTGCTCTAGGTGTTCCTTGTATACGTATATTTTGTTCTACAGGGATTCTCGAGTGTGGAAAACAAATGTTTGATTCTTTCATTCTTTGACTTTTAACTTTTCATCAGTTGTCATCAAATGAAGACCATTAAGTATTATAGCTCTTTAGATATAAAACAATATCCATGTTTTATAGTTTGCTTGTATAAAACATTTTCTGGGGTTTCTTCTCTCCTGTAGAATATTGTATTTCCATGGTTGTTTATAGAATGGAACAACAATGCTTTTAAAATTCCTTAAACATATGTAAGAACGTAATTCTTAGACTTACAACATAAATACATAATGCTGGTCAGCATGACTTGGTGCCATGTCAGTAAGTCAATAAGGTTTTTTAAATGTGAGCTATATGATGTGTTTGGTGTCCCTTCACTGCCAGTCAAAATTCTAGACAGAGTTCCAGTAGTTTTCAAGATGCATAACTTCTTGTGGAGTACAAGAATATAAAAAAAAAAATCTTATTAATCACAGTGTGAGTATTAGGAGCAATTATGTTTTTGTGCTTCCAGGATAGGATAATCCTGGGAATAATAGCCATAATTTGATGGAGCTTTCTGACAGTTAGGAGTGAAATTGCAGCGCTGACTCTTGATGTACCTGAAGTGTGAACTGAGAGCAAAGAACGTGAAACAAAATTGTATGTGAGACAGAAGCTATACAAAGTATCATAATTTCAGGTTCTGTGTACATTTGTCATAATGTTTCCCAAGACCTGAGAAATTGAACACCACCACCACCAGTAACGTTTCTCTCTGTAGCTGAATGGCAGTCTGAAAAAAGGCAGCATTTTCCTTGGAAGAGACGCTCCTTTCCCCATCTCAACTTCCATAGTGTTGAAGCAACTTTATGAAAAGCACTATAGAAATGGGGTTTTTTTTTTCTGCCCTCATGGTAGCTGAAGCCATAGAAGTGGCTTTCAGGCTGCTGTCCCGTGCTGCCAGCAAAGTCTTCTGTGAGATGGAGTGAAGACAAAGACTGCTTTCCTCCAGTGTCCTGTCCAGAGAAGGTCTGTAGCAGACATTAGGTTTATGGTCTCCATCTCCCATTCATTCTTTCTGGAGTCAGGGGGAAGAAGGAAGCTCTGGCATTCAGGATAGCATTCATAAGAAGTTGTCCTGGCCTGCCTGTTGGTTTGGTTTACTTCCCTCACAGCATCCTGTTTAGTGTGTCAGGAGTTCTAGTGGACCAGGAGTTTTGTGTGTTACTGTTAGCAACATCCCTTGGTGAGTGCTTTTGACCGACTGTTTATTTATCCTGAGGGCTTGTTTTGAGAATGTAATTCAGGTTCTCTTAGCTGTAAATCCTTCTTTTCATTGCCTAGTATTTTGGTCTTCAGTTGGTGCCTCCTCACTGCTTTGGGTACTCTGGGCTTGCTTTAGGTAACATATGGGTCACTGCTAATCTCCTTCCCTTCCTCCCCTGCCCTGTGGTCTCAAGACTGTTGTTCATGTCTGCTGCTGCCAACCTGGCTCTGCTCCTGTTAATAACAGGAGAAACAGAAAAGGGAGAGGCATTGTTAAAAATAAATTCTCTCAGGTCAAGAGTTTTTATTGCCATGCCTGTCATTCATGGAAAATGAAAATTTTAGGCATGCTTTAAAGGGCCCTAAAGCTATTACTGTGTTGGGATTTTGTGTATACAATTTTCATGCTTATACTGCTCTGTAATTTGAAAGGTATGGTATCAAAATTGTTGTCCTGTCAAGCTGTGACTGACCATTTAAGTTGTAGCATTGTTGTAGATTTTACTCAATTTAGGTTTTGCTGTGTATCTGCAATGCACATCTGATACTGTATTTATGTTCTGCATGGTGCAGTCCCTAATATGAAAGTTTTAAAATATTAATATGCTCTGCATAAATACTCTCTGCTTGTGGTTATTGGTAAAATGATGAAAATAAGTTTGTGGATTGGATTGTCTTTAGTATGCATTTCCTTAGGTTCATCTGTAATTGTGCAAGTACAAAATTTATAATCAGCACTAGAAGGGAAAACATGAGTGATTAAAGTAAGGTAACCTCTAGGTAATGTAACAACATGATTAGTTCCAGATATTTCCCCCCAAAAAATTTTAATTATGTGTAAGTTGCTCAAAGTTTTGTACTGCATTAGGAATTTATTGTTTAAATTCTTTAAGAACTGTTACTGATATCTTGCACATAAGTATTGGAATTCATGAATTGTTAGTGGTTACTTCCACTAAGTGTCCTCAAAAGCCACTCTGTGATTTTGCCTGTATGGTGTATGGAATGATGCTGTTTTCTCTTGAAGAACCTTCTTGTCTTCAGAACCAGTTGCAACAGCTGTTTTGAATTATCCAAAATTAGATGGGTGAGACTGATAGAATTTTCTACATGTCTCTCCACCCCAGGCATTCATGTTTTGAAGTGGGTTATGCATGACAACTTACCTGCTGTGCTGGCTAGGAGCTGCAGAAAGGGCAGACATTCTTATTGACTCTCCTGAGTCCTTGTTCTCCTTCCTGCTCGCACCTTCCGCTTCTCATTTGCCACTTTGCTGCTCATATGACCTATGATACACCGGTGCAGAGAAATAAACTGGCAGAAAACATACTCTAGCAAAATAGAAAAGTCTTAGTGCCCTTGAATCAGCTCATTGCTGGGGGAACAGAGCTGAAGTGGCCATTGAACAGGGGTCAAGGTCTGATGGTCAGGGCTGTGCAGTCTGGTAGTAGCTGGCCTTTAGTCTGCTGTAGCTAAAGATGAAACTCTAAGAAGGACAGTTAGAGGAATGTCTGAGCTCTTATGGATGTCTTTAGGAGAAGTAGGGCTTTCAGGTGTGCAGGATTGACTGGCTTATTAGTGTTGAGGACAATTTTTTCTGCCTTGTACTCCAGCCTAGTCCTGGACTGTGAGACGCCACCCTCATTTCTTTACCAATGTTTCAGTCATATTTTACTTCCTCAGAAGCATATCCTAGCTTCACTTTAGCAGAAGAAACACTGCAGACATTTGCAGTTGAAGTCTTGGTTCTGTGGGAGTTTATCAACTTTTCTGACTTTATTTTTGAAACTGATTTTACTCATTTTGGGACCTGTGCTTAATTCCAGCCTCTGTGGCTGACTGGGAGATTTCGTTTCAAGACCAAGTGAAAGTTTTGGATCATTCCCAAGGGTGTCCTGATGGCTGTAGGGTTGGTGTCAAGTAATGCAATTGGTTGAACTCCAATAATTCCTGTGTCAACTCAAGCTGCAATCCCTACTCATGCAATGTTTAGCTTTCCTGTTTTTCATCATAACTGCTAACTTCCTTCAGCTCAGCTTTGCTATTAATTTCATTTTTCAACCTTAAGTTGAAATGAAAGACTGAGTATTTTTTTTCAATAGGTAGGAAACACAAATTTTGGCTTCACTTAGGGCAGGCTTGCCCTGGTTGTTCACATAGTGTTTGTGTGCTGCCTATGTCATCAGGTTTAAATATTCTAAGCAAAAAAGCCAGCAAGTGTGTTGAGCACTACTTATGAGGGTGTGATTAGGGGTGGTTATGATCTCAGATCACAGAAGATGTAGAATGCAGAAAAGGAGTAAAAGACCATCACTAAGTAAAAAGAGGAAATGAAATCAGTCTTATCAACTGTAAACCCCTTCTTACAACTCACCCAAATATGGCTAATTTATAAAATCTAATTCAAATTTCTCATTCAACTGCTTGGAATGTGCAATGGTGACCTGAAAAGACAACTTCTTGGGTGTTGGAATTCTTGGTAGTGGGAAGGAGCGTGGTAGAATAGGGAGAAAGAAGTTGAGATGTTTGGTGGAGCATGGTCCTCAGGGAGGGGGGATTTGTCTCAGGAAATACTGAGCATGAAATAAACTGTGTTTCTTAGGGTAAAATACTTGTTCAGTGTATTTTGTGCTTCTCAGGCAGAAACTTGTTTTTATTTATTAGTCAAGAGCTTGAAAGCAGCTCACTTTAACATAAAGGTTCAAACTGGAGTGCTGTCTTGGTGGGGTTTTTTTTTGTTTGTTGGTTTTGGTTTTTTTGTTTGTTGGTTGCTTTTTTTTTTTCCCCCCCTTTCTTTCCCCGTTGCATTAAGTGCTTCTCCCTGGTAAGATAAACTATGACACCTTTCCTTCTTTTTGTGGGCTGATGGCTGTTTTCCATCACACAAATAGAGCCTGCTGCTCCTTCTGAGATAAGTGGCCTACCAAGGAAGACTAGCTGTGTATAAAAGTATATCTCATAAATTTTATCTCTCCCATTTCTATACACCTTGTGTGTGAGAAATAAATTCCACCTTGCAGATCATTGAGTTCAAAATCTTTATTGAATATTGTATGGGATGAGAAGATTTATGCTAGGCTAGTACACTACAGTTTAATTTCATTTGGAAAAAAAATTAAGATTTTTTTGATCGAACTTTGGATACACATATTTTAAGAACTGAGTGAATGTTGGTGTGGGTTTGTACTTTGTGTAGCTGGCTTTGATTTCTCTGGTATATTGACTCCAAGTCGTCCAGCTGTTGAAAGTATCTTACTCCAAATTTCTGAAAAAGCAAAAACAGACTGAAAGATTTAAAAGAAAAAAATGAAGTGGGACAGAAAACCACTTCAGAGATTTATGGTCATAAGCATCTATGTTGATTTAGCAAATCACACTGGCTATTCAGCTATTTGTGAATTTTATCCACTTGTCATATTAAAACAGTCATAGTAGTTGATACTCCTGCACAACAGATGGAATAGCCATGGAAACAATTTCTTGAAATACTGTATGAAACTCAAGATGTGGTGATTGATTTATCAGAAGCCTTTGCCTCAGGAAGAAGAGGCTATGCAGCAATCCACACAAGATATGTATAATATCAGGTGTAAAACAGATACAGCAATGAAATGTATTTTATCATCAGTAAGATAATTTACAGTATTATGTTGGATCTTCTGTTTGTTTGTTTGTTTTTGTTTTGGTTTTGTTCCACAAAATAAGCACATCATACTTAGGTAAGTATTTCTTACTATAAAATGTCCCTTTCTGTGGCTAAGAAAGTAGATGAACTGGGCTGATGAACACTAAGGAGTGACAGTTATAAAAATAGCAGAAAAGTTATAGAGGCTCATAGTTAGCAACATAGTTGCTGAAAGAAGTTAATTTGCCACTTCGAATGGATACCTAGTATTTTATTAGACATGTAATCAGTCTATTTCTTTTATGTGGGTTTTGCTGCCAATTAATACCCTTTGCTGCTTTGGCAGTCATTTTGATTGAATTGCACTGTCTGTTTTATATGACTACTGCTTTATTCTGTGTTCTGATATGTCAAAATTACTTAAATTCAGTTTTTAATGAAATTCTATAAGGAGTGCAGGCTTGCTGAGCATTGTATGCAAAAGAATTAGACGCATCTAAAGACTTTGAAAATTTGGCATGGGGTTGTTTTACTGAATTCGCCTTTCTGTTGAAAAGTGTACTGACAAGAAAATCCAGTTACATGTATATTAAATATGACATGCGTTGGATTCATTAGTGCTGAGTTAATGCCCCTTATGGAATTTAGGATAAAACAGGAGTGGATGTGTGGGATTTTGTGTGTGTGTGCTGAATTATATATTCAACTAATTTTTCATTGATTAGGAAGTTCCTGGATTTTCCAAGATTATATTTTGATGGTGTTCGTTTTATTTGGTAGTGCAGGGAGCATTTACTGCTCTCTGGTGCTGTTCACTGCATTTTTAGAAATTCCCTTTGCAATAATACATGTCATATTACTTTTGTTCACAACCCACTAGTAAGGACTTCTTGTCATTTTTCTCCTTTCTTTTGCATGGACATGGAATACAGCTTGGGAGAGGAGGAGTCAATAAAATCAAAGAATGGCTGTGCTTACCTCTTTTTTAAAATGTCTTGCTCATGTATAAAACAGAAGATATTGTCAGCTGATGTGTATATTTTAATGCATGTATGAGGAGCACGACAGATGAAGGATAACCTTGTAGTTTAGATACATAATTGGAGAATTAGAGCCCTTCTTTTGTCTTTTAAATTTAAGGTCTTTCCTAGATGACCAGTTGGAGAGAGGTTTGAGGTTTATTGCATTCACCCATATATTTAGAAATTGTTGATAGAATTTAAAATAATTTAAATTACGTTTGTATGTCACCTTAATGGCAATATTTGGCCTTAACCCTTGAAAAATCTTGAAAAGTGATTATAGGCAGCAGAAAGCATATCTGCTATAAATTTAATAGTACCACTAGAAACAGTCCAACACCAACAGGTGTATATGTATGCTTGGAATTAACATGGCATTTTAAAATTGGTAAAATACATCCTAATTATGCCAAAGCTGAAAGCTTTGCCATGCAAGACTTCATGGCCTGTGCAATTTTCTGGATGTTATGATTGTTCATTTCAGTTTCAAAAGCTGTGAAACTTGCTTGTCTTTGGCAAAAAAGAAGTTTTTGTGTGGAAAGAAAAATGCAGCTTAATTGATATCATAGATGGAACAGTAAAGAGGCCAGTGGAATGTGAATTACAACAGACTAAAGAAAATGTCAGTGTGAGAAATTGTTTACTTGAAATGCACTCAGGAGACATAACCTGGATATCTGCTCGTAGCAGAAGGGATATTAAATATTTCTGGGGAAAACTGATCATAAGGAAAGAACACAACAGCTTTTTAAAGTAATTGTCCACTATGGATGATATTCTAGTATATATCAATTACCAAAAAAAAAATAATTTAGCAGATGGAAGCTGAAGTTAACAATGTATTTATGGTATGAAAAGCTATGAAAAATGATTTCAGATTTTTGTGTAAAAATCTCAGATTTGGAAAGGTGAGACCTGAAGTCGTAGTTTTCCCTGGAAAGTTACATGGCTATGACCCTCTCTGTTACTCATGGGAACATTTAAAAAAATGACAAGGAAAATACAGGACTGGGAAGAGAGTCATCATTTCTGTACAAGATTTGAATTTCCAGAAGTTGCAAGGCATTTTACAGGCAGG
Organism: Onychostruthus taczanowskii; assembly: GCF_017590055.1. NCBI lineage: Eukaryota > Metazoa > Chordata > Aves > Passeriformes > Passeridae > Onychostruthus > Onychostruthus taczanowskii. The sequence continues at coordinate 9,003,097 of NW_024499351.1, forward strand.
GTAGAAATGGTTTAAATAGACAAGATTTTTTTTTTAATTGAAAAGATCTCTATGAACTTGTATGCAAACTGGTGTAGAGGGAACTGGATTTTGAGCTAGGCAGTAGAAAGTTGTGTCTTTTATTTGGTCAGGAGGGCTGTGAAATGAAAGCACCAATGCAAGGCATGTAGCTGGAGAGCCTGGGGCTGTTTGCATCGTTCCATCGGGGTGTTCTGCTGCCTGGTGGCAGAAAAGCACATCACGTATATCATGGTCTGTAACAATGAACATGGATGTTACCTGCAGTTCTCAATATCCTGTTTCAAAGTTGGTTTTAGCCTCTTATCTTGTTCTTGAGTCTCAGGGGGAGTTGAATTATTAAAGGACATATTTTGTCTTTGAACAAGTAGCTCTCAGCAATGTCAGCGTTTGGTGTGCACAGAATACAGCGATGTTTGGCTTTTTTTGTGGGGAGCTGACGTAGGGCTCTGGTCACTGCTGCAGCTTTCCTTCCCCTAATCTGCTTTGAGGCAGATGAAATAATTTACAGAACACCCAAGTGTGTTAGAAATTACTATGGAGCCAAAGATCTTGTCCTTAGAGATTGCCTTGGAAGTTGTGACTTTGGGAATACGTCTGTTCAGAACTACTGTGCTGTAGACTTATTAATTTTTAATTTTCATATCTTTTTAACCTCTCTCCATGGAGTCTTACTGGCTGTATCTGTCAGTACACATACTATTTTATGACCCTTGTAGTTAGGGTTACTTGTGAAGCACATACTTGGTACTTGTTCACATAATCCATAATATTAAAATTAATTTTCACTAAAAAGTTCTTCACTAATAGCTGTTTGTTATTAATTGAAAGACTATGCTTATTTTTCTGCTTATAGCACATAAAGATTCAGAATCTGTTTTAAAAACTGCATTTGTTGGAACATCTCCATGTCGATCCATTTTACAGCTTGAAGGTAATGGCATTTTTAAATATTCATTTTCCCTATACAAAGTCACCTGCACTCTGTGTCTGCCTCCCTTTTGTTGTAAATTCTTTGAGGCATGAAATAGCTTGCCAGTTGTCTCTTATGCTCAGAAGTTAATGAATGGTTATCAGTTTATTGCAGATAATAACTTAGCCACAAACCGTAATGCATGCTTAAGCTCATTGTCTAGAATTTTTGCCTTAAGACAATGTTTAATCAGTGGATGTAGGTTTAAGAATATCATTCCAGGCTGTGCATTCTCCCAGGACTACACAACAGAAACCTTCTCCTCCCCTGCCATCCTGCCCCATTCTGCAAGCAAAACTTTTGTCAGCTTTGAAATGCCTCCAATTTTACCACAAACTCATCATAGCTTTTAGTAAAGCAGGTGTTTTGTCTATACCTTGTGGTGAGTCCTTAGTATTCGTTCTGACTGGTGAAAATTAATGACTTCCAGTTTTTGCTAGGCTTGTACCTATGAAATAAGTCTGTCCTTGACATGTGTATCTCCTGTTGGTTTACTGCTGTTGGGGATGCGAGTTCACAATAAGGAAGAATAAAATCTCTGTGGATTCACTCCTGCAGTTATCTCTTATTAGAATAAAGACACAAAAAAGGTTTAAATTTTGTACAGCTTGTATGACTCCTAGAATTGCTAATTTCCAAAAGTGTATTTTTTTTTTTTTTGGGAGTGTTTTCTTTTTATGCATATGTATGCTTCTTATGCAATAAAAAATTCTGGATTACTTTTAATTGGGAGAATTATGTTCTGTTAAATTTACCTCATAGTGGAAATAAATAAAAAATTATGTTTGACCAGTCTTAGAAAAATTTAGTTCTTAATTTTGCGAAGTTATTTCCCAATCAATTTTAGATTAAATTAATTACAAAAATCCATTCATTCCTTCTTGATTTTTATTTTAAAGTTACTGAGGTTATATTTCTTAAATAAATATGGTGTGCATTTGAGGAAACAAGTTTCTACTAAAGCAGTGCAGTTACTGCTGGCACTCTGTGCAAGGTAATATGGTGGTGGTAGGCCATCAAATAGACCTGGTCCTTTATGAGATTTACCACAAAGCTTTGTACAATATTGGCTTCAATATCAGGCTTTTAGTGGAACCCTTCAAATAAAAGTTCCATCTTTTTCTATTTTAAAAATGTCATAGGAGTTACTGGAAAAACATTAAAACATTTGGACTCTCTTCTTGTTTGTAGTAGTTTTTCATCTTTTGCATAATTGTGTGTTGACAAAGTCTCATTGACAGAAAATCGACTCTGAAATGTGTACAGCATAAACACTGTGTGTCACTGATGTGACTGTACTTCCTACAGAACAGTCCATGAGGAGAGATGCTTTCCAATTAGTCTAGTTCCTTAGCCTGTTTCAACAGTGGGCTTGGAAGCAAATGTTCCTTCTCCTCACACTGAAAGACTAAACTGCTTAATTATGCTGGGGGATGTCAGTGCAGCTGCTGCTCTTGTGCTTTGCTTTAAGCCCCCCAAAGTGGTATTTAGGTTGTGTGTGGTGGTGCTGCTGGCTGTGGAAGTCGGGTGCTCCACATTGCTTTTGGATTACCTGCTCCAAGCCCTTTCTTCAGGAACTGTGGTTTCCTTTCACCACTAGAATTTAGCTGTTCAGCTGTTGGGGTTTCACCAATGACCAAAGCCCTCTGTGGCTTGGTTTTTTTTGGGCCTCCACAGCCAAAATGTTTCCAAAGGAAGGGCAGATGTGTTGTGTTTTGTTGTGTAAACAAAGTTGTTTCACAATAAGATGAAGAATTTTTCCAGGATGTTGTGAAGAGAAGCTGTTTCTGGTGAACACAGGTAGTAGCAGCCCAGGGAATAAACATTCAAGATAAACATTTGTGTTGCGCAAAAGCACTATTCTGTTTTGCCTTTTTTTTTTAAACCTAATCGACAATTTTAAGTTGTATTTGACTAACATTCTTCCTGACTCACTTTAAATAATCAACATTAAAAAAGCTAATTTGTCTAAAAAGTCTTAGTAGTGTGATTAGGTTTTTTAATTGCATGCTCAGTTCCACTGAAAAGATGATCATTAAAAAAATTGATGCCAGACATAGGAACAGTGTTTAGTTAGGCTGTAAGACTTAGGCAACTTCTTCTTTCTTGACAGATGTTGAATTTCTCTGTGTAGATAAGTTTAAAATTAAGGAAAAAAAGAAAAAAAAAGAGAAATTACAAGTGAAGCTTGTCTACCCACTTGCAAAATTGCCAGCAGCAAGAAAAGCAAGAGAAACCCACCAGAATTTAACTGCTGCTTCATGATACTTTGGTTTTGTTTTCTAGGTGGCCAAAGTACGCTTGTGTGTCTCCAACAGAATAGGAGCTGGTGTTCTTCAACACTAATTTTGGTTGATGCCTCCCATGTGCTTCAGCTAATCTGAAATTTGAAATTATGCTGTATTTTAAAGATATTTTCGCTGTTGCAATCAGATTTCTCAGCGAGAATTAGGTTTGTAGCTTTCTATTCTCTGTGAACACAAGGTCTGACCTTAGGAGGTGTTTAGGTGTGTCCACTCCTGTTGAAGGGATTAGACCTTGGACATAAGGTACAGGAGATGGGTTATCTTGTAGGATTGAGCCATTTCACTTAATTTCTGACCTAATCAGTATTTGAACTCAAGTCTCAGGAAATGAATGCTTATTCTTGCCATTTCATTTCTATAAGATGCTGCAATGAATTGGAAAATTATACTTCAAGAATACATGAGAACTCAGAACATCTGTTACAGTGCTATTGAAATATGCTTTTCACATGCCTGGCACAAGAAAAATAAATCCTTTAGATCTCTATATATTTGGAGTTGCTTTTTTTAATTTAACCCCTTCAACATTTTTCTTTTCCCTCTTAAATTCTTCTCCTCTTATTTCCAGAAGACCTAAAAGTAAGCCTGCAGCATTTCCAGAAGTGTAGAATCTTTAAACGATTAGTTTGCTAAAGTTACTTCTGATTAAAACTTGGACTGTGGATTTGGATTTTGCTTAGAAGAATCAAGTTTGAATTGTAAAGCCTGATTTATGTACAGGAAGATCTCTTAGGGTTTTTTTCCCTCCTGCTTTTGTGAACTATTCTGTATAACATTTTTGATACAAAATGTGGATCCCTTTTGCTATTGAAAGTTATTAGACTGTTTCTCTGAATGTTGGCATATTAAATATCCAATTAAATTTAATTAAATGCTGAGAAGAGATGATGTGTGTATTCAGATGTGCCCTTTTTTTTTTCATTTCTAATAGCAAGTGAAGATTTTGATAAATTGTCTTTGTTACTATTGACGTAGTTGTACTTAAATATCTTTGTTCCTTCCTCATGGTTGATCCCATCCTATGACACTGCATGGCTGACATTGTTCTGGAGGTTAGTTTTGCAGAATTACTCAAGAAACCCAACCCCACTGGGAAAAGAGAGGAACTTTCAAAACAGAAAGATGAGGAGGGTTCCAATCACACTGATCATATAAGATGGGGTCAGTTCTTTGTGTTCAGACACACTGACTTTAATCTGCAGGTTCTCCCCCAGTTGTAAATGTAGTCTCAATGCTCATGGTTGTCTTCTTGGTGAATGAGAAAGCATGGTCAACACTGAAATGAAAAATTATTTTCCAATGATAGATCTGTTTTACTGGGAATTGTTTAGCAGAATGTGAACAATGACTATGAGTCTCTCTGTGACTAGAAGATGCTCAGTTGTTGGGGTCTTAAACCGGGAACCTCTTATGCTGAAGTGTATAAAACTACTGTAGATACTATCATCTAAAGCTCTGTACCTATTTGAGAAATAATTATTTGGTCTGGCTATTGATGATTGATGCATTTGTTGAATACTCTGCCAGCTGAGAAATGAATTTGCTAATGAGAAACAAAATGACTACAAAGAACTGGGACTATGAAGGATGGGTTAGGCTCTGAAAAAAACTGTGGATAAAACCCGTCCTGCTTTGGAATATATTACATAGGATATAAAATTTACCTTCTCTGTTGCTATATGAAATAAGTAACATTTGTGGATTTTATTAAGTAAAAATTAGGTGGAGTTATAGTCTTGCACGTTCAGTTGTAACAGGCTGTGTACAAAATCTCTATATATCTGATGTGGTTGCTATGAATAACTGAGTGTGTTTCCCATCATTTGTCTCTGTGTGATCACTTTGGTGATTATAGAATTTTCTGTGAAATGGTTTTGGTGGCTCAGAATTAATTGAAAGCATACAGAGTAGAGTGGAACCATTATATGATCATGTGGCACACTTGTGTGAGGAAAGATTGATTCGATACAAAAAGACTTCACCAGCTGTTTTTCTTTCTACTCATAGATCTTTTATATATGTGTGGATTTAAAGTGAGTTGAATGTTGCAGGAGTTTTGTCCTACCTTCTGCCAGAGTCAATTCAGTGCCAATTCTAGTTAAAAGATGTTCTTTCTTCATGGTTGTCATATATACCAGAAAAAAAAAAAGAAAGTTAGTGTGCTATAGAGAAGGACAAAACTTTTATTTAGCTTTAACTTTACAATTCAGAACTATTTTTCTTAGACTAGTTTGCATCATTTGAAATAATATCATGTATTCTTCAGCTGTTTTGTGATAACAAGTAGCATCCTACTCTGTGAAAAAACAAATGATTAAAAAAAGGTAACAATTCTGGTGAAGGACATCTGTTGCTAACTAGTAAATTATAAGGCTGGGGGGAGTGTTTTTCAGCTGTAATTGATTTCATTCTGGAAGTGTAAGGGAACCTAAGTTAAAATAATGCAAGAGCAATCGTGTTTTTGAGCAAAATGAGATATGTTTTTAAAAGAGAATGTGCCTGGTGTCTTAAGGAAGGGTTTGAGGGGCATAGGAGGAGTAAGCTCAAGAGCTGAAAGAGGAAGGGAACCACATGATGGGTATTGCTGCTCTTGTCCCTACAGAGGACAGTTGGACTTGCATTTTGATTACTGAGAGAATGGACTGGTTTTAGTAAGCAATGGGATGTTACCTCATCTGGAGCTGTCATAACCTACCCTCCCATGATGCCTAGTGACACCCCAGCTTACATGCTATTTAAAAAAAACCCCAAAACTTAACACGGAATAGAACCAAAAATGCAGAATACATTACTCACCTCTTGCTGTACTATTCTATTTCCTGTGTCCTTTAAAGGTGTTCCTTAGACATGCACAAACCTCTCTCCCCACCCCACTAATATCTTTACTGGAAGTAACAGGACTGCAGTGTACCCTTCAGCCATGTGCCATTCCACTATGCTGTGTTATTTCAGGATTGACAGGGGGAAATCTTATTCTGCTGCTTGTCTTTCAGAACAGTGTGAACATTGCATCTGTCTTGGCTCACTGCACCGATTTCCAGTCGCCTGTAATTGCATCCAGAAAAGTTTATGAATTAGAGCTGATGAAGAGTTTAGAGCTTATGATTAGAGTTGATGAAGAAAAGGTAGACTCTGCATACCAAACCTTCCCCTTTGCAGCTTGGCTGCGGTATCCAGAAAGAATAGGAAATTTCAGCTGGCCTTCAAGAGTAACACTGGGAAAAAATACATTGCAGTAGATTGCAGAAATGTTTGCAGTAGGTTGCAGGAATGACACAAAGTAAATGGTTGCAGGGAGGTCTAAGAAACCCTGTTTTGTTGGGGCTAAGTGCAGCTAAAGAGCTGGGTATATGCGTCATGGCTAGGGCTTTGCAGCCTGGTGGTAACTGGTGGCCCAAGGGTAGGGTAAGATTGATGGCTCACTCATTCTATTGCTCATTCCCATCTGGTGCAATGTGGTTAAATGCCTCAAGCTTTCCCCTTTTATCCAGAAACTTTGTCTTCGTAATACTAAAAAAGAAACAGAGCAAACCATGCTTTGTTTCTTCTTAATTAGTATATGAACATTGGAGTTTACTTCCTTTAGATGTTAGATCTGGGCTTCGACATGTGCAAATTGTCCTGGGTTTGTTTGTTAAATTGTATTTATTTTACAACTTGCTTAGCTGTTTCTGTTGTTGCATGGATCCCATTTTCCCAAGAGTCAGTTATGAATTTTAATGGTAATTTTTTACATGAATTTTTGTGGTAGTTCATGCATGTCTGATTTTAGATACTAGAATTATTATCTCAGCTGATGCTATGGTTGTCCTTTCCTAAAGACCAATCCAAATCAAGGACAATAAATGCAAATTTATTCAAAGTTTATGGGGAGCTCTCCAAGATGTGTTTATAGCTGCAAGTCATCTGTATTCATAGTCCATCACATACCATGTGTCTGATCTGAGCGATTGGAATGGTCCCATTAGAGGAGACAATTTTGATTTCTTCAAAACCCTGTGAGCAGTGAACTCCTTGTTTCTTGTGTACCTGTAATGAATGAATAAGGGCTTCGTCAGGAGAAACCAGCAGGGTATTGTTTTAATAAGAGGTCAGCAATGAGGCTGTGCTGTTCACTGGGTGCCAGCAGTACGGCACTTACCCTGGCTTTTGGGTGCTCAGCAGGGCACAAAGTAGTGAGGAGTATCTGGACTGTGGTTTCCAGTTACTCTTTGGTATGGGATTCGTGTAAGAAACAATAAAAAGTAAAGGTTGGGTTTCAAACTCTATTACCTTTGTTGGGTTAGGTATTTGTTAGAAGCCTACTTCTGAGCAAATCTAGTAACTTTTAAGTGCATGCAAATATATTAGTGCATTATTTGTTCAAATTTAAGAATGTTTTGGAAACTAATGAAAATAACTGGTAGAAACAAACTTTAGCTCTATGCCTAAGGTGTGGATCTTGAGCCTGAAAACTGGATTGGTTTTGTTCCAAAAGACAAAGGGTGAACTACTCTTGGTAGAATAAAACTCAGATTTCAACTAGTGTAGACTGACCAAAATTGTGTACTATGCTAAGAGTAACATTTATTTTAAAGCCCTAATTAGTCTTTTGTTGCTATTAGGAGGTTTGCTTCTAATTGTTAAATTGTAGGGTTTCCATCCCTCGGATGCCCAGTTATTTGTCAGGTGTTCACACAGTGATGCAGCCTCTATGGTGCTAATCACCAGGTTGAGTATCGATGGCCCTTACAGCACTGCATGGTAACTGACAAGGTTTGGAGTCCCACAAGTATTTCCTGGTTTAGAAAGGGCAGCTTCAGTTTGCCAGAGAAAATTTTGTATCCAAATATTAGAATTTCTTTTGTTGTGCAACAGATATTTCAAATAGAGTACTGCATTTAAAGATCTGGACTTGAGACAGTCTGTGAAAAGTCATCTGTGATTACAAAATGAAGACATTTTCAAGAATGTACTTATAGTAGGAAAAAAGAAGATAATTTTGTTTTGAGTTAAGGGCATTGATCCTGGGTAATATATTTATTCTTGGGCAATAAATTTATTCAGATTAAGTATTCTTCTTAATTCCTTTCATTAAGAAAACTGTATTTGTGAGAAGAAAATGCTTGACTTTGATGGGGTCATTCTTCCACTGAAGCAGGATTTTTTTTCCTTAAAAAGCAGATTTAAACTTATAATCAGTCTTTGGAGTATGAAAAATGCAATAGTGACTATAAATGAGAAATTTTGACAGACTTTCTAGGCATCCCACACCTGCTGCTGTGATTGTGTTAGCTCTTCCAAGTAATTGGATAAAATTCCAAGATTCATAGTCAGGCTGAAGTATTTATATATTCTTTAAAGGCTGTAATGTTTCTCATATGCAAACAATGTGTAGTTTTTGTCGTATGGCTTTAGTGTATTTTTAGGAAATGTATTTTATTTTTTCTTTGATGAAAGTAGCAAATTTTGCATGGATATGAAATACTTTATGTGGCAGAGGCTTGTTAGCAGTATATTTTATAAGTGCAATTAATAAATATTCTCCATGAGGCAAATTTAAAATGAGAATCGAAGTTGTACTTTTTGTTTAATTTATAGCAGATATCTGTTGCAGGTGGTTTTTTAAGAATGGTCTATTCCTGATACTTAAAAGAATTTGAAGATATGCAAATACGCAAGTTTTTTTCTACTGTTACTATTTTGATCTTACTCCCAATTGGTTATAGTACCTGAATTGAAATTAATGCCTGTGTGGGGGCTTAAATAAATGCTTCCTTAGGGCTTTTATACTTTTATTTAGACTTTGAAAGGTTTCTTCCCCTTGATATTTTTCTTGTTAGAATATGGCTGTTTTGTTAATTAAGTTTATAGAAGAAATACAATGACATGTTAAGGCGGACTCTGTCAGGCTCAGGGTGGGCTAAGCCCCTCTGCTCAGGGTTTTGCAGAGCTGTTAGATACAAAGTTTGAAGTAGCCGAGATGGAGCATTAAGCAGAAAAGTTTGCCTGGAGGGATGTGTGTGCTTTATTTTAAGTGGGGTGGTGCAGCACAGCTGGCCAACAGTGTAATGGACCATGTGTGCTGCAGTTTGCTGGGATGGAAGGGCGAGTTGTGAGAGGGTGCACAGATCACCTTGCTTGAGAGAGAGCAAGGGTAGAGGAGTTTGTTGTGCAAAAAAGTATTTCAAGAAGAGCACTTTCTATGTATGTAGCTGAAGAATGGTTACCAGCTGATCTGGTCACGTGCAAGATATATTTTGGCATTTAAACACCAACATGCCACTGGAGAAAGATGAAACGTTGAATTCTTTGGGGGGTTGGCTTATGGTCATATAGGTACTGCACGTTTTGGCTACAAAACTGTAATATTTGTTCTTAAAGAAAAACTGGCTGTAAATATGTGGCTTTCTGATAACCAGTATGTATTTATCTGAATTTAACATTACCTGTCTTTAGTCCAAATTTTAGATCAATTCGATTTAGACAGACATGTTCTGGAATCATGAAACTAGAATGAAACAGGCGTGATTGAGAGATGCTTGACTTTTAGTGGTCAGGATTATGGCAGTAAAAGTAGTTACATGGTTGATGAGCTGTGTGGCTTTTCCTGTAATCTCAGGGAGATAGGAGTTGCTCTCTGGTTAAAATTACAATGTAGCTCATAGATTTCATGGAAGGATTTTTCCATTTAAAACAAACCAGCAGAGGGGTTCTGCTGTTAGGATAGTGAGGTTGGCCTATGCAAGGCTCTGTTCTCAGTATCAGTTCTGCTGTATTTGAAGGTTTTCTAATTTCTGCATTGGAGGTACATAATTCCTGTGGTTGGGACTGTTCAAATCCTTCCCTTCACTTTCTACATTGGCTGCTTAACTCTTCTGGAGCGTCTATGTTGGTATCTAGTTGAAATGTTTAAAGTACTCTTACTATCTTTGCACGGCTTGAAAATTGTTCCAAAGTGCATTTAAACTAGCAGCGGTTAAATGTTTTTGGTTTGGATGTAGCCTGCTTATCTCTTGCATTTTGTGTTGTATTGCCCTTCTGTTTTCCATATGTGTAAACATTCCTGAGAATGGTCCCTTCATAACTTCTATAACCTTCATCATAACCTTCTGAAATTTTACTATGGTTATGTTCATTCTCTGATTTCCATGAAACTGATAGCTGATGTGTTTCTTGCTTTCATTGTTCTCTGTATTAGAATATGATATTTGGTTAATTAAATTTACCTGCTTTTCTTCTGTAAGTATATAGTTCTCATCATTTGATAATTATTTTTAGAAGATTTTATTAGAACTTTCATAATGATGAGAGCAACTTCTATACATAAAGTTACTTGGATCCTTCTTTGTAGGATGATTTAAACTGTAGAAATTAATGAGTAAAATGAAAATAATGAAAAATAAATACGTAAAGTTCTGTTAGTGCCTTTGTTGTACCGGTGTTCCACATTATGGAAATTTTACATTGTTGGTCAGTTTTAATGTATTAAAAATATAAGCTGAGATGAGGAGTTGAACAGTGCTAAAGATTTATAGCAGAGGAAAGTCAATAACTTTAGGAAAATGAAGGATTATGGGCTTCTTGTTTGAGGTTTCCAAGTCTGTGAAAAAGGGTTAATGTGGATATTTAAACTTGCTAATAAATAGCATATGCTTTCTCAATAAATTATTGAGCTTTTCTCCTACCAGGAACTTTTAAAATCTCTAAGAATAACGCTTCTTGCTGTAAGTAAACTTTGGAGCAGTTATATTTGCGTGCTATATTAGTTATGATTTTTTTGGATGACTTATGGTACTTTTTGAAATACCAATATTTAGACAAAATTATTTTTCATTTCTCCTCCCCTTTGTTCCTGAAGCTTTTCCAGTTTTTAAACTAAAGATTTAAAATATCTTTAAAAAAAATTTGTCATATAAAATGGGATGCAGTTGACTATTTTTTTAAACAGCTATCTTGTAACCTCATATAGTTTATATTCTACTGACTAAAATAAAATGCTTATACATAAATCAGTCTCTCTGCTCTTGATTATTGTGGGCAGTGATGCAGGGACCAATTCTAATAGAATTTGCAGGGAAGAAGTCAATTGAGTTTCGACAGGGGTCATGTAGGATCCATAAACTCCCATGGGGCAGTTATCAAAGATGTAACTGTGTGCAATGGAGCATAACAGAGCTAATGCCTTTTACTTACTGATTCTTGATTGAACAATTAGTTTGACAGTGGTCACCATGCACTTTGCCCTTATTAGGTAGGTTTGATAGTACAAACAATCTTACAAGACATTTATAAGCTTCAAGGTGATTTTAAGCTCACAGGTAATTCTCCCAAAGCGGTGCTTAGGTATCAATTATCAGAGATTTTGCTTTTGCCTTCTTGGGTTTAACTCATACTCAATGTGTTTGTTCTTGATACTATCACTGCTTTATAAAACCCAAAAATTATGGGTTTTCCAAATCCCATTTTAAGTCTTTGTTTTAATTGGTTAGTTGGGCTCATGCCACGTGGCCCCTGGAAGAAGGAGAATGAATAAACTTACTGTACATATTGATGTCTGTGTGTGTTTGTTTTTGAACAAAAATTACCCTATGACTGACTCATTTTTGTTGAATAAAGGAAAAGAGAATTTCAGGTTATAATTAAGGGGCATATCCCTTAGAGTAATAGCTCTTGTATTTTTTTAAAATGGTTAAAAGTAATTGGCAATTTATTTTGGGGGCATTGCCTTAGCTATTTATGCCAGCAATTAATGTTTACTAATTGTACTACTTTCATGGTGAGTACATTACTGTAGTAATAATCCTTATGGCAAAAATAGCATATAACACATAGCTTTTGTTCTGTATGGTATAAATGTTTTTGAACTTGTTCACCCTAAATTTACAAGTGGTGTAATTATGTATCATCTCATTCAGTGTTTGTGTTTTAAACCAATATTATATTGTCTGTCTTGTGTCCAGATAGGGAAACAGGCAGGAAAACTAGAAGCTGTGCACCATTTTAAATGGAAACTTTAACAGATTGCCTTTTAAATTGGTTTATGGCTTTTACATATATAAAGTATTTTTTGCCAAGTGTGGTTAGACGGTAAATATTTGAGAGATTTTAATATGCACATATGTTACAGTATTGAATATTAAAAGGTGTTCACTGAAACAAAGTAACTTTAGTCAGATCCACATCTGGATATATGTTCAAATAATCATTTTCCTTCTTTTTGGAGTCGGCATGTAATTATTTTGATACAGTTCTTACAGAGCAGCTGAGTTCTTAATTTAGATGCATTCAAAACTCAGTTTAATTGCAAATCATTCCTGTCTTCTGCAAAATAGTCAAGTTATCAACATTTTTTCTTCTGAGAGAAGTATGGGCTTTATCACCTGCAGCTGTTGACTGATCATCAGCTTCTCTGAAATCCAAATCTACATATATATTTGAAGAAAATAGTACTTAAAAAAAAAATTAAGTGAAACCACCACAATATGCCAGGGTTTTTTGAAGACATGATTTTTAACCCCCAAATTTTAAGGTAAGAGCAGCAGAGTATCTGAAAAATTAGACAAGGTGTAGTGTAACAGTGTGTGAAATTAATTCTTCTCTATTATTGCAGCTTTGTCTGTTATAGGAGACGTTTTTGGCTCCTGAGTCATTGTAAATCACTGAATGCAAATGGAATAATGTGGAAGTAGCAGTGATATGTACAACAATTCTCTGTCCTTGTGATCTTAAATTCATTGCCTTTATGTTTTTCCTTAGTAATCATCTTGCTGCTAGATTAAGGTTATCTTTGAGCTTTGAGAACTCTGGCATTCAACCCTCCATGCATAAGCAGTAAATACCCAGTTTTCTACTTGATGAGAGAGAGCAAAGAAGGTTTACTGTGGAATAATTCTTCTTATCGTTGATAGCAAATGTTTGAATGCAGACCCAGAATCTATGATAATAAGGTAATCTGTTTCCATTTGCAATATAATTTTATTATTCATTCTTTGTAAACCATTTAGGAAGGAGTATGGGCTACCCTTGATTAGTCTGTAATTAGTGCTCACAGGCAGTATGGTTGGAGCTGTGTTGGAGGGGAAAATTTATCAGTTTTTAAAAGCTGCGTGACTTTTGTAGAGGAACTAAAGTACAGACTCCAAAGTGTGTGAAATTGCCATGTTTATCATCTACCTAAATGCTACTGTGAATTCTGCTTTATGTGCAATGTTCCTCAAAGTTAGGCAGGAGTATCATACATTGCATTTGTAACAGATTGAACATGAGGCAATTATCATTAAGCCATTTGATGGTGAAGCTTATTCCCCAAGTCAGGAAGCTAGAAACAGGTATTCTGTAACAGATTGGGAAAAGGCTTTTCAAAATGACCACATACTCTGTGCAGATGCACAGTGGAGCATCTGTGCAAGCTTCAGGCAGTCATTTATATACATTAGTGAGAGCATCAGTGTTTGTGTGACTCCTGTGGGGCATGCAAACACAGCTCAACTGTTATTTTGCTGAAAGATTTTCTTGCCAAATTTTTTGAAGTACATCATGGGGTAACATACAAATGGAGCTGAGTTGAAATGCCTACAAAGCCTATCTGGGAGTCTGCCTTGCTGCTCTGACTTGTGTTTATTCTACAGTTCCTCTTCCGTTATGTATCAAACCTTCACAGGTTAGCTACATTTATCTTTCTTTGAAGCAGCTCCCTGTGTAGCGCTGAGTTTAGTCAAGCTGCCTAATGTGTAATGCCAGTGCCACTGACAGGGCTTGGTGGTCCTGTTGATGTTTGAGATCATTGAAGCCTCTAGCACATAAGAGGATTTTGTGGAAGCACTGGCTGGTTGCAAGAGAAATTTGGAGTGCTCCAAATTTCCCCTGTGGAAGAGGGAGAGGCAGCATGTCCTTGGCAAGCAGGGTGCATGTGTCCACCTGTGCCATTGTGTGCATTTCTTGTGGTATTTGCTCACTGAACAGTGGTGGAAAGGCAGAGGGGTGAAGGAGTGTTGCTCTGAATCTGGCCACATTGCCTGCCTCTGCAAATGGTCTGCCTCTGCAAATGGTCTGCTGCCAGGGTGGCTGATCAACATCTGTGGCTCTTCCTCTAGATTGCTGCCCTGGGCTCTTTTGAACTTGGGTCTCTTAAAGTTGGGTGGTTTTCTTGTCTGCCTCCTTATTCCTTGCATTTGCTTGATACTTTTATCTTGTTTCCTATTTCATTCTCTGTTTTGTTGCTTTCCAAACAAAAGAAAAGTCAAATTCCTGCTGTAATGTGAGTTGAGAATTGAAACTGATGCCACAGTACTTAAAAGTTTTAAAGAATTTATGACAGTGACCTGTTGTCTCTTCCTGCATTGTGGAAAATAATCAGTTGCATAGAACTCAAAGCAATTAAGTGAAATTCATTGATACCTGTTAATTTACAGTTCAGTTGAACCTACAAGTGATCAGCTGCAGGGGAGAAAATAAAGAATTCTCCCTTCATCTCCCACAAAGTGAGGGACAGAGGAGGATTTGGTGAAAGCTGTCTTTCATAATTGCAAATATTTTATCAGAAAATACAATCTTCAGTGTGAGAATGTAGATTTTCAGGTTGCATCTTGTATTTAAGCCATCACTGGCACTTGAGTATCTATTGTTGAGGATATATTTATCCTCTTCTTGTTACTGTAAACAGATGCCATCTGAAAATTATGTATTGTAGTAAAGATTTGTATAATTGTAGTCTGTCTTCATAGTATCCTGAGCATGGAAAAAACATTGATTCATACAAATTTTCCAACAGGTAAGTGGTAGTTGGAAGGTGTTGTGTGTAGTGTAGTATCAAAGTAAATTATGGATATTCTGACTCTATTAACCTGTATAACCTTTCCCTTCCTTTTTTGGCGTGATGAATGGAGGAGTCTCTGTGTTCTCACAGTGTTATTGTATAGGGATGTCCTAGCCTCTTTTAAATGGATTTTCTAAATTGCTTCACCAGGCAAAGAACTGCTTTACTTTTTTAACAGTATTTGTGTAGTTATTGAAGGAATAGGTAATTGCAAGCACTTTGAGGTTTTATCCTAAATATAGTAAACTTCCTAGTTACAGGAATTACAAAAATTAAAAATTATGTTCTGCCATTTATAGATACTGATTTATTTTTATTAATTATGTGTATGGATTTTTATTTTTTATAATGAGGTTTAGTTTTACTTTTAGTTACTACTTTTTCTAGCCATTTGTCCCCAACAGTAACATTCTTAAATGTGTTGATATATAAAGGAATCTCTCTTCTTCTTCTTCTTTTGATTTTTTTGGTGGTAGTTTGTGTGTGGGGGTTTTTTTCCCTCCATTTTTTTGTGGTTTATTTTTTGTGGTTTTTTTTTCCTTCCTTTTTTTCTGTGGTATGGAAAGACACTGTTAAAAAGTGTCATGTGTACTTGATAGTGTTACTTTAGAGTCTTCAGACAGTTTGAAAGAACTGGATTTTCAGGTGTGGTATGGAAAGAGACTGTTAAAAAGTGTCACGTGTACTTGATAGTGTTACTTTAGAGTCTTCAGACAGTTTGAAAGAACTGGATTTTCAGGTGGTGTATATATGACCTATGCTTACTGATGCTAGATGCAGATCTCTTCCAGTAGCTCTCACAAAGAAGGATCTGCTCTGTCCCTCTCTGCCCTCTCTTGATTCTCTATACTTGCTCTTGGATCCCAGGGTGGCAATTTGAGTGTCAGTATCTCCTGGATGCCGCCAAGAAGAATTGGTGACCCAAGTCGTGTTGGTAGCTGCTCACCAGTACAAATAAATGGTTCATACTCATTACAGAGAGATGAATATATAGATGTATAGCAAGACCTGTGGAGTTGATGATTGTGGAATTTTCCTTGACACTTATATTTAAGCAGAACAGATTGTGCTGCACTTGATCAGCCTCTGAAGCCTTTGCTTTGGACAGGAGGTGGGGCATGGTGACTTTTAAAGATTTCACAAAACTTAACTGGTTTTATGGTTCTGTGATTTCTGTGCTGAGTTGTGGTATAAGCATCTCTCCACAGCTGCTTGCTGCTTTCTCCTTTGAGTTATGAGGGGTCCTGAGAATGGTTCCCGCAAAACTTGATTTGAATTAGAAATCTTTAGAAATCTCCCCTCAGATTGGTCTAATCTATACCTGCTTTTTCCTTTTCCTTTTGTTTTCCTAATCCCTAAAGCAGACATGCCTATAGCTTTGGTGTTTATTAATAAATGTCAGTGAGTCTTATATTTGAAGAATGGACTATTCCTGCCTATTGTTATGTAGGTGGTTTACTTATGAATAGTGATCACTTAAACAGCTTTCCGTTAGTGTGAAGTTTTTGAAGTTTTTGTAAAAGACTTTTTTTCCGAAGGTCAGGTTTTGGGTTGTTTTTGTTACAAAATGTGTGACTCAATGTGTCTCTGTGTTGCAGGGTGACTGACTGGAGAGTACTGTGGCTGCCTGAAACTTTACAGACGGACTGCTGGTTTCAGCTAGGTCATAGCAAAAGGGCTGCAGCTCATAATTACCCCACTTTCCCCAGCTAACACCATCAGAAATTGGTGTTTTTTTTTTGTTTTTTTTTTTTTTTTAATTGTATTAGCGCACAGTCTATTCTGGTCTGACCTGAAACAGAGAGGTTGTGTTTCTGGTGTCAATGCTAATTTACTTTTTCACTGGTCAGAGGAGAGCAATCTTTGCTGGAAGAAACTGACCTCATTGAGTGACTTATTTTTCTACTACTGCATTCATCCAGCAGTAGTGTAGTTGGTAAAAACTTTGCCAAAGACTTCAGTGGTACAATAGGAGTCCATTGCTGAGCAAGGTTATGGCATTCTACTGTGAAGGTCAGGGCTTTTGGACTTGGAAATCAGCACTGGAGAAAACACCAGTTCTTGTTCTCGGAGTAAGCAGCTTTCCTCCTTTCATTTACCTAGTTGCCTTTATCCAGTATTTTTATCTGCAGCTCTCCACTCATCCAGCAAACACATTTTCCGCTAGAAAATGCTAATTTGTAAATTTTTTTTGATGTATACATGCTAAGTATGCTTTCATAAACAAAATTTTTCTTATCTTAGAAAATGTGCTTGAACAGTTTAAAACCAATAAGTATCTGCGAAATGAATTGGTTTCTTCAAGCCATAACTAGGAGAGTTGTATTTTTTGGTAATTACACAGAATGAGAAAATTTTAGGAGTAGGAGAGATCCCAGAACAAGTAATTCCTTTTTCAAAATGCATGACATTAATTCACTACAAAAATGGTCATAAACTGAATTTTTAAAATGTTTTTATAAGAGTTCTGGTTAAACATTATAGGTATTATAGGATGGTAAGATGCTTTATTCTGCCAAGTTCCTCTGTTTGCAATTAATTTAGAGTACCCTGAATAAGTTATTTTAATACTACAGAAATGAAATATAATGATGGACTTAATTGGATTTCATTTTTCTTGCCAGCATTCTAAAATATCTGCACTTTAAAAAAATCTAATTCCTATTCAAAGTCAATATTCCTGTGAAAATAAAAGCACCTTCTAAGGCTTGTACAAGTGTTAATAAATTGATAGTCTGTTTTTATCCTTAGCTAACAGAGTCCAGATCTCAATGACTTTTTTTTTTCCACTTTTTTTTTTTTTTTAATTTAATATATTGTAGCACTACTAAGTATATAATAATTTCACTCTAAAAGAGAGTTGTACCATGTTCTTCTGGTGTCCTAAAACAACTCTTTTGGCACTGCCTATATTAATCTGTCCGATTTTTTCATAGGATTTATACTTTGGTCTGGGTTTATGTGCTTATATATATTTAGTTTTAGCAGATGACCGCATATTTATTTATTTTGGCAATATCATTAATCGTTCAGAAGACTTTTATCCCCAAATCCCTTGGTTTTCCAGGCAGACCTAGAACATCTGTTTGTACTTCTGTCTTGGACATTGCCAGCACAAATTAGTCTTGGAAACTCACTTCACATCTTAGCTTAAAATGTTTACAGACATTTTCAAGGTTCATGAGTTTTACAAGAACAATTAATACCAAATATGCTCTAATCCAGATTTCCACCCAAGTTTCTTAAAAGTCATTACAAATATGAACCTGGCAGTTCCCCTTTCCAGTCATGTAGATTAAGGAATTTTTGCTGTCTCTTGTTGGTCGATACACTGCTGCTGCTCACCTTACCCATAGTTTAGGATGAGGAATATAGAAGAATAGTATAAGATGGTTGTGTGTGTGATTCATCCATCAGTTCCACCAGTCCTTCCCTCATCATGTTTGTTTTTTGCCTTTTTTTTTTCTTTGGCAAAAAACTGCACTTATGGAATTTTTTTTGTTTGTTTTTAAATGAAGGCAGTGGTCAAAGCCTTATGGATTTTTTTTTTTAATCTCTTGAAGAAGGGCTCATCTTCAACAATGCAAAGACCTGGTATCATGATAGGAATTTTTTATCAAATTAGGTGAAAAGTAGCATTGTATGAAGTACAAAAATATGGCCCTGATTCAAGAAATGATTATGCACCAATGTCTTCCATAATATGCTCCCAATTTCAAGTTGGGAGACACCTGGCATATATATATATATATATATATATATATATATTTATATGTCTAAATATATATGTTTATATATAATAGCATAAAGGGAAGCTTTTCAGTTTTTGGAATGCTTGTGTTGTGAAGAAATTGTACAAAATTCAGGGGTTACTGATGTAAAGCTAACACACTTTATTAATTACATGTAACTGGCATGCACTTAGCCCGACTTCAGAAATACTGGTGCACAGCAGAGGGGTTGCCACAACTCAGCCCTGCTGAGTAGGGGTGTTCCAGAACATCAGAAATACCTATATAACAACAGACTGAAAATTCAATCTGCTTTATGGAAGAAAACAAGAATTATTTTGAGATAAGAACACAGCTTAATTAAGATATGTAATTTCTCTAATTGACTGCCCTGAACAAACATGTATTCTTTAAACATAACCTGTTCAGTATGAAAGCCATCATACCAGTAGAATAGGTACTACATGCACTTTTCAAAATACAGTTTACTTTTAAATTAAATAACCCAAATCAGTGTGGATCATCTCTGGGTTAGGTTTCGGACTTGAAATCTGAGTGGTTCCTTGACTGAATGAAATTTTGTTGCTGTGAATAAATCTCATTGTCCTCAAAGGTGAATTTTGCCATGGTGACAGGAACTGCATTTTACTGGGTTAAAGGTATTCCTTACCTGTTTGGCATTAGTTTTATCCTTCCTGTATGGGAATGGTTTTATAATTTTTATTTTGTATTAGCAGTGCTGTATATACATGCAGCACTTACAAATGCCTAAGTGCTGGTATTCCTCAGACAAATATTTCAGTTTCAGTAGTGGGACTTGTGTTTGACTGAACTGTGTTCCCTTTGCTACTTCTTCGTGAACCCAACTGATCTCTTTTTCAGATGGTGTATTCAGGTTTTGAGAACTCCACCAAAAGGAGAAGTCAAGTCATTTCATGTGGAATTCTTATATTCAGCTAAAACTGTAGGTGTAATTTGGGTTCTTTTACCTGTTTCAATAATCTGTATGAAATTAACCAGAGGCATTAATCCACTTGCTAGCTTAGAAATACCCCCAGTTATTAAAAGCCAGTGTCTTGATTCAAATGAAACAAACCAAAAATCCCTAATCCCCAAACTGCACCTGCATCCCCTGCCATTTACGCTGACAATTTGACTTTGCTTTTTTGGGTCAGACATTTAGAAGTGTCCTCCTTGGGCAAGTATTTCCTGCACAGCCTAAGGAACCAGAGCAACAGAGGTTGGGTGTTTGCCTCTCAGTCTGCAGGTCACTTGGTCTTGCGCCTGTCTTGTGGAGGAACATTTTCTCTGCATCTGTCATGTACAGCTTTGCTTTGTGCAACTCATGCTTTCATAAGAAATACTCAAATCAGTTTTACCTTAAGTACCTGTTGCAGTCATGTAACAACAGTGGGGACTCAACATAAGCTACTTAAAGCTGTTGGCATGCTGTGGTGTGTTCGAGTGAAGCATGCACAGGAGAACATCTGGCTCTCCCTCCATTAATAATGACAAAGTAACCAATTTGGATGTAAAGTGTGACTGGGGACCAGAATTCAAGCAGTAAAGTAAGCCGAATGTAGGGTTTATGTAGATCCCTCTGATACTGTACCAGTCTTTCCAATGTGCACAAGTCACTTGTGTGCACTGACAGGGCTGTTGAAGGGGGCAGGTGCCCAAGGTGGTGAGGAACCTCTTCTGAGTTTCACTGTGTTACTGCAGGAGTGGTGGTGGATGTTCAGAAAAGGTGATGAGTTGGAGTGTAACACTTTCAGGAGATACAGGATGAGATAACAGATATGAGATGAAAAGTCACAATAGGAATAAAATGCCAATACTGTATACTATATGTATGGATATGCCAATATTATATGTATGGATAAGAATATATTAATGTATATGCATGCACTTAAAAAACTTTATTTTGCAGTCTTGATGAAAGTGAAATTTTTATAAAGCAGTGTGGTTGCAATGGATCATCTCTTCCTGCAAGCTTTTTCAGCTCATTGATTTGAGGCATGGTTGACTTTAGAAATTACCAGAGACTCATTTTTCTCCAACATGTACTGCAGGCATTTATTTTATTCTGCAAAGCAGAGCATTGCTTTTGATTATTTAACTTTTACTGATACCTATAAGCCATATCTGCACTAACATACATTAACAAAATCTCCATCTCTCTCCCAGCAATTGCCTATCACAATAAACCTTCACTTTCTTCCTTTGCAAATAAGGAATAACATATTTCTCATTTTCCTGTACTGTGCTCTGCAGAGTCTCATTCCATGGTTGTTGAACTGAAACAAATAATCTGATTTCACTCATGACCCATTGCTAAAGCTACAATATAATGATTAAAGGCTCATATTTCTTGGCCATGGAGAAAATGAAATTTAACTGAAGACTTATAATGATGTAAAAGTAGTACCTTCTGGAACATAAACCCCAATTTTAACTAGGTAATTGTGGAAAATCCATGGCCAATCCATATCAATTTGTGATTTTTCTTATTAGTTTAAACCTCCTTGCTGTGTCTATGCACATTTGAAGGTTCTTCAATACCAGTGGCAATTTTTGAAATAGAAAAGTGTGTACTGATGTATTGTCATTGTGACAAATCAGCAGGGAGGTAAACTGCAATCTCTTATCTTATGACAGTTATTATGGCTTGGCAGCTCCTCTTCTTTTAACATTTGCTATGGAATGTTCTAAGAGAAACATGAGAACTGGTAGCTAATTGTGGGGAAGCATGCTGTATGTTGAAATTCCCATGCCTTAATTAAGAAATAGTTTTTTTAAAAATTAAAATATTAAACTAATTGCTTCAGATTTTTAAAATCACTTGGTTGTTTCTCATGTTGATGCAACATCATTATTCTATTGCCTGATAAAATGAGCTAGAAATGGAGATGCTTTCACTGAAAAATAGATGGGAATTTTTATTAAAAATTCAAGATGGAACAAAAGTAGTTCAAGTTTTATCTTCATTTCTACAGTTCCACAAGAATTTATGAAAACTTTTTTGCAAGTATTAGCTGTGCTTCCTCTCTAAAATAGTTTCCAGGAGACACTAAATTATTTTGACATTTCCATAGTTTGAATAGATCTCTTTTGTGAAGGTATTGCCTGTAGTTAGAAATGTAGCAGTACTAATTTCAGAACCGGTTTGTGAGAGAGAGCTGCCAGTTACAGGCATGCCTGACCATGTGCATATCTTCAAGCACATCAGCTAGTGAGATGGAAATTTGGATTACTCCTGGGGTTTGGTGCCTTCCTGGTCAAACTGTCAATTCTTCAGCAGGAAAAATTGTACTAAAGCTAGTGATGATATGGGGCTCCAAAATACATGTTGGAATTGGGCTGGTTTCTTTAAAAAGACCTTTTTGCTGGAAATGGGCAAATTTTAAAACTTTGAAGAATGTATAGGTTTTGCTTACTGAAAGTTTCTGAAGAATAGGTGGGAAGTAGACTTAGGCAAATTAACACTAGGGCTCACAGCTGTTAAATTATAAGAACTTTTTTTCCCCTCAAAATACATGAGTGTCACTATAGTTAGAGGCATTTCTTTTGACTGTATTTTTGTTTCTCTACTGAAAAAAAAAAGGAAAAGGGAAACTTGGATAATTGCTCTCTGAAACTGAAAAAACATCTATTTTGCTTTTAGCCATCGGATGTCACCAGAGTACAGAGAGTAAGTATTAGATGATGTGGAACTGATTTATGACTTCCCTTGGCTGTTTATTTTGGACTGGGAAGGCTTCAGCCTTGCAGAGGCTTTCTCAGATCAGTAGTCTCAGCATCTTGGCCAGTTTCATCATGTCTCTGACTCTCTTAAATTCAGAATATTGAGCATGAAATGGGTTCAGCATTTTGTGCTGCATCTATAGGGGCATTGACAAGAGTGAAGCAGGGGAGGAAGCAAACAAGAGGTGAACAAACATCACCACACACTTCAGCCTTGGTATTTCCTTGCCTGTTACAGTGGCATAGTTGGCAGAGGCATTGAAAACCACTTGTGTCCCCACTGCACACATAGTGCTGGGATTGCTAATTAGCTCACATACCTCATTTGCTCCCTGCTATTGGGTGGTGTGTGCCCTGCCAGGTTGGGTGGCATGGCTTCTGCTCTGTCCAGGTGCCTTTTATGCCTGGGCTTTGCTGTAAACACTGAGCCTGCAGTGGCTCAGCTGAGTCTGGGGATGTCTGCAGGAGTTTCAGTACAAACAGGTTAATTAAATCACAGGAGACCCTTACAAAGACCTTTGAGAACCAGATGAGGCTCCAGTGAGTCTTTAAGGATGCTTTGAGACGTGAAAAATTGTGTGAGTATGTTTTTTAACACTAAGATTTCTTCCAGGCAATGTGGCATTATAATGGACTTTAGGGTGTTTTAGTTGTAAAGCTTAACTTTGTTTTAGCTATTGTACAGACAGTCCTGGTTTAAGGTCTTGCTTTCCATCAGTAACAATGCAATGCAGTTCTGTGAAAATAACAACTTACAGGAATCAATAGTAAATATATAAATATATATATATGTGTATGTGTGCTGCATTTTCTGAATAATTTCTGTGTAGCATTGCTGTTCCTATGCTAGTATGAAATACCTTCATTCTTACTGGTGAACATTTCCAAAATTAAGTGTTAGTGTGGGACTTGCGGAATCCACCTTTCAGTGACACGTAAAGGAGGGACACAGAAGCAGGACATCCCTTCTGTATTGACATCCAGAATCTGTTGGAGAGATAAGTGAGAGATGTGTCATAAGAGCTTTTATTTAAGCACATGATAGGAAGAAGCTTTGTAAAATGTTTTCAGATCAATGCTTGGAAATGCCACTCTGATGAGATATGAAAATTGCTGGAAGGAGTATAAAGTGAAAAAGGATTTGAGCCTGGTGGGGAAAAAATAAGACTTCTTGGAGATAAAAAACAATGCCTTTGTAATCTGTAAAAGGAGAAAGACATTCTGAAATGGGAAAGGTGTTGAAATAGAGTAAATTAGGGAAAAAATATGAACAGTGACAAGCAAACCAAAATGCCTGCAAAGCTGGAGGTAATGAAATGACAGGGATAAAATATAGAAGATTTGAAGGAAAAATATGATGGAGTGTGTCAGTTAATGGTAATTTAAAAGACTATGCATCCAACTAAACTGAGAGAGAACTGGTAAGGCAGCTATTTGTAAACTTATTAGAGGTGTGTATAGATTTGCTAAAAGTGATCTTTCCTCAGGTTTCCCTAGTGTCTCACAGTTGCATAGAATAGTTTTTGAGATAAACAATGGTACTCTCAGGAATAGTCTGCATTTCTAGGAGGTGATGATGGACTCAATATGAGAAGTGCTTTTGTCTGAGGGAAACTTAAGTGCTTTTAAAGTGCATCCCAAGAGAAACAAGTACAGCAGAAAACCATCCTGCGCTGGAGGGCTGGATCAAAGTGGGAAGCAGAATTACAGGTGTCAGGAACATTTTCATGTCCTTCTAATACAAAAGTTTTCTTTGGAATTTTATGAGTTCATGACAAGACCACTTCAGATGTCTTGTGAAACCTCAGAATATCAGATTGCACCTGAGCTGGAAACAACCTGTTTCTTTGCTCTTTCTGCTATTTGGTAGGAGCACATTTTTCTTGCATTTTACTCCTGCTTTCTATCTTTGCAAGTTCTTCAGCTTATAAGTAAGCAGAACTGACTATTCTATTCCAGTCACCTACATTTGAATCTTAACTTGGATGTGATCTGACCACAAGGGCTAAGCAGGTTGAAAATGAAGAGTTCACTTCATGAATATCCTTTCTGAATTCTAAATCTACAGGGCAAAAAGCACTGGAATTTATTTTGAACCTATCTGTATTACTATGTCTGTCAAAGATTTTTGCCTGAAATATTTTATTTTTTCGTTCATCACTTTCAAAATGTGTTCCATAGGGAATGCAAGATCTTTTGGGCATAGATGTTCACATTTGGAAAAAGAAAAGCAAGTGAATAGGCATTGCAGGATCTCTAAAAAAATATTTATGCCAAAAATATAAATGTGGTCAAGAAAGGAAGGGAGATAAAAAAAGAAAAAAAAACTCATGAAGATATTCTTCTCT
The DNA here is from genome assembly GCF_017590055.1 of Onychostruthus taczanowskii. Lineage (NCBI taxonomy): Eukaryota > Metazoa > Chordata > Aves > Passeriformes > Passeridae > Onychostruthus > Onychostruthus taczanowskii. The sequence goes on from NW_024499351.1 coordinate 9,028,014, forward strand.
GAGAGTGTCAGAGGGGTTTGTATTTCATTGAAAATTATACATCCATATGATCCCGGAGGTAATACTAGCAGGATGTAAATGTTTACATCAGTATGATATTTTACAGTAACAGCTTTGTTTTGGTAGAACATTGACCTATGGGTTGAAGAAAAAACTACTTAGATATACAGGAGATTAATGAACTAATTAATCATTTTTATAGGGAGATGTGAAAGATGGGATGTTTTATTATATTTAGCTTCATTGGATTTTAACCACATGTTCCAGAAATGTGCATTTAAAAATATTGCATGTAGCTTTTTTCCAGGTTACTAAATTATAGATATGACCTTTTCATATTTTGAAATGTAATCTTAGTCTTGCACAGTATTTGTCTTTCTTCTTTGATTGAAATCCCAAGGTGGAATGAATGCACTGTGTGACTGAAAATAATCTGTTTAAGCCTGAAATTGCTGGAGGTGTGTTGGCATGCCCACTGCAGGGAAGCCCTGGAGATGGCCTTGATTTGAGGGCAGCTGTGTCAAAGTAGCTTTGCAGGGCAAGGAGATGCCACAGACAGTTTGTAGTAGTTACCTGGTGCTCTTGGAGCCACCTTCTGCTGTGATGCTGATTCAGAGCTCTCAGTGAGGGACAACTGTGAGTTTTGCTGGGGGAATAATTACAGTGTTTTCACACAGTCCCTGATTTCAGTTGTGATGGTGTTTGTTTTATTCATTGTGAACGTTGATAAAGTGTGTGTGTGTTGGTGCATATACTGCGTGTATACAGTATATTTATACAAATGTAAAAGGGATTATATTCCAAAGCCAGTCTTGTCTTCTAGGACAAAAAGCTCACTGTTTTGGGATATGCTGAGCACTTCTGAATGAGTTTTAGGCCCTTGTACTACTGAAATTCCTTCTAACGTAAATATTTTGGTTCTTAGTAGAGAGATGTTTTTGTATTTTCTTGTGTAGGTTAGGCTGAGAGGTAAATGTTGAATAGAGAAGTAGAATTCAAAGTTAAGATTAAATTTCATGCCAATTTGAGGGCCATATTTTTTGGTATTTCTTCTTATAAGTTCCTTCACTAATTTTATTGAAAAGCACATCTGAAGCATTTCACCATTTACCAACTTAGTGGAGAAGAGTATAATTCTGTTCTAGGTTGTATCAAAATAAGTACTACACTTCTAATGTCTTTATTTTCAAAAAATCAATGTGGATTTTTTTTTTTTTCCCATGGGAGTGACATCACTTTGTGGCTCCAGATAACTTTTGAATTTCAGCAAGGAATGTCTCACCATTCTTTTTCAAAATAGTGCAAAGAGGTTTTGAAAAATAAACACTTCTTTATCCAAATTTGGCAATACTTCAGTCACTGGGTGAACACAAAGACCAGTTTCTATACAGAAGTAAATGAAATCTAGTACTTGAATGTCTTTTTATTGCCTTTTTTTTTTTTTCCCAGCCTTGACTTTGGCTCCTGCAACCGCCAAAAGAAGAAAAAACTAAAATTCCACTGTAGATTGTCAGGAAAGGTTATACTGCAATGGAGAAATGACTGTAGACCCTTACAAATTTTGTTTAGAATATGTTTTTCACAGTTTGCAGACCAGGTATTTTTCGGAAGAAAAAGTAAGATGCAAAAAAGAATGATGGGACATGTACCTAATACACAAAACCAGAGGAAAAAATAAGATCCAGAAGCTCTTGTCAGCTAATGTCATATGACCCATACATCTGTGGAGTGTGTATTTTAGAACCAAATACAGACAGTACATATGTAAAAAAACACTTGTAAGGTTTGAACAGAACTGACACCCATTCTACGCAGAAGGATAATCTTTCTCCTCATTCATTTGAATTCTGATTTTTCCTTGTAGAATATATGCGGAAATGTCTCAGGGTGTTAAATGGATGTCTAGGTATAACAAGAATTACAGAAAATAACAGCAAGTGGACATTCAGGGTTACAAGTAAGACTTCAGAAACCAAGATTTAAGTTATGGGGAGTCATCCTGAGTGCCAAATTTTTGTTTCTGTTAGTAAGTAGTGTCCTTTAGAGTGCAAATTGTCTTAATTAAATTTTCATCAACAGATTGGTTGTTCTTGTGTTCTCTTTTACCTGGGCAATGCAATACCACTTCTGTAGAAGGTTGAGGTATGAAATAGATGATCATTATATTTGGGATTAAAGTAGGTATGTTTTCCTTATATAAAAGGTCTTAGTTCTCACTTGAATAATGTCTCTGATCGTTGATGGTTAGCTGTAGTTGCTATCTTTTAACTCCAGTTCTTCCTCCCAAAAAGCTGCTTCCCAGTGCTGCTCTTAGGTTAAAAAATATAAATTTGTATACTTAACACAATGAAGTGTGCAAGTGGAGAATATGGGAGATTTTTTCTATTACTTTTAGGAGCAGGGAATTCAAAGGTTTCTTACCTGGTGTATTCCTGTTTGCTCAGATCCAGTGTGGGACCTGACAGCAGTGTACAGCATAACCTTAGGGCAGAAAAGCCTGGCAGGCTTATTTCAGAGACTGTGGGCCATGGACCTTGTGGAACACATCTTCTCTTCTGCCAACTCATCCGAGATTGCAGAGCAGGTCCAGGGTCCTGGCCAAGGGAGAGCCATGAGCCCGCCAGGCTGAGCCAAGTCAGCAGCCAGGACACCAGAGGGGCTGGGAACACTGCTGTGGGCACAACTCATGGGCTGCAGAGTTGTTGCTCGCCCAGGGCTTGGATTTGGGATGTTGCAGACACATAAGCCCTGTGTTGTGCTGCCTGGCCCTCAGCACTTTTCATCCTTGTCCTCAGAGCCATCTTCCCCAGCATGCCTGGTGCCCACGTGAGTCAGCAGTGGAGTAACAGCTGGGGACCAACTGTGTTGCTACACGTCATTATTGGGAGAGAGGTGTGGAGAGAAAGCTGTAATTGCATTTAACATAACCCCTGTGCTCTCAAATCTACCAAATGTAAGATGGCTGTTTGTTCTTCACAATTTCATTTTTATTATTGGAAGACAGAGCACATTAGTAAAAATGATGAATGACTTCTTAGCTAACTGTAGCTATTGATTGCTTTCACTTTGTGACAGATCTGAAATGCACATACTTGAGAAAATCCAAGAAGACTTTATGCACTTGACAGGCTTGACTGAATCGCAAAGATGTAAGAATTTGTTCAGGAAATTAGTTCAGCTTGACATGCATTGAAAAGAGCTGCTCTTTTCATTCATGTGTACAGGGCAGGAATATTAACTGAAAAACCACATCAACAACAAAAATGCAGGAGCGAATTTGTGTGAGATAGTCCTGTTTTCCTGCAAGATGTGGCAGAAGCAGGAGTGTGAATAAACTACATAGAAAGGCACGTTGAACACAGTCTGGTAATCAGTTGTGTTATATGTGACACTTATCTTGTGAGTAGGGCTGAAAGTCAAGTGCCTGCAATCAGCAGAGAAGTGTAGATGCATTTCCATTATAAATTAAGTAGTCTAATTGTATTTGGTTGACTTTGTTGTGGTATTTGAAATTTATTAGGCCATTTCCTGGCAAGCAGAACATTTCATGTGATGTTTTTAAAAGTGCACATATTTTTTAAGTTATGAAAGTGTAGGTGTGACTCTGATAGGACCTGTTAGTCCAGGCAAACCCTTGTTAACTTCTTCACCTTCTTCTTAAGATTTTAATAATGTGTTAAAAAAAAAATGGAAAAAATAAATTTCTTGGGAGGGTGTGTCCACTGGGGCAATTCCGGTTGAGCTGTTTTTCTTGTTCTTTTCCTTTCTCATACGTTTTCTTTTGTTTCCTGCCTATATCAATCTCCTAGAAATTCTTCTAGCTACCTCTGCATTTGGTGTTGCTCTTTTGCCTTCTCAGTACACATTGGAAGAGCTAATTCTACGAACAGTGTTTGTAGGCCATAATGGCAGACCATAATGGCAAGATTTAGAAATAACCAAATTCTTTAGAGGAAAGATTCTTCACCTGACCATAATACTATGTTAGAGGTCAACTGACAAACCCTGCTTACTTGTGGGTTTTAGTTTTTGTTGCTGTTTTTTGTTTTGAGTGTTTGTTTTAGAACAGACCAAGATGCTCACTTGTACTTGTTGTTTCATAAGGGGTTGTGGTCATTTGCAAAATCCTGTTTATACTGTTTTGGAAAATTAATAATTTATTGTTAATTGCTGCATCTTTCCTTTTTTGTTGCAGCAGAAACTTTTTTAGAGAATAAAGTATAACTGAATCCGTTATATCAAATTTTGTGCATTTTCTCATCCATTAAATTAGTCACATTAAGTGAGATGTAGTAGGTTCTTTGTAAGGGACCTGATGCTATCTCCAGGTGAAGTTTAAAGGTAATAAGAAATGCATGGGAGTATCTGACAGTGACTTTAAAATTCCTTTAATAAAGCCTATGACATCAATAACATATTGAGAAGGACAGAAATATACCAGGGAAATTGCCTTTCTTCTTAAAATGTTCTAAAATACACAAATTGTCCATATATGAATACATGAATCTGACTATGAAGGATTTAAGAGTTAGTGCTTTAGATCATGCTGTTTTACACTTAGTATGCCATGTAGCATGATCCAGAGATATTATAAATACAAAGGAATTTTTTTTGGTCCGGGAGGGGAAAGAAGGATTGGAAGAGAAGGCAATGATTTCGTTAGCAACTTTACTATTCAGCTCTCTGACGGGCATTCTACATCTACTTGTCATTCAAAGAAATCTCAAAGATGAATGGATAATTCATTCATTTAATGGCACCAGGAGGGAGTCGCCTTATTCAAATAATCTGACTGAAGTGTCAGTTTGACAAAAATTCCAGTTTTGAGTGGTGCTTAGATTTTTGTGTATGTGTTTGTTACTGCAGCATCGTTAAACCCTGGGGACAAAGGATACGAAGGAAATGTCAACATAAAGTATTGAAGCTTCCAAGGTTGCTGAGGGAATTTGGTGCTTTGTGGTAACATGTCTGATTGTTGTGTTACAAAAGCAAGATGGAATATGTGTTGGTGACTTGACATGAATGATTCCAATAAATCCTGGCATCTCTTGGAAAATTGCCAGGAGATATACCAAGGCCAGGTATCCTTGCAGTGTATTAAGGTTATTGCATCTAGCTGTCTCACAGAAGAATGTGAAAACTGTAAGAAAGACTTCTCTGATTGTTGTGGGTATTGACTAATTTAAATTCAGCTTCCAAAAAGTTCTAATTACTCTGCTTCGGAAATTTGCATCTTACCTGTTGCTGCTGGGACTGTGCGGTACTTCAGTGTGTTTGGGACTAAAATTGCACATGCTCCATTTTCAGACTCTGAACTCAGTGTTGTGTTTTGGTGAATAACACGTAGAACAAACAAAGTCTACCTTCAAAGTGTTTTTGCTTGAGCTTCTAATCTAAATTGAGAAATATATCCTCCTCTACCAGAATGTGGTCAAGGTTGTGTCATTGCACAACCTTGAAGATGAAGTAGCTTTCCCCAGCTGGCAAAATGAAGATTTCACGCTTGTTTCTAACTCTGAATCATCCTCAGGCATTGCACCTTAAAATTGAAAACCTAATGTACATGTACAAGATTTTCGATTCTGTTTATAGAAATCCAACAGTTGCTAGTTTTTTTCTGTCTCAAGGGCTGGCTTTTCAGGTAGGAAGGTAAAGAATGCTGTAGGAAAACATCTACTTATATCTGTTTTTCTCCTGGTAGTTAGTATGAATACCTACAAAATATTGTGTGACAAAATAGGGATTTTTATGCAGTACAAATGAAAATATTTTTACTTGATTTTAATGAACTGTTCATAATGCTCTTCTTACTATTTGACCAGTGCAGCTGTCTAAATTCCCCAAATGCCTATAAGAGTCCTAAGATAATGCATCAGCTCTTACTTTTAATAATTCAAACATAGTAAATCTTTGATATATCAGCAAAATACCTTTCTCACTTGTGGAACCTGAGAGAAGGGGAGGTTGGTTTTTGCTATAGCCTCAAAATCTGACTGATTTCTATCCACATGAAGTAAATATCTTTACTTACCTACTTGAGGTACAAGATTTGCTCTGTGTGTGCTTTCACATTAAATGCTTTCTTACTGTCTAAAAATGTGCAGAACTTCAGTGATGTTTTATGAAGTCATATGGCTAAATTAAGACAGTATCAGAAAACAGTACTACAAGGCAGGAGGTGCTTTTAACCTTTAGATTGTAATGTATAGGTCTGGTAGTTCTCCTAGTTTTCATTGGATTTTGATACTTCACCTATGAATTTTTATTTTGCTTTCATTGTCCACTGATCAGAAGTGTTTTCTTAGAATAGAAATTTCTGGTGACATGTCAACTTTGGACTGTGTTATAAAGATAATATTTGATGTCACAGCCGCAGGTTCACTGCAAGGTCTTGTTTAAGACAGACAGTGATGCTTGCTTGCTTAAGACAAGGCTCAGTAAATAGATTAGCTAGCTGTATTGCACAGCTCTAATTATGATGTTATCTACAAAATCAAACTCCTCAGAGTTACAGCTACATGACAAAAGCACATTTGATACTTTTCCTGTTGGTCCAAAATGGCCCCAGAGATGCTGAGTGACGCAAGTAAAGGGTTGTGACTATAGCTTTGAACATAACTATGTACAATTTCCTCTTTCATTACAGTGCATTTCAGATGATTCTTGTTCTAAATATATTTTTTTGTGACTTGGAGTATTTGGAAATTGTTAGTTAGGTAAAAAGGATAAATACAAAACTTGATCTGTATTTATAACCCTTTTTCTTTCTTTCTGTTTTTTCATTCTAAACAGGAATGAAAATCTGCACAGGTGCTCTCAGTGCAAGGTTGCTAAATACTGTGGTAGATCTTGTCAGGTAAGATGAAAATAACAGCTGTAAAGGGTTTAACAAAATAGGCATTTGAAGACTTTTTTTTACAGAGTCTCCATACCTTTTGCATGTTGTCTTACCTCTGCACTGTGATTTATTTGTAGTTTTGGACAGGGTGGGTAAAAATGCTGGCTTGTTTTATTGGAGTATTTTTAAAGCTACAAATGTGAGATTCTGATAAGTGCAAAAGACAAAAATAAGTTGAAATGTGTGGTGTTTGACTCTGCTTGGTGAGTGAGGGAGGAATAATTCCTAAGCTTGTCTGTAGACTGGAATCTCTAAGTCAATTTTGCAGTAAAACAATTTGCATTTCAGGAGTACTTTTTATAATGCAAATTCTCTATTCCAGTTTTTTAAGAGGAAATAAGCGTCAAGTATCTGTTGAGAAGAGAAGGTGTTAAGGAAAACTGCTTCTCTGAGGAGATTTTCAAGAAGTAAAGTGGTCCATGGCAGGAGGACAAGGGACAACAGGCTTAAGTTGAAAGATCAGAGGTTCATATGGGATATAAGGAAATGCTCTTGACAGCCAAGAGATTTCCAGGGTGTTTGTGTGATCTCTGTGTTTGAGGGTTTGAAGACCCTACTGGATAAAGCTCTGAGTTGGGTCTGACCCCAGAGCTGACCCTGCTTCGCAACTGGAGCTCTCCATAGATCCATTCAGCCTGAGTTAACCTGTGATTCTGTCCTATGAAATATTTCTAAAAGGTGAAAAGTTCTCAAAGGCCTAAAATCTCAGCTTTTATATTTGACTTGATATAGAGGATTGCCTTATAGGACACTTGAAGTTTTACATGGTTCGTCATAGTTTTGCACTGTGAATTTATTTTATTCTTTTTTTTTGGTGGGAGGGTGATGGCTGGTAGTGGTTGGGTTTTTTTTTTTTTTTTTAGGGTGTGTGTGTGTGTGTAATTTATTTTCCATTCCTAAATAGAGAAAAATGAAGAAAAGAAGCTACTGGTCAAAGTAGACTAGCAGTAATACTCTATAGCTTTTTAAGTTAAGTCTTCGATATTCCAATGATCATGGAATGAAAGCATCATAGAATAGTTAGTGTTGGAAGGGACCTTAGAGATCATCTAGTTCCATGGGCAGACACCTTCCACTAGATCAGGTTGCTGAAAGAATTGCTCAAAGCATGCCATTCAAGCTGGCATCAAACACTTCCAGGGATGGAGCATCCACAGCTTCTTTGAACAACCTGTTCCAGTGCCTTACCACCCTCACAGTAAAGAAGTTCTTCCTAATGTCTAAGCTAAGTATACTCTCAGTTTGAAGCCATTTCCCCTTGTCCTTCCACTACATACCCTTGTAAACAGTCCCTGTTCAGCTCTTTTGTAGGCCCCCTGTTCAGATACTGGAAGGCTGCTGCGAGGTCTCTCAGCCTGTCTCCATAGGAGAGGTGGTCCAGCTCTCTGGTCATCTTTGTAGCCCTCCTCTGGACTTGCTCCATGTTCTTCTTGTGTTGAGAGCCCCAGAGCTGGAGGCAGGACTCCAGGTGGGGTCTCACCAGAGTGGAGCAGAGGGGCAGAATCCCTTGCCCTGCTTTGGATGCAGCCAGGACATGTTTGGCTCTGTGGGCTGTGGGTGCCCATTGCTGGGTCATGCTGAGTTTTTTGACAATCAGCGCCCCCAAGTCTTTCTCCTCAGGGCTGATCTTGTCACATATCATGTGCTTCTGTGAACAATTCTGCTTTAATTTAATCTGTAGTGTTCTCAAGATCCTACAAATCCCTCCTTTTGGGGGTTAAAGCATACGGGGAGGGAAAAGAGGAACATCTGTCATTTTGATTCATCGTATGGCAAATGTGTGCAACGTACATTAGGTGCTTACTGTACCATCAATAATAATGCCACAGGTAGATTTATTATGGGAGATCATAAGGAAAACATAGCTGTAAAGACTATAAAAGACCAGAGTATTTGCAAGGTAAGTTTAAAACATGTCTTCTAGGAGATTCGTTGGTAAAGGTTCTGTTGGCAGCTCTTGAATATGAAATGAGACTGCTGACACTGACCTGCAAAAGCAAATCTGCAAGGTGTAATGCAATGTTCAACTTAGGTGTAGAGGTAATGGAGGTAGGAATTGGAGCTTCCTCTTTGGGAAGCACAGCTGTGTGAACATTCTTTGAGGATTCGTAAGGAATAACCTGAAGCCATCTTGAGTGTCCTTGCTTTGTGCTTCCAGCTCTGGGATGCATGTGCTTGAAGCCATCCATAGTTGTAGGTAAGGATTTCAGTGAGACAGGCTACTGCTGCTAAAAGTAATCTGCACATAACACACTGTGTATTGGCAGTTACATAATTTCTTGAACTGTTTATATAAATAAATTAATATTTAATTAATATATGTAATATGCTGTGATATTAGGTAGCAATAGAGAATAACAGGAAAAAAGAAGTTATTTTGTAGTCAAAGCAGTGAATTTATTTGGATTGATGACTTGAAACAGGTGATACAGATAAAACTGAGACCAGCCAGATCTCTTTGCTCTTGAGAACTGTGCTCTGATTCATATTTGTTCTAATAAGCCAGCAAAACCATTGTGCTGCTCTGGTTTTATAGCAGCTGTTAGGAAAGCTAAGCCAAATGTTTTGTGCCCTACTTAGCCTCTGTAATTTAAGTGCAATTCATTAATATGTGCACTTCTAATTGAACTAATTGGTCAACACATAAACAGCAGGGTATTGATGAAACTGCATTTTGCACATTTAAAAAAGTGAATATTGGCAAAACAGGACTATCTTAGTTTTATTAATACACATAACTTTGAAGTGCAAATTATGCAGTTGAATTTGCAGTTCACACTTAGTTGCAGAAGGATTTAATTGTTTTTGAATGTGTGATACTGCAACTCAAAACACTTAGGCTTAAAACTTGTAATTGTTGTGGAGTTTTGTAATTAATACATTGTATGAAAACAGAATTAATACAAAAAAATCTGACTTAAAAAAGTTCAATCTCAGTAGGTATATGGGGTCTAGAATAATGGTGGATTTTGTGAAAGCAACTTCAGTGTAAATGCAATAGGGGATTTACATTTCAGAGTGTTCCAAAACGAGCTGTTTTTAAGCTGCAAATATCTTGTAAACATCTTCATTTGTTTTAAAACGTGAAGTGGTACAAAAAACTATCTTCAGGCTAAACTTAAGGAGAAGAAATAGTCTTTGAAAATGTCACTGTTCTTGTGACTTGCAGTGAGAATAGTTATCTTTTAAGGGAATATGTATGCAAAGCTGGCAGTCCTGAAAAAAACCTATAAACAAATTAGAATATCCATTTTTTTACAAATCTCCATAATAACTATTTTAAAGATTATGAGTGAGTTGTTCCAAATTTAAAAAATACCATTATTTTTCTTTTTCAGGCCAGTTGAAGCAAGCTGTTTTCACTTCTACCACTTTAATTTAATTTAAAAAGTATTAGAAATGTGAAACTAGAACTTATCACGAGAGATCCTTTGGGCTGACCTTTTGCTACTGAACTCTGATTTCAGGATCAAGTACATACAGATTTTTTTACTTTTAATTTTTTTTTTCAGTCAGACCTCATTGGTTTTTGGCCCTATTTGGCATTTCCCTATTGTAGCCCCTTTTCCACTTGTTGTTGCCTAATTTCATGGATTGCCTGCCTTTTAGCAATGTTATGTTGGCTTTATCTCTCCAAAGCTAGGATTATCACATCTGCTGCTCCTCATAATCACTGTTGTTATCACCCCTGGCAATGTTTATTGATGTGGTGTATCCCATAGATTGGGGACCAATGATATAGATGATAATCCCTGAAAAATGGAAGAGTAATTTCAGGCAGAATTCTGAATGTGATATTATCAAACATTATTGCAATAATGTAATAGAAGTAAAATGTCTTAATTAAAAAAAGATGTTCTGGGAAAATTTAAACAGTCATTTGGAAATTACAGATTGTTTGCTTATAACAGATCAAAACCTTCCAATGGAAAAATATCCTGTTTTTTTTTTTTTTTTTTTTTTTTTTTATTAATCAGCTCTAGTCTTTAACAGCTTTTTATTAGCACATTAATCTGCAGGAAGCATTCATTTTTTGTGATCTTGCATAGAAGACAAGGGTAACCTTTGTTTCATGAACATTGCTTTAGGATCTTTGTAGATTCAGGCTCCAAAGGGAGACAGCAATAGCTTATGTCTGTGAAAGAATGGATGTGCATTGGCAAGATCACCCAGCTGAAAATATGCAAGACATTGCAGGCATTTGTGAGGGTTCTTTGCCAGCAGGAGGTGATCCTGGCTTGTGCAGGGAGGTGTTGGAGTTGGTCTGGTTCTGGTTCAGAGGGCAGACTCTCAAGCTGCCACCAGTAAAGAGCTCTCTGCTGCAGAGTCTCTGTGGCCATGTAGGTGCTGGCCATTTTCCTTTGGGTGAAGCCTGAGGATTGGCACTTGGGATGCATTGAGATTGAAGGAGAGACAGTGCTTTGGGAGGAGATAAAGATATTCTTTCCAAGTTCCTAAGTGTAGTGAAACCTTGAGGAGGAGGGTTTTGCCCTCTATTGTTCACTTGCCTTTCTTTGCCTCCTTCTATTAGTGTTCATTTCTAACAGGGGAAAAGAAATCTTTGCAAAACTGGAGGACCTTCCCTGGCTTGGAGGAGAAGGGTCATAGCAGGTGGCCATTTCTCTGCACTGCAGTGTTTATACTTGTGCTGGATATACGATATAAAAATCTTAACTGAAAGCCAGGACACACAGAATTAAGAAAACTCTCCCACCAGAAACGTGGGACTAACATAAGTCCAACCAATAAGTATTGTTAGAGACTGAATTTAAAAGTAGATCTCTCCAGGGTCACAAATCTTTGTTTTCCTATTGTCCTGTAATTTGTATCCATGTTGTATGGATAGTAAGAAGAAATATTGTTGAATTTCATTATATTTAATGCATTTGGAGCTTTCCTCTCTTTCCCTGACCATTTGGGAATAAGTGACTGGCAATCCCCATTCTATTCTAGCTCCTTCTGCAGAGGAATCAGTGATTCCTTTTTAGCATCAGTTTTGGCCAAAGTGCTTTTTCGTGAAAGGCATGTGTTTGAACTATTCTTATCACATGGGAATGCTTTCAAAGAAACATGGCATATGATGCTATGTGGTCCAGAATATTTCATCTCATTAGAGCTATATTGGTTGGGTAAGTTATTAATCATTTTGGTGTCACCTCTAGCATGTTTAAAATTCTGTGCAACATTTATGTAGAGGAAAAAATTTGACAGTAAAGGTTTACTCCTAGGAACATTTTTAGTTTAAGTTGGATAAAAGTGCCAATATAATTATATTACACAGAACAATGTCTGGACATTTACAAGCATGACTTTGTTTTTTCTAGACAAGGATAATTCTATTCAGCACTAAATACTTAACTTTTATTTGCCAGACAGCATGTGACACTAACTGTATTTGGATTAATGCTTTCTTGATGTCATTTTTTTCTCCTTGTAGAATTATGGGTAAAAGAAATGAAATTACAAATCTCTCATGTATCTGAAAGAAATAAAAAGTTCCATTTATTTATTACGTGTAAGCCACAGGGGAAAAAATCCTGAATTAAATATAATAAATTCTACTGGTGCTGAAACCTAGTTACCTGAAACAATTCCCTCACTTAAATGCAGCTTAGGAAAAAATTGTGTGATTGCCTTTGGAATCTTTATAACTTGCATGTCAGCATCTCCAGATCTGATGTGCCCTTACACATAGCTCTGCCATTTTATCTTTTTTTTAAATTGCTGAACAGGTACCTAATATTAGACAATCATTTTCTCTGTGGCACTCACCTAGCAGAAACTGGTTTTCTGGGTTCATGTTTTTTGCCCTTACTCAAATTTGTGAGAAAATGTCACCTTCAGGAGACCTTGGTTCTGAGTACTTGTCATTGTAGCAAATTTTTGTTGTGCCCTGTTCTTTTAATTTGCTTTTAAAACTATTTGAAACAGCTGTGTAGCTTCAAACATGAACTGTGAATATGCAAATAAAATGTTTAAATATGTAGTATGTTAGATTTTTTTGTATATTATAAGCAGAATTTGCTGCTTGTACAGACAGAAGACAGGAAGAAAAAGTAATCAGAAATTTTCTTCCAACATATTTCTTTGGCTGAAGACTCATTCTTGCTGCTTTTCTGCACTGATCTTGGGGCTACAATGAATGGTAGAGGAAAAAAGAGATATTTCAATGTTTCCTTTATCTTATCAACCCAACTCTTCCCTGCTATGGAAGTGTTAGTCTGTCTCTGCTATTCTAATCAAAGTGGCCTGTGAAACAAAATTTCAGGTTTGGGTAATATATGTAAATAAAATATTTTTGGTTCTGTCTTCTGTTTTGGTATCAGTGACCACTCCTGGTCTGAACTGTGAAAAATATCACTACCAGTCCTTCCAGCTGTGGGCATTGATATCTGATCAGCTCAGGGATATTTGGGGACAGTTTTTGCAGCGCAGAAAACTTGACCATTGCATTAGAGAGGCTGCATTTAGTGCATGGACTCTAAAGGCCTCTGCAGTCTTGACTGCTGAGTGAACACATGCCTAGAGTTTTGTGTATGTTAGATAGCATCCTCTCTAGCTCTCTCCAGAGTCTTGTGAAGTAAGCAGCTACATACTGTTGCTGCTTCATGCCACAACAAATGAGAATTAGTGCATATTGTTTTGAGCATGTTTCTGTGCATATATAACTACAGATAATTATATATATATAAAATATGTATGTACATATAAAAAAAGTAGGATACAGATTATGTAAAATAAAATGCACTTAATTTTCTTTTTCTTCCTTTTTAAAATATCCTGATAGAAAGAAGCTTGGCTGGACCACAAGCAGGAATGCAAGTGTCTTAAGAGCATCGAGCCCAATTTTCCTCCAGACTCTGTCAGACTTGCTGGAAGGATTGTTTTTAAACTAGTAAGTGATATTCTTTTAGATTGATTCAGTGCAGCAAATTCTGGTAAATGCTTTCTCACTCTACATTTTTAATGCAATTATGAACTACAAAGCTGAAGTGACTGGGAGTGCTGAAAAAAATTAGACTGCAAATTGCATTACAAGTTTACTGATTAATTTGCAGAAATGCTGAAAGGATCAAGAAATTCCAAAACAGACATGACTAAGCTCAAGGGACATGTTTATTGACTTTATTTTCCTATGGCTGTGTAGTAGCATTCTAAGCTTATTCCTGCCTGGAAGAAAAACATAGAGAGACACTGTTTCCCCTTCAATACTACTGAAGTTATTGGTGCTCTTCTGTTAACCTAATGGAGATCTCATTAGGTGTTTGAATGAGTGGTAAGGGCAGAAACACTCGTAGCTAGCCCTTTCTTTAGAGGGCATAATGCCATGCTGTCTATGTGGGGTTCTCTTAATCTCAATTACCTTTTTAAACGTTTTTCTAAACTCTCTTGGAAGTCCTGGGTGTTTGACATTCCCACAGTTTGATTACTTTATATGGACTAAATTTTCTGCTAGTTTAAGCAGCTTATAAATGTGTGGGATTGTAAATCAAATTTTTTGCTGAACCTGCTAGTATACTGTCTGTGTTGGATAAAACTGCAGGCCTTTGTTGTTGCTGATGTGATAAAATATGATTTCACACTTATTTTATACATTGTTGTGAAGAGTTTGTGCATGATAGATTTTAAAGGGCAAATATGTACCTTGCAATACTGTGCATTAATTATAGTCACATGAACTCAGAAACTACAAACCTCATAGTCTGATTTCAATTATGGTCTGATGGGCTAAAGTAAGTTACTAAAGGTAAGCTGCCAAAGTGTTAAAAGAATTCAAAATGAGTAGAAAGTCTTATAACAACAAAGAAATTAAGTTTTTTTGGATAGTTTATGCAAAGTCCTGGATTTATGTTGATGCTTTTGGCCTTACCTGATTATCTGACACATTTATCACACAGAATAATCAGTCTTGTAGAGTGTTTGCAGGATAAAACATGCTATATGAGTGTTACTTATCTGTTTTTGCTCTACAGCTCAGACAATCAGTATGCCCTTCTGAGAGACTCTACTCTTTTTCTGATCTTCAGTCAAGTAAGTAATTGCCAGCCAGATTTCAGGAAGCACTTCCCAGGTCTGCTTTACGAAAGGGCCATCTGATTTTCTTGCAGATTGCCTTCTGAAGGTTTGCTCTGTGGAGTAACAGAGTCAAAGACAAAAACCTCTGTGGGAAAGAACAGTTATTTCAAAGATAAAAGGAAAAACATGCCTGTTTTCTTGAAGCAAAACCTTCCTAGTTTTTTTGCTTTAGTATTTTTATTTTTGCATTTTACAATGAAAATCTTGCCTGCTCATTTTTTAATTTACCCAGTGTCTGCCTTAGCACATACAGTGTCAATATTTCTACATACATATACAATAGTACATATATTTTACTAGGGTTTTACTTTTTTAGTACTTATGTGCTATTGCATAAAGCTTCAAAATAGACTCCAGAAATAGGAAAGTTAAATTTAAAAGGGATATGTGTATATTTTTCTTGTACGTGACCTTTCAATAGAGAAAAAAGATGAAATTGTGCAGTTATTACTTTCGTGGCTTCAGAAGTTTCTACTGTTTGGGTAGAAAAAGATGCTCATTACAATCTCTCAGCAGAGCAAATGTTAAAATAGGAAACTTTTTTTCATATTTTGTGGTATCTTGAAGACTTAGAAGGAAATAGATTCTTGGTTCATTTTTGCATCTTGCTTAGAGGGATTTTCTGGACAGTAATGTGAATATTTTGATTACCTCAGTGTTTTAATATTATTCAGAGTTTTGGCTAAAACCAGCTTGATCAGTTGGTACAGTTAGAAATAAAAGCTATATAAACATAAAAAATGTGACACATAATATTAATTTTACTTCCGAACACCCTGACATTCTGCTGCCTTGTCCCAAAGTGCAAGGACAAAATACCTTAACAAGGCAGCAAATTAAAATGGATAGATTTCAGTTATTTAAAACATAGTGATTTTCTGCAATAGATATTCTCAATTCATGTAACAAAGGTTTATGGAAAACAGATGCTTCAAATTAAGTTAAAATTATGTAGACGATGGACTTTTATGCTTCATTACTCTGCTGGGATCCAAGGAAAGAGTCTTTATTATACCAATGGCTGATTGCAGAGTGGTGCAGGAGGAACTGGACTGGAAGAGTCTCCTTTTATAAATTAAATATTGATCACTTATACAGCAGTTGTCTCTAGTCTAGGCAAAGATTGTTTTGTAACTGATTGTTCCATACAAACTGGTTTCTCAGTACCCTTCAGGAGATGATCTCAGCTTTCCTTGACTTGACTGGAGACAAGGGGAATAGTGTGATAAGTTGTCTGGAGAGAAGCTTGGTGTTGATAAAGATAAAGGGTACAAAAGTCTGTAGAGTGGCCAGAAGCTTCTACTAAAATTCTCATTCTGAAGGAAATGGTGATGTGGTCTGTGATGCAGATGGGATGACTGTCCTCTCACTGATACAGAAATAACTGGTACATAACCAGTTAGTTTAGGAGAAGACAAATGAGAGATCCACATGTAGTGTTTAATCTGTACTTACTCTGTACTTAATCTGTACTTACTTAATAACAATTCCTGTGGAATCTTCTTAACTCCACAGCACCAAGAGTTTAGGACATTAACACATTAACTGAACTTGATACTCCAGGCTATAATACAAATGACCTATGCATAATCTTATGTAAAGGTTTTGGCTGCCTCTTTACTTGTGTTGTTTTTCTGGCTTCCTTGTTAGAGTGAATAGATGATCTCTATGTTTTTGGAGTCTAAAGAATCCAAAAGTCTTTTAGGTTGGTGTGAGAACTTCTGGTAGCTGTGATTTTTTTTTGCTGCCTCTGTATGCTCCAAAAGCTTCAGTTGTTTCATAACAATTTCCCCATTTGCTGCACAATTTATGAATGGTGTTGGTAAAACTTTTGTTTCTTTGTGTACTTAGTGGAATCTATAGGAAAATCAGAAATGCATTTTCACTAGAGGCCTACGTATATAGGAGAAAAGATTTCTTTGAATATAACCACATGAATTATGAATACAGGCTGTAATCCGAAACAAAAATATTCGCAGGAAGCATCTTTGTAATAGAAGATAATGTTTTAACACTAATTAGAAATGTGACAGAATTCTCATTGATACTCTTTTAATCTTCTTTTTGGGCTTCCCCCCAACTTGTAATTCCAAAATATGTTATTTTTAAAAATTGTTGTTGACACTATGCTGTCTCATTTTGCTTTACACTATTACTTTTCAACATTACTTTATACTGTTGGTTGATTTTTAGTGCGGGAGACATATAAACTGAATAGAAGTGTAAAGTTTTATACACTTTTTGAATAATTATCTGTTAAAATATATAATACATGGAAAAACCACAAAGCATGTGGAGGCATCCAGTCCTTTATGAAGTTCTTTTCCAATCTCCGTAGTTCCTTGAAATTCCTTTATATGTTCTGAAACTCAGATTAAGTAGGAGGGATCTCTCTGAGCGTTGTTAGTTTTGCTACTTCTCATTTATCTTAAGACAGTTCCTTCCTTCCTTAGTTCTCTGAGCTGTCTGTATGTTACAGCAATTCAGAAATCATCTTTGTTTTTACTTACCAAGACTCAGTATTCAGAAAATGGTTTGTGTGCTGTATTATGGGGCACATATTTTGCTATTTTAATTGTGTAAGAATCAGAGTTACATAACTAAATCCCCATGCCTTATTTAGAAATTTTTTCATAGGCCTTTTGTTGCATTTTGTCTCCCACATCAGGTTTCTTAAACGAGTGAAAAAAGTTCCTTAAAAACAAAAATTGAAAACATACACAAATTTAATTTAATTTTGTTTTGGCTTTTTTTTAAATGTGCTTGATAAACCAGGTCTTGATCATTTTCCATTAAGGTTCCAGTGGGATTTTTTTTCTGGATCATTAGCTCTGATGTCCTGGACAGATTCCAGTGTGGATAATTGCATTCTGCTTCCATCTCTATCAGTTCTCCCTGAAGTTCCAGTTAGTTTTCGTATTCATGTTCACATCTGCCCTAAGCTTCAGTGTCCATTTGTAATGTGCTTCTTATATGATTTCTCTTCTTTAGTCTAGGGTTGTTATATTTGCCAACAGTGAAACAAACCATGCCTTCCTCTCTTTGTTATAATACGTTTTGTAATGTATTATAGATAGTTTAAGGTAAATCACATGTTGTCCAGATTAATTACATTTGAAGGTAAAAGCATTTTTGTTTCCAAAGGAATATTTTATAAGAAAATGCAAGTGTGTTTTTATAATTTTTCTTTCATATTTTTAAAACTTGATTGTTTCAGTCATCTGACAGTTTGCTGCTTCTCTTGAAGACACAGTCCTCATAGGTACTATATTTTTCTATACCAGAGATTTTCTGCACATTGTGAAAAACATACATGTCTGGATTTCTAACATTTACATTCATTCATGCTTACAGAATCACCTGCAAACATCCACACTGTTAATTGCACTTGGATAGTGCTGTGAGCATCTATAGATGTTTATAATAAAATAACAATTCACCATTATGCAGAGATAAAATTAATTCATAGTGCATCATAAATCTCTGCCTTTTGTTATAGACTGATGTTTGAACACGTTCTGCTTTACATTCTCCATTTTGTACTAACTGGTAGGAAAAAGAAAATGTGAAGCAGGTAGTCAGGCAGTGAACTTGCTAGGACAGGAGCAGTTTCACTTCCAGAGTTATCAGAGACCTGATGCATGCATAATCACTTAATTAGAAAATGAGGCACTGTGATTCTTTCTGGTTCAGGATTTGTATCTGAAAAACATGAATAGTGGTGCTTTATAATAAAGTGATATTTACTTATTATTTTTTAATATAAATTTTTTACCTGTTGCTCTGTATGAAGCTCCTTTTGTTCATAAATACTTTTCTGTTTCATCTGTTACCATAAAGTGTTTCTGACACATCTATGGAGAATGCAGTATAAAAGTATGTACTGCTGCATAAAGTTCCAAGCATATTTCTAATGTGGTTAATGTTACAAACCCAGATGCCCAATTTTTGTATGTAATGTCTTACATCTGGTTACACATCTGCTTTATCTATTGGCTTTTGATCTTTAACTTGCTGTCACATTCATATGATTTGGCAGTAGCAACCTGATAAACTCTACTGTGTGTTGATAGGTAACTGACATGAAGGATGAGAAATGTCTGCCCTCTGTCAAAATTGCCCTCTGTCAAGATTAATTCCTGGACTGGAAATGTCTAGACTGTATGGCTGCCATTGGATGTTTTCAAAATGTTGATGAAATGTTCTGTTTATGACATCGTCTACTTTTTTTCCATTTCCCAATAAGACACTGAACGGCTAAGTGAAGAAATGAAAGATGGCCTCAGGCATCTTGCACAGACTTTGCAACTGTATTTGAAAACTGAGATCCAGGATGAGTCTCAATTGCCACCTGCAATTGACTTTTTTCAGATCTTCACAAAAGTAAGTGTTAAAATCTGGTTTCTTGACAACTCATAAATTATCTTTCCCTCATGTTCACGATTTATTTCTGAGTGGGAGTTCAGTAGATACATTCAGAATGTGATATATGACAAAGTGAATTCAAACTATTTTTTTTACTCAGTATTTAAGCAATAGTATAACTTTAATATAATTGCAACATTTCAAAACGAAAGCAGTAGCCAGAGGATATTTTTTTCTTTTCCTTTTTAAAAATTATCATGTTAAAATTGTTGGGTGAGAAAACAGTCATGAAAGTTCAAGTATAATTGAGTCAATCAACTGAAGTAATTTTTTCACAGTAATGAAGAGCATACTCTTCAGTCTAACGTTTTTCTGCAAAGTGAAATATATTTACAGATATCCTCCCATCCCACTTTGTCATTTAGAGGTATATGCTAATGTTTGTGATAGTACTGTATCCTGCAAGCTGCTTTTTCTAGAAGCCTTGTGGGTTATTTATTCCTAAAGGTGACATATAAAGTATTTAAAATTCAATTCCACAGTACATAAAATGTTTATTGTGCTACTAACTAAATATTGTTGGCTTTTGGTGTAGATATTTTATTACTTTCAATTCAGGAAGCTAAATTCAAACAATGCTAGCAGAAATATTTTATATGAAGATTACTTATAGTTTTAACTCCATTTAATTTTTTTGAAGATTATCTTATTTATGTTTTGGTTGTTTTAGTGCGTATTCTTATGAAGTAAGCCAAAGTATAACATTGTTTTTTCTGCTGTAAATAAAGAAAGAGCCTCTTTGGGAGAAATTAAATAAAAATGCTATAAATTATTTTTTATTTTTTTTAACATATAAAATAAGTCTGTTTGCACAGTTAAAAAAACTTTTTTTTTTCTCCTTTTTTTCCCCTGTGGACAGGAGGAGGAGAAATTTAACCAACTGAGTTGTTTTTCTGTTGGTGGTGTTTTTTTGGTTTTTTTTTTTTTTTTTTTTTTTGGTGGTTAGACTGCTGTGATGCAAATATGCAATTTTACCTGAAAAATCACACAGTCTGAAATAGACCCAGTCCAAAAGGTGTATAGATAAAACCCTTTAAGTACTATCTCATCTCCACTCAAGCTGTTTTATTGTCTTGTGTTGGCATGCTGGTTTGGCCTGAGCTCTGTCAGTGGCATTTCACATGAAACATGCACGTTGTGTTATCTGGTGTAGAGAATTTGTGCAGCTGAAGATAAAACTGATGATCAGAAGATGATCACTGCCTACTCAGTTTGAACTGAGTTGCAGCTTGTAAGAAGTTCTTTCCAAATGTTTTTGCCTTTTATGTAATAATAAGCTTAAGATGGAGAACAGCCGTGTGGCTTTACAGAAACTGTGTGATGACAGCTAAACACATTGGAACAGTGGTGAAGAAAGTGCAGAAGGTTTTTAATATTTTTATGTACACACATGCACAAGCATGTACACATATGTGCACCTCCTCTACTCCCATGTATTTTACCAAGATGATGTAAGTGGCCATCAAGGGCAGAGTGAAAGCCAAGACTTCCCAGCTCCATATTTTGTAAACTGGAGAACTGGGAATGCTCCTGTTAATGACAACATTTACGCTACTGTAGCTTTGGTGTCACAAAGATATTTTTTATAAGTTGACTGTGACTTTTTCCCCACTATATTGAATGTAGTGAAAAGTGCTGAGTTTTTAAGTTGTTGTTTTTGGTTTGAGATGTTTTGGTCCGTTAAACTAGGGCTCATTTCCTTCTTTTGCTGGTTTTGCTTAGTCTGTGTGATAGTCTGCTATGGGAAAATGGAGAGCAAATGATATAGACCTGTCATGTGTACACATACTTGGTATCATTAATATTGAAAAGAACTGGCAGAAGGGATAGGAGAATCTGGCTGGACAGGTGAGTGGTTGGGAGAAAAGAGCAGTCAACAGCCATGTGCTCTACATGAGTAAAATTAGTATTTTTTTCAGAGTTCAGTCAAGCGCAGCTGTCAAGCTTTTTGTAAGACCTTGTCACTTTCTAATTTTCTATGTGGCATTTTACAGCTTTCCCAATTTGGTTTTCAAATGAGTTTGTTATGAGTGTGATATTATATTAAAATATTAATTTAGTATTTCCCCATCCCTAGGGAGATAGCAGCAGACATTTTCTGCCATTCCCATGGAGTGTTCTTTGGAAGATAAGCTGGATGTCCATGCATTTTTTTTTTTTTTTTTAAAGCTGAGTAGGGATGCTTATTCTCAGCAGGTAAAATTTAAGACTTTGGAACTGTAAAGTCTCTGACAAGACTTTGGCACTCTCTTCTCTGTAGTATAACTCTAAAGAAGACCAGCTGTGATGACTTCCCTGTGTGGTCAATAGAATAAAGAAATACTACAGATACATAACTTCAAGATGTAATCTTGTTTTCCCAATCACTTCCAACATTCCTTTCAAGTTCAGTAGGTGCTTATTCGAACATTGAACTTTTTTGGATCAGTTTTTTCATTGCATGCCACAAAAAGATCCAGTCAAAGGTCATTTTTTATTCTGTTTGATGCTGGATTCTCAAGAAGGAAAATAAACAGACTGCCAGACAAAAGAGAAAAATTATCCTGTGGTGAGGTGACTATATTCCAGATGGTTCTTGGAAAATCTCCAAATTTAGGTCAAAAGAGCTTCTCGGAAGCTCTTTTAAACAGTCCTCCTCCTCTGCTGTCCACTGCTCTTGTCTTTGTGAAAATTAATTATAGTTTTATTCACTTGCTTGTGATGCTTAATAGGCAGAGAATCCCCCTGAGTGTGCAATTGTAGAAACTGCCCATTTAAAATCAAAGAACATTTTGCCATTTCTTTCCATGGGGGCAGAATTTCACCCCAATGTATTTTTAGTTTGCATGAGATCTATGGAAAATACCAGCTGTACTGGATGGGGAGGTGTTTCAGAAGGGATATGCACCTTTCTTTCTGACAGTGTTGCCCTGTCCTTACTAGACAATTTGATTTTGTATCAACTGTCCTTTGAGCTGGAGTTGAATTTTCTCATTTTTGTTATCTGATCACTTTTTGCAAGCTTCAGTTTATTTAACGTGCCATTTATCAAGGTTGTGACTGTTTTAAAATTCTGATCCTCAGTATTAAACAGAATTATCTGCAGCTAATTATGTGGTAAGGCTTTAACTCCACTGAGACATTTTCTAATGTCAAGATAAATTTTTGACAGCGTGGTTTTGTGGTTTAATGATGTTTCTGTAACCTTGAGATAAAATCAGTCCTTGCTTTTTATTCTTCAGCTTTTACTTACATGTGTGAGGAGGTGGCCTGGAGTCCTCTGAGACATTTAATGGATGCAGGATAAAGAATAAAATTCTTGTATACATTTATGGTTCTTTTAATACTAGCAGACAGAACAATGTGAACCTCTTTAAGACACTGGATAAACTCTGTACCTGTCATAAACCTGTGACTGACTGACTCTACTGACAGGAATCAGGCCTAAGATGACTTCTTTTAGACCAAATATAGGTTTGGTGTTTTACATAGAAGTGCAACTACTCATACTGTGTCAGAATTCACTTTTTGTGTGTTTTGAAACAGTTTGAAAATTTATTTTCCAATTAATGAGGAATAAGAGATTCTGATGTGTGCTAGTATGATAGCCCTTTTAAAGACCTCCTGATTTCAGGTCCTCATATTTATAAGAATAATAAAGTATAGGTCACCTCTGCCTTAACTAGCAGTAAGACAAAATCCAGTTACAATTAATGAACTGCTACCAGGAGACTTCTAGGGCAGTTTAGTAAACTTAAACCAGAATTATATTGGAAAGAAGTTTTCTAGAGGATATTTTACTGAAACTGTTCATAAACTTTTTGGGAAAGGATGCTGAATTTAAGATTTTAGGGAACCTATATGATGCCATTTTGGGTTTTGCCTTTTTTTAACCTTTTATATGTTCTCTGTATTTTTCACACATATGTTTATAGCTCTGTAGCCTGTTGTATTGGTGGGTAGTTAGCCCTGTAATTTTCCATGGCCTTTCCCTAAGCAGAAAGACAAAACAAATTCCAGAGCCAAGCCCTGGGAGGTACAAGGCCCCAGCGCTATCTTGGTTCTTCCTGGGAACCAAAGCCAAGAACAACTCTTCGAGATGCATTCTCATGGCCAAAGCACAACTAGTGCTGAAGAGGGGGCTCCAGAGAAGGAGTTTGACCTGGAGGGGAAATTGTATCACCACTTGTCCTCCTAATTGGTGCTTTCTATCGATTATGCTACTTTCCTAAAACCTACAAATATGTACTCATCCTTGTGGAGGTGGGCTTTTCTGGATATCTTTCCATAACTGCCCCTGGAGGCCTTCAAATAAAGATCCTCTTTTATGTTGCCTTCTTCCTTAAATTCTCTTGAGTTTCATTTCCAAGCTGGGAAAAAGGCAACACATAGAGAAGAGAAGATACCCTGAAACAGCAGTCTCCCTAACTCTTCTGTTGTGCAAAATTTCATTTCTGGACAGTATTTTAACCACATGTGGGATGATAGGAACTAGACAAAGAATTTTTAGCTTTCTGAAATTTTCAATCTTTTCTGCAGTTCCAATCTTGACGCCTTTTTGTTATGGACAGATTCTACCTTGAAAGTAGGTGTGCTGCATTCTTTTAGTTCACTGGAGAGGTCACACACCTGTATATGTGGAAGGTGAGTAGTCCTCTTAATGCAGGTGTTGGATGTACTGCTCACCACTCTCTTCTCAGGTGCTGTTCTACTCTTTCCTTTTCAGGTCAGTTTAGAATGGATACAGATCAAAGAGTAAAAACAAGTCTGAATGACTGTAGAGCTGTAAGTCTAGGATAGTGTAAAAAGAAGTATCTGTATGTATTAGAAACGTGTGCAATTTCTATACGTCATATTAATTTATTTTCATCTCAATTTTTTGAGGTTTGTGAAACTGACATAAGAGTAAAGAAGAGATGCAAGTTTGATGCTGTAAGCCAATCTCTGTGCCCACAAAAAGTTTTAACCAGAAAGCCAATTGCCTGTTTAGGCTGTTGGTGTAGTTGATTTTGTTTTAAACTTAAGAAGTAGTAAGGAGGCTCTATAAAGTACAGAGGTACATTCCTCAAGAGGCAAAGTGCCCTAGTCTTTTAAAATCCTTTGTTTATCAAAATTTAGATGTTTTCACTTGTTCTTCTAACTTTTATATACTTATTTTTTATTCCACTCAATGCTTTGAAAGAATTTCTTTTCAGCACAAGAGGTATTACTACCAATTAAAAAGAAATCTCACTGTTAAAAGGGTTTTGGTATGGATCTTCATAGGCAGAGGAGGACTAGGAGTTGAGCAGTGTCATTTGGTCTTTGTAAAGCCTGAATACTAAATTATGGTAATTTATTTGTGTGTTGTTTTATGGGCAAGTTGAAGGAGATATTTAATGATGTAACTGATAAAGTGTGTTTCATCTTCACATTGCTCCCTCAGATCTTATAGGTTCAGTGTTCTCTGGAAAGACCTTGGAATACAAGGTACATGCACCTGGTCAAGATATTCTTAAGTAATGCTTTTAGTAGGTTACTCTTAGGATTCACTGGTAAATTAAAATCAATTTGTATCAAGAAAGTAAAAAGAAATATTAGGGTAAAGTTATGAGTAGGTTAAGAGTTGTTAAAGACCTACAGGTCAAGGTTGCTTTCTGATGCTAGGCTTGCTAATCTAATTAATTCTGGATGCACTTTTCAGTTTCCCTGTGGTTGGGAGGCTGTGAAGTTTTTTTCCTGGAGGCAGGAAAAAAGCAAGTGCATGTTTAATCCATTGTTGTTCTTTGTGTAATTCAAAGCTAATGTACGTTGCTTCCCTGTCTCATGAAAAATTGAAGACCAGTACTGACAAATTTATTTTTAGTCATGGCCTGGGAAACTATTTTGCAAAAACCTTTTCATTTTGATAGTTCTTTTTATTATAAATTCCAAAATCTTATAATTTACAGAAATACCTGAAACAACATTGGTTAAGCTTAGATGCTTAACATACATTTGTGTTTATTAATCTTCTTAACTCTTCTTTTTAGAGTTGTAAGAATATGTTCCTGCTTATCAAACTGTATTGGAACCTTTTTATCTGACTATTGCCATCATGAAGTCTACTGCATGAGATTTTTGATTGTCTTTTTACCTATAGTGTTGTTGATTTAGTTGATAAGGTTTTGTTTGGTGGGAATATGGACAAGGGAGTATGGACTCCGCATTTGTCTGTGTGTGTGGTTTTAAGCTGTTGAAAACTTCACACAACTGTGAAGAATTGACTTGCAATCATTAGAAATACTGTGTTAGTTACTGCCAAAATAGTTCCAGGAGAAATTTTCTGTACTCTCTTTCCAATGTATTCCACAGGAACATAACAGAAGTCATTCTGATAGTTGTTCATAGTTATACTGAGAAAACATGAATGATCGTTTGCCTAGCATCTATTGTTGATTCTGAGTTGCTGTCATATCTAGCAAGAGGGGAATAAACTAAGATCAGCCTCTGCAGTACCAAACTCAAAGGAAGTGGGAAAAGCTAAATGTATTAGGAGAAAACTAAGCACTAGCTGGTGCTTCAATTCTACTGCTCTTGAAAGCATAAGAGTATGTAGAAAATCTGAAGTTGACCTTATTTTAAATTTAAATTGGTCTGTGATTTCAACATGCCTGTTAAATGGCAATAATGCTTTTCACTTGCATAGTACTTCCAATAACCTTCAAGAAGAACTTGAATAAGATTTAGCATTAATTCTTAATAGTTTTCTTGTGTACCAGACAAGTATTTGTAAGAAAACTGAGGCTAATAGAAGGTGTTCCTATAGCTGCATTTTCATAAGAGTTCTGTAGGGCAGTTAGAACCAAACCACATCTGTCCTACCACACAATGTAGCAGTCACAGTCTGCTGCTTGTTTCTACAATGGAACAATGAGCAAGTGTAAAGACAACTGGAATATGCACAGTTGTTTTTAAGAGCCTACATCTTAAGTTGTATATTTTAAATTTTGCAGAAGTGGTTCTATACTACTGCTAGGATTTGCATTGTATTTCTCATGGTGTTTGTTTAGCTCAATGTTATTTCTTGAAATTAAGATTGCAGAAAAAGTGGCAACCACTGTACATCAGCTTTAGAAGCAATAGTGTAAATAAAGATTAGAGAAAAATTACTACATGTTTTAATCAAATAGGAAGAAATATTGCAGTAGTACTGTAGTAAGGGTGATAAACAGTCTGAGAAGATTCCTCTGTCTTTACTTTGCCAAATGAAAGTTGAGTCATCACAGGAAGTTATTTTTGTCTAAGGCGATTTTTCAAGTTTCGTGATTTTTTGTTATTTCCCCATTGAATTATAATTTGAGGAGATAACTTTCCATAGCAATTATCTTAATTTCCCATCACAGTAAACTTAAAGAGCAAAAGGATATTATACCAGACTATTAAACAAGGCTTCAACCATTCTATCTGATTTTAAATTAGAGTGCATGATCACAATTAAAATATAAGCTTTTTCTAACAAAGCTTGTTGCAGTGAAAGTAAAACTGTAAGACTTCAATACTTCAAATTGAACTTATGGTATAATTGGGGTCGCCTCATTTAGTTGTATGTACCATCTGTTTTACAAAGTGCCTGCAGTATAACAAGCACCAGGTGTGGAAAATGAGGTAGAAGAGTTTTAAAGCAAGAATATATTACAAGGAGTGGTTGGGTAGAATTTGTAGTCATTTGGTTTTGTGTCATAGGAATGAAAGCTTTTTTCTTGAAGAGTGAAGGGAAGCAGAAATACTAATTTTTAAGGAAGTTAATTCAGAACAGATTGCGAAGCATAAACTGATAGAAAAGTTGCTGACTGGAGCGAGCCAGCATGGGGGGGGTGTGTGAAAGGAAAGTTGTATACTTCTTGTTTACTTGACACTTCTTCTGTTGGATTAAGTTTAAAGTAATAAGATGGCAGAAAACCGTTTAGAGAAATAAATGGCAGAGTAGTGTAGGCTATTTTGCAACAGTTTGGGCTTTCAAACACACATTTATTTATTTATTTATTTTCTAATTTTTTTTTTAGATTTTATGTTTTAGTGTAGAACTGAAAAGGACCCAGGTGGCCAGGATATTAATTACTATTAATTTGCCTAATTATGCTCAGAAAATATCCACAAAACACACTTTTTTAAAAGCCAGTGGTCTCTGACATGTGATATACATCAGTCTGTTGTCTGTTTTCTACACCCTTATAGAAATGAACTGGAAGTAGTAATGACAAAAAGCTTCAGTGGTTGTAGCAATTGGAGTACATGCAAAAAAAATGTGTGGGGTGAGGAACCTTTATATTTAGGAAAAGCCAGCATGAAACAAGGTCATGGAGATGTTTAAGAAAGATCTGAGTAGTAAATGAAAACCATTTACATCCTCTATCAGCAATTTTAAAAGCCTCTAATTGAGGAGGATAAGCCTGATACCTGTTTATAATGCTTTTGGCAACAAAGTGGTCTATCCTTGTCTTCAGGATGACCTGCAGTGGGGTTGCTTAAAGCATTTTTTGTTTGTTTGTTTTGGCTGTGGCAGAGCTAGGATTTTGTGCGGAAGGATTATTAATCAGCTCTGAGACTTGTTCAACATGTTTAATAGATGAAAAGGCACAAAACTCTTTTTCTTCCAGAATGACATTGCGGTAGATTGATAGTCAGTTGAAAAATACCATGCTTCTGGAATATAGGATGGAGAACCATGTATTTGTGGTGCTATTCTTGACTTCCTATATTCTGAGCTGCTTCAGAGTCCCTCTGAAAATGAGGACAATATCTGTCTAAGGTATGCTGTAGAGACAAATAGCTGCTATGGTAGAAGTATCAATTGAGGGTGCACAAGTTCTGTCTCATGTAGGCATTTCAGTGGGTGTCAATTAAATGATACCTTTGTACATGGAATTTAGTCCTGAAAAGTGTGTTTTCTCTCTATTCCCCAACATATATCTTTTTGCTTTAACACTAATTGTGGTGTGTCATGTTCTATTTCATTAAAACTACTCCTGAGTTTGTTGTAGACATAAGATGGAGAAAGAAACAATTAGAAACCATGGTGCTGGTTCAATATCAGTTGAATTGATCCTGTATTTTAGCATGGGTGAGCAGCTGTCACACGGTGGTTCAGCACTGATGTGCTGTCGGCTGGCCTGAGATCACTTAGCTTGTGCCACGTCAGCCTGGAGTTGACAAAGGCTGTCTCAAACAGTTTCATGACAGCACATGACAGTGCTTGTGGATGTTCTGCAATAGTGGCTGACAGCAGATCGAGCAAGCAAGGTGCAAGAACTCTGCCAGGATGGTTTGTCATACCTTTCTTGCTTGCCTCTCCTTACACAGCTACGCTGGAAGTTCCCATGCTGTCCCCAGGTAAGTTAGATGTAGATTGACTGGCAGAGTCAGATTGAGGAATATTCCCTTTAGGAAATCATCTAATTGCCTTAGTGATTTAATATTTTTCTTCCCCCTTTCCTCCTGATTATATAAGTATTGACTAGAATTTTTTCATGGCTGTAATCACCAATAAATTGTATTTCCTCTTAGAGATACTTTGAAAATTTCTGTGCTGGTGATGGGCTTTTTGAAATTATAAATGTGTTTATTGAAATGTGTCCCTAATGTCATAGATACTGCAGATAATGGATTTGAACTTCTCTCCCTTCTGAATTTAAAGTAGTTGTGAGCTGTTGTTAAAGTTTTTATAATCACTTTTGGAAATCTGGCAGTATTTTTCTAGTTTAAAATAGAAATCTGCAGTATTAAAGCTTCCTTCCTTCTCACATTCCACAAGAATAGTCTTCATTCTGTCAACAAATCTTGTGCTTTGCCTGTACTCACAAATATAAAATTAATCTTCTTTCTTCTTCTATTATCATCAAGGCCAAGTTTTCATTCAACTTTCAGAGGAAAGTGGATTGGATGCCCACTCTTTGATGGGCATTTTTATGGATCACAAAGTCATTGAAGTCAGAGTTTCATCATGTAAATAGATAGGATGTGGTGAAGTGTTGCTCCCAGTCAAGATAGAAATGGTGAAGTGCTAACCTACTGCTTTGTCAATACACTTTCAGTGTTGTGGGTGAAAATTACTTTGCTTGTTTGGGTCTTTAGTCTGGGAAGATAGTAAAGAAGGGTGCACATGTCGTCTGTGACATCAGTGTTTTCTGCTATGCAGAAATTATGTAGACTAAGTATTGCTGACATGTTTCTCTAATTTCAGCCTTTAAGCTCATTCTGAAATTATAAAATCAGTATTTTAAACAGCAGCTTGCATGGTGTGCATTTGTGCTGTCTAATCTTCTGAAAGAATCATGTTTGCTTTTATACTTTAAGTAAGAGTAAAATTCCATGAGCTGGCTGTTGCAACAGCATAGAATTGCTTTTTTTACTTTTAAACTTCCAATTTTTTTTTTTTTATTTTATTTTTTGGAGTTTCTTTTAACCTGAGACAATATCCATCATCCTGGTGATAGTTTAAATGGCATAAATCTGAACCAACTATCTCTCTAAATGAGAATTTCATTTGCCTAGGTTTTATGATCAATGTTGCATGTATTGACTATTTTTTTGCCTATTAAGAAGTAAAGTGTAGTCTATAGTTTTATGAAAAAATATATAGTAGCTGAAGAAGCAGCTTGTGACAATATAATGATAGTGTTGGAATTTTCCTAGTGGATTCGAACCAATGACAGATATGAGTCCAACAGAATTTGCTGCCTTAATTATACAAGATCATTGTTTCTAATTCCATAGCATTTTTTTCCATTAAATTGTCCTTTTAGAAATATCAGACAGTCAGATGGTAATTTTTAATGTAAGTTCCAGTTCATTTGATTGGAAAGCCATAGTTCTGGAAAGCTCCAGTGATGAATGTTAGTGCAGTGCTTCACTAGTTTGCTCCCATTCTGTCAGTTGACTCAGGACCAAAATTTGTCCAATTGCCTGAACGATGTACCTAGACTGACTCCAGAGCTGAGTGATGGCAGGAATGACCAAGAAGGGAATTCAGCTTGTTGTCTTACCATCCTTGTACCTGGTACTTAAATCAGGAATAGGTGCATTTAACTATCTCCTATAAAAAGAATATACTTGAAATGAATTAACAGTGGCTGCTGAGAATCACAGCAAGATTTGTACCATTATCGTGAACCACAAGGTATAAAAAATAGAAACAATTTGGGTTAATTGTGTTAACTGTGATTTTGAAAATTACCTTTTCCTGGTTAACTTTAACTTTACACAGTTACAAAAAAAACTACTTGACTTAATGATAATGTTAATGGATATACTGCCTATATATTATTGAACTGTCTTTGTAATATCTTGTCATGGCAAAAATTAGAGAATATAAGAAGATGTAAACAAAAAGTACTCAGAAAGAGTAGGATGTTGTGCAACATTAATGGTTCTTATTTGCAAGCTTGCATCTTCTTGGAGGCAGCTGAACTTAGGTAGAGTTCTGATGTCTCACAATGGCCCTGGAGGTTGCTGGTGGTATCAGTAGATAATAAATCATAGTGTATCCTCTTGGGTTAGGGCTAAAAGTGAATCTGGATCTGTGTACAAGTCCAGAGAGATGATAAATCCCTATAACCACACAAATTGTGTAAATACAGAAAAACACTGCAAAATAGAGATGTGTCTGGTAACTTTGCGTTCTTGAAGAATGCATTGGTAGAGTTCTGCTACAAAAGCAAACTGAAAGACCTGGAGTATTCACAGCAATAAGAGGTTTTTGACTATGAAGTAGCCTATTGTTTGGGAGAAGAGTAAGTATATACACAGCTACTTTCCAAGCATGGTGCTGCCAGCTGTATATCTTTGAAGTTTTTATCTTCAAATCGAGGAATTGCACTACAGACAACAGAATCAATAAAATTTATGCTGGCAACCCTGTCCATGATATAAGCAAACTGACCAGCCCAGTTCAGTGGATCCTAAATGGTACGATTTCTAGTAACTCATTTTACTACTATCTAACTGTTGTAGATTCACAAGAAATTGCATTTACAAATTTAAGTTTTGTTCATTCAATTTCTAGATGGGGTGGATGAGAGGAATGTGAAGACTCATAAGAAAGGCACAGAAGGAGAAAAAGAAGCCTGCTTATAAGGGAAAATGGTGTTTTCTGGTTAGGTCTGAGACAACATTTGAGCAGCATTGTTTTTTGTCAGAGCATCTCTTGGTGTTTTGGGGGACAAGCATACAGATATTTGTAGAAATTGAAGTGAATGTGCCTAAGTGTGAGAAATGGAGGTGATGAGAGGCTGGTGCCTTCCTACTCATTTGCGTAGTTCATCATATTCTATATCAATTATTTTGGTAGCATTAGCCAGTACACATCAGGGAAGTGGGAAAGTTGTGAATATATGTCATATATGGTTTTAATCATGCTGATACCCCTTTGACTGGAGCTCTGTTTTCAGTGTGCAATTTGAGGAGTTTTCTCTGGAGTCCATTTTTGCATTGCTGTGGTGGAGGTGAGGAACTGTGCATAGGGAGAGATAAGATGAAGCTTGTTGCATCCAGCTTGTTGGATCAAACAAGCACATAATAACAGTAATTTGTATTATCTGCTGCCTTCTCCTGAACTGTTTTATTCCAAAGTTCTCACAGTCACCTTTCCAAGATGTGAAGGTAGGAGTGTGTTACATGCTGTCATTCAATGGCAATTGATATTTACTTGAGCTAGGATTAAGTAGGGAATGCTTGATTGGCTGATGATAATTCTGTAATTAGTATTCTTAGTGATTGGAAGTCTCATTGGGTCTCATGTAATGATTTTTTACATGTAGCAATATGAATTAAGGTGTGTATTTGCAGCTTGGCAAGTTTTCTCCTGATGTCTCATCTTCCCAGTGGGTGGCTGTTGTACACCTGCCATTTCAGTGGGGAGCTATTAGTTGTCTTAGTTCTTTATGGCAGAAAACCAACTCTTTTAGACCAATAAAATTTGCTTACTTGTAATGGTGCTACTACTAGCAAATGAGAAGCTCTGGGTCCCATTATTTAGAATCAAAATGGCACAGAGAATTTGGAGAACCTTCAAGAGGGAGGGCAGGTGACTATTCTAGCTCATGAAAGCGAATTATGTTTATTAAATACAGGTAATGATCAATTGTGGAATTTAGAATAGTGAGGCAAAGTGACTTTGATCTGTATTTCCAAGTAAAGCTGAGTTCTCAGGAAAAAAGGTACAGTAAAAGATCTGGCCATGGGATCCTACACTATTCCCCTGGTCTTTTTGAAAACTGGCTTTTTTTAAATTTTGCTCTCCTCTCACTAACACTGAATTTATAACTGTGTCTATGTGAAAGAAAACCAACAGATTTTATATCCAGAATGCCTGAAAGATTTTTAAGGCTGAAAGATAATTTTGCATAGTGATGGTGATCTACTGTTCTGGTCCAGATTGCAGATCTCTATGGGGATCATGTGCCCAAGCATTTATGTGCTTTTTCACTTGGGTATCCAGTCTGACCCTGTGACCTTCAGCCTTGTGTGTTGAGATTCTAGTAGATTGAGAGTCCCATCAATATTTTAATGGAATTTGGGACAGGATGTGAATGTACTCATTGCTTCTTAAGAGCAAACAGGGAACAAAACTTGCATTTTTCCCACACTGATTTGTTGCCAGAAGCTGCCTGCATGCACTCACATGTCATTCTGTCTTGGTAAATCAATCTGCCTCCACATATCTGTCTCAGCTCTTCTGTGTTCTGGGAGATGTTATGTTGGAATTATGATCAGATCACAATGTATGTTCAGTGTGAAAAGTACACCATGGAATGATAGCACTAGCAGCATTGCACATGCTGTTTTGCTATAGGTTTGGAAGAATTAATTAGCACTGCTATTAATAAAGTGTTACTAATTAACGTTGCACTGTAGTAATATGCTGTAAAACTTTTCAATAATCTGTTCAATAAGCTGTTTCACATATGTAACAGACATATGTTGTTATGCAAAAGAAAGGTAACTGAAATCAGGATTGCCTGGGGTTTTATTGATGTAGATGCATTTTCTAGGGAAAATGAAACTGAAGTCTTATAGTTCACACAAGACTTCTGTATGTGTAGGTTCTACAGAAGGGGACATGTGAGTCTATGACATCTGAAACCCTGAGAGAAGACCTATAATGAAGCTTGACTTTATGCCAGAATACTTGAAATCAGTTTGAAAATATTATTGATGTGTTTATTATAAGTTAAGGCACACAGCATCATAAAGGAATGCTGGAGTACTTTGGAAGTTAGGATGAAAACTACTTTAGAAGTATTTCCCAAGAAAACACTCTTGCTCTTTGATGCTTCCATATGGCTGTGGCAAATGTTTCTGCTCCTTTATTTAAACTGGCAGCGAACCTGTAATTAAAGTATAGAAAGATGCACTGGAAAAAAAAAAGTCATGTTTTTACTTTGAGAATTCAGCTGGATTTCCTAGCTATAGGGATATTTTTATTTGTAGAAAAGTAAGACATGATTGGAAATACAGAAGGCTGCTTTGATGCTCTCTTGAGACATCTGTCCTTGATTAGCTGCTTGAACCACTGATATTGTGTGTTTGTGCCTTGTTGCCAGGGAAGCCATCATTGACAGCTTCTTTTGAGAAAGGAAAAGCAGCAGATGAAAGTGTACTCATTTGCTACTTCTTTCTGAGGCTGAAACATTCCCCAAATCAACTCTTGCACATTTCAGTTTTTGAGGGCTTTGTGGTTCTGTGACTGAATAACTGGGAAATAAGTTTGAAGGCTTATACGCAAAAGCATAAAGGATGGAAAGAACACTGTAAATTAAAAATGTTGAGCTATGGTTCATTCATTCATAACTGTCATGTGATACCTTGTAAACAGCATTTGGTTATGCAGTCATTTGTACTAACGGACTTCACCCAGGAAAACTTAGTTCAGATGTATTCCTAGTAGCTCGTGAGTTAAAAGAAGCAATTACCTTTTATATCTTCCAATGTGAGACAAATTCCTTGTCTGATGTCTAGTAGTTTAAGCTTCAACATCTGTTGCCAGCAGCCTACCTGTCAAACCTAAATAGCTTTTGGATTGCACCAAAATACTTTGCATAAAATTGTTTTAATAAATGAGTGCTTTTGGGAATTTCTGAAACTCCCTCAGTTATGAGGAACGTCAGTGCCTGAACTGAAAAAGATTGTTAGATTTAAATACAATTAAGAATCTTTATTTTTTACTTATTTCCAAGCAAATGGCAAATTTAAATTGTAATAAGTTAGTGAAATAAATAATTAGGTCTTTTGATGTAATTTTGACAGTTTTCCAGCAGTTGTATCTTATACACATGTAGAGACAAGGCTTGGATAACAATACTGAGATTGTTTGAGTCGTGCGTGTATTACAGAGGAATTCCTAAGGACTTCAAATCAATGTTGGTTTTTTTTTTCCTGACTGTAATGCACCATCTTCCTCACAGAAAAGAGAGCCATTGTGAAGCTTTAAACTTCGTGGACTGCTTTAGTATTGCTGCTCTTTTAGGAAAGGTCTGTCTTTCTCTTTGGATCTGAATGACTTTCTCATTGGTTTGTTGGAATGGGCCTGGTAATGCCACACTTGCAGAACTGCATCCCGTGGAAATTTCTGGCTGCAGGAAAGCACTGTTGCAAGCAGAACATGTCAGTAGGCAGGGGCATCTCCAGGCTAGGGAGATTTGAAGAGAGCAGAAGAGGCAATCCAAAGGTCATTTGGACATGGGTTTTTTTAATATGACACAAAATAAAATAAAGAAGACATTTCACTGCAGTGTTTATTTTCTCTTCTTGCAGTGTTACTGGATTAACAGAAAATCCATAATGTAAATAATATTAGTGTTATTAGTAGCTGCTGTCTATATTTTGGATAATGCTACTCTATGTGTGTCAAGAAACCAGTGCATGGAGATAAATCAATTTATTTTTTATTTTAAGCATGATTTGCTATCACCCTGCTTATTTTGTGAAGACAGTAGTTGTACTCATACATGGCATGATGTAGAAATTTTCAGCAAAATCCCTCATCAATTTTATGGTTGCAGTGGAGTTATTTCTGTCCTTTAAAAGTATGTTAGAGATGTGATGTAAGATTTAATGGGGCTCTTTTTTCATATAATTGAAAAAGTGTAATTGCCTTTGGTGGAAGATGAGCTAGAAAACAGGAAATGCTGATTATGTGTGACATGATCTGGGATAGAATTGGTTGAATTTTTATTCCTTTTGGCATTTTTCTGGAACTTCCTATTTAAGCATTAGAAAACACAGGGAAGAATAATCTCAATGCATCTTTATTATAACTGGTATTTCTGTGTAGGCTCAGCTTTGTTAGGAAAACTAGTTGTGACTGCTGGCTAATTATAGGGTTGGGATTGCCCTGGGAAAGCCAGATGCAGTAGGTTACAGCATGAATTAAAAGCTGCCAGACTTTTTGGCTTTCTTTAAAGGGATGTTGTTGTTGATAGTGTTTTTTTTTTTTTTTTTTTTTGTTTTCAAAGTCATCTGTCTCTATTAAGAAGGGGCTATATGAAGCTTTTGCAGGCCAATTTGTACTGTTTAGAATAACATGACTGGTGTTTAAATGTGGTCTTCAGAAACAGCTTTGTTAACGGAGGCTCTGTTTGGTCCTGTTCTCTTACTAAACAGTTTGAAAAGGGTAAAACTAGTTCACATCAAAGCTCTGGTTTGTCTAACAGCCTGTTACCATCAAATACATTAAGCTGAACTAGGTCAGTATATTGTGATCTAATCATATTAAATGAAATGATTGGCTTTTTTTTTTTTTTAATACTATTATAATTTAAAAGATTGGTGTTTCCTGAACCTTGAACCAGAACAAATAAGCTCTTGCATGTTTGACTCAACCCCCTTTTTTTCCTTTCTATTTAAATACAGAAAATAGTAACTGTTCTTAAGATGAGAGTAGAAAACCAAGAAACTGCTTGATCTGCCTAGAGAAAAGAAGCAAGAAAGGCAGAAGTAAGGGGTTAGGTGGCCTTTTCCTATTCTACCAGCTAGCTTCAGGTAGGGAGATGTCAGATCAATGAAAAAAGGGCTAGTGGTCCAATTCCATTTTATGTAGCATTTCGTAGGAAACAATCTTTGGATCTTATGGCAAATGGTTTTAATGAAGCCCTTTAATAAAGGATTACAACACCTAGTGTTTTAGATTTTGAGATTTTCACGGGTTTTGTTGCTATACCAAGCAGACTTATGATTTTAGATTTTAAGATTTATGAGATTCTGATGTATATTCTGTGATGCTTTAGAACATTTTTACTAAATTAAAAATATTTTGGATTGGCATAGTACAGAATAAATGCCAACTTATTCTTGTGGCTGAGTCCTGATCCTCACTTTCCCTGTTGTAGATAAGAAGATACAGGAAAAGTTGGAGGGGAGTGGGGGAGGGAGAGAGAGAGAAGGTGTAGAAAAGGGCAAGTAAAGGTTTTAATTTAGCGATTTTTATTTATTTTTGGTTCATATGCATTGGATCCAAGATGCTGGGTAGCTACAGACAAGTTCTGAGTTGGCAGGTTTGCCTTGACAGCTGTTACCTTGGACTTTGGAATATTCTCCCTCATCAGTGATACCATCTGGCTGCTCTGACATGATATTTCTACTTCACTGGCCTTTGGTAAGTTGGGTGGAGCTGTGGGAGCCGTTTGATCCTGTGTTTCTAATGCTCTGTTGCTGTAGCAGTGTTATGTGTAAGAAGTCAGAGATCAAAAGGTAAGGCCTGAGGGGAGAAGGTAGCATCAGATTTGTCATGTCTTACACTGGTGTGAATGCTGGTCTGCTGATTGAAAAAAAAATCACTGTCAGTTTTAAAATGAATACCGCCTTTGGCTCAGGAAATTCCTAAAGCAGAGGTTGGTGGGTACTGGGATGGATATATCGGTGGAAAGATCCCTCTCTCTCTGTGTACTTACTATGCATTTTCAAAAAGAATCTGGTGTGGGCTGGTCCGAAACATGTTATTGTGCTTGCGCATCCACACTTGTTTAGACCTGGAATAGCTGTCCTTAAATGATTTGTTAATCCTGTTTATCAAAAGTAACCTGATGATCTGTGAGCCTACTGCTGGAATTCCCCATGTCAACTCACATTCATAAAAATAAGAATTAAAACTCCCATACAGAGGAAAATTAAATCTTACATGTTTCAAATGCATAGAGATCTTTTAAATAGATAATGGTATTAAACAGGATGGATATAAAATGGTGTATGGAATTGTAGAAATCGCTGTGAATCTTAAACCTTGTAATGCACACTGCTCATTTTTGTATGTTTCTTTTCTCTCTCCATACCATGTGAAAATTGTTTAACTGGTGTAAAATCAGATAGCTTTGCTGATTGCAGTGGAGAGTACTGGGAACTGCAGCTCTATAGTTTCCAGAAACAAACTATAATGGTTGCAAGCAAGGAGGCAATAATGATTAATAACATGGATTTTATGGTCAATAGGTGGAAATGATCTGCATTTGATTTTTATGTGAGAAAGTGAACAAATAAATTATTTTTGTCCTTTCACAGGAATCATGTACATGCCTGCTACATAAAGCAGGTCTTTAGATGAGAATATAGAGCTGTTGGTTAAAATATTAGCAGTTATATTTATAAACAAGTGAATAATACATAACACCAGTTAGTGCTTTTGCTGTTCTTTTGTAGTGTATTTAGTATAAAAAATGTATTGTGGGAGTCTGTTTGTTTTGGGGTTTTTTTAGTTATTTTTACTATTTGCTTTATTTTAATACCACAGTAACTTTTTCTCCCTATAAAGACGATCAATCAATAATTAAAATAAAAGGTTCAGCATGTATCAGTTGTTTTCCATTTTGTCCTGATGATAATGTCAAATACAAAATATTCTCAAGACAGTATATGGGTGAAAATCAAGTCTTACCAAATCAGTCTTAACTGGTTTAGTCTGTAGAAAAGGTGGCTCGGGGGGGGATCTGAGTGGCATGTCGGTCTCTTCCAAGTAGCAAGGGGTAGGACAAGAGGAAACAACCTCAAGTCATGTGAAGGAAGAGTTAGGTTGTATATTAAGAGTTTTCTTTTCATGGAAGGAGTTGTGAAGCATTAGAACAGACTGCCTGGTGCGGAGTCCCCATCCCTGGAGGTGTACAAACTATGTGTAAATGTGGCACTTGGGGACTTGGCAGTGCTAGGTATATGGTTGGACTTGATTTTCAATGTCTTTTCCAGCCTAAATGATTCTGTGACTCTGTGACTTTATGGAAAATAGATCCTTGATAAACTATTTATAGGGTTTTATTGATGAGTTTACATGTTTGGTGGAGAAAGATAATATTGCTATTAAACCAAGTTTTATCTTTTTAGTCATGTAAATTAAGAAAAAAGTATATGACATGCTAACTAAAAGCCTTGCAGAATTTTACACGTATCACAGCATTCATTGTAAATGAGAATATTCCCTGTATGTGATTTTTTTATGTCTGACTCACAGGGGCAGATTCTTGACTTGTGCTATTCAATACTTTAGTGAGAGTCTGTAGGCAGTGATGACTTCATTCATTTACCCAAACACTAACTAAAGACTAGGCTAAACTACAGCTGTTTGGTAAGACATTGGGATGAACCTGAACTTTTAAATTCAATACAGACAATATTTATTCCATTGTATTGTTACCCTGTGGATTGCATCTTCACATGGCCAGGTATTCTTGCTGTAAGAGAAATTGTTTATAGGTGCAGAGTAACAAGCTTCTGGGGATTTTTAAAGAGTCAGGACTAAAGTCTTCATTATTCTATTTCTGTGATGAAAGAGAGCTTATCTATTTTCATTTATTTAAAAGTTTAATAAAACAAAAGGAATTATTTAAACTAATCAGTGTATGGAAAACATTGTCTTCTGTTTTAAAAGCTGGTATGGCAGGCGGTGTTTTTCTCCCTCCACCCAACAGATTACCTCAGTAATGTGCCTTACTAGGGTTGTTTTCATTATGCTTGAATGACTTTTCCTGCGACTTTGAGTTTGACAAACTCAAACTTCTGTTACTTTTCTCTATAAAAAAGACATAGAGGTCAGAAGCTCTATGTTACTCACTCTGAAGCTGAAGTTTTAACTTACTAGCTTCTTCAGAATGATTTGGGAATGTTGTGCTCTCTTGATAATTCTTCACCAAAATGTCACAGCAGAAGTAGCTGGGACACACTCCTTAAATTGTTCTCTAGGGTTTAAAGATTTTAGTTTAGGTACTGGTGAAAGGAGTGGCTACTGATGAGAAGCAGAGATGGGGTGTGTGTGTACGTGTACTTGTTTCCAGCTTTTACCCCATCATGGCATGTATTCCTGGAGGAAGAGCAGGAGGTGGTGGTCTCATACAGTGGGGAACTGCAAAAAAATATTTCTGTGGGGTTTATAGTCATAGAAATACTATGGTTGGTCTTGATCTAGACATTGGTTTTGCAATGATGAAACATTTTAATAATAAGATTTTCCCCCGTGCCCAATTTCATTGTACCTGTTCAGATAAGATTAGTTTGTTACTTACTTGCATGACTAGATAAGGATGTTGTCTCTACAATGTTTTATTTAGAAGGAAGACAAATGTTCTCTTCCAGTAAGTAAAAACAGCTAAAATGTTTTAAAAATCGTTAAGTAACTTATTTTCTAGTTATTGTGGCAGCAAGTCTTGGATTTATGCAAATGTAAGCCTTTTGTACAAGGAAGTAATAAAACGGACTGATAAATGGATATTCAATAATTATACAAAAGCTTATTTAAAACTTGCAAATCTTGGCCTCATAGAAGGAAGTAAATATGCAGAATTTCTTGGTAGACTCAAGACTGTCAGAGCAAGTTCAAAACAGCAATGAACAGCAAGTTCAAAAAATACAGTATCCTCTTTTTTTTTTGTGGCTTACTGACAAAATTAATGCTGAG
The DNA here is from genome assembly GCF_017590055.1 of Onychostruthus taczanowskii. Classification (NCBI taxonomy): domain Eukaryota; kingdom Metazoa; phylum Chordata; class Aves; order Passeriformes; family Passeridae; genus Onychostruthus; species Onychostruthus taczanowskii. Next base: position 9,068,282 of record NW_024499351.1, read on the forward strand.
GTCATAGTTGGAGATAAATAATCTTTTGATGTTCTTCCTGATAATCAAATTGTCTGAGAAAATTCTTTGTGTTATCCTAAATCTATGTCTGTGCAGTCATTTTATGCAGGTGATTTTAAAAGTGGATTTTTGACCTGATAGAAATGGAAATGTTTCTTAGAAATGAGAAGGGAACTTCAGTGAGGAATATATGAGATTATTCTCTTTAAAATCTAACAGGCAAAAATTGTGGATACTTCTTGAAAAATAAGCTACATCTTCAAGGAAAATCTTGACATTCTCACTCAATGATGCTTAACCAATTTTCATAATAAGTCCTGCAGCCAGTATTCCCTCCCATGTGAGGAGAAAAACTGCAAGCTTTATTTGGTAAAGTTGGCAGGCTTTGCCTTCTGCTGAGGAGTGAGCTGTGGAATCAAGTATTTTTCGTAGAAAACATCTGATAATTTATGCTTTTTCTTCAAAGAATATTAAATAGAGTGTTAGCTGGATGTTTGCTGGTAAACAGTTGGTGCCCAGTGTATAGCTTTAAACAGTAACTGCCATCTGAGAAACAATATATAGCTGGAGGCTAATCTACAGGCAAGCTGTATTATTTTCTCAGTATATTGCAAAGTTAAACAAGCAGCTGTTTTCTGCACTGCCTTCAGCTTTTAGCTGGCCTTGTGTGGTCTGGCTGGATTATGTTACAGTAATCTGGTCCTGATGTGACGGTCTTTGGTAAACATAGCAATGAACATATCTGGAACTGTCTTTTCTTACATATTTCTATTTAGGAAGTGAAGAGACAAAAAAGTAGTGCTTACTTATGACTCTCTATTTGAATAGGAGTTTCTCAAGAATTAATGAGACCCTTAGGTGTGATCTTGTAGGATGAGAAATGCAGTTTATTTCTTCCCCAGAAGAGTTGTGCACACTTTCATCACTTGATTGAAACTTAGGCTTTTTCTGGGGATTTCTCTTTAAAATTTACTTCAGAGTTTTTGTAAAAGACCAGCTATGTATTTACTCCAAAAAAGGGAAAAGTTTCCTTCTCTCCTATTAGAAATCCATTTCACCAGCTCAGTAACAGGGCCAATATTGTCTGTGTTGATTTCACCTGGCCACTGCTCCTACTAAGTTGGCCTTCATAGAAGTCATGGCACTGTGTCTTGATTGCTCTACCTCAGAGCAAGGCTCCATACTCTTATTACTGTAGTTTTGTTAGTACTGGCAAGCAAAAGTATTGAAATAATGCCCTACTCTTCTGATTGATTTCCACAATTTTCTGGTGTTAGCTGAGTTTTGTCTCAGCAGCCGTAGCCATCTCTGTCTGGTCCAGCTTCTGGCTGCATTCATGCAGGGGGTCAGTAGCTCCAGTGAAAGATGGATGTCTGATTCAGGTGGTTCAAGACTGAAGAAATGATTGCATCCCTCAGTTCTTCCACAAGTCAGTCTGATAGAATAAAGGATTATATGATGTCAGTGTAATTAAACTGTGCCTGACCAAAATTCATTTCAAACAGACCAGTTACATCTTTTTATTGAACTGAAGAGTGGCCAAAAAATCTTTGCACTGTCCTCATGGGGATGAGGGCTGCAATTTTCTGTAGCTAGCTTGTGGGAATTTCCAAGAGCAAATACATTGACCCTCTGCTGGGAACTGTTTATATTTCACCAGTTTTTTTTTATGGTTTCCACTATTTAATGTTTATTTTAAAGTGTTGGTGTGCTGTATGGATGCAGGTAAATTCAGCTTCTTCTGAATCAGTGATTGCAAATGGTCCCATATTGGTATTCTTCCTTAAGTTTGTCATATCTCCATAAGACATGACTTGTTTGGTTTGTATTATGAATGTATGTTTTGTACATTTTTTGTGACATATTATGGAATTTTGCTCCCCCCCCTCCACCCCCTTAAACTACAGAGGGTAACATCTCCCTGCCTCAGATTTTCTGGGGAAAGACTGCTCTAATAAATTATGTTTTAGGAGTGTGAAGAATTGTGAATACTTAAAATGTGGTCAGAAATCACAAAAAAAGAGCTGGAGGACGAAAATTCCTAATATGCCAGTTTGTACTATAGCCAGTTGCTATGAGATTTAGCCAAGTATTTTAAGTTTTGGTTTGTGACAAGGTTCTACAGGGTTATGACATGCTTACTAATGATTTTTTATGCACTGCTTGATTATAGAGATGAAACCTGATGGTGAAAATGGGAAATACTGAGCTAGCCTTTTTACTGTGGGATACCATTGCTTTAGACAGAGTAGAGTAGAGTAGAGTGCTGGCAGAGTAGAGTGCTGGCTGGACTTTATTGTAGACCCAGGTATTTCAGGCATTTTATGAAAGAGAAATTCCAGCTATTTCCTATCCTTTAACTACTAGTTTCAACACTACTAAGTAAGGAACTAACAGTTTGCTATTTGTAGTCACTTAAAATTAACTTGAGAACTTCCTTAATGAAACATGAAGCTATTTCATAAAAAAGAAAATCAAATCAAATTATAATATTGTAGCTGTTGGAAGTATAATCCTTACAGTTAGGAATTTACAACTTGTCTAAGCCATAACATTTTGCTTAGTAGATCTTGTCACATAGGAATGCTGCTTAATTTTTTTTTATTATTTTTGAGGCAAGTCCTGTATAACAGCTTTATGTAAAACATATGATGTAGTAACTTCATAAACTTATCCTAACCTCTGTACATCTGTAAAGGTACTGCCTGTAAAGGAGGCATAGTTTGTGTCCAAATACTCTGTGTATACCTAGTATATCTACCTCCCTCCCTCCTCAAATACTTGCAAATGGGAAACAATAGACAAAAGAAAATAGTGTGAACACAGTGATAAAATGACATTTCTTAACGTTTCTAGAAGAGAGTATTTACCATTGGGTAAATAGTATAAGAGAGCATTTACCATTGGGAACTTTTAGTGTAGTATAAACAACTCCCCCCTCAACTAAGAAATCTGAACATGGTACAAATGTGACCACAAAAAAAAAAAGCACACCCAAAGATTAAAAAACCACCAAAACTTCTTTCTCCCAGCAAAGTTTGTAATTCTCATGAGGCATTTTCTGATTAAATACTTTCCATTTTATTAATTAATTCCTCTGTGTATATTTGTTTATGAAGAAAGGCAATATATATTTAACCACAGATCACATATTGTATCAAATATCTGATGTTTGTTGTTATAAATAAAAATGCAGGACTGTCTTTTAGTACTTGTGTGTACTATCAGTCAACATCACTTAATAAATTGAAATTTTTTTTTTTGGCATATGAGTCAATGTACATGCATTTGATGAGAAAGCATATAAAAATATGGTATAATGGAGAAGCAGTACATGATGGATGTCAAGAAAATAATTAGAATGATAATGCCTTGAATTTTTGTTACCTTCACAAAATAAGTTGGTTCTGTAACTTTCTGCATTCCTTGGGTGGTACATTTAAATTAAACAATTGAAGAAACAAAAGGAAATTTTGAAAGTGAAGTAAATGCCACATTGATGCTGTATTTGAATACATTACAGGTTTCTTAAATGAAATGATATTTGTGATCAGGATGAGTGAGCTTTTTTGATTAAAAAGGAGAAACTCAAGGTTCTATACATTTTGCAAACTATTCAAAACTCACTTAAAATTCTGGAAAAACTCCCTTGTCTTTACCACCTCCACCTTTTGGACAGAGACTAAATTTGCATTTGACTCCTTAAAGAGAAAAAACAGGTAAAGACCCTTCCCCCCCCCAGGATGTTGCTTCAGGATTCCTTACCTTTTAGCATTTTTATTCCATTCTCCATAAGAAGCTCCAGACCCATGCCAGCTTCTTTACAGATTTTATTTCTAATTATTTATTTTCCTGTATTCTCATTCCTTTTCTTGTTGGTGCTTCAGAAATATGTGTTGTTGCTGAAGTTTGGTATTCTGAAGCATGAAAATACAGCATGTTGTGTAAAAACAGCAGAAAAATGGCATTTCTATGTGAAAAATAGTCTGTTGAAGTCAGTTCTTGGTAAACAATTGAAAGAATATATTCTCCCTGCCATTAAAATTATTTCAATCGCAAAAAAAAATAAAATCTTTGAGCTATCTGAATTTGCTTTTTTCCTCTCATGAATCAAATGTATACTTCTATATTTCTAGTCTATTGTTATCTATACTTGCTATATTGATTTGTGTGTTTCTAGCAAACAAGATCAATGATTTTGATATAGCAGAGAGAGCATGTTATAGTCCACACAGTCTTATTTTAAAATCTCAAACAATGAAGTGAAACTTGAAACTCAGTTTAAAAGCACATTTTTCAATTAGATTTCTAATACGTTCACATAAGAAAAGAATGTCAAGAGGTTTCAGGTGAAGGCAGGTATTATAGAAAGTGCCAGTCAGCTACCAAATTATTATAATTAAACATTAGATCACTATCTAAAAATAATATCAGAGCAGAATTGACAGTTTTCAATTATCTTGTTATAGGACTAAACCAGCTTTTGCTCACAAGGGATTAATTATCACTCTACATTTCCATATGAGCCTGTACTCAAATCACCATTGTAGCTGTCACTTTGACTTTAGTTTTAAGTCTTTTTTTAAGAGGTGACTGTGCAGTCATGAAGTGCTGAAAGTTTGTTAAACATATTGGACTGTTGCCCTGTACTGTGTTTGTGCTGTGTAAACAGACATCTGGTCTGGCTGCTGGCCTGGCTGTTGAGCTTGTGTACCTGACCGTAAATTAGCAGAACAGTATATTTGTATCTGAATTCTTATTACACTATGACTTTTTGAATCATAGATTTACTAAGGCAAGGCTGATGAGAGGGAAGGTGTTAACTGGTGAATTATATGTGCCTGGACCCCAGGTATAGATGCCAGAAATGGAAATGACTAGAAGAGTGTTGGTGCTACACTAAACTGAGGTAGCTGTGAAACATTGCTGGTAGAGAAACCTAATTCTCCAAAGAGTAGTGTGTGTTTGTGTGTGTGTGTGTGTTTTGCTAGTGTCAGCCAGTGGAAATGTCTCATCCTCCACTTGCAGGGCTCCAAGAGCCTAGAGAGAGTAAAGGGGGAGATGGGACACAGCCAGGACCAGGCTAGAGGTCTGAGCTGGAGGCATTCACCTCTTCTGATCATAAAGCTGTAGGGGTGAGCTATATCTGAGTGCATGAGTCCGTGACTGCATAAGGTAACTGTTGATTTCCCTTTCTTGCCTCCATTCACCACATAGTTGCTTCTTCCTTGCAGAGAAGGGATGAGTCAGGATCTGAACCAGTTAAAGCCAATCCCAGAGAAAGTGAGTTTCATCTATGTGAGATGGAAAAGCAGGTTATAGAATTTAGAAGTCTTCAGGTCTGTGAAAGTAATAAATAAAATATTAGGCTTGAAGGTGGCATCATAATTTTAAGTCGAGGCATACCTGGACTTGGTGGTGGTTCAGAATTTCTGTTGTGTTTCTTTTTAGTATTTTGCTTTTCAGTGCTTTCTGTTATAACTAATTTGTGAGTGACCTTTCAGTAAATTAACTGATCTCATGCATTTGTCTTTGATATAATAAAGCATTCCCTTTGGTTTTAAAATAAATTCATCAGGAATCCTGTATTATGAAAAGCAAAGCATTTCAAGATCTGATTCTAAATGTCTCTTGGTAAAAGTCTTATTGACCATACTGATATTTCTGAATGAAGTATAGTGGCCCAGTTGTTGAGAATTCATTCTAAATACTTCAGATTCCTTTAAATGAAGCATACTTATGAGCAATTCTGAAGTGGTATGAAAAAGCTGATACTTACTGTAGAGTAACTAGTATTTGAATTGCTTTTTGGCTGGAGAAAGCCAAGGGAATTATTTGAAAAACAGGGAAAGATTTTAAGCTTTCTTGTGCTTTATTGTATGGAATATTCATAGAACAATTTAAGGTAAGACAGATGAAATAGAAGGTTGTTTAAGCCAGACTTTTTGGTCCTATCCTGAATGTGCTTTAGGAAGCACTTGGAGATACTTCCACTTATAAAAAGAAATTAAATTTAGATTTAGACATACTAAAATTAGTAGTAAATATTTAGGCCAGTTTTTCTCATCAGGTGGCAAGAATTGTAGGTGAGTTTCTTTTTCTCTTCCCCATCCTCCTTTTTGTCAGTAACCAGAAATTGTAAGGAAACAAAGTGTTTTAAGCAAAGTAATGTATTGCGGAGGATCATTAACGGGACATCACGGCATGACCAATATGATCAAGTGAAGCCAATTTATTACAAAAAGCAAGCTATGCTTATACTGGTTTCTATTGTTTATGCCTCAAGCTAATACATGATTGGTTAAATCCTTTTTACGCATGCATTTTAATATATCAGTTAATTTTAGTTAATCTTCCTTCTTCAGGTGTCTTGCTGTGGTTTTCTTGTCTGCCTTTGCATCCTGAACTGTCTGCTTTTTGAGCGTGTTCTTTTCCTTTTGTGTCCTTCAAGTGCATGGTGACCTTACTCAGTTTCCATGAAGGCTGGATTGTGCATATGTTGTACGTGTCCATTGTCCTGAAAAAAACTCTCAACAGTAATGTGTGGTAATGATTATAAACAATACATGTGGAGACCCTGTAGTTTGTGTGTTTGCCTAGGGCCTTTGTTGTTAGAGCACCATCATATGCCAGCTTTAGTAATGAGTGCTAGCCAACATTTATGTTGATAGTTTGTTCTGATTTTTTTTTCTTTTTTTTCAGATTTTATTTCAGTATGATGTAGGTAAAATAAAATGAAAATGCTGGCTACCTTCCTGCTTGAGTAGAGCAGTTTGTCAGCTGAACACATCTGGCCTTTGACAGGCATGCTTGTATTTGATTACCTACTGAAGATGTAGTGCAGGCACACACAAGTTGGGTAAACATGCTGAGGGGGCAGTTTCCTTACCTCCCATGAAGAATATTCATCTTAAATTGTTTTATGTAGAACAAAACTCATGCAGTTCCTGTTAGAAAGAACTTTTACTAAGTCATTCATTTTTTATGTGAATTTACATGGTATACTTCTGTCAAAGAATGATTTTATGATTTAATATGTTGTAGTTAATGAATATACACAGTAAAGCAGTATTTTTTAAGATGCTGGAGCTTAAATAAGATGTTTGTTCTTTTTTGTGTGTTTTGCCTGCAGATGATGCAATTACTCTGTGTAAGTCTACTCAGAGAGGAGAGCTAGAGAGCATGAAGTGTTTAGTGAAAGATTCATTGACCTTCACCCCCAGACTGCTTACATGAGCAATGCCTACAAAGGGTCACAAGAAAGGCTTTGCTTAACCAATACACTTCAACAAAATATGTCTGCAATATTTTTCTTTAACGTTTGCCGTTATGGCAGTCATGAGAAGTCTATATTGCTGCATCAGCTCTTTCTCTAGTCTTTTTTAGTTGCCATGATTTGGGTTGGTTTTGTTTTTTTTTAAGGCAAGAAGATGCATAACTAAAACATAATGATTTATCTTCTGAATATTTTAAATGTAGCAAAGAAATTGAAATAAGATTTGACAAGTTGACTTATGATGTATGGTAGAGAGAAGGTGAAAATGTTTTAAGGGAACTGAACTGCTCAGAGACATTCAGAGAGCTCTGCAAATCAATGCTGAGAGTGACGGACTCATATATCAACCATGACTCTGCACCAGCCAGAAAGTAATGAGAACTTCAGTAATTTCGCTCTGCTATGGTTGAATGCTGCTTCTGGGTGAAATTTCATGAGCATATTAGAAGTGAGACCTGGTCATTTCTGTCTTAGCAGACAGAGGTAATTTTAAAAATAGTGGTTCTTGCCCTGGAAATAAAACGTGGGTGAACAGCAAACTATAGCTGCAGAAGTATATGAAAGTAAGTGTGTGCATTACACTTCAGCCATTTATTTCCTCCCTTTTTGTAGTGTTTTTGAGTTGTTGTTTCCTGATCAGGTAGATTTGAGGCAAGCTCTGTAAATAAAGATTTAAGAAATGTATTCACAGGTAAGTTATGAGAAACTGTTGTGGGTTATAAAAAAGTATATTGGGATAACTCAATCTGTGGGAGATGTTAGAAAAGAAGAAAGAAAATAAAGAAGAAAATCATCCCCTTAGTACGTTTACTTTTTCTGCTACTACTCTTTTTGTATCTCCCTTACATTAAAAAAATGGTGTGTTTACTTGCTCTTCTTTCAGCTGGAATGGGCAACTTTGCTGTAGCCCAAGATGTTGTAAAGTAAAGAAGAGCTGTTCTTTTGATACCCAAAGGGAAAACACTTCAGATTTGGACTAGGAAGCATTTTTTGAAAGTAGTTTTAGATTTCCTTTGCTCTAAGAAATCTTCTAATGTACATTACCGCCGTATTCTGATAAGGTTAGAATGACTTTCGAGAAAGTATTTTAATTGTTTTGATAAACAGATTAAAATCAAATGAAATTTGTATGGTGATGACAGTTCATCATGGAGCCTCTGGAAGCCTTATGCAGAAGGAGGATTGACAACTGTTAATACTTGAACAATGTTTAACTCATAATTTCCTAACTTTTTGTTGCTTTCCATATCACGCTGTTGTGTACAGAAGTCAGAGATTTGTCCAGAGACAAGCTCTGTTTTTGAAAACTGGCAGAATTTTCCATTGGAATGGAAAATCCCTTGGATGAATAATAGGAGGTATGTTGTTTTTCCACTCTGACCCATGTTTAAAGCATCTTTCTCTGGTTGCTATACTCTATCTTGTTCTTTTGCTACCAGATACTGCTATCAGATATTCAGATGGCTGTAAGAAGTCACAGAGTGGGTTTTTTCCACTTTTTCCTACAAAAGTATTATGGCTTCTTTCCTTACTTCTATATTTGTATTTATTTGAAGTTCTGCTAGAGTAATCCATGTCTGTCCCATCCATGGCTTGCTACTGCAGTCTGGGATCATCTCAAGCACAGTGGGAATCTGAATTTTGTCCCTCAAGTTTAGAAAAAGTGAAATGTGAAAACAATTGACATTTCTGAATTTAAAAAATCCTGAACCAACTTTTTAAAATCCAATTTAAAAGTAGTTTATATTTTTCTATAAAACAGCACCTTACAATTATTTTTGAAAAATTATCTCAACTTTTAAAATTTGTATTTTCAACTGTTATTAATGTATTTGTTGTTTTTCCCAGGATGACATTAATTTTAAAATATGCAATGATTAAAAAAAAGTTTCAATACAGCAGGAACAGATGGCACTTCAGTACTGAAATGGCCTTTAGACTGAAAAATAAATTTTTATTCAAGAACTTTCTGACTTTCTCTTAGCTTTGAAAATAGTTCATGTAAGAGAGTCTGTTACAGCAGTTTGCATTGGTCCATGAACAGATCTGATTTATGGCAGTATTCCTCAACTAAAAATGTGTAGTAGGGTGAAATCACATTTCTTGATGTGAATCACAGTTCTTATCTTCCTTGCTGTCTCTTTGTGTGATGCACATGGTGAATATGGGCAGAATCTAGCCTGAACACCTCCCAGTACCAGGAGGGTAAGCAGGGGCATCCTTGAGCATTGAGCTCAAGAGTGAGTGAAATTCCATTGTTTCCAGGAACATCACAGCCTCTTGTATAACTGATAAGCTCTTCCAGTATAAAAGAATAGCAGAATAGTGATTGTCATTCCTGGAAAATGCCTGATTAGATGCTCTCTCCCATAGAGTAGAACAAATCAGTGATGGGGAGGGAGGAGATGTTTTGCCTTTGTTGTTCAGTCATGTTGATTTTCAGTATGCAGGTGGTATCTTCACGCTAGAGTGATAGACATATTAGAAAAATACACCAGTGGGACTTGGCCCCATTTTAGTCAAAATGCAGAGGTAATTAATGGTGTAAGGAGGAAATGCCATTCTGTTAGACAATTGTTCAGCACATTAGATTAAAACATGAGTCACTTCTTTGGACAGGAATAGCCATTGCAGAGGAAGCTGTTGGGCTTTGAAAGCTTGGATGAAGAAGGTTGTTAAAATTCCTGAACAAGAATTTGAACTGAGGAATATTGAATATATTATCAAGATTCTTCTTTCCAGGAAGTTGTACTTTACATTCCATCTTAAAATTAATTTTAAAATTAAGAAATCTTAGGTACAAGAAATGTATTTTATCTCTTGCTTTTCAGAATCAATCCTCTTAATTCATTCATTCTCCATATGTTGTCTCTAGGCATCATTTTGTGATAACTGTATGTTCTATTTGTAATATTTGTCAGTTGTTATTCAGGGGCACATGGGCTTGTTAGTACCCGTAACTGCAAATGCAGTTACCTCAGTGGTGGGGCTTGTCTGGAGAGGATTGAGTTTCAGGTATCAGGGTTTTCTGCCTTGTGGGTTTTTTTTCTTTCTGATTAGACATGGCTCTACAGACTTCTTCAGCTGAGGAGTATATTAAAATATATTTGGACCAGGCCTTCTAGAATAATCCAAATCATCAAGGTTGGAAGAGACTTTTAAACATTGTCAAATTTTTCACAGAAGGACATCATGTTGGTCAAACAGGACCTTCCATTTGTAAATCTGTATTGGCTGGGCTTGATCCCCTGGTTGTCCTGCATGTGTAGTGGCACTCAGGATGATCTTTTCCATAACCTTGCTGATGGGCCTGTAGTGCCCTAGATCATCTTTCTGACCCTAACAAAGCTTCATTAATGATGTGCATGACCTTACTATTATTCTGATGCTCCTATTACCAACAGAAATTGCCTGGATAAGTTAAAAACTGGTGAGGGATTTCATCCATCCTGGTATCAAGCTTATTTTTAATCAGTAAGTTCCCAATCTTGAAAATTAATTTAAAGGGTTCTATTGCATGCCTCTTCACTGCTGTCTGTGGAAGAAGCTGTACCACCTAACTCTTGCTCATTGCACATGGAAGCCTGTGTTGGTGCTGCTGGACTGCAGATTTTCTGTGGGTTTGGGTGCCCTCCAGAATGGCAGGTGATGGCCAGCCCAGAGGAGCACTCCTCATTCTCAGTACTGTTAGTACACTTCCCAGGGGTTAATTTATTATGAGCCAGTGCCTTGCTGACCTCTGCAGAGAGCTGATATAATGTGCTTTTCAGATTTTCATGAGAGATGGATGCCACTTCCCACAATCCAGTTCAGTCACCTGTGATAAAACTTAAATGTGTCAAGCCAAAACTAAATGTGAATGAGGCTGTGCTAAGGTGCGTGGGGGAAAGAGTCGACCTATTCCCATTTGTTTTCTTCTAACAAACTCTGGTGAGGTCTGAAAGATTGCTACTTGTCAGGAATCTATCTTCTGTTTCATCTTTGTGCAGTGGCTTGATTTCCAGTCCCTCATGTTTTGTGACAGCCTTGTAAGATACTAATGCTGCTGTTGTGACTGTTCAGAAAGGAAAAGTGAAAGGGATGTTATCTAGAATTGTATTACAAACCTGCTTTCATGTAAGGACCCCGTTACATTGTTTACAGCTTTTTTATTCCACCATGTGCTTTGCTTTTTTAAAAAAGACTGTACCTAATTCAATTTTGAGGGTTTGTTTATTTTATTCAGCCTCTACTGTAGAAGATGGCTAATGAACAATATTTTTTTTTTCTTTTAACCTGCTGTGTATGCAGTGCTGCATGCCATTGCAGTTTGTCTGTTCTTTTGTATCCACTGGATGCCTGCTTTTTATTTTTGTTTTAGTTTTTGTTTTATTTTCCTGCCAGTATAAACCTATTTGGTTGGTTGATACCTCCCAGGAATATTTAGCCTCTCAAAAAGTTTGTGTGTAAAATACCTATGCAGATGTTTATGTGTGTTTTAAATTAGATGCCTGGAGTATTTAGTATTCAGATACAGTGGTTTGTTTTGGGCACATGAAATTTAATTATAAGGCAGATTGTACTTGTCTTCAAAAATAGGGTACAGGACAAAGAATCCAATCCATTTCTTCTTCAATAACTGTTGCAGTAAAAATTCAAATTCATGGAATATTTGTCATACAAACAACTGTTCTTGAAGTTATATTTCATAAATAAGGACAAGAATTAAATTCCAAACAGCCTTCTGGCAAATGCAACAAAAGGCAAAATGATCTAGCTCTGTAATGGGGAGTCTGTTGCCCTCCGAGACAAGCATGAGAAGAGATAATGTGCATATGGGACAGATATGGAGGTCACGTAAGGAGGAATCTTTTAATTTAATTAAAAGGATAATTAATCCTAGAGAGATTGTGTTACCCTCTATGGTTGGATTTTATGTGTCTGCAGTGTTTTCAAGCCAAAAAGTAAATGTATTTTTGACATTTAAAGATGAGAAAGTATCACTTTTTTTCTGCCAAGAAATTTATCTGATGGAGAAAGAATTAGTGAAATATTAAATGTCACTTTGCTGGCAAACATAAAATAGGCAATGCAAACCTTTGCCTCTTGTAGAAAAGATTATGATAAAACCAGCTTTTTTCCACACTGACTTGTTCTGATAAGTTGTGCCTGTAGGATTTTTCCTGTAGTAGACTGTTACACGCCATTGTACTTGTATGTGGTGCTGTTCAGTGGCCAGAAAAGCTAAGACATTAAGCATGCATTTTATAACAAAATGATACATTAAGAATTTAACAACATAATATTTGCATTATCATGCTGCCTTCCATTTTCTGAAAACCAGTTGAACAATATAATACACTTAACTCCATTTTAACAGAAACAGTTGCCTATGATGAATCTTTTGCTTGATGAATCTTCATTTTATCAACAGCTAATGAGCTTCACTCGTCCAGCTGAGGAGAAGGGATTTTTTGTTTCACATGGCTGGAACACCTTAGCTCCTGTTGTGCTACTGGTTCAGCATTTCTTGTAATTGGTCTGATAGCAAAGGGTCATCTGTTATGAAGCTGCTGTTCATCACCTCTGTCTTGCTAGAATGACATCAATTTATCTATCTATCATAAAGTTACTGGACCAGCAGTCTGAGACATTGATGGCTTATTTCAATATATAGTCATCCTGAGACGTAATGCATTTTACTTCCTGAATTTTTCAGATTCAGGAATACTGAAATAATTATTAGCAAAATTGGGATTGTGCACACGTTTTGTAGACTGTAACTTTTTAGAGATGGCATCTACGTACTTCACTTTGCTATAATGAATGGTATAAAGTAGGTGTTTTTTTTTTTTTTTTTTTTTCTCAAATTCTAGCACTGCGCTCTGATTCCTCAGAAGAGCATCAATTTTCTTGCAACTAACAGAAATGGAAATTGGTAGTTATCAAGACATTTCAGAGTAATTTCCCGGGACTATAAGAAAGTCTGTATTCTGGAGTCTCTCTAGCACATCTTTAACTTGTTAGTGTGACTCTGCAGTAACATTAGCCTTTTGGCAAGTCATAAATGTTAAGCCTGATTTCCTGGTATGGGGTGAATGTACTGAAGGAAGGGAGAAGTTCCTCTTGGTTCCTGAACTGCAAGAACTGGGTGGCGTCTTGTCTTCCCCCACATTGTGTCATGTGCTCTTCTAACTGTAAGAAATTGTTCTAAGGTTCTTAGGTCAACATAAAAATGTGTTTCTCTTCTGCATTCCCCCTTTTCAGAATTTCCTGACTAGTTGTTCTGAATTTTTTCATTTAAAACTTTTATTCTGTGTCAAAGTATAATCTAGTATTGAGAATCATGGACACTCTCTGTGGATTACAGTAACCAGAGCTAGTGTGGACTCCTCAACTGCTATTTACACCATGTAGCAATTCACAAGAAATGAAGCTTTAGTGTAGTTAAGTCAGGTAACAGTTCTTCTATTTTGAGCAATGGTGAAAGTGTATGCAAGAGGTTGCAAAGCCTGAATAGCTAAAGCAGACCATTTGGTTTATAAAAATTGACATGTACACTTGCATAATCCTGTGTATAAAACATGTCATAAAGAGAAAGATGGATAGAACCCAGCAGAACAAGAAGCATAACGATTTCCTTCCAAGTATCAAGAAGTGTAGCTAAAGAAGGGCTGCTTGGTGATGGCAATGCTTCTTCTCTTTCCTCTGTAGGTTCAGTTGACATTTGCTCCTGCATGCTCCTGGTTATATTCCACTTAATCACTCCTTTCTTCACTAATTAAGCAGGAAGAGGAGGAGCTCCCTGAGGTGTAGGGAAGAGAAAGCAATCAGGAGCTGTGCTTTGCTTTGCTCTTAAGAGAAGTAGGAGCATGGCCTCTTCTGATAGCTGCGGATTTCGCAACAGAAGAAATGCAGATTAGTTGCACCAACAAAACTCTAATTTCTTCTCATTCAAAGGAGTCCACAGTGGCACAGAACTAGATGCTCCCTTGTATATTTTTCCAAACCCAAGTTTAAAGTACTATGGCACAGGCTTAGAACTGAACTAATTACAACTTGGGAAAGAAGTGCAAAAGTAAATAGTTTTAATTTTTAAATTGCCTTTTGCTCTCCTGATCTGTTCTTTGGAACCTGCCTGTAGTGGACTTTAGCTGACCTTCCTCACTCCCTTTTCACACTTTTTCTTCATTCCCACCCCATATATTTGGAATTGAAAATGAGTCTGTGTATTCAATGTGCCACAGGGATAGTATACACATTTCTGTGTCAGGAAAGAGTTTGGAAGAAAATAAGGAATTACTATGTATGTTGTGTTGTGTTGTAAAATGGAACTGGGATTTTTGCAGAGCAAATCAATTTCAGTACAAAGCGAGATTGCAGGTGTCACATTTACTGAGGTGCTGCAGCCCAGACTGATCTTTGAACAGACTGTATGAACTACAATATTTCAAGTACATTTAGTGTTCTGCTGCAAGAATTATTTTTTTAAAGGTCAGGCAGCAAAGGAGGAGGAGAGCACACTGAAGACCAGTAACAGAGAGCCAGTCAAAGAGAGAAGGATTTGAGTAAGTATTTGAAAAGGTTTCTTCCCAAGTACAAAGGAGACCATTTTAAATACAGGTGACTGTTGTAGAGGAAACACAAACTAGCAAGTGGGCTAAGGAGAGAAAAGCAAAAGCAGAGCTTAGAATGCAAAAAATGATTAGTAAGAGGAGCTACCCACATTATGATTGTGGGTGTTAGAAAATAAAATACAGGAAATAAGAAAAGATACTAGATGAAGTGACAAAACTGGGAAGGTGGCATGAGCTGAGGTGATATATGATGTAGCTCCAACACCAAGCACCAAGAGAGGTGGTAAATATAGGAGAGATATTTCTTGCTGGTATCACATGGAAGTGGTAGGATTGCTTAGTACATTTCTGTTAGACCATCCTTCTCCAAAACACTTACTCAATTTACTTTCTATGCAGTGTGTGTTCAGTCTGCATGGTTTGAGTTGCAAAACCTCAATGCCTTGATGCATTTAGAAATGCCATTTCAAATCTTTAAAAAATCTATTTGAAATCTGAGAAAAGCTTAAAGCTAAAAATTACATCTTTGAGTGCAAAAATGAACTTGCTTGTAAAATACATCAGGAGAGCAATTTTAAAAATCTCTGTGCTTTCTTTGAGCTTCATCTTTGTTTGGCCTTTATGAATTCAGATCCCTCATGTCCTTTCCTCCTTCCCCTGTTTGGCATGCCTCTTGATTGTTTTACAATTTATCTTTGCTGCCCAGGGAATCCAGCTGTCTGGGGCTAGTCGCTTTATCCCTCCTTGGTGTCAAGGTCAAAATCTTTTAATTTTACAGGTGGAGTGAGTATCATGACCCCAGGGTCTGCTGCTGTATATTTAAATGCTGTCAGTGTTCTCAGAATGACAATATCTGAGGTTTATATATGTCAGCTGCTTTATTGGCTCTTTGGTGGTATTTTGTCTAATTTCTCTTTGTAAGCATATAGGTATTTTCTTGTTAACACTAAAAGCCTGTGGCTTTTTGTTAAAGTAAAAAACCCTCAGATAAAAAAGAGAGACTAAACAACATTCTTATTACAATTACATTGAAGAGTGCATTTATAGAAGGTAAAAACAATTTTGGCAACATAATAGAGATAAGTTTGCCTTACTACAGTTTCTGCATCATATCTTTAATCAGTAGTTATGCTAAGGATGTCTTTCATGCATTTCCATTCTTGGAAAAGCCATTACAACAGGGAAGGATTTGAATTACATTTTGTATCTACAAGGTTTGTGATTTTTAATAAGAGATTGAGTTTCCTTTAGTCCATTTTTTGCCAGTATAGAGTACTTAGAATTTCTGTTTGGATCTGCCTGTCTTTCAGCAATGAGGTGTAGTAGTATTACAAATTGAAACATGGGATCTCTTGTGCATTTTCAGTATTATCTTAACAATGGTCCTGATCAGTATGGATTCACTGAAACAATTCCAGTAACTTCTTTGCACAAATATATCAACATATTTATATGGTTTCAAAAACTACAAGATAAGTAAATTAAGGAAAGTGACATGAAAAGACAGTTACTCCCAGAGTGGCAAATACCATTTCAGTTGTACATAGGAGTTGAGAGACTAATGCGTATTTGGAGCAAAACTAGAAGATGGTTCAGCTCTAACAAGTTGGTACTGAAATCTTTTATTCTAGTTTTTCTTCCAAGTCTTACAAATTTGGTTTTTGGTGAATCATTTTTAGACATATCTAACAAATTTTATTATTGCTTTAAGATGTAGAAGTGTTGCAATAATTACAAGATTTCTTTTCCCTTATGGGCAAAAGAAAATATTTCTGTCAGCCCCCAAATTTTTTGAGATATTATTGCCTAAATATTTTACTTCTCTCCCCTTCCAATCTCCTGATCTTTAAAAAAGAAAAGAGAAAAGCCTAAATCTGACAATCTGCTTTGAAAATGTCAGCTAAAACAGATGACTGATATGGAAGAATAATGAACCTCTGAGAACAGCTAACAACTTCAAGGCCCTCAGATCTAAAGTTGCTGAGAACTTTTTCCTTTATCCATTACTAAACTATTCTTTTTCTATTAGCAAAACAAAAAGAAAACAAACCCTACAGTTTTCTTAAAATTTAGTCATCTTATTAATGTGCTGGTTTGAGCTCCAAGAAAGTACTTATTTATCCATTACGTGCAGTTTAAAATTCTATGTTAG
Source organism: Onychostruthus taczanowskii (assembly GCF_017590055.1). Taxonomy (NCBI): domain Eukaryota; kingdom Metazoa; phylum Chordata; class Aves; order Passeriformes; family Passeridae; genus Onychostruthus; species Onychostruthus taczanowskii. The sequence continues at coordinate 9,085,266 of NW_024499351.1, forward strand.
CTATTTATGTGTGCCAGTTGACTGAATATTTTGAAAGGCTGCCCTCAAATTTGCATTCTTTCTGCTGATAGTCCTGTGACTAATAAACTGATATACTTGTGAAAGCTACACAAACTTCTACAGGCAAAAATTATGAATTCATGTATCAACCTTTTCCATTAGAAAGAAAACAAGAGTAACCCCAACCAAAACATCATTTTCTTATTAGATTTGGTCTGCTGAAGACTTAATTACTTAATCTTTGGTATTGAAAGGACATGTGGCTGTCATCATGCCAGATCCACACCAGAAACTGTAATTCTGAGAAAGGTGAAAAAGACTTTTTGAAACAGAATCTGTCGACATCCATAAAACTCCCAAATCTGGATACCTTATTCAGCTGAGTAGCTCTGTTGACTTTTTTAGAGTGTGGTGGATTGTTTCTTGTCAAAAATGTTTTTGTCTGCTCAGTTTGCAGTAAGATGGATTACCCATGCTGTATGTGCAAATTGTGGTTGTACTCAGTGGTCCAGGCATATGGACATTTGTGCTGACTAAGCTACTTTAACAACTCTTATCAACTCTGTCAGCAAAACAGTTGCATATTGTTAATGTGGTAGTATTATTCCAAGTTTCTCAACATTCGTCTACCTTTCTTATCACCTCTAAAGACTGCTGCAATTTTTGAAGGATCATTATATATTCATCTTTAGGAAATTACCTTATCTGAAACTGAGCTAAATAAGCAGGACCCAGATAATAAAGAGAACCAGATGCAGTGGGTCTCCTACACTGCTAGTGGCCTCCAAACATGTGGTCTAGTACTTCTGGCTAAATGTGAGTCACAAGTTAGGCTTTTACCACTGCTCTGAACAAGTAAATACCATTTACAGAAGAAAACATTGAATTTCAGTTACTAATTCTGTATGATCACTGTATTTTGTATGTATTCAGAAGCAGAGACAGAGGCATAGTTTATTAAGAAACTGTGTTTAAGATACATGGTTTGCAAGTAATGCTTTTCTAAATGTACAGTGAAGAGTGCTCTACTGGCTTTGTCTTTTTAAAAAAATATCTATTGACTTAATTATTGACTTATTAATTAATTGACTTATTTGACTAAAGTTTCCTTGATAACCTAAGCAAAATTACCCTTTCTGAAGAAAAGACTGAGCATTTTGGTACAGTGTTCTGCAGGCAGTTTTGAATGTAGTTTTGTAAGGCTGTCAGGAGTGACCTGGGAGGCTCTGAGACCAGCACTGTTAGCATGGAACTGAACCTGAGCTGTTCCCTGGCTGGGGATGGTAAGCTCAGTCCTAAGGCAGCCCTGGCTTCTGAGTCAGAATATGTGCAACCTGAGCTTGTGTTTGCTTTCAAAGCAGTTCATCCTTCTGAGGAGTAAGGCTGATCTGTTCCAGTAAGGTGCTTAAGATCAGATGCAGCTGAGTGAATAGGGGAGAGGACTTGCCTTCTCAGCTAACCAGCTGAAATAGCATTTCCTTGTCATAAGCAGAATTATTGTGCTTATTTAATTCAGCTCAGTACTCTTTTATTTGGACCTATATTCTTATGTATGTATTTAGTCTTTTACTTTTTAAAATTTGTGAATGATTAATAGAAGATGCAAGATGACAAAGCAGAGATTAAATATGTTACACTGTTTCTACTGTTGAATTGAGGTAATTTTTGTGTCTTTAAAATATTCCGTTTAATTTTTTATTATTGCCTCCTTCAGTATTTTGCACATATTGCTCAGATGCAAAAACTGGGGCAAACTTTATTTGCTAAGTATATTGATTATATCAATAATACCTGCTGGAATTCTTGCTGATTTATCTCTTGTTGGGTTAGTCTGTCTTTAATTTTTTGCTTGTTTAAGATTTTAATCTCGAATTGAGTTTTGGTGTGGGAGACTTTTTTTTAACAGTGCATTATTCATTCTGTCTGCTTTTGGTTTTTATTCTTTCAGCTGCAGTAGTTTCCTTTAGAGTGTTCTTAACTCGTTTTCTTGTAGCATACTACATACAGTTCCACTTGAATGCTTAGAAATGTGTTGCATTTGCCTTGTTGAAATGAAGTTGACACATGGCCGGAAGAAATTTACAGCTGGTAGGTGACAACAGCAAGTTTGTATTATACAGTTAAAAAAGGTCATAGGTTTTGTCACTATTCTCCATTAGTTTGGATTATGATATTGCAGAGAACAACCCCCTAGCATATGCATGAAAGGCATGTGCTTCTTTGTATTATCCCTAGAAGAATTTCTTCAGGCAGCCTAGTCTAGTCGATGGGCAGTTCTTGGGTTGTGACCCTTCATCAAAACAGAATGTTAATCTGAAACTCTTTGATGTTCTCAGTACTTCTGCACACTTTGCAAGCAAATGGCAAATTTTGTCTGGAGCAACTTGCAAAGTGATGGATGGGAATAGATGCGTAGCCAGAAAAAATTATTAGGGTTTCCCCCCTCCCCCCCCCTCCTTTTCTTTAAATAGTTATATTTGAAACTTTGTTTTGATTTCAGTTCAGTAGGTAGGAAGGGAATGGATGTGCATAACCATTGCCAACTGTGGGGGGAGAGATGCTCTGTGGACATAGGGAACACTTCAATTCCACACCTGAGGTAATATGCTTTTTAGAATGTTTCTCTTTCGATTCAAGAACACAGATTTTTTTTTTCCCCCTGTGTGTAGACTAATACACAGCCTTGACAGCATTTCTGTCCATAGTAAAAATAAAAATTTAAAAAATCCTCATTTAAGGTAAGATTTTTAGATCATACTAGTAATTTAATAATATAATTTGCTTGTGTAAGTAATAATTCACAATGTCAGTCTTAATATTTTTAAATACTAAATAAATGCAGGTAATATTTCAGAATGTCCAAACCCACATCATTACATAAAGATAACAAAAAAAAAGCATGAATAGTTTTTAAAAAAATAATTTACAGTGTTTTGATCATATTTTGTAGGCTCTGTCTGGGAGTGTTGTAAGTGCTTGGGCAATTGTTGCTTATCAGGACTGCTGATCTTGCTGTATTTTTAAATATGTGCATGTTCACAAATGACACTTCATCAATCCAGACTCTCCAGATATTTCAGATACATTCTTGATGTTTTTTATAATTATATTTTGCACACATGTGTATGTGACTCTCAAACATGTGGAGAAGTTACTGGGGAGATGTGTGCACATGTGTGTACAATAATGTACTCTGAGCCTGATGGGATAAAACTCCTGTTTCTAGTTTTCCCAAAAATGTCTTTGGATAATTTTAGTTTGTATTGTCTATTAAATTAAACTTTGTCGTCCATCTTGCTGTTTTCAATATTTTATTTCCAAGAATATATAACTTTGCATGCTACAATTGCAATTGAAAGGACTGAACTATTATATAAGAGAAATTGAGTTTTTTTTGAAAGGATCAAAAAAAAGAGGTGCTCTTAAAAGTAGGGTGAGCTTTGACCCTCTTTTCCCAATGCAGTTAATGCAGTGTTTTCAGTTTCTTTTTGCTGTCAGGCCACTTTCTAATTATTCTGTCCTAAAAAACCCTCCAAAATAAAACACATTACTTTCTAGCTCTTCTCTTCTGTAACTTACTTCATTTTTCCTCCTTTGTGAGCTTTATTTTCAAGTCACATTTGATTTTGGCTTGGTTTTTTCAGGGAATGTGATATGTAGGTGAGAAGGCAAGAGACTCCTTAGTGTGTTCAGTATGGAAATGGCCACCATAATGTAGTAATAGACATAAAGTAATTGAAGCAGAGAGAGATGTGAATGAAAGCCAAGGAGACCAGGCTTTGTGAGTTCTGCCATTTGTGGATTCAGTATGTATGAAGAATTTTCAGTGCCAAAACACATATGAAGTACACACACATTGTCATGTTTGTTTCATCATGGTGATGGTGTTGATTATGGAGATATAGCATGAATTAGATGCCATTTATTTTCATTTATTCAAAAAAAGGACCAACCTATATACACATACATGTATGAGACCTTGTATTAGCTGGGACTCCCTTTTCTGTCCATCCCAGAGGCTGCTGTTCAGCAGACAGGGAATGGCAATAAAGGAAATGTGGCAGAATTAGAAATGGGGGAGAAGTGCAATCAGATCATATGATATGAGCAGTTATAAGACCTCTAGGAAAATGTGACAGTGCTTTTTCAGCTTTTGCATGATCTTTTTCCTGATCAATATTTTTATTTGCATGAGATGCTGAAGCTTGGGCCAAGCCCAAAAATATCAACTTTCCCTTCAAATTTATATTTCTGAGAAAATTCAGTCATGGGGATCCATGGGGAGGGGGCATTTTATTATTCCAGAGCATCCTCATATTTGCATTCTCTGGCAAAAAAGAACCTAGTAGAGAGAAAAAGATCTCCAAGAAAAACCATCAGTTTTAACACTTGCTCTTAACATTATATGAAACCCCCCGAAAAGGTCAAGTATCTTAACCCTCAATTAATGCAATTTCAAAAATGTATGACTATATTAATACTTTAAAGTATTTTTGTTGTGGCATACTTTCAAAGAAAGTGTTTTTATGGCTTTAAGATGGGGAGAAAATGTTATCTCATGCACAGACTTGCTGGATAGCCACATGTCTGCTTTCATCTTTCCTCCCCATACTCTCATTGCTTCTTTCTGGGTCATTACAGAAACTAATTTTTTGAGTTCCTTGTGTTACAAAGATTTGTACAAGGGAATGTGTTAGCACACTTTTGGGTACCATTAAAAAACTGTTTTCATCTTTAGAAATCTTTTAAAATATCCAGGTGTTTTCAACAACTACAAATCATGCCAGCAGGGGTCAGTTTAGCACCAATGGAAATTGAAATGGCAGTACTGTACACTTGAGGAGCTGGAACAAAAATGTGAAGCTTGTATAATCAGACTACAAATAAACTCTGTATATAACTTGGAAGAGAGTGACTAAAACAATTTTTGCTATTCCTACTGGATTTGGATTTGAGTCCTTTTTTAAAAGGACTTTAAAAGGTTATTCATTGAATGAGTAACATTTTCTAGAGTTTTGCTGATTCCCCACAATGTTTTCAGTGTTTTGTCCTTTAAGAGTATGTGAACGGTGTATTTGACACTTTGCAAAAAAAAGTGTATCTTCATTACAAAGAAAAGCATAGAAACAATAGGATATGAAAAAATGACTGATTTCTGTGATGTCTCATATTTAAACTGAAAAATTTGAATCTTAGGGAGGAACATGAAAGTCTTCAGGTGAAGTTCTTCAAATAGAGGAGTACTGGTATATGCATAGAGCTTATCCATCACAAGAGCTTGAACCTTCACATCCCTCCTACCTTCCTTCCTCCCATAAGGAAAGCTGCATTGGCTTCTTTAGAGCCACTGAATTTCTAGTGTGTGCCTGAGATCACTGTGCCACAGCTATTCATTAAGGTAAACATGTCTAACATACAAAATAGAGAGGAGGAGGAGAATAAAATAGGGAAAAACCATAAAAAAGTGTCTGATATAGACAGTTACTGTAAGCTTTATATTTTTTGTGCAGTTGCTTTTTTCTGCATTTATCTGACATTGTCTTCTGTTTGCAGTCTTTGCCATTTTGATGTGAGTTGCATTTGTAGAACTACCTGGGTGCATCCTTTTTAGATTCTTGCATTCCAGGAAAAAGTAAAGGACAGCATATATCTTTTAGAAAGGTTTAACTTTCTTGTTAGTTCAATAGTGATACCTGTAGAAATTCACAGTTTGTGTTTGATCACTCTTTCACAAGTAGAGTTCAAATTAAATCAATTACTAATTTTACTGATGTAATTGAAGCAACATAATGAGGTACCTGAGGCTAGGGTTACAAGGAACTGTTTTTTAAGTACAATATAAATTGTAAGAGGAAATATAACATTGAGAACATTCAGAAGTTGGGGGTTTTATTCAAATGTTGCCCAATCAAGACTGAAATAGCATAATACATTTCAAGATCGAAAGACTGGAATAACATAATGTTGTTGGAAAATTTTATGACTGCTTGTACCAGCAGCAGCAAATATAACAGTTTTTAATTTGTCTTGATTCATTTTTAATCTCCTTTTCTTTGAAAACTGTACCTTCCTCCTGCTGTTTTCTGTTCTTCCAATTCCACTCTAGCACATTCTGCATATTATGTAACTGAAGTGGGTATGACTTCATGGATTACTAAAATATATCTATTTAGATTACATGGAAACTCAGGGCAAGGACCTATCTTGTGCTTCTATTTGTCATCATTTCTCAGAGGTTTTCTGTGGTAATTTTGACTTTGGTATCTAAAGCTGGTTCAAGATTCCCCAAACTTTGTAGCTTCAGGTACAAACCTTAGATACTTCTGTCCATGTTCATGTTTCTTAGTGACTTGGTCATGTTTTGTCTGGAGAGTGGTCATGAGTTAGAATACATGAGTTAGTTTATTCACTGTGCTTTTAAATACTTCAAAAGGAAACATTTTCCTATTAGAATATAATATTCTTTTAAGTGATCTTGTGTGAAGTTTGATACAGCAAGGAATAAATTAATTTTGAACATTTGTGAACAAACTGTATTCCTTTCTAAAACCTATACTGTCAATTATGCACCTGTTGGCTGGCTTTCCATTACAAAGTTAGCTTGGCCAGTTTGTGAAAAACTGCTTGTTGCAAGATTGCTGATGCTTACAGAATGTTACAAGTGTTGAGTGCCATTTTCCTTCCTCAGTTAGAGAGCAGTGTGGTGATAAATCTTAGTCCAAAAGTAGCCGGGAGCTGTCTTCCTCAGTTGTCCCATTTGTGCTGCCACCATTTGAAGTTCTTTGTCTCTTTTATGTGATTTCCTGTGTTTACCTGTTTGCGTTGCCACCTCTGGTCTTGGTCCCCCAGACAGACGACAAAAAAAAAACTTTTCTTAGCAATCTTATTCTGCTGAGATGAATCTATGAGTCTTGGACACAGGTTTTAAGACATTATTCTTTCTAGTCAGCTGAAGCCTTGAACACAAAAAATTGAGCTGATTTCTCCTCTTCCAGAGTATTTTACCGTTTCCTTCCTCAATTATGCTCTTGCACTCAAATATACTAGGCACCAGCCTTTCAAGGTCTGTCCTCACATACTGTGTCTTCATCTTTGCTTAGGTCTTAGAAACAGGATTGCTTGCTCAGAACTAGTTGTGTCTCTCCATTTTGCCCTCCACAAAGGACAAACCCTTTCATTTCTTGACTGCTAGTCTTCCTTTGAATAAGTAAGGGCTTCTTTCCATGAAGGATCCTTAGATTCTCTTTACTTAGAGAACGTTGTGAGAGTCTTGAACTAGTATGTCTTTGATTTGTAAAGTTCCAGCAACAAGATTTCTGAACAAATGTCTCTCGTAGTTCTGTTCATGGACCCATAATGGGCCTGAGTCTCCCAGTATTGTGTGCTAGGGTATTAGACAGGGACTGCTATGTTTTCTGCAGAGAGGAAGTGGGAAGGAGCACCAAAATTGTGAAGATTCTTCAATTCATGCCCCAAACCCTGCTATTACCTTCAATGTCTTGTTAATTAGTACAAAACCGTAGATGCCCCAATCAGTACTCTATTGCAGAGCTTTTATCCTTGCAGAACATGTATCAGGTTTATTGTGTGGTGCCTGTAAGATGTGGAAAATGACTCACGAGGATAATATTGGCAAAACTCTTTATGATATGGAAGTAATTTGCTATGATCATTAGGTTTTCAGATGCAATCACTTGATAATTGCATACTTTGAGGCTAATGAAATACAGTAACAAAAACCAGGAAACTGCTATGTCTCTAAGTGGAAATATTGCTTTAAAATATATACAAACCTATATATAAGTGCATAAATACACCGCGGGATGAGAGGTGGTATGTGGGAATTTCTCCTGTTTGTTTTGAAATCAGCTCCAATAAAGACTGTGGTCTAAGAAACCAGATGCCTGCAAAGGACTCTGATGGTCAGAGGATTCTCTGGAGTATGGTGTTTCAGTGCAAACCTTGACAAGGAAACATTTCTATGTGAAACTACCTAGGATAGTGATAGTGTCCCCAAATTTATGCTGATGGGTAAAAGAAGTGTTTTACAAGAAAACAGAATACACTATTATGCAATATTAAAAACACAAAAGCCCCATGTCCCCAGCAACCATTACACACCCTGACACCTTTGCAACTGAAGGATGACTTATTTCAGATGACTGATTTCAGTATCTTCCAATGACTCAGGCAGAAACTGGTCTGTGCCTTACAAGGCAGCAATAACAAAGTGTGAATTTTGTGGCTAATAAAATTTCATTTCTTAATCTTTATCAGTTGTGTTTTGGCCAGAAGCCAGGGAATTTATCTTAATAGGGAGCTGAGAAAGCATTGATTTAGTGTCGGTACATTCTTAGTACCTAGAGAATGTTTGTCTTTCAATAATCTCTGGTTGAAATTATGCACTGTGAGCTTCCCTCAAAAATACGAGGGAGCTATATGCTGGTGAAAACATTGAATGAAATGGACTAAAGGAAAACAAGTAGGCCAGAATGATGAAGGTATTTTCAATCTCAATGCTCAATATTGTCAAATGGTCCTTCATACAAAAATAGGACAAAATATGTGAGAAACAACCCTGTACATGTGGGTAGAGCAATGGTGTTGAATATTAACAATCAGTTATGTCCATAGCTTCTCCCATGAAGTAAACTTCAGCAGTCCCTGCTCAAGGGGAGGACAACAGACAGATTAGAAGACGCATTGGGTAGGAGAGCATCTGGAAACAATGAAGATAGATGCTTAAAAATAGTGGGTTTCAGAGAGGATTTTCAGCAGTTGTTCTGCTCTGTGATCAGCAGGTTTTGTCAAGAAATCATCCTGACTTCTCTAAAACAAAGCAACTTATATGACCTTCAGCATTCAGAAGTAATTTTGATTAACTCCATTGACATACCTTCCGGTGAGCAATTCATTCTTCTTTTCAGAGCAGGTATGGTCTCAAGAGGAGCCAGGAATTTAGTGAGGTCCTGAGGTTTTCATCTGTGATTTGAGTCAAGAAAGAGAAGGGACAGAAACAGATTTTTTCTCTGTTGTGACTAGTGACAGGACCAGTGGGAACAGCCTGAAGTTGTGTCAGGGGAGGTTTTGGCTGGATATTAGAAAAAGGTTCTTCTCCCAGATTGTGGTTGGGCACTGGAACAGGCTCCCCAGGGAAGTGGTCACAGCACCAGCCTGACAGAGCTCAAGAAGCATTTGGACAATGCTCTCAGGCACATGCTCTGGGCACATGGTGTGACTCTTGGGGAGGTCCTATGCAAGGCCAGGCCTTGGACTTGATGATCTTTGTGGGTCCTTTCTGACTCAGCTTATTCTGTGAGTCAGAGAAGCTCATATTTTCACTAAGGTCAAGCCAAAGGTAGGCAAAAATAGGTTCTCAGGAAGTTTGTCTAATGGCTGAAGACATTCAGCATGCATTTTTGACACTATATTTAGGATATTTTTGGACCTAATGGTTTAAGCAGCTATGTTTTGTTTCTTGCTCTGCAGAACCATATCTATCTATCTATCTATCTATCTGTATCATCTTTTGTTATGACTTCTGATGCTCCTTAAGCAACCTCAGTAAACTATGTAGAAGTCAAATGACTTCTACATGACTTAGACTTGGCTTTCCTCTCCAATTTAAGATGATGTCTAAACTAGTGATTTAAATTTGGCTCTTCTAAAATGAAAAGTTTACTGTCTAGGAATTCTGCATGCCTGCCATATCATCCAGTATCGAAAATGACCTGGTGCAGCAGCTACAGAAGAGATGCTGACAACTATACAATCTTTGGGGTTTATTGTCCTTATTGAAAGAAAAAGCCTTTGTAGAAATCTGTGTTTTGAATAGCTTTTTGCCCTCTGAACAGTATATTTATTTCCCTCCCTGCTAAACTGGTAAGAAGAAAGACTTCATTAAGAAGCTCTACGTTTGATGCGTTCTTTTTAGCTTTATTTTCTCATTTGGCCCTTAATGTTGTTGAACATTTAGTTTTATGGTAGTTTTATTTCTAAGGCAAGAACAAAGTGTTGTCAATTTTTCTGTGTATGTAAAACGCGCAATGATGAAAAAGTATAGACATTATGGGGAAGGATGACATTTCTTTGTGCTGGAGGAATATTCTAAATTGCATTAGAGGAGGTCTTCAGAAGAAAATCAATAGGACACTGTTTTCTTGCTAGCAGTAATTTGGATGACCTTATGTTTTTCAGCATTTGCCCATACTTTCTACAAGGAGAAACAAAGAAAAGTCAAATCTAAGGTCAGTGTTACTACACTGATCATCAAAATTTGTTCACTATGCTGATAATATAAATTTGTTATTTCTAATATTAGATTAAATTAATAGGAGAAATCCACTGGCTTGTTCCATTCTTTACCCAGCTATATGAATATGTGAGGAGAGAAGAGATACATGCTCATAAAAACTAATATAAATAGAACCAACATAAAATAATAATAATAATAATGTAATCTGGTATTCTCTATGCAGCAGCATTTGCAGACCAGAGACAGATGAAAGGGATTGCTAGAAAGAATGACCTGTATGCTGGTTAATAAGAAAACAGACTAAAGCATTATTGATCCAGTAAACTGAAGGCTTTTTAGGTTTTTTCTTATCTCTCTCTGGTTTTTGCCTGTTCATAGCTTTTCCAAGCATAAGCACTAGAGAATATTGAATTTCTTTTCCCTTGAATTCTTTCAGAACTATTAACTTAGGATCATCATTGTCGTTCTGAAAAATCTGAAGGTGCCAGCTTTTCCTTCTCTAGTCACTTTATTAAAAAAAAAAAAAAAGAAAAAAAAAGAAAAAGCACAGAATTTGTTCAATTTAGCTAAAATTTGATTTAGGTAAACTAGTGAAAAATCTTACTTGAACACATCTGGACTTGTTTAAGGTTGACATGGGCTAAATCGTTGTTCTGCTTTTATTCACATCAAGTTATTTTTCCTTCAGCTTAACAAATAATTTTAATACCAATTTCAAACTGGTGCATTTGAATGCTGATGATGTACAATAGCCTGGATTAAACTCTTCTGTTGAAGTTTAATTCACTAGAGAGGTATGTCAAGTAATGAAACTATCTTCATTTTCTCATAATGTTTTTGAAGCTGGAATATCAAATTGAGTTTCATCTTACAAAGGAAGGAAAAGAAAAAAACCTCAACCAACAATGAACGTCAAACCTCAGTGAGTTATTTCAAGCTGTGAGAGTGTAAGGATTTAGACACGTGAACAAAGCAGGTGTTGTTAGCTGCTCCATGGTAGCTGTCCATAAACATACTGCAGCACTTCAAGGTAAAACACTGTTAATGAGCTCCTATTCCTAAACTCTAAAATGGTGAGAGTGTGCAGACTGTTTTTTCCAGAATGAGCTGGTGCCCTTTCAACTTCTTCTCTGATCACTTATCTTTGTAATGCCATCTCTAATAAACATTTTAGAAAGTGCTGGTGCTTTGAAAGAATGAAAAAGATAAAGTATCTAGCTGTTCTGAAATTTATGAAGGCATTTTGAAGAAACTGTTACTTCTGCTAAATGTAGGAAATTGAATTTTTTGGCATCTCTTCCTTTGCTTTCTACCTCTAAGCTGTTGGAGGTCTTGCAGGAAGCATGGGAACGGGTATCTGAATCATAGCAAGAGCCAATTAATTTAAATACAGCAGCCACCAAATTTCAAAGGTAATGAACTCTGGGTATTGCTATAAGAATAGATAAGGGTTTAATAGGCAGATATTTGGACTTATTTTCACAAGCAATTGATTTGAGGAAGATTAACATGTCTCCTAGAAATTAATTTGAAATTGTAATGATGTTACTGACAAATGCTAGAGTATCTATTCCTGCCTTGAAATGTGTTAAGATTTTTTTACTTACTTTTTGGTGGAGGTGAGTTTTGAACACATAACTTGAGAAGAGTGTTTCATTTATCCATTTTGAATGGACTGTCTTTTGAGTGTTCTCTTCAATTTTTTAATTTTTAAAATATGAGCAGTTCACTACTGGTATCTAGATTATTCACAATGCCATACGCTTTTAGGTTTTCTTTCCAAAGGTAAGAGTCATGATTTGTTTTTCATACATATGATTTAATATGATTTTCTTCGCTCTCCTCTTTAATCCAATAATTCAGTGATATCCTTTGTATTTTAATCCACATGCATTGCCATACTATTCCTTATTCATCTTTGTTGTTCTTTAACTATAACAGCTGATGAGCTATTTTAATTTTTTTTTCTCTACCATTTCTCTCTGTGTTGCTAAATTTCTTGAGCTGATAATCTGGATGTTCATTTTTCTCACTTATTTTGCATTCATAAACACAGATTATATTTTGCTTTAGTAGTTCATTTAGTATGCTCTGAAGTGCCTTATTGTGTTTTCTGGTCCTGCACACTGTAATAACTTTTGTCTTCCAGTATTACTTCCATTTTTATTTTATCCATTTCCATTTTTTCCCCCTGTTCTAGGTTACTAATAAATATAAAGCATGTGTGGTGTGAGCTGAAAAAGTACTGCTGTGCCTCTATCTACAGTCAACCAAATCAAAATTGAAAACCAACAGAATTCACTGTGCGCCAAATCTGTTGGCTAGTTTTAGTGGTGAAAGTTGTGCAAGGGCTAAAAAATATGAAAGATAATAAACCTTCCTCCTTCTCAACTGCAAAGTTTGAAGTAGGTAAATAACATGGAAAAAACTTAGCCTCATGACTGTAATTCCCCACATATAATTACTGTGCTGAGTAATAAATTTTGAAACTTAGAAAACAGAAGAAAGAGAATTGTTTTAAACAATGTCAGTTAATGAATTTGGACTTGAGGAATTGATGTTTCCCATGCTTAATTTCCTGCATTAATTCAAAGCCACCTACTTTTTGACATTTCATGGTCTCTGAAGCAATTAACAGTGATACCCCAATTTACAGTTGTGAATTTAGATGAAGAGTAAGCTGCAGGGAGAGAAGAACTGTGAAAAAGCAGAAGATGATTCTGCTTTGTTGTTGATAGTTTTGGTAGTTGAAAAAAGACAGACTAAGAAAAGGATCTCCTGCCAAAACAGTCTGAAAGTGGAATATTTTTCTGAATTTTTTGAGAGGCATTAATAGCCATGTTACAGTTTCATTTGCATGTTTCACCTCCTTTTTCTACTATTTAGTGAACCCAGAAAACACGGTTTGCAAATCATAGATCAGTTTACTTCCAATGAAAAAGCAGATAAGCACAAATGCACAGGTATATTTGCAGTGATTCAAAGCGCAGCTCAATGCTATAAATGTGCAGTGCCCCATTAACCTTTTAGATTGGAGGCATGTATCCACATCCAGTAAGTTTCCTTTTAAGTGACAGCTGCAAAAAATATTGCTGCTGTTTGTGTCAATAATTAGGTTCTTTTATAGATTTAATCACTGCTGTAGTTTTCAGAGATGAATACTGGTATATAACCTGTGAAGAGGAAAAGGGATCACTTGTATATCCAAAGGTCAGCTCATATGTTACTTAACTCATATTTTAACTATTGTTTGTCCCCTGTATTATCAAGTTTTCCTGTTTGGTTTTTCCTTTAATTTTCATAGCTTCTTAGATTGATAACATTTATTAAAATGTAGATCCTCAATTTAGTGAATGTCTTTGTTTGAAGATTATATAGCTTTGCTGGGAGAGAATAGAAATTCTTTCTGTAAGCAGATTTATTTGCTATATCAAGATGAAATGATGGATTACTAACAGAATGCATTTTCAAACATTTATTATATTTGAGATACTGCTTTAGTCCATGCATTTTAGAATCAGTTATAAATTAGAACATTAATGCTAAGATACACAGAAGATGAAAATCCATTTGCTCCAAAGACAGCAATTATTTTCAATATTAAAAAAATAATTGATTTAAGTGTCAAATTGATTTAGTATTTTCAAATTATATTGTTTATGAATTTTGTTTTTTTAAAATATGATATTGTTGACTGTGTGTTAGCTATTTCATGGTAGTTATTACATAATTGCTTTTTCATATGACTTACTGAAACTTCATTGGTATGTCACTTTAGACCCTTTTCCTAAAGATTGAGTATAGCAGTTCTCCAAATCCAGTTATAATCAATGATGTAGTTTTTACTGATAATGTTAAAGGGAATGTCATCCTAAGCCTTTTGTTAGTCCTGCTGCTTTCCCTGATGTCTTGTTTTTTCTTTGCCATTCTACTGACTGCAGTGAATCATCCTGTGATATGGAAAGACAGCCACCTTCTAGAGGGTGATATAAACACATGGCTTCCCTTGATACCACCATGCCTGAGAGAGTTTTTGGAAGTTATTATGTAAATCTTACATAAGTACTATAAAACTACAAAATTACTTTAAAAAAAAAAAAAAACCAACTGGTTTCTGTTCTTTATGTGGGATTAAAGTTTTTGAAAATTTGTGTCAGTATATGTGATAAATTGTAATCTGACGGACACCTTAAAAGGTGTATATGCTTATACATTTGTGTAATTAGGAGAATGACAGCATTGGGCAGAGTGGCAAGGAGGTAAATTTGGTTACAAACAAGAGGCAAAGAGCTTGGGCATGCATAGACAGAGCCTGTCATAAGATATTGCAAAGAGCTTTTCCACTCTTGCATCTGCTCCTGTCACTTGCCCCTTGATTGTTCTTCAGTAGATGGGATTGTGAAGCACCTACTTTCCTCACACATAAATTATAGAAAATACAGGCAAGTATGTGGAGTTTCTTCTTATTTCATTTTTTTAGCCTTTCTTTGACATTTTTAAACTTTGTTTTGTGTGTCAGCTCTGCAATGGAAATGCTGTCTGTGTGTGCTATTGATAATGGTGCGACTGGACTAATTCTCAAGTGTCCTGTCACTTTACAGCTTCTTTACCTATTTCAAAGAGGAGCTAATATCCAATGATTTGACTGTTTGAAAATTTTTAAACCACACTGATGCACAAACATTACGTGGGAGAGGTGCTGCTTTCATAGAATCAATCCTCCAACATCCAGCATACTTGTGTCTCTGAGCTCTTGATGTTTGGAGTTTTGGATGGGAGATGACCACAATTTTCTGAACTTGTTCATGGAGACTGCCATTTGTGGCCATGAATTGTGGGTCCTGTCTGCAAGTGTCAGCAAAGGTGGTAGTTAATGCCAGTAGTGATGGCAGTTGTATTACAAAGTAAACTGAGAGCAGCAGCCTAGAGATACATGAAACAGGTCAGAGGATAGTGTGGGGATTTATTCGTCTTCCTTAGGGTTCATCTCTGTGATTTACAGAGGGATTTGCCTGTGTCCTTTTGGAAACCACTAGTGAGATGAAAGAGCAGAGGTCAAGACAAGAAAGCTGATAAGCTCTATCTTTCTCTGCCCTGAAGTAGGATGTCAGCAGGGTGGGATTCACTGGGACAAGGATGGGGCAATCAGAAAAAAACAACAGCTATGCTAGGTCAAGCCAAAAGCCACCTAGGCCTCAACTACAAATCAACTCATTTGTCTGATAGTGATCAGAGATAAATACTTAAATACAAATAGAAAATTGCCTTCCTTCTAAGGTAGCTTTCCAAGGTAGCTTTTGCTATAGTTTAAGTCTTTCCAGGAAGAGTTGAATCTGGATTTATTTGAGGTCTAAATTTACTTTTTTCCACTAAAAAATTAGTTTCCATTTCTGTTTTCTACAGCATCCTACAAAAATACAGTCTGTAATGTGATTATACTTTATCTAGAGTTTATTTTGTCAAAATTCTGTTGTTAACTATAGAGTAGAATAGAATATGCTGAGTTGGACAGGGCCCACAAGGATCATTGAGTCAAACTCCTCGCCCTGCACAGGACACCCCAAGGATCCCACCATGTGCCTGAGTGTGTTGTCCAAATGCTTCTTGGGAGCCTGCTCCACTGCCGAACCACCCTGTGGGTGAAAAACCTTTTCCTGATGTCCAACCTAAACCCCTCCTAACTCAGCTTCGTGCTGTTTCCTTGACTCCTATCACTGGTCACAGGAACAAAGAGATTTGTACCTGTACCTCCGCTTCCCCTCTAAAGAAAATTGTGATGAAGTCTGCCCTCACTCTCCTCCAGGCTGAACAGACCTCAGCCACTCCTCATACGGCTTCCCCTCAAGGCCCCTCACCATCTTTGTTGCCCTGCTTTGGATGTTCTCTAATTCTTTAATGTCTTTCTTGTATTGTGGTGCCCAAATCTTCCTCCACCACTTGAGGTGAGGCCGACCCAGTGCATAGCAGAGCAGGACAATCCCCTCTCTTGACCAGCTGACAATGCTGTGCCTGATGCACCACTGGACACAGATGCCAGGGCACACTGTTGTCTCACAGTCAACTTACCATCAACCAGGACACCCAGGTCTCTTTCCCAAGTGCTGCTCTCCAGCCTCTCGTTCATTAGTCTATCTATACACACAACCAGATTTGTTCCATCTCAGGTACAGAATCCAGCATTTCCGCCTGTTAAACTTTATATGGTTTGTGATTGCCCATCTCTGATTTCTCAAGGTTCCTCTGCAGGACTTCTTTGCTCTTGAGGAAGTTGACAGCTCCTCCTAATTTAGTGTCATCATTAAACTTATTTACTATCCTCAGAGTTCTGTGTCCAAGTAATTTATGAACATGTTGAAGAGCACCAAGGATTATGATGTTGAAGGACCAAGGATTAAGCCCTGTGGAATCCCACTAGTGACAGGTTCCCAATCTGATGTCACCTCATTCCCTGTAACTCTTTGCACCCAACCCATGAGCCAGTTTCTCACCCATTGCATGATGTGTTTATCCAGCTGTGTGATGGACATTTTGTCCAGAAGGATACTGTGGGAGACAGTGTCCAAAGTTTTTCTGAAGCCCAAAAACACGGTATCTACTGGATTTCTTTGATCAGCTGTGTGGGCTGTCTTATTGTAGAAGGAAGTCAGGTTCAACAAGCAGGACTTTACTCACATGAAGCCATGCTGGCTGTGACTGATGTCTGTGGTGTCCTCTAGGTGTTTTTCAGTACCTCCCAGAATAATCTTTTCCATTATTTTTCTCAGCACTGAAGTGAGACTGACAGGCCTATTTCTATTCTACTTCATATTTCTCATATGTGAGAAAATGAGTATTTGTTCATGATCTGGAGATCATTACATTCCATGTAAGATTTTTCTCATATCTAAGATGGCTTTTCCAATGTCAGTCTGTTGAGCTTTTCTCAATAGAGACATAGCTGCATAACTTCCATGCACAGTATTGGTCTTTGTAATGTTCCCAGTTCTGTTACATTTCCTTTGAGATCAGGTGGCCACAGCAGCATGCTGTGCTAGAGAGCTGGATGCTCTATGAAGTTACTTGTCGCATTGACATTTTTCTGGTTTTCTCTGTTCTATATCTTATAGCACCTACCATTTAATTTGCCATTTTCACTGCTGTTTGGCTTTCAACTGATGATATTTTAAGAGAACTTTAAACAAAGACACAAAGATCTCTGTTCTGAAGAGTGTCCAGATTTGGACTCTAAAGCACTGTATGGTGTTTGTATTGTTGAGATTATTTTTCATAAATGTGTTGCTCTGTGTTTATCTAAGTTGAATGTCATCTGCTGGTTTATTTTTCAGTTACTCATTATAGAACTTTCACAGGTCTTTGTGATCAGTGTAGGACTTAATTATTCTGACTGATTTTATATTGTCATTAGACTTTAGTCTAATTGTGAGCTCACCTCCATTGTACAGTGTAGTTTTAAGCACAGATGTATGCAAGACTCCACAGGACCTTTCCCCATTCTGAAAAGGAAACATTTCTATAGTAATTTTCTATCTTTTAACTAAGTAATAATTTGAAATAGGGTTTTTCCTTTTACTTGATGAAGTCTCAGCTTCTTGAAGGCAGAGATTTGTTGAAAAACTTTGTAAAAGCCTTTCTTGGAAATTCAGGTGGGCTGAAAGCTAAATTACAGTCATCCAGTCCATAGGTTAACTGATTTCTTTGAAGTGGTCTGGTAGATTTGTGAGGTGTCATTTCTTCTAAGAGAACTATATAGTCTCATCATATTAATCTCTGTCTATATTAATTCTGTTCTCTTTTTAATTTTTTTCTTATTGCTACCATTTTATGTGGTATAGATGTTGAAATTGGAGATTTTATTTTCATAGGTGCCCTCTGAAGCTGGTTTGAAAAACTGGTTTCATATTTTTCACCATTAATTTAATTTTTCAGTTTTCTGATGATAAAAAATGGATTTGTTCCTTTGATGCACTTGACACATTTTCATTCTTCTTCCAAGATGCTGTGCTGATTGTAGCTCAGTGGTACAATAGTTTTACCAACACAAAATTGTCTGCTCCTTTTTTTTCCTGTCCATACCTGTGTTTGGTTGGAAAATGAGTTAGTTTATAATACAGCATAGTGATAAACAATGCTTTTTTCACCTAACCAAATGTACTATTAAAAGCCACAGTGACTAGTAAATTATTACCAATAAATTAGACATCTTGTTATTTATGATATATTTTTGCTGTAACAATAGCCTGAATATGCAGTACCAGGTTTATCAAAGCTATGAGTGTCTCAGAATGCCATAAAATACTCTGCTGAGCTCTAGTATCTGGCAAACCCCAGAAAATCATGTTGCTGTGAGATTTCTAGGGCAAATTCTAAGGTGGTTTTGGGCATGGTGACTGCCTGCTTTGTTGTCAATAAGAGCTTCCTGATGGACGTTGCTCATTCAAGAGTTGAGCACTAAGTTGACTAAGGATCGATGTTGCTTACTTTCATATTCCCTGGGTGGTGATAGATTTCCCATAGCTAGTGTGGCATTTGTGCAAAGCTAGATGCTCTAAAGCCAGTTGTTATTGTACCGGACAGGGCCTGAAGTTCAGGCTGCATACCAGCCACATGCACAACATGCAGCCCGCTGTGAAGCACAGAGCAGTTTCTAGGAGATGTACCAGGTGTGATTGACAGCTAAAAGATAAACACACCACACATTTATCAACTCCCTCTATAGTGGTATTTGCAAGAAACCACATTAGCTGACGAAAAGGTCTGCAGGTTTGGTGTTGAGCAGCACACTTCCAAAAGCATGTGGTCAGTTCTGCCTGCAGGGGCCAGCTTGGCTTCAGTACATCTGTAGTGGTTGTCGTAGTTCTTAGTAAATCTCCTTACAGCAGTTTCTAAGTGTATATTGGGGTTACAACTCCATTTGTGTGTTCTTGTGTGTGGTACTCTTTCTGGCTGCTGCTACTTCTTCAAGTAGGAAATGAGTTGAAGAACATTGGTTTGGGGTTTTGCTTCTGGTAGGGTTGCAGTCTGGCTTTGAAATTAAGGGAAAGATTTGCTTTTGGGTGTGAAAGGAACACTTGGATTAGATGTATAATGTGTCACAGCATCCTATTTATTTATTTTTTTTATTTTTTATCAATGTCACTGGATAATGTGGCTCATTTGGGAAAGAGTTCCTCCAAGAATGGCTTTAGGATCACTGTGGGCCTGACTGGCCTGGAGGACTGTGGCTGGGGGCTCACAGCCACCTTGGAGATGGGAAATTCACAAGATAGGAGCTGTGAAGGGCTGATTTAGAGAAGTAAAGACTCCATCCAAGCTTTGAAAGCAGACCCTTCTTTTTCTGGTGGTGCGTTGACTTCTAACTTGCTGTGCTCTGTTTATTCAAGAGCTCTTGCACATAGTAATTTCTCTGCTTTCATATGCATATTTAGAGTAGAAGGTATGTGGAGGAGACATGGTGTTCATATTTAGCTTCAGAAGGTGTTGAGAAGCCTTAGACCTGAAAGGATAATTTTATTCAGAAGCAGACACTCCCAGCATCGCAGCTCAATGGGGAGCAACACTGCAACAGCAGCAAAAATCCATTGATCACCTGGTCAATGATGTTGTGCCTCTGCATGAAATACAAGCAGTTAAGTCAGAAAAAGTGTTTAATTTTCTTCTTTCCATTCAATGTCCAACTTTTCATGCACTCATAGCATTCTGTTAAGATTTTGTATCCTTCACCAGGAAGTTTGGGCTTAGGCTATAGGGTTTAGAGGAGGTGAGCAATTCTTATGAGACTGCTGTTGTTTAGAGCAAGCACAAGAGTGTGAGCGAGAGAGACAATCGAAATGAGACATTTCATGTTTTATTTCATGTATTTTTTTATTTTTATTTTGTGTATTTATTTCTGTATATTTACTAATACCTTGTGCTGTTAGAGTCCTGTTTATTCTTAGCTGTGTTGTAGCAAGATCTCTCTCGCTGGTTATTTGTTCAAGGCTGTTGACAAAGTAGCATTCCTAATGTGTAAGAATGACATTTGAAATTTTAGTAATCTCTTTGACAGTATTGAGATTTGATTGCTACTGCAGCATGGTATGGGTCCTACTAAAACTGGCAAGGTCTGACACAGTATTTAATCTCTTGTTGGTGGTGCTCAGTGAGAGGACAAGGAGCAATGGCCATAAACTAGAAAACAGGAAGTTTCACCTCAACATGATGACTAACTTTACAATGAGGGTGGAAGAGCACTGGAATGTTGTGGAATCTCCCTGTCTGGAGAGGTTCAAAACTCACATGGACATGTGTAACCTGCTCTAGATAATGCTGCCTTGGTAACAGAGGCTGGACTGGATGATCTCCAGAAGTTCCTTCCAACTCCAGCTGTTCTGTGATTCTGTGATCTAAGAAGCTTTGTCTTTTATGTAGTAAAGTGTAGTGACACGGATATGAGTACCATGATAAAAGAGTGTCATCTTGAGTTGATTGATGAGGACCCTGTTTGCTTGAAAAAGACAATGTAACCATACCAGTATATTCCAGTCTTTCTATGTAGATGACTTTGTTATTCACTTCTATTTATTTGTTTTAGGAAAGATTTTTTTTCCTTCTGGACTGCTGTACAGTTGTGCGGATTCAGGGACAGCTGTTCATAAACAAATACAAGTCTTGATACAGAAATATTTTGGTGTTTTGTAGTTGAAGAGCTTGCTTAAAGATAGTCTGCTTGTATAATAGAAAATCTTATTTATTCATTAACACCAAATGTCATACCATTTGGATAAATTGGAAAAGATAGAACAGCATCACAGGATAACTTGTGCTCACCACAGTGCTGAAAGCTGGGTCTGCTCTAACGTCACACCAGGAAGCCCAGGCCTCTCAGAATGGTGAGACTGTGCAGTCCTGCTGAGCAGCCTGGTCTGTGATCTATAATCCTGAGTGAGGCTGCCATTGCAAACATTTCAGCAACTCTTTTATTTCCTATTTTATTACTGGACTGCTGTTTCCATTCAGATAGTGTTATTCTGTTATGCTGCAACTGTTGCTGTGCATTTGTGAGTTCCTGTATGTTTTATAAAGCTCTGTTAACATCATCCTTACTTATGGCTGGGCAATACCAGCCAGGAAGGAAGAAAGCTTAACATGAAGAGACATTCATCAGCTGTTGTGGGTTGTGTTTCTAGCCCTCACGATATTTATAGCAAAGATGTACTATCTTGTGTAATTCTATTGCAAGCTTGAACTCTACTCCTTTACAAAGTTAAATTGAAATGAAGGATTGATCCATTGTAGAGCAGCTGAACAAGATTAATGTTAATTGATGGTTTCAGACAAACATCATTTTCAGTGCTAAATAATATAGCGATGTTTAATATGATTTAAACGTATGGATATGGATGAATCCAAAAAAGGAACCCAAGTACTTCCTTGGCTGTTAAAAACTCCTAGTTTTATTTAAATTTTAAGTTTGAAAGAAGATACTTAATTTATGTGGATTGTTTATTTGAAGAAAAAAAAAATCTTTCAAGTCTCCTAGAAAAAAAATTCACTTTAGATTGTCATTGAAGTGAAGGGTAAATACCAAGAACAAAAAATGGTGGTAGTGCAGTTGCTCTGTGAGAATTATAACTGGAAATTACAAAATGAGGAATTTTGGAGTCAGTTGAAGAAAATATTAAATTATAAAACCAAGGAAAGTCGAAAGCATCTGAATAGCTTCAATTTGATTTCCAATGGAACTTATGCAATAAAAAATTTTCAGTGAGAAAGTAAGTTTTTTGTTGAATTTAGATTAGATTACAATGACTTTTTTACCAATCATATAAATATTTTTTATTCTCTTTGTCTCCTTAGTGCTCACTTTCAATCAAAGTCTGTGGTTCTTAAATGCAATATATATGTATTTAAAATATAATAATTGTAACCATAAGTCTGACTTTCCTGTGGTTGCAATTCCCTGAGCTTTTAATAGTTATACTTTCTTATATTAGTTAACACTGCTAAGATTTGATTTATAAATTTGGCTCTTGCATGTAGCTTAACTTATTATTGAAATGTGCACAGTAACCCTAAGCTAGAAACTGTAAAGCATGCTGCTTTGTGGTCTGTTTAATGACTAGAAGGTATTCTAAAAGTATTTGTCTCTGTGTGGCAGAAATCGTGTTAAATGCTGCGCTGTCCTAGTTCAGTATTAACCCCTGGTCCCATCCACAGCAGAGGCAGAAGTAGGATGGACCAGCCCAGCAATATTAAGAAAGTTCATTCTCTGCACATAAATGTGCTGTCTGCTAAGTGTGAAATGCCAGAGCAAAACTGCAGCCCACCCTGGGTTCCTTTACGTGATTTATAGCTGGCCAGGCCTTCAGATTATTTTCCTGTTTCAGACATTGGGTGCCTTCATTCCTACCCAACTGCCAGAATCTTGGAATGAAAAGACTGATTTATATTTTCTGTATTAAGCAAATACATCTTTCCATAAGAAGAAGCAGTGGAGGAAAGGAAAATTAAAAAAAAAAAAAAAAAAAAGATTTATTCTGAGGTAGTTACAGAGAACTAGTTTTCTACAACCCTGAACATGAATATACCCAGTATCAGGATTTTAGGATGAAATACATATATTTTGGTTTTAATAATTGACAACTTTCTTCTAATCAGAAGTGTAGTGTCCAAGGTGTTGGAGGACAAACATCAGCTGCTCCTGCTTGCTGGTGCCACAGAATGTTTGCCACACTGCCATCCCTGCCAGTTCCTCTGCTTGCCGATGTCATCTCCTGGGTTTCTTTAGCTTTTCTAATTGGGTTGTTGTTTGTGGGAGTGCTAGGTCCACGCTTACAGAAACTTGCATTTTCTGGCTTCCAGGTGGCAGCTGGAGCTCTGCCAGACCAGGGAGCTGCTACAGGGTTTTAGAAATCTGGGACAGAAAGGTTTTTATTCTCTGGTTTCAGGAAGGAAACTGCTGAATCTGCCTCTCATTTTTAATGCTACCAAGCAGGCCACAAACATTTGTGAGATTTATCCAAGCCTGCTTCTATTGATGCATCGCATCTTTAAGAATTAAACTCAAGCTCAGGAAGGTCTGGTGTGATACTGTAGCATATTTTTATGAACTGGTAGGTTTAAACCACATTACTGGCAAACTGCTTTCAGCACACAATGCAAAGAGGTTTTGGTGCCTCAGTACTTTCTTTAAAGGAGGGAATTTCTAAGCCTTGCTACCTGTGACCATTATAATCTGTTGCTTTTGGGTTTTTCTCACTGCTGCTGTTCTTTTCCCTCTCCTCCATTGTTCTTTTGCTCTACATCATCATGTCTCATATTTTGTGCTTTCCCATTTCCTTTTTCATATACAAATCCAACATTGTATTGAAGGCTGTGTGTTCTTTCCCTTCTCATTCTCTGTTTTTGGGCTTCTGATAATATTTTTTTTCTCTAATTCTGTCTTTGGGATTTTGATAAATTTTTTTTCTGCTTGTACAGTTCTGTTTCTCTCATGTTTTCTGTCATTCATGTTCTGTCAAAACTCATCCCATAATGCTGGCTGTCCTTGTTATCCCATCCCACACAACTGCACCATGCTTTTTTAGCAGTGTTCTGATATGCTGCCCCTATGTGAGCTGAGCTGTTGGTGCTGTGCTCCTTTAGCCCTTGTAGTTGTGCCTTTTGGGTGTGAGGGTAGAGAGAGAAAAGCCTTCAGCAGTGCCTGGGTCTAGTGAATTTGGACAAGTCTAGCATTTAGTCATGGTATGTGACACAGGCAAGAGAAAAGTATAGCCATCTGCCCCTTACTTTGAAAGAGAGGATGTTGTGGGAATTTGGGAATACTTCACTCACAAACCTGAGTGGAGGATTCACTTTATAATTTACTTACTGGATTACCAAAACAATATTTTTTTGTGTGTGTGGCTTTTTGTTTGTGTATCTGCTTGGTTTTTGTTTTGTTTGAAGAACTATAGCTGAGAGTTGGTTAGACAAAATAAAAGCGTGAGTTTAGGATTAATCTCCCTGGTTATGCAAATGCATGACACGTGTTAATGGGAAGACTAAACCCTACATTTATGCTTGAATACCAGCTCTGTTTTTTTTTATCTCTCAAGTTTCAGAGTCACTACAATCAAATTTTAAATGGGAGTGAAAGGCATCTTAAAGATCACCTAGCTCTAATCCGCTGCTATGTCAGCAGGGTTGCTCAAAGACCAGGTTGCTCAAAGTCCCATCCAACATGGCCTTGAGCACTTCATGGGATGGGGCATCCTCAGCTTCTCTGGGAAACCTGTTCCACTGTCTCACATTTCTCATAGTGAAGAATTTCTTCCTAACGTTTAATCTAAACCAACACTCTTTCTCTGTAAAGCCATTACTCCTTGTTCTGTCACTGCATGCCCATGCAAGAAGTCCCTCTCCAGCTTTCCACCTTTAGGCCCCCCACCTTTAGGTACTGGAAGGTGCTATAAGGCCTCCCTGGAGCCTTCTCTTCTCCAGGCTGAGCAACCCCAACTCTCTCAGCCTTTCTTCACAGGAGTGGTGCTTCAGCCCTCTGACATCTTGGTGTCCCTCCTCTGAGCTCATCCCAGCAGGTCCATGTCCTTCTTGTGTTGAGGACCCCAGAGCTGGATGCAGCACTGCAGGTGGGGTCTCACCAGAGCAGAACAGAGGGGCAGAATCCCCTCCCTTGCCCTTCTGACACTACTTTGGATGCAGCCCAGGCTGCTGTTGCTTTCTGGGCTAATGTTGTACATTGCCATGTTAAGCTTCTTGTCAACTAACGTTCCCAAGTCTTTTTCCTCAGGAGTGCTCTCAATCCATTCTCTGCCCATTCTAAAATAAAATGGAGCAATTTATGGCAATTTATGCTTTTTTTTTTTTTTTTTCCTAGTAGAGTAGAACGTTGCAAATCTCTTTTACAGTGTCTTTCATAGTGTCTCAGACACAAAATGCTTCCAGGCTGCTCTATGTTCTGAGATAAGTGAGGACTGAATGTCAAAAAATTAATACAAAGAAGTTGTATTAATAAACAAATGTATCAATGATGCTATGAGGATTATAATTAATTGTGCATGTTTTTATGGAACCAGGAATAAATACTTAGAAGTGTATGCATAAATCCTATCTAAGAATATTCATGAAGAAAAGAGTTACAGGTAATGAAGGGTTATGGCTGGAATAGGAATGTTCAGCACAATGAATATGGGATAAAAGCACACTAGTTTGGGGAAGATTTTGCCTTGATTTGCCTTGCAAGACCAAGGAGTGTGATTAATGCAAAGAAAGGGATGCACTGGGACTTGTTCCTCCCTATTTGGTCTCTTCCCTGGAAGAGGATTTCAAACTCAAATGGTCTGAAGCAAAGCAGACAGAAAGATGCTATTTATGGCAGTCATAATAAAAGTGATATACAACAAATAATAGTTGTTTACAAGGGAAGAAGCTCAAAGGGATTAGTTTTATTTAGCCTTTTTATTTTGCCTTTAGCCTGGCAGCTACAAGTTGCTGCTCATGGGATAGAGGCAGACTGCAGAAGGGAGCATAGTGCTTCCACCCTTGGACCTGGGTGTATTCCAGGAAGCCACAGACTCTGATGCAGTTGTGGGTAGCTCTTTGGAAGGCTCTCCTTCAAATCCCCTTGCTGCAGGCAGCTTGTGATCAGCCTGCTCTGCTGTTCCCTGGTACTTTCATGCATCCCCCAAGGGAAGCCTGTCCTAGCTGCTCGTCTGTTTGTGAGCCTCTCTGGTACATGCAGTAAAATATGTAGTAAACAAAACTTTAAAAAAATTGCTTGTTAGATCTTAAGTAGTTTTATTATTTTGCAAAGTAAGAGAGCAAATCTGAATTATTTACAAATGCTATCATGGAATCCAGAGAACAAATGAGATTGTGAAGCATACAGGCTAAACCTAAATTTTTTTCCTCCCTCCTCTCGCATGCTGTAAATGCACCTTGAAATGCCATTACCTGCTGTAGCTGAAAACAAGATAATTTGTAATGTGGAACAGCTAATTTTTCTTTGTGGTTCCACTGGGGCATAATGCAAAACAATCCTGTGTAGCTACACTGGTCATACAATAACCTGCATTCAGAGCAGGGCTGCTGAATCCTGTCACCTTTGACCAATAATGAAGCTCTTTGCAAAATTATTGTAGGCTTTTAAATATATTTGACATATCCTACTTTTTTTCAAAACATAGAAACCTATGCAGGAGGAAATAATTGAGTTTGGGTTGTTATTAAAGAGTAAATAAAAAATGCAAATTATATTTAGCTGAGGTCTTCCCAAAATCTAGAAGTCTTATGTTAGGGAATTAATTTAGTGAACTTTCTATTTATATGGAACAAGATGCATTCTCAGAACCTGCTTAGGCAATTTTCTGAAGGTGGATTTTTTTTTGTTTGTAGGGCTTTTTGGTTGATTTTTTTTTTTTTTTTTCTTTGTGGGGCCTTTTGTTTGGTTTTTTGGGGTTTTTTGTTTGTTTGGTTGGTTTGGTTTTTGGGGGCTTGGGTGTTTTTGTTTTCAGGTTTTTGTCATGTTAGAGGAAGTGAAGGATCTGGGAAATGGCAACTTTTTTAGGCTGGTATCACCCTGTGATATATTTGCTTTGAGAATAATGCAGTTCAGAACAACTTTCAGTAAGACACTGAGCTGGTGTATTTCAGAAGGGCCAGTGCATAGCTGCAGAATTAAGCTGTCCCATAAATTTTGCTATGTTGTCTAGAAGCTCAGCTTTCATCTGCAAAAAAAAAAGGCTTTTTTTTTTTTTTTTTAATTTAGGTCCTAAGCTGCTTTTTATTTCAATTACTGCATTCTGTGTGTCTTCCAGATCACCTAAGAGGTAACCTATACTGTGTCCAGCCAGAGCACTGGATCAGTGTGTTGATGTTCCCCCAGAGGGACAATTTTTATATTCCCCTTGTTTCACTCACCCTCTAATTTTCCTGTACTTGCTAAAATGTGATCTCTTCCAGACCACTCTTCTGTTGTCAAATAAAACTAGAATAGACTGGAAAATTTGATAGTAAGTTGGAGAAGATCTGATAGGATTGTGCAAGCCTACTTTTGCATATCCTGTGACTAAAAGCCCAACCCAGCCCTCAAAAAAGAACACCTTAACTTTGCTACAGATCCAACTGTCCCTGTGTGTTTGATCTGCCTGTTTGGATTCAGCAATTGAAGCAGTACTGTACATATTAATACACTGCTATTCCACAGTGGATTTTTCTTCTCAGCAGAGCAAATTTTCCTGTGTTATATTGAGGTCCTGGAGGAACCCTGAAAGGTGACTGAAGTTTTAAATCTTGAATTGCATCATAATTCCTTCCTTATGAGACAGTCAGAAAACCCATTCTCCAAAGCTAGATTCCATCTTCTTGCTGTAGATAACAGGAAAAATAATTTTTTACTATGTAATTGCAGTCCTCTTACGAGGCTGCCTGAATTAGGAATTCTGATAATCATAAGTAGTATGTTTCCTCAACCTGTGTATTTACAAATCATTTACTTACTCAAGGCTTGTCTACCTGAGTCAAAATCAACTCATCTGTTGTCAAAGAGAAAAGGATTACAGACTCGGAAATCTCCTTTTAATATAAATTCTCATATTCTGATTACTATTTTCCTGGCTTTAATGAAGGTTGAATTATTTCTGACATTATTTGAGATGAGAAAGAACCTGAAAGCTCTTAAAAATAATAGTAATAAAGGTAAATTTTCACAATAAGTTGCACTCAAAAATTTAAATTAAAGTCATGTAAGTTAGTGTGCCTCCAGTGAGAATCTGTCTCATTAATATTAATCTCCAGACTCTAATGAGAACACTAGGCTAGTATGTAATGCTAAAAGGGCACAGGTGTGACAATTTTAGAGAAGGTGGAAGCCCTAAATCCCACAGGCTGTTAAACATAAATCAAGCTACCTAATTATTAGGCAATTTCTTGCCAGATTATTGAAAGGGATAAGTTTTTTAGTGTTTATCTGTGAAAACTAAATGCCCACAGAAAACAATTTATCATACCTGGTGCAACATATCCTTGAATTTCCCTGTAACAGAAAAATATGATGGAGAGGAATCTCTGACCCGACTGCTTTATCAGTATGCTAATTTATACTCTATGCAGAACACTTCCGTGGAAAGTCATCTTTTCTTCTTTTTTTCTCCATGGATTCATGATCTTCTGGGCTGCTCTGTTTGTGTCACAGTGATGCTGGGTTGGCAGCATTGAAAGAGCACTGTTGAACCTCAGACCATTAAAATGAAGTGAATCAATTTATCAGTGCTTTGGTAGAGGGCACCCATACCAAGGAAATTACAGGGAAAAGCAGATGTTTATATTTGGAAAAAAACCCAGCTCTATATTTGCAGTTTACAAACAGTAAACTGTTTTTTAGCTAAAATGTTCTTTTCCAAGCACCTTTTAGGGGGTTTTCTGTCTTTCTAGCACTGTGTGTCAAGGTGTTAAGAAAATTAAAGGTTTGAAGCTTTGCTGTGTTCTCCACAGCTTAAGCATCCGTCGGTTGGTCTATGATGGATGCTCAGTAAATAGCGTGGTTCAGTCTCAGGAAGGAAATCTCAGTTCACACTTTCCCTGCTGTGCTCAGGTTTTAGGGGATAAAAAAAATACAGTCTAGAGTTTCTTTCTCGGGCAGTGTCAATGACAGCAGCCTTGGTGCACACAGGGAGTATATTTAATCTGTTTGTGCTCCCAGACTTCGCAGTGATGGATTCCATATAAATAAATAAAGACTCGGGAGATTTTGTAAGATGCCATTGGAAGGTGACCACAATTTGTCTTTACGAGAAACTTGTGGTAGAAACATCCATAAACTGTATACAAATATGTTGTCCACTCCTCCCTGAAAATGGCTAAAGTTAGAGGAAAGAAAACAAACTTTTAAAGTGTAAATGTCCTTTCATTATTGTGCCTGCTACTGTAGCTGTTGTGTTAATTGGTAATTCTTAGTGAGTCCTCTGCTGGTGGAACACAATAGAGGAGGGACTGTGCTGTGTAGGTCAAAACCACAAGCAAAATATCTTTTGTTATCTTGAACAGAAAATTATTTACAGGGTGAACTGTACAGATGGATTGTAAAGGAAAATTACTCTTCCTTCTTGAAAAACCTCTTGATAAATCACAGGCTTCTCTTTCTGTTTTCTTCTCTTTTAACGTCTAGAAAATCCAAAAGTTATGCAAATATGTAGTACTCCAATCACACTAAACACCTGGAAAAACATAAGTACTCTTAACAGATTACCCTAATATGCACTTTTTTTTACTTCTAATATTTGTTGAAAAACACCTGAAATCCTAGGCAATGTTGTTTAACTGGAAATGAGACGTTTTCTGTGTTAAATGCAGTAAGTCAATGTTGCATCTTTTGTAATTGACAGAACCAACCTTTTTGAGTGGTTTCACTAAATGAAACATATTATTTTTGCTTATTACTTTTTTTTTTTTCTGTAATAGGCACTGATAACACAAAAAAGTAAATTCATAGGTTTATTGCTACTTAAGAGCAGGCTTGAGTTTGATTTGCAAATGGTGAGTTGATTGGACTTTCAGATGGGACAAATACAGAGATCCTGGCTCCTGATTATTAGTGATCACAAATAATGTTGTGGACCGCCTTGGTGTGTGGAGGTGTCGCTGTTGAGGACACACTGCAGAACTGGTACTTATGTTACTGTGATGCTGGGCTTGGCTGGTCAGCAGGTGCCCACCAAAGCTGGTCTGCCACTCCCCATCTGAGCTGTCAGGGGAGAGAAAATATAACTAAAGGCTCGTGGGTTGAGGTAAGGGTAGGGGGGATCCCTCAGTGATTATTGTAACTGGCAAAAGAAACACCACTTGGGGAAATTAGTTTATTACCAAATAAATCACGGAAGGGTAATTAAAAATAAAACTGATTCTTGAAAACATCTTACCACCACCCCTCCCTTCTTTCCAGGCTCAATTGCACTCCTGATGTTCTCTACCTACCCCCCCTGCCCTGCAGCAGCACAGGGAACAGGGAATGAGGATTGCAGTCAATTAATCACAAGTTGTCTCTGCTGCCCTTTCATCCTTCCACTTATCCCCTGGAACATGTAAACGTGCATTTGAACATGACAGTTGTGACACTGTTGTGTTTGTACTCTGCAGTCTTCAGGTGTTCCAAGAAGAAGTGATGCTTTCTTAGCCTGTTTCCTGGAGTTCTGTGGTACTTAGACACTGTCTTACTTCCATAGAGAGAGTTCTAGGGTAAGGTCTTAAAATTGTTTTTCTGACATATGGAGAGCAACTGAAGTTAAAGTACAGTGGATTGCTAGTTCTTCAGGGTTGCTTTCTTTTGTTTGCTAGATATCTGTATTTCAAAGAGAATTTTTATTATCATGTCAGCTGTGGCTACCTCCTCTGTCCCTATTTTGTTGTTGTTTGGCTGATTCTATCCAGATCTGTTAGGAAAACAAAAGTTTTCAGTCTCTCCCTGTTGCTGTATCCTTATTCAGAAGTGTTATAAAACCATCACTACTGACTTTGGTAAGATGAAGGTCTCACAGTTATGATATTTTGCCTTTCTCAACAGTGATGGGTTGCTTTGGAAGTGCCCAGTGCAGGAAGAGGCTGGAGTGTGGACTGCCTTTAGCACCAGAGATGCCAGTGAATCCATCCAAGGCTTTGTTCTGTTAGCTAAGCAGGGAGTGCCTTGGGCTTTCCAGTGTTTGGGAGGTGTGACGAACCTCACATATGGGTCGTGTCCTCCTTGTTCAGCCCAGACAATCTGCATAGGAACAACTTCATTCATATGAATCTTCCTCATGAAATAAAAGATCTGCTGTAGTAAACCCAGTGATTGAGCTGCATCAGATCTTTATTTCATAATGAGGTGCATCTTTATTGGTGAGGTGATAATTTTTATGTCACCATGTGAAGCCACCATTAATTTAACTGGTGGTCTTCTCCTTTGCTGTCCTGTAAGGGGAGTAAATGGTATCAAACATAACATATTTTGTCTATTCCCTGCCTCTCCCATCCTTGCTTGTCCCTTGTTCAAAGGGGCTGTGTGACTTTGGTTAT
This sequence comes from Onychostruthus taczanowskii, assembly GCF_017590055.1. Taxonomy (NCBI): domain Eukaryota; kingdom Metazoa; phylum Chordata; class Aves; order Passeriformes; family Passeridae; genus Onychostruthus; species Onychostruthus taczanowskii. Next base: position 9,116,545 of record NW_024499351.1, read on the forward strand.
CCCTCTGAAAATACAGCAAATACCCTACACATTGTATTCCCAAACTTTCATTGCTGCTGAAGTCCAACAAAATTTTGGTATGTAAAGGTTCGTGCTCTAAAACAGAAAACAGTACCAAATCTGATTATTAGTTATTGAATTTTATTTACTTTTCTTCAATAAATATTTAATCTTAATGACTTTGTAAACAGCTTGCTCTTTGCATTTGGGGGATAAAAGAAGACAGAATCCTCAAGAGAACAATATCAGATTTTTTGTTAAGGAAAAAAAGCTTTAATGCTTGTTAATTGCATGATTTAGAGTCTTCTGTTATTAGCATAGTTGTTTAAAGACAATTCTTTCCCTTTAAGTTGTGAAAAAAATGCAATTTTAAAAATCTGTTCCTTAAAAAGCAAACAAAAAAAATCTCACTTTTCCTGAGGGAAAGGCAGTGCCACATCAAAAGAAGGTGGATAATGAGACAATGTAGGACATAATGTTAAAATTTGAAAATAACAGTCCAAAAAATGTTGTGTTGACCAAGATGATGTTGTTGAGCCTGGAGATGGGAAGGCTTAGGGGCAATTTTATCACTGTTGTATAAATGACAAATTAGGGAGAATGAGGATGGTGGAGGAGTGCCCAGTGATGGTACAAGAGGCAGTGAGCAGAAATAAAAACCCCATGAAGTTCCACCTGTACAAAAGAAAAAGCTTTTTTTCTCTTTGGGTGATCAGATACTGGAAAAGATTTTGTAAAATCTCCATCTGTGGAGATGCTCAAAACCTGATGGGGCATGGTTTGAGCAGCCTGCTACAGGCAACTCTGAGCAGGGGGTAGAGGTTATCTCTAGTAGTTTTCAATGTTTCAGTAAATGACATTGAAACTCACTGTGTGTAAAAGATGTGAAATGTCCATATTGTATAGGGTGGGTAATTGTTTAGGAGGTAAGCAGTTGGTTTTCAGCACTTTTCAGGCTTTCTGTGATGTAGGGACATGAATGAAGTTAGGCTCTGAGAAAGGTTACTTGCTACAAACTTCTGCATGTGGCTTGCCACTGAATTGATACCAGAGTCCTCCCAGTGGAGGAGCATGTTGGGATATAGAGCATATTGCAGGCTCTGTACAATTTTATTTAGGCTGGTTGGGGTCTTAAGAATAAGAAGCTCTGTGCTTTCCATTGGTTGTGCAGGTTGATCTGAGCTTGGTCTTCTAGATAGTATAATGCAGCTGCAAACAGAGATCTATGCTTAGCAAATGGTCAGAGAGCACATCTTCTTTGGGGGTATTTTTTGACGCATACCTACAGATTCCCCAAATAAGTATTTGGATGGTTCAAGCTAAGACCTGAATCAGCTCAAATCTTCCCTTAAACACAGATCATATGCTTAATTCTTAAAGAGCTATGTAAGTAGTGGTTTCAGAGAAATTAGTTGCTCTGTACACATCATCTTGTTTGCCTCTTTGCCAAGACAATTGGTGGTATTTTAATACTTTACTAGTTTGAACCAGGCCAGGATTAAACCACATACAATACATGCTCTATTTGCCTAAATGAGTTTATTCCTAGGACTTTTTGTGGTTGGTTGTTTTGGTTGTTTTTTCCTTTTTTTTTTTTCTTCTGATAAATAGCTAACTACTAACAAAACAACATTCTGTAGTAGAAGCTTATATTAACCTCAATTTTTGTCCAGTTTTGGCTTTTAGTCATCTTTGTGTTATCTTCTGCATTTTTAACAAAAACACAGCACATCCTGTCCAGACTGTAAAAACATCCTCTCAATGAAAAAATTTGGTGCAGAATGCTCTTTCTACAGATTTATATCACTGTTTATACTTCTAAACAAATATTTACCTTACAATGAGATTCATTTTGAGAGCTTCTATACATGTATTGTTTTTCAGGCTATACGCAGAATCCCCTACAATGAAGAGAAATATAATTTCTATGTGCTAAAATGCATACCAGCAAATACAAACCAATAACCAGCACAGTATGATCTGAAGAAATGACTTCCCCTTATACAGTGCCTGTTCTTTAAAGAGAGCGACCACTGCTTTCTTGCTCATTGTAATTCACACTGCATCCAGCACTACTGGAAAACTAATGAAAATGCTGGGAGTATAAGGCTTTATTTTACTGTTGAGAATTCTCAGTGGTTACAATATTATGTTGTGCCTAATTCTCCTGGTACTACGTTTTTTTAACAGTGATTTCTATTTTCAACCCAGTGATCCATTTCATGCATTAACCCCCTAAGTACTGGATGTACTGTGTAGCACAATGGAGCTTTCAGAGCAAAATGCTTTTACTAGATTAATTGTAAATAGGAAAAATCTGCTCAATCAGTTAGAAACCTTATAAGCACAGGCTCAGTGATGTGGAAATCTGGGAAGCAGCACTTTTTAAGTCCACCTTCAAGATGATCAAAGTACAGGAATAAAAGGAGGAGGTGCTGGTTTAATTTTTTCATCTGAGACTGCATGATATGAAGTGATGCAACTGTTGCCATAGTAAAGTTCTATTGAATTGACTACAAGCCAGTCAACACCATTGTGTAATATTCCCCCTCACCCCCACAAGCAAAGCAGAAGGATAAACACTTCTTGATTTTGTTTTCCCCCTTATAATAAAGGAATTATAGTAACTGATTTTAGTGCTCTCTTAAAAACATATACATGCCAGAAGAATCAGCTGATATTTTTGGATTTGGGGCATACTGTGTTTCAGATATAATTCATGTTTTTTGTCAAAATTGTCATTTGTGAAGCACTTTCAATTGTCAACTGTGAGATACAGGAGTCATCTGCCCAGTTAAACTGGGGGAGTATTAAAATATGGAAGATAGTACCACTAGAATATTTTAAATGATATCTTTACACATCCGTTTAAGTTTTGGCAGAATTTACTTTCATCCTTGCCTTGTTACTCAAGTGTATTTCATAATGCATCTGAAGAATTCCCTTATCTCCCTCTACTTCACCCAACATATGCATACATGCAGGGATTGAGAATCCAGGTAATATCACGCCATGGTCTCTGTTCCTCTGTGTCTGTATTTATGAGACCTCTATGGGGATGTGGCAATAAAATTTGGTTGTTACAAAATAAAAAACTACTGTTCGTGTTGGTGTTCATATTTCCATGGTTCACGAGTTCTGTTAAGATTACACAGTGGGGTCAGTATCTGAAGTGTTGCTACGTTGTTAAAGCCATTAAAGCATCAAACAAATCTGGCTTCCTGTGACCAGAGCAGCCAGATGCAGAGTACAGAGGCTCATCGATATTAAGATCCATTTCTGACAGTGCCCTCCTGCTGTGTAGGAGGTGAGGGATGACAGCCTTATTCAGAGTCCTTTTGCTTCAGGGTTTCTTAATTTCTTCTTATTGCAGCACTTCAAAACCTTGGGTAACACCTTAGGGGCCAGATGCTGCAGTGTGAGCCTAAACCTCCATCTTCACTCGAGAGAGTGTTGAGTGCCCCACCTGAGCTCCAGTGCTGGTTTCTGTCAGGTGCTGTGGCTGTGCCATGTCTGCTGGTCCCTAGGGTTGTTAAGATGCACAGTGCATCTCATGTGGCTCTCAGTTTTGTTAAGTAATCTTGCTTCAGGCAACTGATACCCTCACTGATGTGATTTGCTCTTTCAACTTTTCCAGAGAGGCAGGCGCATTTTAAGGGGACTTTATTTTATTTGAAAAGGCTTCATGTGCTTATTTTGTGCTGTAGCTTTAGTGGGGGGAAAGGCAAATTGGATAAGTGTTTCTTGCCCACTGAAGGCAGGGATGCTGATGTGGCTCAAACTTGTGAAAGAACTGTCTCCTTCATGGCTGTATTGCACAGACAGGCTTCTCTCTCAGGACTGAAGGCTTGGCCATGTCTGGAGGGTTGACCATGGCCATAATTTTGGAGAATAGGTGGTGCCATCTACGTCTACAACCTGTGTCCTTGTTTGTCCCAAATATTCAGGTAGAAAATAGGTGACTGATTAACTTTTTTAAAATCAACACCCCAGTAAACACCTTCCTAACTTATTAGGTGTCTGAGAAATCACAAGTATTCTGTTTTAGCAGTGAAGTTATGCAGGTATTAAAACTTGCCTAGTTTTGTGACGGAATCAAGTATCTTAAATCAGCAACAAGAAGCTGAAATCCCTGCATACAATTGGTCCCAAGACCTTGAATTTGATTGGAGACTTTAAAGGGAGCAGCCTTTAAAAATGGCTTTATGGCTTTTTTTAGATTAGAAGCTTAGAATTCACTTAAAAGGCGAGGAAAAAAAAAAGGAAATAAAAGTATTATTTGACTTGAGCCTGGGAGAAGGAGAACAGCTGTAGATACTTGTGGCCCATCCCATCATTCAGAGAGTGCAGTGTGACACAGGCCTGGTCAGCGTGTTATGCAGCACTAGCAAAGCCCTAGAAAGAGAAATGCTGCTCCTTGATGTACACAGAAAAGTGCAGATTTGAAAATTTAACAAATAGGCAGTGGACCTTGCTATTCATGGCAAACTGGGAAGCAAAAATTCAAGGATCTAGAGAGGGATGAGTAGGCCAGAGAGCACCTTGGTGGCCAAAGCGCATGTATCTGAGTGGGAAGAGCACAGGAGAAAGCAAGGTGAGCCCAAAGAGACAGGTGGGGCCACAGTAATGCAGCTAGTACCCCTACAGCACCATGTGGAAAAGGATAGGAGTAAGGAACAGCTACATTTGTCAAAGGCAAGACTTAGTCTTACAGCCTGTTATATCTAAAAAAGCTTTTTTTGCTTAAGTCTGCCCACACACAGATAAGGTTTCTGCTGTGAAAGTATGTGAATATGCTTGAAAAAATGGTCAATGTGTGCCATTTCAGCTCAATTCACTTGAAGCAAATGTCTAGGAGGCAAGTTTTCCATATTTATTCTTTACCTCTTTATTAGAGACATCAAAGCTGTGGTTACTCAGAAGTTCCTTTTACCTGGTAGCTGACATTTTTCTGCATTTTCTGAAAGCATATCCAGGTGCTGCAGTCTTCAGTTACTTTTCACAAGGAGTGTTGGTGCTCCTTATGTCCTTCCCCCTTGTGTAAAAATAAGGCTTTGGTAGTCAGCAGTGTCCCTGGGGAGGCCTTGTTGTGTGAAATGTAGAACAGATTGGGGTGACTGGTAAGGTGGTGGCATGATACTGTCGTCATCCTGCTGCCCTGTGATCTACTGAAGGGCTTTCTTATTAAAGCACTGGCCTGATATGTTTATGCTAGAGAGTTAGGTATTAGAAAAACTGTTGTTGAAGAAATATCTGTCAGCTAAGTTATACTGACTTATCACTATTGATTAGCAAGTGCTTATCATTATGTCTATTGACTACTTTTGTGGACTGGCATTTTTAAGAGATTATTTTATTTTATGGCATCCTCTGGCTATTACCAGTAAGACAAAGCCTCATCTATTTTAAATGAGCTCATTCATTATTTTTCATTGTCTTTTCTATTACAGCCATTATCTTAGATTATGTAGATGTAGTAGAAACAATATTTATAAGATACAGTTCAATCTCTATAAAAAGGAAACCTTTCCAGGTTCCACCCTATGAGAAGGGATGATTGCTGTGGTTTTAAGGAGATAAAAAAGGAAAAAAACAAACATGCCACACAGAAACCATAGGCATTACAGAAACAGCATGATATCTAGTGTTGCCATGTTATTGCAAAGGTTTCATACCTTCTTGGTGATTTCTCTTCACAGCACTGACTCCTTCTCAGCACAGCCAACCAACTCCATCCAACCTTCCCAACTAGCTAACTTACTCTTTTACAATACTGATCTTAACTGGATCCAGCTGTGGCCTATTAAGGGCAGGCTTGTTCCTAATTCGTGATAATTAGCACAGCTGTAACTCCTTAGGGTGAGATTACCTTCACCACTATCTCTATTCTCCTACATTCTATCTATCCACAATCTAGTACTTCTTTAAGTTAAAATTTGTACCCTTAATTTACATAATAAAAACATAATCAGAGTAGCACCATCTATATCAATGTTATGTTGGGCTAGGTCTGGATCAAAACTGTGTATGAAACTTAAATCTTCATGTGAGTAAGTGGTGAAGGTTGTGATGTGGAATATGTGTATTATTCATGGTTAAGATTATATTTTAAAGATTGTGGATGGCCTCTGTGTAAAGAGCCTACTCTCCCACTGCTGCCAAGAATTTTTCTCAGCTCTTTTTCTTGTATTTCGGTAACTTTTACAAAGACTGAATATATTATGTTGCCATTTTCACCATTAAACCTTAATGGATTAAATCCTCATATTCTAGCCTTGTGTTTGGGGATAAAAACTCAAAACATTAAAAGGAAAATTAGATGTCTCTTTCCTGTGATTATTGATAAGAGCTGTATTTTGTTTAATAAAAACCAGAGGAGATGCAAAAGGTTGCTTCATCAGAAGAAAACAACAGGGGCAAGTCTCTTGAGGATTGCCCTCATCTGTAGCTGTTGCAGAGAAAGAAGACCTTGATAAACTGTGCACAGGTCGGAGCTTTCTCCAAGACTGAGAATTACTAATGGGAATCCATTTTGCCCTCTAGAGATAGCTAAAGGTGGAGTGGGCTGACTGGCTATTAAATGAACATGGCTTTAAATGCAGACAGGCATTTAAAGCCTTATGCCATATAAATTAGAATTTTAGCTTACAGGATCAAATTTTCATGGAATATTTTTCATATAAAATACAAGTAGCCTAAACTCTCCCCTTTTAGACCATGTTTAGAAAGAAGTGAAAATGAAATGAAGAAATGCTGTTCTTTTAATATATGTACTTGAGCTTTCCAGTGTCTTTATGCATTCACTCTTTCATTCGTTATTGCAGGTGAGTATAAATTCTTTTTTTTTTTTTGGTGCTAACTGGCCTGAAGAAGGAATATGCATTGGTGGGAACTTCAGACAGTAATGGTAAATGTTGAGATACTTCTGTCTCTGATCTGTCTGCACTTACATGAAACTTAGCTAATGGCAGTGTAGTCCCTGATCAGTGAATGAAGGACTTTGAAATTAGAAATTAGAAAAGAACTTTTGTCAGGAAAGATGGAAAATGAAATGGGTTTTATCTCCTTTATAAAATGTTGTAGTGTCATTAATTCAAAATGTTTGTGTGATGGATGAGCCTGCATGAAGTTATACGGGAAAAACTTTCCAAAGCTTTTTGTAAAGTCTCATAAACTCTCGATATGAAGAAATGTGACAATGGTAGCTTTCTCAGACCAAAGAGTTTAGAATTATATGCTATCAGTGTCTAAGAACACTGACAATCAGTAGAGATATAGAACCCAGTTCTAAAATTTTCTCTTTGATTTTACAGATGCTGGGATTTGGAAAAAATTTTTTTCCAGTCAAATCTCAGCACAGGAGGCTAAAGGCTTCTTGCCACCAAAGGAGGTGAAATGTTGGTTAGCAAGAAGTTCTTCACCTTGTCTTTCAGGTTTAATTGTCCTATGATTATTTTAGATATTTCAGGCTGCATGGCAATAATAACAGTACTGAAATATCTCTGAATGAAATTAGGTTTTTTTCTTCTTATGTGATTTATTTCTGTGGATTTTAACTTTCTTCTTTCCTTTTGTATTTTCTTTTATTAATATTAATTTTTATTTAGTGCTAGTAGTGTAACTCCTGGAATTAGAGATTGTGAAGCCTTAGAAGCTTTCAGAGGTTTGAATAACACCAAAATGTCCAGTAGACCAGAGATGCTTATAAAAAAATTCAGATGAAATATTATCATAGCTCATTCTTTCCTCTCCAGCAGGCTTCCAAGAAGGCTTTCATGGCTGCATGCTATTAGTCACTGAATGGTGAAATAGTTTGCTATATGGTAAAATAGTTTTGCTGTTGTGTTGGAGAATCCTGAGAAGCAAGGACTGAAGTTACTTCCACGCTTGCCTTGAGCATCTGTACTGTAGAAGCAGATGATAATTCTCTAACGTAGGTCCTTGTCTTGAGAGAGAGAGAGAACAGTTGCTGTGGGACTGGTGTTTTGAGTTTTCCACAGGGGTAGACTGACCTGTGTGAGATGGGAAGAGCTCCATGGAGGGTTTGGCTCTGGTGAATAAGAGAAGCTGAAGCAGCATAATAAGGGCAGAGGGAGAAAGCACTTTACATTGAGTTTGTGTTTACAAAACTGAAATATTTCCAAAACCTACTGTAAAATGGAGATAAAATAATATGTAAGATTTAACTTAAGAAAATATTATTTTTTCTTCTGCACCAAGTTAATTTTGACTTCTACTCAATTTTTGGATTATTAGTGGCATGACAGTATTAGTAGTTAATTACATCTGTGATTCAATTGTAATACTAAATCAAGTGATTGTGGTATCTTGCAATTCTGGGCTATCAGTGGAAACCTACTGCCAGTGATAGTATGAATGAATATGGGGAACACTCATGAGTGAATCAAGTAAAATATGTTTTACAACAGATGTTGTTGTGAAATAAAATATTTTGATTTAAGAAAAAACATTCCAGGTGTTAATTTAAATTAGTTAATACTTAGGAAAAACACAGTGCCTTCAAAGACATACTGTCATTGAAAATTGGTTTAATTATAGTTTTTTTGGTCAGCTGTAGTAGCAGGTTTTTTTTAAAGGAACGCTGTAGTGGCAATTTCTATATGTATTTAAGTATAGTGAGTCTCTCTGACAGAAATGTGAAAGTCAACAAGATAGGATAGGTTGACATAAGAAAAACAGGGCTAATGAATGTAGTAGTAATATGCATTATGCCATTAAAAATAACTCGTCCCTTACAGTGCAGGAAAAGGAAGGGAAGGTCACCAGACAGAAAAGAATGAACAAAAATGTATTTATAAATATGGGGCTCTCCTCTCTTTCTCCTCCTCAGGCATCCTACATCTGAAATCCTTTCTCTTGTTAGGAAACTAATTATACAGAGGTTGCCAACCCAGTTCTCTTTCAAGTATTAAAGCAGTGGAGCATCCTTCTCAGTGCAGGTAGTAATTAGCAGTCACCTAGTTGCAAGGCCAGCACAATCATATAGGGTTTCTGCTCAGAGAGCATTGATTTGAATGAGAGCAGTAGAAGAGTTCGTATTAATTCCTGATGAAATTTTTTGAGTTCATCATGTGCCTGATTTCCCCTGTAGTACATTGCTTTTTCTTGTGCTCCCTGTCTCTATGCTAACTACTGCTTATTTTGTTATCTGCTGTGTAAAGTCATTCCCTAAGCCCATGGTTCTGTGAGATGTGCAGTCTTCCCTCCCTTTGGCTGATGAATTGCCACCATTAATACCTCCACTCAGGTCTGGGGACTGTTTTGGGCAAAGTAGCCATGAGCTAGAGAAACAGTCAGTCCTTCCTCTGTGAAGAGCTGAACATGCATTTGGTAATCCATGTGCTGGTAAATAGATAAGCTGCTTTAGTAGACTAGTTTTGGCCAAATCACCACAGTCTAGAAGGCTGCTTCTTGTTTTTAATGCTTGTGGAAAGCCAGAAGTTATTTAACTTTACTCCTCTTGAAAATATAAAATCTCTGCAGCAGCTACTGACTGTATCTTTAATTATTGCATGATCTGGAATCAGAACTGTATGTGGTTTATGAAGTCAGTTCTCTTTCAACAGCATAATTAATTTATTGAAATGGAATTTTAAAACTCAGCACTGGAGTGTATTGTTGGCCTTGCTAATCATAAATGACTAACATGTTCTGGTGTGTTCCCTTCACTTTCTCAATCCTTATTTACTCATGGACTGTAGCTGGTTAGTGGGATACTCATGCCAAGAGGGAGTGCTCTCAAGGCCTGTTCATGTGTCCATGTATGAACACGCAGTTTCATGCACCTGAAATCAATGTCAGGATTTCCTCCAAATTCTGTAACAGACATTCTACAAACATGACCATTCTCTATATTTGTAGAAAAGAAATGGAGAAAAGGAAAGAGAATAATATATGAAAAAACCTCCCATGATAAAAATGATTATAAAATCAGGGCAATACTCAAATAACAGCAGGGTTTGTTCTTACAATTTGCTTGCACTCTTTCCCTTTTATTCTAATGATATATATCTTGCATGGAGATGGCACTTGCTAGTATTGTCTACTAAAGTACTGAACAGAGTCCTGGTAAAATGAGCACTCTCCTAGAAATTTATGGTTCTGCACCCAACCTTTTCTGAGTCTGCTTAGAAAAGGTTGCATCACATCCATCACATGTGATGCTTTGAAACATCACATGTTCCATTGTTCACTGTTGAGAGAAGTCTGTACTATGCTTAAGAAAGTTGATGTCATTGAAGAAGTGCTTGCAACAATTTCTGAATTTTCTTTTCAGACAAGACTGGCTCATGTATTTAGCTTTTAACTTCTTTAATTGTTTATAGATTTGGAACCAAATATTCATGTCTCTCTGTCAATTATTCTTCAGGATACCAAAGTTTCCTCCCCATGCACCTTGAAGCATGGGCTGCTTCATGGCAATGCTGTCTGTTGAAAATCTGCTTTAGATGGAAGTCTTGTTTAATCCTTATTATCACTGTTTTGTTTCATCCTGTTGAAAACAAGAAGAAGAGGTAATTATTCTCAATGTACATTGTTCAGAGCCTCTGGTGATTTGTTTCAGAGTTTTAGAAAATTGATAAAAAAATTTGGAGGGCTTTAGAAGGAGATAAGGGAAGGCAGCAGGTGTTTTAGGTGGGTGCCAGACTGGCTGTGTGCTGTATGACTTTGTATACTTAGATAAACTCTTTTCTGTGTACTGTTATGTGCATGTTATTGTTCGTGGTGAATGTCGAAGTACGTTTGGTGATTTCTTTTGATCTCAGTTGTGCCCTGGGCTATTCCGTAAGTAATAATTCTGTAATTCTGTAATATTCTGTAATTCTGCTGGGACAACAGCAGCAGTAGCAGCATCAGGATGCAGAATCAATGTATGCCAGCAGCAGGAGACAGCCACAATGCAGGGAGAGTTTTCCAGAAGCTTATTTGAGGAACTCTATATTTCTTGTCCCAGTTTGAGTGGATAAATAACAGATGGTTAAAAGAGGATTTATTAGTCACTGGCCATTCTGCTGTCGGGCTAGAAGACATGGAAAGTGACCCACTTCCCACTTCTCTAGGTAGTATTTCTTTTTCAAAAGTGGTGCTTATATTTTATTCATTTTTTATTCATAGATAAATACATGAAGCTTAAAGGATGGTTACCCAACTTCTCCCCTGAGTAGTTGTGCTTGTTTTAAAATACACAAATAAATGAAGCATTGTTATTCTATTAGTTGGTTTTGTTCTCTCAAGTTATTTTTTGGAATTTAAAATGCGCAGTTTTGGATGTTTGTATATTCAGAAGTAGATGCTTGTAGTGATTGAAAGCTTTTTTAATGGTGTGGAAAATTTTTCTTTAAACTTTGCCACCCATAAAAATTGGTATAGTTTACATTCAGAGTTGTCTTCTGTTTTTTGTTGTTCTCTGTGTTTGTGTGTGGTTGTGTGGGCTTTGGAGATCAGCTTCATGCCACTACAATTGTTGGCAGGTATTCAAGCCTTAAAATAATTGCCCATCTGTGTAACTCTCAGTAAAAAATTAACCATTCAGAAAGAGTAGCTGTGACATAATTTGAAGTCTGATTTGACAACATGTAAGATAACAGAGGAAAGTGAGAGGTAACATAATATACAGTCTATCAAGTAAGATTGTTCATGCATCTCTGAATTAATGATTCACAGAAATGGCAACTTCAAGAATAAAGAGCCAAAAAAATCCAAGTGGAATTTAAAGAAAACTCTGAACATGAAAGAAGATGTAAGCAAATGTTTCCTAGCAGAAAGAACTGTACAGAGAGGAATGCAAAATCTGTGTGTTGGGGTGGGTGGGGGGTTGGGAAGGGCTGTAGGGGAAAAGAAAAAATAGTATTTGAGAGAAAAAGTACTCTTACTGTCTGTGGGTAGCCAAAGTTTGTGAGAATCACCTTTCTGTTCAGTGATTAAAGGAAGACAATACCAGGAAGTGTCTTTCTCTGAACCCTTAACTCACGTAACTCATTACTTTGATGAACTTCAAAATGCTGGGATGGATTTCTTCTGCAGCTGTGTATCTTAATGTTACCTGTTTGCTCTAGTCCTTCAGGGTGAACTGAAAATAAAAGTTACCTGTGGTAGGATGGTCAGTGCTGCATGTGGCATCCTCCTGAGCCTAAAGAGTATAGGCTGGATAGGAAATTCTTTCTCCTCAGATACCAAAACTCCTTACTGTTAAAAATTCCACCCCCACACCTGTATTATGACCTAATGTTTCTTCAGGGTCTGAGGTTGGGCCTGCCACTGGAGAAACTGGGGTGGTTAAAGACAGAGAAGCAGGGCTAGATGTGATTTGTTCCATGTCCCTGAATCAAGCATGGCAGGGACATATGGTTTGGTCTTTGAAACTCCAGCTCTGTTGTCCTGCCTCCAGGTTATGGAGTACTTTGAGCCATTTGAAAGACCTTTGGCTGCACAGGAAACTCCAGTTATGTCAAAATTGAATGGTCTTGTTTCCTTTGTGTTTGAAAAATATATCTTCCCAACTGGCTCTGCTGTTTCTAGGTTTAGCCCCAGCCAGCAGCCAAGTCCAAGGTAGGCACTCTCTCACTCCCCCACCACTGGGATCAAGGAGAGAATTAGAAAAGAAAAAGTGAAAAAACTCATTGAGATTAAAAAAAAAAAATTAATAGGGAAAGCAGAAACTGTGCATAAAAGCAAAACAAAGTAAGGAATACACTCATTGCTTCCCATGGGCAGGCAGGTGTTCAGTGACTTGGGAGGGCAAATGCCATCACTCTGAATGTCCCCCCTTCTTCCCCCAGCTTTATATAGTGAGTTTGAGCTGTATAGGATGGAATATCCCTTGGGTCAGCTGTATCATCTCCTCACTTCTTCTGCACCCCCAGCCCACTTAGTGGTGGGATGCATAGAGAAGCAGAGAAGGCCTTAGCTCCGTGTAAACAGTGCTCAGTATTGACTAAAACATCCCTGTTCTATCAACGCTGTCTTCAGCTCAAATCCAAAACACAGCCCCTTACCAGTTACTCTGAAAAGAATTGATTCCATCCCATCCAAAACCAGCACAGCTACACATCTCCAGAGTGGCAGGTGGGGCTTAAGCTGCTGGGGAAAAGCCATGTCTTTAGCCATCTGAGATGACTAAATAACCACAGCCTGAATGTCCTTCTCACTTCTTGGTCTTGACAGGAAATTAATTTGAAACATAAGCAATATATTTCTGTTTAGCAAATACCCCAAGATAATTTGGAATGGTGTCTTGGGAAAGGCATCTTCTGCTCTGTTAAATTGTCTCTGCAATGAACTTTCCTGTAGTACTAAAGGTCTGGATTCAGTCATGTTCCAGAAATGCTTAGATGTGAAATGCCTGTAATTTTTAAATGACGTGTTATTTTATATGTGTCTGTGTGATATAGTCTGACATATGACTCACATCGAAGAGCATATGTTCACAAACTGCCAGAGAAAAAGCATTTCTTTGCCAAGCCAGTGGCTGATCTTCAGATCCACCAATTCATGTATTCACTGTTTCATCTCGTGCTTTGCTTCAATGCTCTAGTGCATTTGGGTCTCTGAAAGGTTATTTGTGTGTATAGCAATGTGTGCATATATGTGTGTGCAAATATGTATATATGGATTTTATATGTACAGAAGTATAAATGTTATTTATGCATGCTAGTTCCAATATGCTGCCTTCATGGTCTGAACCATTGCTAGTAAAATATGTCATCCAGGAAACATAAAATGCATGAGCAAAATAAAAAATCCCAAAGAACTACACTTGTTAACTAAAAAGTAAATGTATCAATTTATTGATTTATGTATTTGCATATTTTTGTTAACACCAAATTTGTGAATTTTGAAACAGTTTTAAATTATTTTCTTTATTACACTTTTTATGAAGCTTAACCTGTTGCATTAAGTAAAGAGAGGAAATTGTTGAAAAGAGTAAATCATGGAGAAATGCATGAAGAGTTCTACAGATTAGTTGCCAGAGCTCCAGTAAGGCAGAAGGAAAAAGCGCAGTTCCACTTCAAAACATGGTTGCTTTCCAGGTGCTTTGATCAGTGTGTCAGTTCCAATGACAGCTTAAATCTCTTAACTGTGTGAAGGATTGTATAAGAGCAGCACATAGTGAATGTGTATTAATTATATATATGTATAATTAATGATATATTATAATTATATATTTATATAATTATATACATTATTTTCTCATTTCCATGTTCAGGAAGTGACGTTGTGGACAGCAGAGATTACAGTGGAACAGTAATGATTGGTTACTGGTTCATGTTAAGTTTGTAGATTCCTAAATTATTTTTTTTCTTTAATACGTTGTGCATGCTGAACTATTTGAGACTTTGCACAAGGTGGAATGTAAAGGCCAAGCAAACTTTTATGTATGAGATGTTCTGTCATTAAGCAGAAATGCTGTTTGACTGAGCAACTTGCACGTGCCCTGTGTGGCTCGAATATTCATCCACACAGTGATTATAACCAAATAAGAGGCTTAGCTTGATATCACATTTGCTTGTGCTCACTTAGCAGAATTATTTTGAGAGTATATGGCTGTGTTTCATTACTTATCTTTGGGAATAAGAATGATGCTTATCAGGAATTGTGTTTTGTTTCAGCTTCTACACAAACCACCAAAAATGGACTCCTTTTGGAGGTCTGCAGCAGCAAAGGTGTCACTGCAATACTGTGACTGCTGTGTTAATCGTGTGAGCTTGGTTCACTGCTATTTGAGGTATACTGAATGTATGTGCACAGCAAACAATAAATTTTTGCAGATATTGCAAATATGCAGATATTTTAGCAAACTAAGCCACATTCCAATTTAACAGGAGATGTTAAATGAATAAGAGCTGTAATGTTCCACCACCAAAAATTACACATGAGCTTCCTTCCCCTTGTACAAACAAAATCACTGAGAAATCTTCATTTGAGAACAAAGGGAGAATAATGTCAGTCCTTGGTTGTTAGATTATATAATGTCACTGACAAGCCCTAAGGCTGAATAAAACCAATTTTTAAGATTGGGTTGTGCTCTGAGCAGTGTAAACTATTAATTTAATTGTAAACCTGTTTCTTTTCTTGATATACTTAATATAGAATCATAGAATTAAGGTTGGGTGAGCCCAGATTAGGTGAGGAAAATGTTCTGTTTCATCTCTAAAATAGTCCACATCAGCATATTTCTCTGTGCCTCATGACCTTCAGGTGGAGACTGTAGCAGGTGATGCCTCTAAGGAGAAATTTCTGTTCTAGGAAGGTTGAGGTGGTGCCTCCATTGCTTGTAGGTCTTTAACCCAGTTGGTGTTGGGTTTGTTGTGTGACTGCAGGTAAACACAAGCCATCTCTGGCCTTGTTGTTGTTGCCTCCTCTTCAGCCTCCAGCCACCAGCGCACCGGATGGTTTGGGCAGCGTGTGCTGTGAAAGCAACGTGGATCTGCCACCATTTCCCGTCTCTGCAGCAGGCGAGGCTGCTCACGGGGCTGGCACTCAGCGCCAATATCCAGCAAGTCCAGGGTCACCTCCTGGCCCCAGGCTGTAGGCCAACAAATTGCTCTTTCCATACAGCAGAAATGTTGTTGTCTTTCTAGGGTTTGTGCAGTTCTCCTATCACCTAGAATCCAACATAGATAAATTTTTACTTTCCTTGTCCATCATGGACATGTCAAGTCATAGTTTAATTATTAAAGATATCAGGTACAGTGAACGTGAACTGTGTGAAAGGTGTTGGATTAAAAAAATTAAAAAGCCAACTTGTAAAAAACTTAATATAAATATTATAATGAAAGTATAAAAAGAATGCCATAGGAGAATCTCAGTAGCGTAATTCCTGCATGTAATATTCCATGATAGCAAAATAAAATAACGCCATACAGAAAAGATTTGGGAGACTCCACAGGGAGTAGGACTAGAGACTGGAAGTATTGAGATGACTTTTCAGAGAAAATTGCAAGAGAAAATGTTGAGAGAGTAAACTAATTTTGTGAAATTATAATCCAATACACCATCTGGGAATGTGCACAGTTCCAGCTGAGCAAGGCGTCTTAGTGGTTGGGTGTGATAAATGCTAACTCATTGTAAAATCCCATTTTCCTGATGCTGTTAATTTATTTCCTCTGTTGAGGGGGAAAAATAGACATGAATATACATAGCTTTATGTCTGAAAAATAGAGTAGTAAGAGTAGAGAATAAATGAAAATATTTTCAGTACCTTGAATTGCTGAAAATTCACCATTTGTCAGAGAAGCTAATTAGTGTCTTAACTACATTGCACTACATGAACTACTTAGATTTAAATATTGGACACAAAATGCATATTTTAATTTATGCATTTTAAAAGAAGCTGATGGAATTTGCTGTGATATGGGAGGTCTATAAAATGTTCTTTGCAAAATCGCAATTCTCAATATATTCCTAGTCCAGCATGTATCAGAGTGCCTGAATCAAGTCTTGAAAAACAAAAAGATTAGGTTTAAATTAACAGTAAATGAGAAATAAGAGGTTTGCAAATCCTGGCTTTTGGATGCACTTCAACCCCAAGTAAGTTACCATTGCCAAGGCAATTCCTTTTTCTCATGGGTTAACAAAATGGGAAAAGCTCTGACTTTTTGGATAACAAAAGCTTTAGCAATCAAATGTGACTGTTGGTGTGCACTAATAGTTATGCAGCATGCAATTTATTTTTCATTACTACATTGTGCACATAATTTCAAGCGGTATTGTTTGTAATAAAAGAAAATACTTATTGATGGTTACAGGTTCTTTGCATGTGGAGCCTCTTCTGTCATTTTAAACTTGGTTTGTTATGTGAGCAAATAATTTTAGGGAAGAACATCTTCTGCTTTGTCCCCTTGTGCATACCTGAAGCCACCTCAGAACTTAGCTTGAGGCTTGGTCTGTCCCTTCTGGGGACTGGGCATTCTCCCAGTCAGCCCCTGCTGCCCCAGGGCTGTGAGCACTGTGCAGCACATGGGGGCTTTTGGAATCATCTTCTCCATAAAAAACATCCTGCTTGTACACTATTTCATTTTAGCAGATGCTTATACTCATCAATGATATTGTAAGCAAAACCCTGAACAAAATGGATCCCATCTCAGCTCTGCCTGCTCTTCCTGTTCCAATGTCTCTCACCCATTCCTTCTGTGTTTGTCCCAGCTCTGAGCTCTGAGTGTCTTTCCTACCTGAGAAGGGCTGGAGGAGTGCCTGATCCTTGGCTCCCGAGCTCACAAAGGTGCAGGTAGTCCCTCTTGCCCCCAGTGCTCTTTGGGGGAAGAGGGAAGATGGGGGAGATGTGGGGTGTTAACTGTGGCCTGCAGGATATTCTGGGGAATATGGAGCAACATGCAAAATGGGAAGCTGACTGGCTCAAGGTTGGTAAGTGTAGCAAGCTGGGATTGTAATTGAAATGTTTTTAATTACCAGCTCTGGAGCACAGTGAGTTGCATCTGTGAGTGAATTCCTTTATCTCTTGGTATAAATGAGAATGAGAATGGTATAAATGAGAATATGGAGAAGTAAGGGAGAAAACCCAACCCTGAGTTTAGAAGAATCATATGGGCAGTTAGGTTTGAATACCTGAAAGAATGGCATTCCTCTTTTTTTTGATCTTGATTTTCCTTCTAGTACAACAGGTCCTACTTATCTTTGAAGCTGATCTTGGGAGGAAAGATGTGGACTATTTTGATTTTTTTTCAAGAGTAAAAAATTAATAAAAAAGTAAAATAACAAAGTTAAACCTATTCTTTTTTTTTTCTTTGCTTCACTCTTAGGTAGTTTTGTAATGATCAAATGAGATTAGTTATAAATTTCACTCATTATTTTTTTTTATATTTCTTCCTTGACTGATTAAGGTCTTTGTGAACAAAGACTTCAAGGTGGTAGAATATGCACAAATTAAAAAATAACCACCAACAAAAAAGCCCCCACCCCTTATTCCTTGCAGTCAAGCAGTCCAGCCCCAAGTCTCACTCACATCAAAAAAGCTCTTGGGATATTAATATTGTTAATAACAGTTTTTGAATTGCCTGCTAATATGTGAAGATGAGTGAACACCAGGAGAGTTGAAGGTGACAAATAATAAATAATGTGCCATCAGAAAATAGTTAATTACAGTACAAAATTGAGATAGCAAGCCTTGTGTGCAGGGAGGAGTGTGGATCAGTAGCACCAGCTATAATTCATGATAGGTCAAATCATATATGAAGGAAAAGCTTTCATTTGTAAACATTGTCAAGCCCAGGGGGAAGCAATTACTGATGAGAAACAAGTTTCTTTCGTGTCTCTCATCATGAGGGGTTTTTGTTTGTTTGTTTTTAAATAAGGGCTGCTGCCGCTCTTTTCCCCCAGAAACCAACAAAAGGAACATGCAATATAATGTAGATTGAAGAGGAAATTCACCTGTCAGCTTTGTGAACAAATTAATGCTCATTAAACAGGCATAGGTCTGTGAATGTGTTTCTTGCGAAGGGAAGGCTGGGTTTGGTTTCTGAGGGCAGCTCTGAGTCAGTACATGCTGCAAGGTGCTACCAAGTGTTGGCAGGGCAGTAAAAGCCTTCAGAAGCCGTGTTGCCACCAAGGCACCCTCCAAGGTATGACTTTGTCCCATTTTCTTGCTGTGCATGTGTTGGGGTTTGCCCCTGGCCTATCCCAGTCTCACATTTGGGTCTCTCTGACCATCCCAGTGGCTAACTCTTTTGGTGGAGTAAAACCCAGCACCTGTGTGTCCTTACCCACCTGCTCACAGAGGCAAGCCTGTGTGCCTGGTCACTCCTTCCTTGTGCCCCTGACGGACTTACTCCATGTCACAGTCCTGCCTCAGGGAAGGAGATAGAGTCTGGTAGGGCTGGCTACAAAGACAAGTTTATATTTGCTGGCTTTTTTGGGGGGGAAAACTACTTGTAGAGTTCTGTTTCGTTTGGCATCAGAAAGTATTTCTGATAGTCTTTTATATGAGATCAAAGAACAAAAACCACCTTTTAAAGATAATAGTGCTACCTTGTGTCTTTGCCATAATTAATTTATTAGTTTTTATCTCAGTAAAAGACTCTTCACCCCTTCTGTGCTTTTATGAAACTTGTGTTTATATATATATATGTTTTTGTAAAAAAGATCTACATAAATAAGATAAATTTAGCTGTTCTATGCAGAATTTTCTTTATAATTTTAAACGGCATTCTAGAAGGCACTAGGTCCAACTAATTCTCCTTTACAGGAAGAATCAGTTTTCATTTGAACAGCTGATGGGTGAAGGTGTAGATCCAATAAGAAAAATTAACAGGGCATTATTACTAGGTACATGAAGAACTAGCCAAGCGATTTAATGTGCGACCAGCTGTTTAAAGTCACTTTGTTACCTTTTGACTTCAAGAGGCTAATGACATCCTAGTTAAAAAAAAAAAAAGGAAATTTAGAGAAAACTCCAAGATACATCACAAAGCAGTATTTCAGAGGAATTGAATAGGAGCTTTTGTAAAGATTGAAAATTATGGGCATGTGGCCCTTAATTTATGTGAATTTAAAGCCATATGGAGATTGCCAACATAGCAGTTGTAAAGAGAAGATATGCTTCAGAAATCAGTGTAATTCCCTGATGGTCTCTGCAATTGTATGTAAGGGAAGTCTCTCATTAAAGGCTCTCAAAGATATTAAATTCCCATAAAGTAGGCGAATGATCCATTGATTGAAAGATAAAACAGAAAAGATGTATTGGTTAGCTCAGCTGGAGAAGAGAGTGCATCAGTCACATCCAGTATGGGTGCAAGCAGCACAATACTCACACATGGTACAGGAAAGAGCTTATATACTGTTTGATCCAATTCAGTGTAGAGAAATCTTAAATGATGCACAAGAGAAGGTGACACATCAAAACCTCACAAGTAGAAATAGAAATTATTGCAAAAGGAACTGGAAAACAGAGCAGGGAATATCAGCAGCAGTTTGTGAGTCTGTGGTAGATGGTGCTCTCACATTTGGCCCTGTCTTCCCTCTCCATTTGTAAAGGTGTGGTAGATCTGAACTGTGGCATTCACATTCTCTGAAAAATCATTGGGGCACCCTGCAAATACAATACTGAACTAGGTATCTAGAAGAAGGATTGAGATTATAGAGCCCTTTACATTCTAGACAATCCCCACCTTAGGACTCTCCAGGCTGGATAAATCAAGTGTGAAGAAATGTATTTTTAAGCTGAGTTATGTCAGCTTTACCACTGTTACTTTTCCTGGATTGAAAATACAATAGTTTAACATGTGTCTTTACACAAACAAACAAGCCCCTATCTGTAAAGAGTTTAGGTATGATTTCAAAGTGAATTTTCAAGAGAGTTATGCAATTATTAATCAATCTTGCATCAGACTTCTGGATCTTTAGCTGCTATTCTGCCAGGATATGCTGCAGTTCTTCTGCTGAGGGAACCACACAAATACAGTGCATCTTTTAAAATTATGAAAACTGATACAAGCACAGACAGTGCTAAATTGTAGTCACTACATGCATGGTTTGAGCCTCCAGTAGTTTCTGGAAGTATTAAAAGTGCACCTTGCATCCTACCATTTTGTGTGAATTCCTGGCCTTGGATGAAATGCCGTTTACATTGACATTCACCCTTTAATCAGAGACAAGCACAGCAGAAAAATTAAGGAGCTGTTTTTGCTAGAGTTGCTTTTGATGTTGGATTGCATGGAGCATAAGGCACTGATGAGGGAGAAGAAATGGGGAGAAAGAAAATCTTCAAAGCACTTTCAAATTCCTCACCTTTATTATAGTTATGGACAAAACAAATGAAATCTTGCTCATTTTGTTGTTTCCTGGCTTTTCCTGGACACTTATAGGAGATTGCTGCTTGAGGACAAGTATATTCTTCTCTCTGTTGATGCTTTGTGCTTGGTTTTGTTCCATCAGAATGTTTGCAAAACAACCTGCTCCACTGGCTGCTGTCCAGGTAAATTCTTACATCCAGCAAATAGCAAATTTGTATTTCTCTTTTAAAAATTAATACATGGAAGGTTGTGGGGAGACAGATGTAGGAATTTAAATAATTGTATGCCTCTTAAATACACATGGACAATGTGTGTGGTGTGGAAGATGGAGAGCAAAGGGCAGCTGCATCAAAGGGAGGACACTTTGAGGGCTGGCTGTAGACCGGGACTTTGGCAGGCTCACATGCAGACCTGGTGAAAGTATACCTTGAACTAGTGGAAGAAAGGAGGTAAATAGGCACATCTGGATTCTACCAGCCTCTTTGATCCTTCCTGCTAGCAAAGATAGCTATTTTGTGATGAGGAGAGTATGAGACCTTTAATGTTCACCAATAAGTCCTAGTTTTTTTGCTTCAGTGTCTTCAGTAAAAGCCTTTTAAATCAAACTTCTCCTATTTCAGCATGGTTGCAAATGAAACTTGCTAAAACCTGATGAATAGGCTCTACCAGCTTTCTTTGCTCTGTGTTTGATTGATTTGGTTCCTTGCTTGCATAGCCTGTTTAATATCTCAGATACTAATTTCTTTTCTGTGTGTTGTCATGCACACTGCAGCACATCTTCTGGTATTCAGCTATTACACATATGATAAATGAACACTGTAATGTCAGGTATACTGAAAATCAATGCTGTTAATATGCAAACAAATAGCAGACCTGTAACCTCTCCAAAGGCAAAGCATCTCAGTAAATACAGGAATCAAAACCTTCATGATTTGGTGTTACCTTGTGAAATTTGCATTCAGAATGATAATTCAGGCTAATGGCTTCTTGCTCCCATGGGGCAGCTGAAAGAGATTCTGAAATGGCAGAAGAAAAGGGTATCGTAAATAAATGCAATGAGCTGTCAAAGAATATTTCTACATCAAACAAGTCTCTGAACCTTTTTGTGCTTCATAATCTGACCTTTTCTAGCTGCTCTGTTTTTTGCCTGAATCTGATCGTGAAATGAAACACATTAGCTACAAAATAAAAATAATAACAACAATAATAAACCATTTATATAGCCACTAAAAGTGTTAGAGTATTGTAGAGAAAATTCTATTAATTTACAGTAGATTGGTGAGGGTAAAACACCCTTTGATTGCAGTTGCTAGGCAACCCTTCTCTGAGCAGATGTAGGTACCATTCCTGTTTGTTTAACATCAGCCGTACTGGAGTCTGGCCGCAAAATATGTTACAGCAGCAGCAGGGAAGAGCAAAGGAGAACAATTTTAGCACTGTGGAGCTGAAGTATCTTTCTCTTGCATCCTTCATGCATGAATAATACAAATGAGATTGCATGGCAAAAGTTTGACAGATTGGACAAAACAGCATGTATTCACCTGTTGATCATGAAATGCTTTGTTGAAAAAAAGTCCTTATTCCTGTTCTGCGTGTGTGGAAATGGGACACAGAAATGTTAGACTTCCCTATGAAAAGCTGCTGTAACTGCACATTAGACAGCAACAGGGCTAAAAGAAGACCCCAGTTCTTCTCAGTCCCACATTCAGTGCTCTGTGTAAAAGTCTCATGATATATTTTCCCTCAGATTAATAACCTCCAGCTTGCTATGTAGAATGATTTTGTGGTATTTCTTTTACAGGAAGCATCATTAGTATTCAGGGCATTGTAGCAGTGCTTAGAAAGACAATAACCAGAGTGTTTCAAGAAATGTGATCTATGCTTCTGTATAAACACTGGTGTAACATATGTTTTTGTCGTTTACACTTAACTCCCAGAATGTGCTTACTTATGTTATTTACTTTTACAATTCAAAATTAAGTATATTTTATTCCAGACAAAGAGTGAGAGCAGTCTGTTTGGATGTCAATTGAAAATTCATGTTCAGGGTGTTAAAGTGTGGTGATTTCCTTCCAGAAGCCCTCAGAGTTAGAAGGCCAAATCTATGCAAAAGCACTTGTTTTGCCATTGGGAGTGGTGAAAATCAGACTATTTTGCTACTCTGTTGTGTGCCATATGTTCTGATGGCTTTTGGCATGGTCATGTGAATGAGGCAAAAAAAAGATGGAAAGGGTTCATCATCCCATCCGATTTTTAAACTACAAATAATTAAACTGTAATTTAGAGTATATGAGGTTAAAGTACTGCAGTTAAAGGTAAAGATACTGAGTAAAAGGTAATATCTGTGATAGTGTTCAGTTTGCCTTTTTAGTTTCCTGGGTTGTGAGCAGTCTTTTTGTTTTTAAGCCTTGGATATTGGATGGAGGATCTGCCTTTTGTGGAAGGAGAGTTTGGAGAGAGGATATTTCCTTTAGCTTAAAGGAAATAATGATCTCTTCAGAAGAAACTAATCTGGGTCAGATGGTTTGGGCTTATGGTCTGTACCACAGCGTGTATGCATCTGTGGCTGCTTGTAGCAAAGCTGTGGTGTTCCTGGAGCCACATAGGCAGGGCATCCTTGGTTATTCTGACAAGTGCCTGTTTCCTCAGCCTAGGAGGGAACAGGGCACTGAATGCTGAGGGAGAGCTGGAGCCAGGAAGATGTCCCCAAAGAGTTTCAGCCACAGGTATTACAGTTTTATTTTATTATTTAATCACTGTATGGCAAACTTTCTTCCCACATTTGCTGTCATTTCAGTAATTATATGTAATGTAGCTACAGCTTGTAGCAGGCAAGCTGTATGGTGGGAGCTCTGGGGTTGTGGACAGCCCCATGAACAGGTCTGGGCTGCTGCATGGTGAAAGAACAGGGGACTTCTCAGGACTGAAGTCCAGTAGGCAGAGAAAACACACACGGCCAGAATTATTTGAGTTTTATGTTGTTTATTATAATGCTAGCAATTTTATTTGTTTGCTTATTTTTTAAAAAAAGTTAAACTAAACCAAATGGCTTTTTCTGGGAATTCAGATGTTTTGAAGTAGAAATTTTGTGTTGTGATAGGTATTTTTAACACTTATCCAGCTCCAGAGGAAAGGATTTGACCTTTTAAATAAGTTTACACCACAATACCATTTATATGCTCAGAAGTTAAATACATGTTCTAAGAAGGAATGAGGTTCTGTACAGCTGCAGCTTTGACAAAATAAAATGTAATTTTGTAAGGACCCACATAAGGATGAAAGAATGCTGATTATTAGCCTGCCCATCAAGCCATAATTATGCTTTCCTCAGAACTAACAGATGTTTTATAAACATAAATACACAAATATTTATGAAAGAGGACTTGCAGTATATTTCTATTCACAGTAATCTTGACCTCACTGTTTAACCCTTACTAGTATTCTTGTAGTTTTTGTTGTGTAAAATAATACCTGGTTTTTCTACCAGTTAATCAGTTTGTCAAGTGCGGTTTAAGTGTTGTACTAATAACAAATAGTGTTAGTGAAGATGAATTACATTCCTTTTGCATGTTGTGAATTTTCTTTTTCCTCCCCAGAAGAAAGATAAGAGAAAGCCTCTGAGGTTAGAGAAATTAATGTGTATTTTTTAAAAAATAATAAAAATACTCATTTATATTTATGAGCAGTCTTTTCTTTAAATTGTCTTTGAATATACTTCAGTCATGAAGTTCAAGGGAAAAACTCCATTATTTCTGAGAGGTCCTTTTAAAGCTCAGTTTCTCTCATCCCAACTATTAAAACCTCATGAAATGAACAGGTGTAGTGCCATCAAGAAAACCATAAGCTGTGCAGCACACTTTGATATAGTTTTGATATGGTGTGAAATAAATATTTGTACTGCAGTTGCTTGGTATGAAAGGCAGTGTCTTTCTTTTCAGTTTCATGGAGCAGTGCAATACTTGGTCTCAGGCTGTACAGTCTCCCTTCCTCTATACATGTACTTTACATTAATGAGTATTACACATGTGGCTTAGGATTAGGCTATTTTGAAACAAGTTTCAGTAATTTCTTAGATGAATTCTTATGTAGTGCTTCAAGTGTGTTGAAAGATACAGATGACTTCAACCATGAGAAAAGGAAAGGAATTCTGCAGAAATAGGCCATTTTCAGTCCTTTATTCCAGATGAGAATTAGATATTATATTCAAAAGACAAAAGCTAATCTTTCCTAGTCTGTAAAAGTCATTACCACTTGACAACTGTTGGAGGACTTGTATGAAATACATTAGAGTATTTTTGTAGAGTATAGATGTCTTTCAAGTACCACAAATATCCTAGAAATAATGGTATTTTAGCTTTTTTCTTGTGTTTTGAGCAGATGATCTATTTGTTATGGATGTGGAGAGGGAAACTGAATAATTTTGCTAAACCAGGCTTGTCTTTTGTTCAATAAGCAGCACATCTTATATTCTGGGATTCAAAAGAGAAGTGAGGAAGTGCTGAGGCAGCAATTGCAATCTTCCAGTTTAATACAGAGCAGAGGGAGTGTGTCTGTGGTTTAGGAATAAAAGAAGGTGATATGTAAGTTTTGGACATTAGCTTCTCTGCTAATGTACTATTTTATGTGACAGGAGTGGGTACATATATCTCTGTCCCTAAAATTGTTAATTTTTTGCTTCACTGAATGAAAGTTGTTGAAATCATAACTTTTGTCACTGTCAGCTTACTTTCATTTAGCCTTATTCATAATGCAAAATCTCCTCAGTCTGTGATATTTTATTTTTAAAAGATTTGTGGATGTTTTCAAATTGCTTTTATTAATTTTTTGTTTTCCTGGCTTCTGAATTTGTGACCATAAATCATCTTCTATATAACTTCCTCTGGTTTTAACTGTTCACTGATTCTGATGCATGGCCCTCCTTTTTGTTGGTTCTCATCTGAATCAGTGTATGAAAACACACTAGGCAGATGCTGCAGTCCATCTCGTTGTGTGTTTCAACTTGTTATTTATTTCCAGTACAGGCAATTTGTGTGTTTGTCCTTACTCTTCAATGGGCGCTCCTTCTCCTGGAGCTGAGGCTCATTTTCTTTTCACTGTGCTGCAATTTCAGGAGATTCTGAAAACCAGACAGTAATACATTAATTTCATATACATCCTACTGAATACTGAACACAGGGGAGGATAGGAACACATCCATGCAGGACATGATGAAAAATCAGAGTTCTTGATGCTCAAAAGGCGAATGTTGGTTATTTGGATATAACATGGACAATTGGTGCAGTCGACACTGTTCAAAAGATAGAAGGGAAACACAGATTAAAGTGAACAAAATTTAAACAAGTTTTATTAGGAAAGAAATACTCTTAGTTGACCTAAATCCTGGTCAGGTATTTAGACTATAATTTTATCATTTTAAAATTAGATGGTATACTCGACTCGAAATTCCAGCTCTCAAACTGTCTTATCCTGTGAGGTTACCAGAATATTTTGATGTACTTTGTGGTTAAAACTAATTTTCATTTCTATTCTGTAGACCAGCATAAAACGCTGTTTCTTTCTTGCTTCCATAGCTTTAGTCTGCAAACCACTTAATGTCACTGTGAGGGAATGATGCTTTTCATACACTATGGTCTTGAACACACAGTATTTATTCAGATGTGTGAAACAGTCAGCTAATCCTGACAACAGCCTTTCTTCCTCTAGTGGTAACATTTTAGGAACTATTTCCTAGTGGCAACATTTTAGAAAGCCCCTGGACTCCTGGAATGCAAGTGGTTGTGATCATGGCTAAAAATAGCTCATGCTTTTTCTCACTCCTGCCCCTCTTAGCATCAGAAATGAAATATATATTTTTAAAAAGAAGTTTTCTGTTTTGCTTACATTTAGAAAATGTACTAAATATAAAACTATCTTGATTTGCCACCTGTTATTACTGTTTGTCAGAAGGAATGACAAATATACTCATCTAATAAATGCTGAAGTAAGGATCCAGTGCAGCCTGGACCTAAATTGCTTTTGTGTACTACAGTGGATAAAAATCTAGAAAAGAAATTGAGTATTGATTTTCCTAATCTGTTTTATCAACAGACAATGCAAACATATGCAGTACCAATACCAAAAAAAGCTTCTTTTTATGAACTTTATTATGTACTTAAAAATATGTGCATGAAATATGCAAAGATCTCCCTTCTCTCATTTGCAAATATTTTGCATAGAGTCTGCATTTATTTTGACATGGAAAACTCTAAAGCATTCCCTTAAAGTCATTACCACTCTTGTTACCATCACCAGGCTATAAAATTGTATCTTAGATTTTGCTAAATTCCCTTACTTAAGTAACAGTCTTTTGGTTTAAAGCCTGAATATCAACTTCTGCTTCTGTTTGTGCTTGATTTGCTTTCTTCGTGTAGAGTCTGTAGTGCTATATGCATCTGCAAATGATCTGGGTTTACTAATGCAGAGATTTATAGGTATCTTTATAGGTATCTTTTTTTATTCAACAAAATACTAGAAATTAATGAAAAATTTCTGTTTAACTGCACTTAGAAGTATTTTCTACACACCTGTGAAGAAACTAACCAGAAAGCATGTGTTCTGGTCAGCAGTTAATATGTTTCTATATTCCCATAGTACATAGTCTTGCTATAACCCAAGCTGTAGTCATGAGTAACCCTACCTTTTGGGGAAATTAATTTAGAAACCCCTTATTTTGGTTTTTTTTTATTACAATGGGACCTGTCAGCTCCAGTCAGGTTAGATGCTTTGCTGTGCTTAACTCCTGATGGTGGCAACTTAAGCTTTAAATTATTTCAAACTGCTTCTGCTTGATCTGGAACTTAATGAAAGCTGATGTAAAGCCTGCAAGATGAAAATGGTGTATTGAGAACAGTAGGTCAGCAGGTCTTTGCAGAGATAGGCTGGCAGTGAGGGCGTGTGGGGAAAGTTAAATACAAAGAGACTCCAGGGACTGCTCTGCCTGAAATCTTCTAAAGATCCCAAGCTAAGAACAAGCTTCAAGTTCGAGGAACTTTGGATTTGCCTTTAAGTTTTGCAACACAAGTTTATCTTTAATTTTTTATACCATTCATTGTTCTAAGCACATGATATAAAGTGAGATGCTTGCAGCTGGGTATGATTAGCATATATTTATGCCACTAATTTAACATTATGCAAATTGTATTCTCTCCTGGTTAGCTCATTGAGCACTGGATGGGAGGTGTCTCTCAGCAGAGTGTGAGTCTTCCTTCAGTAATTGTTTCATACTTTTCACTTGCAGAAATTAAAATTGCTCTGTCTTGTCACACTTTTCACCGTGTTTCTTCGAATATTGTAATTACATGAAAGAAAGTTTCAAAATGAGAAACACAAGTCCGACTGGTAATTATTTGAAAAAAAAAAAATCTGTGAAAGTTTCAGGTTTGTTGCCTCCCTGTAAAGGCTCAGGGACTTTGATTTTTGGGCCAGTCAGACTTGCAAGAATTGTTTTTGTTTACAATGAGCTGAAGATGGTGGGGGGCTTATTTTGATCTCATATATGTGTAAATCAAGAAACCTTTGACGTTAGTCTGGGGATAAAACCAGTGTGACTCTGATGGGATCCAAACTCCTGATGTTTCTGTAAGGGATGTGTGAGGAGCATGTGCTTGTGCTGCTGGACCTGTGACCTGAGTGGCCATGGCTGATGCCAGAACCATCTCCCGCAGATTGCTGCATCCCCCTTGCCTTTTCCTTTTCAGATGTGATTATGTACACATCCACCTACCAAATGTCTAAAAGGAACTGAAGCAGCTGCTGAAGCACTGCTGACATTCTCCTTTCCTTCTATTCTAAGTGGACAAACAGTGACTTTAGTGGAGTGGCTTGTTATGAATTAATGGGTTGATGAGAGCTCCCATTATAGCCCTGCTCACAACTCAACCAGCACAATGCACAAAATCACAGGTTTCCAAGATGGATTGCACAGCTCTGCACTCACAGAAGGTCTGAGGGTCTAAGGCATGGCAGTGCTTTGCAGGAGTAAAAAAAAAGCACTTCACAGTTGTTAGAACAAAACAAAATCACAATCCCTTCCATTTAATAGAAAAAAGCCTGGGAGAAAATGGCCCCATGCTGAGCCCAGCTGTGATTATGGTGGGGGGATGTTCAGGAAAGCAGACACTGTTTTTCTGCCAAGACCTTGACTGTGGGAGTTGCTCCATCTTCCCAGCTATTGTTGGTCAGAAATGAAGACCAGCAGGGGATTTTGTGAAGTCTGCACGGCTATGTTGTGAGGGCTTGGGCTTTCTCAGCTAGAGATATTTTTTTGGGGGAATGGTTTTACTTCAGTTAATGTAGTTGAGCTGACTTGTTACTACTGTTTTGTCAACAGGCGGTGCCCAGACATAGGCTATCCATGGTTTCTTGGCTGGGAGAGCTGGCTTTTGTCCTTCAGTGCCGGCATGGTGATAGTGGTTCACTTTGTGTGATCTGCTGATGGGGACAGGACAGCCACAACCATAGGAATACTGGCATGTGGCCTTTGGTTTTGGCTAATGTCCTCATGGTCAAAGGTGGCTGCAATTAACTATGCAGTGTGAGTGTCTTCACCTGTGGCAGGGATTTTAATGTGTAACTGTAAACACCAGGAGCATCACTGCTCTCAGGACAAGCTTAGGAGATGTATCTTTGTTGCTGCCATTGCTTTTAAGATACTGTAGGTAGGTTTGCCTGGTTGTAACATTTTCCTTTTTCAATCGGATTTCATTGGATCAGGACAGTTTCCTTGACCTGAATGTATTATTCCTATGCTTTCTATGCTAATGTAATTTATTGATTATATTGTCAACAGTGGCATTTTTGTCTCTGTGTGTGAGGCAAACACATGTGAAGTCAGTCAGGCTTCACACGTCCTGTGAGCAAAAGCGATGTGCTGGGGAGGCAACAGTTGTGAGCAGAGCCCACTGTTTACTGAGGCACTCTGGAACCCTGGGAGATGAAAGGCAGTGCATAAATGTAGAATATTACAATTAGTGAGCAGGATCATTGCCAAAACCCTCTTATTGTTCTCTCTTGCAGGAATGTGTGCTGCTCTCTTAATTTAAAAAGTAATTCAGATAGCTTAATGAAGGCTTATTGGCTCACTGAGGGAGAACCTGAGCTAAGGGGGATGTTAGAATAGAAAGGGGATGTTCATTCTTAAATACAAGGTCAGATATGGGGGAAACATTGTCTTCTAATGGCCAGGTGGCCTTACAAGGTTTCTTTCCTATATTTACTAAGCCAGATTTGCTAAATATCCCTTTGTGGTGTGGTGTGCCCTCAGGCAAAGATCCCCCAACTAACTTGAAATGCTCAAACATTTTTAAGATCATCGTTTCTATGAGACATTTATGTTTTTATGTTTGCAAACCATGAAACTAGGGTCTGTGCAGGTATCTGACAATCCAAAGTAGAAGCAGTTCAACCCTTGCAGTGAAGCAGGAGTGAGCTGTGCATGCTAAAGTCAACCTGAAGTAGGAAAGTGTCATGAGATGTGCATAAGAAATATAGATTGAAATAACTTCTCCCAAATCTTGGGTTAATTTAATTCTTAGTTTTGGCTTGTTTTGTCATTTTGTAGTGGTTTTTGATCTGTTAATGCTGATGATCCTTTGTTGTTTCTAACTTTTACTTTTTTTTTACTTTCTAGAAGCTCAGATATTAGCAAAAATGTATGTGTTTGGGGCAAGGACAAAATCAAGAGCCTTATGTTGGTGCAGGAGTATTTCTAAATTTCCTATTTTTCTATATCATCATCTACAGCATGGGTTTGGCTCCATCTGCTCCTGGTCTCTCCTCTTTGTCCAGCAAGAAATACTTACAGGTGACAAAGCACATATCTTATCAATCCTTATTTAGGTGCTACACTTCTTTGGCTTTCAAGGTGACACATAAGGAAGGTGAGGTAGGTATCCTCTTCTCCTACCACTGCAGCACCCACAGTTCATCTGAGGAGGAGCATTTTTGCTAATTGTTTTGTACTTTCAGCTTATATAATCACCTCTAGCCAAATTCTGGTCATAATTAATGTGCTATACAGATTTTTGGCCATAGACCTGGGAAAGATAATGAGGCTGTGGAGGCAGCACTTTTACAGGTTGTGTCATTTTTCTATGTTTACTACTAAGTGGGCAAGGTAAAATGTGTAGAATTCTTCTTGCATTTAAAGCATCTAAGTCTAATTTCTTAGTTTTAGCTTCTCTTTTGTAGAGGTGACACCAAAAGAGGACTCAGGAGGGAAAAAAGAGAATAAAATGGCATGTATTTTTCTTTCAATATTATGTAAACTACAGCAGGGTCAGCAGGGCAGAACAGCTGGTATTACTGTACCTTTCCTGGCATTATTAAATGTTTTGCATACTGTTCATGTACCATCTGTTTAGGTGTCCAGTGGTACAATGACCCAAATGAAAAGTAAAGACATTTGCACCAACATGGTCTAGAATAGACTGCTGGAAATTCAGAGCAGATCCTGGTTGCCTGCTTTGAGTAAGATCCCATGTTTATTCTGGTAAATGACTTGCTTGGATGGTTACTGCCAGCCTTTTGGAAGATTGCATGCCCAGGGTTTTTAGGTGCTGAATGTTCAGCACATGTATATACAACATGCTGTATGTCTGGCACTGGCTTGCACGAGGGCCAGATTTTCTAAGGTCCTTGGATTTCACACGAGTGTTACACTAAGGCTGCATTCCCAAAAACTGAATATCAACAAGAACTCATATTTTGAAAAACCTGACTGCTTGGCAGGAATTATTTTGTTGCCTAAAATAAAATGAAACAAGATTTTGCTTCCTGGCAGTGTTTGTAGAGGATGGGAAAATTCTGGCCAGGGAGTAGCGAGAGATAACTGTGTTTCTCTTGGTTGCTCCTTTAAAGTGTGAGCCTTCAGAGAAAGCCGAGATCTTTTCAGGAGCAATGACCTCCCAAACTGAACTCTTATACATAGGCTGGTACACATGGAAAAAAAAGAAGGTAAATTCCATGTTTTTAAGGGTATGCATATTCTTTGTATTGTTTAGGCAAATGCAGAGATTGTTGTCCAGGGAGCTGGTGGATGCCCTGGACACATTCAGGGTCGGGTGGGATGAGGCTTACCCCAAATGTTGTGGGTGTGGAATGGCAGCACCTTTTCATTCACATGCCCTTAGGGTGTGTTACCCTGCCCATTGATTGTACAAGGACAAGTTGGGGTAGAACGCTTTGGATCACACAGCTCCTAATGAGCTATTTGTCCTCACTTTTCCCACACACAAACTGGTGTTTCATTGGCCTTTGCACTGAGAAATTTCCACAAAAGAAAAGGCAACAGAGCCTTTATTTCACACACAGGTTCTGCAGAACCTCACCTGAACAGGTTGAGAGCAGCCCTGTCGAGGAGGACTTGGGGGTGCTGGTGGGTGAGAGGCTGGACATGCCCCAGCCATGGGCACTCACAGCCCAGAGAGCCAGACGTGTCCTGGGCTGCATCCAGAGCAGTGTGGGCAGCAGGGGAGGGAGGGGATTGTGCCCCTCTGCTCTGCTCTGCTGAGACCCACCTGGAACCCTGCATCCAGCTCTGGGGTGCCAGCACAGGAGGACATGGAACTGTTGGAGCAAGAGCAGATGAGACCACAAAGATGATTAGAGGGATGGAGCATTTCTGTGCAGAAAGGTAAAGGGAACTGGGATTGTTCAGCCTGGGGAAGAGTGGCCTTGGGAAGATCTCAATGCAGTCTTTCAGTACCTAAAGGGAGACAGGGACTTTTTCTAGGGGCTTGTAGTGACAGGACAAGGGACAGTGGCTTTACTCTGACAGAGAGTAGATTTAGATTAGATATTAGAAAGAAATTCTCTGCTGTAAGGATGGTGAGGCACTGGAACAGGTTTCCCAGAGAAGCTCTAAATGTCCTATCCCTGGAAGTGTCCAAGGCCATGTTGGATGGGGCTTTGAGCCACATGGTCTAGTGGGAGATGTCCCATGTCAGGGTTGGAATTAGATGATCTTTAAAGTCCCTTAGAACACAAACCATTTTAGGTTTCTGTGATTTAAAATAATAAATGGTAATATTTCTGTAAGTGATAAAAATATTTCCTTTTGGATAATGGCAATTTCATGAAATCTAGTCACAAAAATTATAAGGTGTTTAAAATAGCTTTGTATTTGTTTGGACCAGTCAAGGGTAACCTTTTAATGACTTTCAATAAAGGTAAATGCATACTGGAAGTACTATAGAAATCCCAATTTGCTAATGAAACTGATAAACTTTGATAATTGATGCAAATATTTTATTTTTCTATTTTATACTGAGATTAGCACTTGCAGACAGAGAGTTAAAGTTCATCGTTAACGAGTGCCAGAGGCACTGGTGGGCTGTGTTTACAAGCCTTTTAATGACTCTGGTAGGTGATGCCACATGAATATTCATTTTAATGACATATATTGGTAGGCGAAAAATTGCAACTTGCACTATATAGCTGTCTCTTAAAAATTAAATGAACATATGGTAAATGATAAGCATTTTAAAGAAGCTCCAAGTAGATTCATTACAGTTATCTGGCAGTGATGGAATTGAAGAGTAATAAGGAGGAAAGAAAAAGCTTTCCTTCTGTGTGCAGTCTGAAACCATGAATACATTGGTATCACGTACATAGGGTAAGTGGAAAGGGATGGCTTGTACCATCTGAAATTGCTGACAATTTTTAAAATCAGTCCTGTATCATGTGCAAAGGCTTTAATCGTGTTGCTGACTACATCTCTTTTTTGAAAGGGAACACGTCTTGCCTTTGAGGACATTTACCTGGCTAGAAAAGACTTGTTTCCAATTGTTATGCAGAACTGTGTGCCATCCCATTGCTGCAGACTGCAAGCTCGTGATAAGAGCTAATTGACTCGCAATTCCTTATTTGCATCACATTTTTGATTCCTGGAAATCAATGAGTAACCTGAAAGTCATGACATTGTAGAGGTCAGTGTGTGCACACACGTGCCATTAACCACAGAATTTGATTAGCTGAAATGGTGACAGGGTTTTTGTACATTTTGAGCTTTGATATGAAACAGAGTCAGACAAAGTAGGTCTGGCTGAGAAGTGTTCGCTTATAATCTTTTCTTCTCTCTCATAAAACTGCCAGCAGTCTACTCAGGTGCCTTTAAAGCTTGTACTGCTGACATCAGTTGGAGTTTCTGGGGAAGTGATATGATGCTGAGGAAGCAAGTTTAATTATTTCTCACATTGGTCCTGTGCTGGTTGAAGAATGTAGGATTTTCAGGACAAGCCTGGGAAAAGAAGATGGGCCACTGAGGAAGATGCTCTTATACCAACAATGTGTGCTGAAAGCCTGAGGAACAACTTTTTGTTCCTCCAGAACAGCAACTATTGTTTCATACTAAGCAGAATTTCTAATGACAATTAATCTAGGGTTTCAGCAAGCAATGTGAGGTATTCTATATAAATAATGACTGCTCTGAAAACACAGCCATTCTGCATTAAGCTTAAAATCTGGAAGTGTGAATTAAATGATAATAATAATAATGCACTGTACATCTATCATCATAAATAATCTTAATACCGCAGAAAAGGTTTCTGCACAGATAATTTTCATTAACAAGTTGCATGTGAGAAAGGTCAATAATCCTTGCTCACAGTGTCTCTAAACTGACCATGAAAATGCATGTTAAAAGTGACATGCTTTTTGAGAGGGAAACGCAACTTGTTTGTGTCTTTTGTTGTTAATATGCTG
The DNA here is from genome assembly GCF_017590055.1 of Onychostruthus taczanowskii. Taxonomy (NCBI): domain Eukaryota; kingdom Metazoa; phylum Chordata; class Aves; order Passeriformes; family Passeridae; genus Onychostruthus; species Onychostruthus taczanowskii. The sequence goes on from NW_024499351.1 coordinate 9,151,053, forward strand.
AATGAGGTATTGAATTGAATGGAATGAGGTGTTGTCAGGAGGCAATGATGAGAGAGAAAGAAATAGAATTGACAGAAGAGAAGGAAATGATACAGAGAATATGGAAATAACTAGAAAGCAGAAATCTGTGTGGAAATGGAAAGTGATCAAGATGTCTGCAATTAATTCAGGCTAGGTTACACTGAGAAAATTCGGCTTCAGAAATCTGCTACTGGCTTTTTGTTTCTGATTTCTTTTAACATGTGCAGTGGAAGAAAAATTTTGCCAAATACAAGAAAGACTGAAGAGAAAGTAAATCAGGGGAAACAAAGAAAGAAGGAAAGGAAGAAAGAGAAAGCAAAAAGAAGTACTTCTGGAAGTGGGTGCAACTTTGTCTTAAACAGCAAAAATCCCACTGTTCCTGACTCCACTGCCACCTGCAAGCAAATGAAATATGTACTAAAATGTCCAGTTACATGAGAATTGGTTCAGAAAGAGCAGCTGGAGTAAAATCTAAAATGAAGGCAGGAAAATAACAGAAATCATAAATAACAGAAATCATAAATAAAAGGAAGATATGACAGGAGCATAGTCTTTTCCAACCTTAATGATTTTATTGTTTTATGAGATGTAGTAATACTATGTTAAAATAAGGGTCTCTGTAGAGTTGCCAAAAAAGCTCCAGCTGGTAATTGTCTGAGACATCCTGTGTGGGATGGGTTGGTAAGTTCCAGGCCTTGCAGTAGTGCTGTAGGCTCAGGAGTGCTGGACATCAGGTAGGTAAGTGCAGACAAAGCACTTCGGCTGCCTTTGGGCAGTAGGAGCAAATGCTTCTTAGAGGTCACAAAGCCTCACCAAGAGTCAGTAACTGTAGATACACATGTGCATGGTGAGTGTTTAGCATGTGCCAAGATATACTTTGTAAAAGAACACTGATAACTTCATACTTCGGGGCAGCAATGATGGGCAGCACTTTAGAATTTCATTTGGTACTGTTTTATTTTACAAGAAAGTTAGTTGTGGATGTATACTTGAATTTCTTAGGACCTGAAAGATTCTCTAGCCTGTGAAACCTCACCATGAGTAGTTGTTTTCCCTGCCAGGCAGGGCAGGTCTGGCTTCAGGCATCTCAGAAGAACATCCTGGTTTGTGCTCTTTGCTACTTCTGTCTCCTTCTACTCTGTCTTCTAAATGCATGTGCTACGCTATATCCTTTTGAGGCATGAATCATGTACATTAAATATTCACTGGGCATTGCCTACTTGTCAGATATTTGATTCTGTGAACCAAATATGTGGTTTTACATTTAGCTTGCAAGAAGAGGTAGTCATAGGGGTTTCTTTACCTGGGTTATTTTTAGCAGCTTACTAAAGCAAAGGTTTAGCCTCATCCTGAGATGCCAAAGATCCCTTCTGCTCTGTGGCTTCTGTAAGACACAGAGCTGGTCAAACATTTTGAGTGATTGAAGCACTGTTCTTGTGCTGCAGCAACATGGTGGGTCAAACTCTGTGTGTGGAAACTACTTCTCACCCTTCCACTGGAGAGTTCATGTGGTTTTGAGAGCATCTACTCAGAGACCAATGTGACAGGTTCAAATCTCATAAACCAGCAGTGGTCTTTTTCACAAGATATTTGTCATTTTGTGGTAATTTTTTGTTACATATTTTTCTAATCAGGCTTTAGAAACAAAAGAATTTGAATCTGCAAGCCTTTACTTGCTTCTTCAATCCTGACAATTTAAGTCAATTTTCCCCCCATTCTAACTCTATTAAAAATTGAAAAGATGTTTTTGGCTACTGTTCATAAATGTACGGCAATCTACAGTGTTTCTAACTGAATACAATTTGAATTCAAAATGCCTGAAAGATTAGTATTGAAGTCATGTAATCTTATCTCAAACATCTCTTTCTTTAATACAGGAGCTGGTTTCAACTTTTCTAATACTTAACTCTTTTGCCTTGTAAATAATGCATATGTGATATGCCACTATTAAGTATTCAGTCTATTGTCTTCTATTTTTCTAATTTTTATAGTTTTCCTGATGTGAAATGAAGAAGATTCTGGACATATTCCCCCAGGACAGGAAAACTGTTAGTAGAATTCAATACTCTCTCTGCAGAAATTTGAATATAATTTGAATGCATTAAAATTAATCTTAAAATGTATCATTCTTTGTGGCAAGGTATCAATAGGCATTTGCAACAAGTTAAGAAAGTATTTTTTATGTCCTAGAAGTTTGCTGTTAGCTTTCAACAGACATAAAAAAACCCTCAGAAAATGACTTTCAGATGTCATTTTGCAGTGTATTAGAATATCAATATAGCTCAAGTTTTACTTGTTGCCAATATGATTCTTGAGATCACTTTGCAAGCAAATGCACTGTGTCCTGTGCTACAGCATATACTGAAAAATGCCTTCCTGGAGACTGCAAGGAGACTGCTTCAGTTTGGGCTGATTTCCAATGTGCTGCTGTGTCTGAAAATTCACCACATCACCTCTGCTGGCTCCTGTGTCTTCCAGTGGGATGAACTGAGGGGCACTGTGCATCCCATGGTTGTGTGTGGTGTTCCATAGGTAGTTTTCCCAAAACCATAAAATTTTTGAAGTAAGGAAATTCTCTCTTAAGGCTCAGACTGGCATACTATATATGTGCAAGTAAATCTTGTGCAGCCTTATCAAAGGCAACACAAATCGTAAGCAAAAATTACCTATCTGTGTGAAGATTGACAGAGTAGGCATCAAATTTTGTGCTGTAAAAATGCCAATGAAAATGGAAGGTGAGTCAAGCTGCTTTATACACTAAAAAAATTTAAAATAAAGAAGTGAAATAGACCTGAATGAATCCCTCCACTGCTCTAGATGTAGTAATACAAAATGGTAAGGCCATAGAAATGGAGCAACATATCTGACACAGGCTCTGTATAATAGTAGTTTCCTGAATAAAACAGCAATAATGCCAGATTCTTATAGGCCATTATTCAAATCTAGAAGATAACTTTCTAAATATTTTTAGTTTACAGCATATAAATAAATCATAGAGTAAAATAATTATATGTCAGACCATATGCTATCAAAGTATTTTACTGTGAAAGGGGCCTTAGAGATCCTGTATCACTTAATCATTTCATAAATATGGGTTTTCACTGAATATGAAATATACACACAGTAAAGGCAAGTAATATGAATAGTACCAAAGTGACACATCCTACAGTAGTAAATAATCCAGATAACAGAATTTATATACTCAGGGAGCTTTAACTGGCACATTTTGAGTTGTATTGAGCAGTTATGTTTATAGCAGTGTAGTGTATCTCTTATTAGAGGTGGACTTCCACTGAGTTTCTACCAGTTTTAATTTATGAAGTTGAAGAGTGACTACTTTTAAACTCAGCTAATTAATTGCTAGCTTAATATTTGGCAGTCTTGTTACTTTGCAACAGGGTCTAAATCCAAGTTATTTATGGTGGTAGTTCAGGCACTGCAAGGGATCAGTTTTCATGAGCTCTGAGTTACTGGAGTTTGTGGATCAGCACCACAGTCATATACTTAGCAAGAGGAGGGCAAAGCACAGCAGTGACAAAGAAATAACTGGAGGAATGCAGCTCCCACCATGGTGCAACAGCAGCAGGAATGGTATCAGACACAGAAAAAAACCCAAACTAGCATACTCATTTTTTAGAGGCAAAATCCTATTTTACAATCTCAATTACTTTTGGTAGGGGTGTGAATGAAACCATGTGTTGGACCAGGGGTCCCACATGCCATGTAATCTCAGTCCCACTTAGCTAAGGCTCTTTAATTGGGGCTTCCAGAGAGAAATCAGAGTATCTGTGTTAGATACCTGCCTCGTTTTACTGACTTCATGGTGTCAGGAAACCCAAGTTTGGTGCCATAACATTAGGTACTAAACCACTCCTTCTTATATATAGCGTAAGACCCAAACAGATAATCTACACCATAGGGTGCCATGTCTTGATTCTGCCTTAATTTAATGAAATGGGTGTATTTAGATCCATTTTCTGGTTTTCATTTTCCCCTTAATTCTATCTTAAGCTCCAGTGTTTCTAACCTCTGAAACTCTCCTTTCTTTTTCATCACCTTCTTTGAGGGGTGAGCTATAATTATGCTAAAAATAACAAAGCTACTTCCAGATTTTAGCTTTTCTGTTGTTTCACTGCATCTGAGAGGTTAAAGCATTTCTTTCACAAAAGAAACTCACATATGGAAAATTTCAGGTTTTTTTTGACATTATGTTTACTTAGATCCTGGATGAATATATCTTGTGAGTATTACACATTGCAGTTCAGCTCCAACCCTAATAACTGGTAAGTTTCCTGGAATTGCATAAATATATAATAATTTTTTATTAGAATTCATGAAAAAATGGAGGAAAATTTTATAGATATCCAGAATTTTATTAAAAAAATGTAAGTGAATTATAAAGTATTGAAAAATAACAATGTCTACCAAAAATATATTACAATATTTTGTTTTGGTTAGTGTTAATTAGTGTCAAATTCAAGCAATTGGTAATTGGCTTTTTCTTTTTTTAATGGAAGCTGATTGTGGGTGGGCTAACTTACATCTGGGACATGAGTACCTGTCCAGGAGAACTCTTGGGAACATTTCTATATAAAATCCCTCAGCTACATTCTTAAATTCAGGTGAAAATGCATCTGTCTTCTCTCTTGTATTTCCTTTTATGCTTCTGCAAGTAAATGTGTTAAAATACAGTGAAAGAGGAGGGATGAAACTGATTTCTATCCACAGGCTGTAGTCACATGTCAGATCAATGTTGTAAGGGATCGTAGGCTGCAATATGGCAGCAAGCATATGCTGCTGACTCTGTGCCTCCTGTAGGTGCTATTCCTGTGGGGAGAACGATCAGCCTTGGTCCTTCAGTCTGTCTCAGTGATGAATTCTGTATGTCATTGTGCTCACACGCTGCGCTCCTTAGATCAGGGACATAATTTTAACAAAAACCCTTAAAACTGAGAACTTAGGAGTGATGCGACCGGTATTTACAGAATCTAGGTTTTATATTTCAAATTAAAAAATGTAAGATGGATGTGATAAAAGAGCAGTTTTAGCCAGTCTTGCCATCTGAGCACCCCTCAGCTCCTCCTCTGTTTGGCTGCAGAACTGATGCCACAGGGCATGGCTGTGTCCAGTGAGCCAAAACCCCGGGCTCCCCTGGGACTGGAGAAAGGAAACGGATTTCTGTTTGGGCCAGGCCCAGTTTGGTTTTTGCACCCAACCATGTAAAAGACACAGAACATTCCTGACATATATCCTGTTCCTGCTATCCCCCTCCAGGTATCTTTTACCAAGACCAAGGAGCAGAATAGAAAATGTATGGATTTCTCATTTTTGCTCTGTAAAAGAAGTAGAGCCCAGCAGCTTAACACATCTCATCTCTAGAGCTACTGCACACATCTTTAGTGTCAGCACATTTTATTATGGAAAACAAAAAGAAAGTCTAAAAGTAAAAATCAGTGTTATTTTGAAGCATTAGAAAAGCTTTTTTTCTTTCACCCTTTTAAATAAAGAATAAAATAAAATAAAAAGAGAGTCCAATCTGAAATGCCCTGCTGATTTTAGAGAATTCATATCAAATCTCTTTGAGCATGACAAGTTAGTAGAGCATGGAGCTGATTAAACTTAAGGTGTGGATACAGATGCTTTAAATCACAGAAACTAAAGACAGAACAGACTTTAGAGTATTTAAACTTCTGCATGTAAAATTATGCCATTGTTGCTTGTAAATATGCTAAAAGCCTCCTGTAGTGTCTTGTAAATATGCTAAGAATCCCCTGTAGTTAATTCTCCCACTATTGTTATAAATGAGAGCAAAGAAAATATATTTCTTATTTTATAGCCTCAGTTCCCAGGTGTAAATCCACTGTTTTGTTTGGCTTTGGCAGCTCTGTTCCTTGACTGACAGATTTCAAAGTCTGCCATAATTGCGAGCTGTGCTGACATTCACTGTGCTTTACAGTCAGCAGGGAATGGTACTATGTGCTATTTTTTCAAAGAAAGGGTATTACAGTGGCAACATCTAATAAATCCCGAAAGTACCCCACCTTCTCCTGGTATCTTTCAAATTCCTGTAATAGCACAGTTTCCTTTCCATTACAACATTAGGGTCAGTTTTTAGGGTCAGCATTTAGGGTCAGTTTGGGGAGCAGGGAAAAGAAAATATTGTATTTTCATTGTGCAAATCTGATTTTCCCATTGATTGCAGAGGCCAGCTGTAAGGTACCTCATTAAAATACTAATTCAGAAATCATTTATGATGTACTGAAACTGGAATGCCCCTATTGAGTAATGTACTGCAGTCAGTAAAATTTATCTGAAATTATTCCACCTTAATGAAGAAGGACATTGTTTGGTCATCTGTCTGTTTAGGCTTTAATCAGCCTGTTTTTCTTGAAAAAACTGCTGTAACTGTTGAGATTCAGTTTCTGATATTTTCCTGGCTGCCATCAGTTTGTTTCACAGTATGGTTGAATTTTTTTTTTTTTTTTTTTTTTTTTGGCCAGAATGTCATATTTTATTGTATTGTTCAGTCAATGTAAGGTCCTAAGTCTTTGGGCAGACCACAGTACTACCATTCTGTAGGTTCTGCTAAAATGGGATCATATTTCCCTGCTTTAATGTAAATAGCATACTTTGCGTGCCTATTTAAATACCCTCTTTATTTATTATTTTCTGTGCTGTTTTTCTGCTTTCAGCATGAACCAATATAATTGCCTTTATGTACTTTCAGGTGAAGAATGATTTACTTACCAGACTGAAAAAAAAAAAAAAGGTATTGGGCATAAATAACTACTGAGTGTGTCCCAACATTCTTGTATTTATTACATGTTCAGGAGGGAGTGCTACCTAGTTTGAGAGCAATTCTTTGTAGGAAATAGATTGAAAAAGTGCAGCATGTGTCTAGAGAGTTTTCAAAAACACAGTTCTATTTGTGGTGCAAGGAACAAAGAACTGTGAAATACGTGGTAAAACAAAATGCACAGTGATTTTTACGTTCCAAAGGTGCTGACACATATTAAATGACATATGTGCTAACAAAGACCTTAACATTAAAGGTCTGTTTTAAAGCTGAATTAAATTCTGAGTTCTGGATAGACTGGAAATACTCAGAAATATATTTTAAGGGTTTAAGACATTATGTCTTTCTGCTTCCTTTTTTTTGCATGTCAGCTGGGGCTTTTTTTTTTTTTTTTACAGTTTTCTAGAAAGTACTTTTATAATGAGGTGTGTGTAGAAATGTGCTAGATTTATTTATCTCCTGTAGCTGATTAGCCATACCTTGGTGCAGTACATTATTTCACCATGGGTTAAGCTGGTTACTGTCTAACATTCTCCACTCATACTTCTTCCTGCTTCCATATAACATTTCTGTCAAATATTCTGTTCAATGTTTAGTGCAGTATGTTGGATTGCTTTGTAGTGTTGTCTCTCCAGAGCTGTAAATTACCACTAGAGAGGTGTTAGTGTTGCAAAAATAAAATTTTGAATAGTTCATCTTATTTGGTCTGGAGTTTTGTTACAGCTTTAATTCTGTCTGGTCTGCATGGGAAATCCCAACTAACTTCTTGGTATTGTTTCATTACTTGATTAAAAAAAAACAACCAGAAAGTAAAATTTTCTAAAATTATGATTTTTTAATTGGAGAATGGCTGGTTTTGAGGTTCTTTTATTCTGGACTACTTAGAGAAGGTCCTTGAACTCCACAAACATTATTCATATGTCACTGTACTGATTTCTGAACAGATTTGTCAGTTCTTCCTATTATAAAGTATATGAAATATATAAAGATACTTTTTGGTATCCTTAAAAATTAACTTAATAATTGCTTACAATAATGTGTTAGGTTTCAATGAATCTCCATCTTTCTGCTGTGATATTTTCACAGTCGTTAATTTCAGTGCTGGATATTTTGTTTGGGTACCATCTAACGTGCTAATCTGTGCAGTTGTGCACTGGAAAACTGCTTCCTCCTGAACTTTGTATTTTCACTCATTCTTCTGAATATATCTACCTATTTTTTTCCTTCCTTTTTTCTGGATGTCTCCTTATTGATGTTAATCCCTATTGTAATACCTTCCAGTACCCCTCTGAAGTGCATAAACATGCTATTATACTAATAGCTTTTGCTTGTGTCTTGGCACAGATCTGTTCAGCTGATAGTGCTGGTGAAAAGCAATTTGAACAAGCCCGTTGAGTGCTGGCAGTCACTCTTCTGTTTCTCTCCTCCACTTACCAAATGTAAACATTCAACAGCATTCATTTCCTAGCTTCAGAAAGCTCGTAGTTTTTGTACCCTGCAATGCAGCCACATGTACCTGAGGGGATATGTAGGACCCAGGAGAGACATTTTGGACAATTATTTTATCTTTTCCGCTTGTATCCTCTTCTATCTCATTCCTTGCAGGTATCATTCCAGTGTTTATACCCTTCTTGACTCCATTGAGGAGTCAAGAATCACAGCCCACCCTTAATTATCCTAAGCTGTTTTTGTAAGTTCCCAGTCATGGCTGGGAAAAAAAATGCCTTTCCCCGTTCCCTTTGCCTGCTCAGGGTTAGTCCTGCCCCCATACAGAGACCAGCAATGGTGGCTCTTTGTTGCTTTGACCTTGGGAGGCTTGTGTGTGCTTGCTGAGCCTAATCTTGCTGGCACTGCTGCCTTTGGGAGACACCCTTTTCAGGATAGTCTTACTTTTTAGGAATGACCTTTCTCAGCCCCTGGGTCCTGAGGTCATCCCTTGTACTTCTGTACCTGTGGGGAACTGGGCAGCAGGCTTTGAGGTCTGAGCTGGGGATGATGAGTATAGAGTTCAAAGTCTTGGCCCATCTGAGGACACTTACTGCTTCTCGAAGGGAAGTACTACTACTAATTGTTTACACTAAACAGCTCCCAAAATGTACTACTACTTAGATGTAGTATCAGCACACAAAAACAGTCCGCTGAAATATTTTCATATGATAGTATATTATATATTTTTCCAAATCCAGAAAAAGCACTGAGTGCTTTTTCCATCCCTTTTTCTCCCCCGGTTTTCTGTTTGAAGGCTTTTAATAAATCTTTTATAAGCAGTATCTCTCTGTTAATTCAGAATAATTAAAACCATTTTTTAAGTCTTAAATGTTGGATATCAATTCTGACCTGCTGCTATGATGATAGAAAATGTGATATGAAAATTTTAATTGACAGTCTGTGCTGAATCACTATGCCTGCTAACTGTCAGGGACAACCTGTCCTGGTGATATTCCTGCCGGTTTGCCAGGTCCTGAGGAAACCATAGTAGCTCTGTCTGCCAAGTTTTTCCTATGTACATCAATGTAAAAGCTGTCAGGGTAATGAAGTCTGATTCTATTTTTGTTTTGTTTTATTTCTTCCTTCTCACAAATTAATTAGCCTTATTTTTAATGTAGATTTCTTTGTTTTATGTGTCTCTGCACCCACAGACGAAAAAAAAAGTAAATAATTTTTCTTTCATTGCATTATTTGGTTTTCCATTTTTTATGCTATGCCCAGGCTCTGATACTTTAAAAGGTGGCTACATGAACCACTTCAGGTCTTGGTTGTGCTGACACATTTGGATCCTGACTTAACATCTCTCCATGGTTTCCCCATGCTTTCTCCCTTCTCTGGGAATTCCACCAAGAGAGTATTTAGATGTGAAGTGGGTCATTCCTTGCTTTCCATTCATTCTCTGTTAGAATAACAGAGTCATTAGGGTTGGAAAATCCTCCAGATTATCAAGTCTAACTTTTGATTGAACATCACCCTATCAACTAAACTGTTGCACAATAGAGTGGATCTCATGAGCATAGTGGAGACTGGTGGCTGTCTTGGCCACAGCAACCATGAAGCAATTGAGTTTAAAATCTCTGTTGACAGGCAGAAAAGTGACAGCAAAACCTATACTCTGGACATGAGGAGAGCAGATTTCAGGACGCTCAAGGAATTAGTGAGTAATGTTGCCTAGGAAAATTTTTTTATGGGTGCTGGAGTCCATCAGTGCTGATCACTTTTCAAATGTCACCTCTTAAGGGGGCAGGAACAGGCAATTCCCAATGCCAGAAGTCAAGCAGGTGAGGAAGAAGCCTGGTTTGGCTGAACAGGAATCTTCTCTTGGAAATAAGGCAGAAGAGGAAAGTGTATGGCCTGAAGGGGTGTCAGGGGAGGTTTATGTTGGATATTAGAAAAAGCTGCTTCACCAGAGGATGGTTGGGCACTGGAACAGCTCCCCAGGGAAGTGGTCACAGCACCAGCCTGACAGAGTTCAAGAGGTATTTGGACAATGCTCTGAGGCCCATGGTGTGATTCTTGAGGTGTCCTACACAGGGCTAAGAGTTGGACTGGATGACTTTTGTGGGTTCCTTCCAACCCAGCATAGACTATATTTCTGTGAAGTTCCATGTCAAGTTGTTTCTTGAACATTGCCAGGGTGGCTCCACTACGTCCTCGGGAAGCCCATTGCAGTGCTTATCTACCCTTTCAGTGAAAAAATTCTTCCTGATTTCTAGCTTGGACCTCCCTGGCACGGTTTGACTCTATGTCCTCTTGTCCTGTCACTTGTTGTCTGGGACAAGAAGCCAGTCCCCACTTAGCTACAGATCCGTTCCAGGAAGTTGTAATAGGTCCTTTTTTCTTCAGGCTAAACAACCCCAGCTCCCTCAGCTGCTCCTCATATGACTTATTTCCTTCAGCAGCTCTGTTACCTTTCTCTGGACCCTCTCCAGCACCTCAATGTCCTTCTTGCAGTGAGGGGCCCAGAACTGAGCACTGGATTCAAGGTGAGGCCTGATCTGTGCCAAGTACAGGAGGACAATCCCTGTCCTGCTCCTGCTGGCCACACTACTGCTGGTCCAGGCCAGGATGCCATCGGCCTTCTTGGCCCCCTGGGCACTGCTGGCTCATGTTCACCTGCTGTTGACCAGCACTCCCAGGTCCTTCTCTGCTGGGCAGCTTTCCAGCTGCTCTGCCTCCAGACTGTGGTACTGCCTGGCATTGTTGTGGCCCTACTGCAGGACCTGTCACTTTGCCTTATTGAACATCACACCACTGTCCTCAGCCCATTGTTCCTTCTGCAGAGGCCTTCTGCTCTCCAGGAGGTCAGCACTCCTCCCCAGTTTAGTGTCATCTGCAGAATTATTGAGGGTACACTCAATCCCCTCATCCAGATCATTTGATAAAGATACTAAACAGGACTGGCCTTTGCTACTTGTGCAGTTTGTCTATTGATTAAACAGATGCTTCTTTCATTTACTAAAAATATTTATGGGTCTGTGCATAGTTTCAGGATTTGTATGTGCCAGCCTTTTCAGTACCAATCTGCAGAGTGGATGCCATCCCAGGGTCCCTGAGCTGGCCAGGTGCAGGTTGTGCGCTGCAGGCAGGCTCTGGGCAGTGCTTTCTTTAGAGGCAAACAAGTCATGGTTTTCTTGAGTTGTGGGATCACGCAAAATGTTAGTTCCACAGTCTTCTCATTTGTAAAATGGGAATAATAAGCTTCCCCACGTGGTTACTGTTTGAGTGAAAACATCCATAGGATTGTTCATCTAACACAAGAGAGCAATGCATGGAAGCGAGTGTAAAAATAGGTGTTGTGCTGTGTACCCTTCATTTTTAAAGCAATGATGGTACAGGCAGGCCATTACAATGAGAAGTTGTGTCTTGGTGGAAGTGTTCTTTCATTTCTTTAATTTTGTAAATATCTTGTCACTTGTTCAGGGCAAAACCAGCTTTAAATATCTATCCCATCTGACAGATGAAAATGTTGCTGCCAGTCCCTGGACCTCTGAATATATATGATCTCTTAGTAATCCACTCTGCTTCACAAAAAGATATGCAGAGAATGTAGTGCTTGGCTCTCAGTGCAAAATTTTGGAATCTATTCCTGCTTGTAGATTTACAGGAGCATGTGACACTGCCATGTTACCATCAGTCACAGATTGCAACTGTAAGAGTTCTGCTGAGTTAATGTCTTAAAAAAATCAGACCAAGGTTTCACCTGATGGATTCAATAATATCTTTATTAAAATAATTAGGTTTTCCTATTATATAAGCAGCAATAAATTCTTCAATATCACTGTTAGATAATTAATAATGTTGGATTATGATCTCTCTGTGGCCAAGTAGATAAAGAAAGGAACCAGAGGCAGAAAATGAAAGTTTGTTGATAATACTAGAGATAAAAAAACCCAAATGAGTGAAAGAACTATCATATTTAAAGAGATATCATGCAAATAGAAATGTGATAGACATGTATAAAGAACTGGTAATGTAGAAAAAAGGAAAAGTGACATAAGTAATGCAAATATGTCTCATATTTTAAGGAAGTATTTCAAAGAAATATCCTGAAATAAAAAGGACAATTTAACAAAAAAGTTGTTAGAAGTCACAAGCACTGTTTTGCAGAACATACAATTTCCTCATGGGTGTGCACTGCTGCTGGAAGGCTGGAGTTTATTCTAGTTCAATTAACCTATATATACACACACTTATAAATCTGTATTGTAGGGCATATGCCCATGTGGTCCTCACACATCAAGCTTCACATAAACACACTGTGACATCAGTGAGATCCTGTGGGAGGACAGAACAAATACTGTCAGTGTACAGAAAAATAGCAAAAGGACGTGCCTTTGTAGCATATAACAAAGAAAATTTTGAGTTAAGGAATGCATTCTGCCCTTTTGACTTCAGAGTTGTTGGATCTTTGTACTGTGGATCAGATTCTGGCCTACGAAACAGAAGAGTTCAGTGTGAAGCAGGTTTGATGGGCTTTGATGGGCTGGGCTCGTGCCAGGCCTTCGTGCATTGCCTGATCATTTCTTGTGAAATGCATTTCTCTGTTTTTCAACTTAGCAGAAGTATTTTGTTCGCGAAACACGTAGCTGCATATTCACTTACGCTTCCCAAGCATGTGAGTGCATGGGGTGAGATGGATGGCAGTAATTTTCACAGCTTAAGTTGCCACTTTATCATGGGGAAGCAAATAGGATCCATACGAGGTACATGTTATTGCAGAGTATGTTCCTTGTGTATCATTTGGCTGCAGTTAAAGCTCATCAAATCTCCTTTATGACTCCTTATATCTCAAGATTCTATTTGCGTCAGATTTCATGTGTGTATTTCACTAGAGGCTGCATTCAAAGCAACATATTCCAGACAGGAGAGCAGCTGCTGCTGGCTGCTGCCATGCTAGCGTGGAAATTCAGGAGAAAAACATCTGCGTAATCGGGGAAAATTAGAATTCCTCATGCTAAAGGAGATGTCAGATTCAAGAAAGGGTTTTTCTTTAATAATTCTTACTTAGTGTACTGGAATTTGCTGTCCACTGATCTCATTAGGTCACACAAAATGCTTTGTCTTGGGATGATACATACTAGGAGAAAACCACGTTTAGATATAAAAGACAAAGCAAAACGCATACAACTGACTAAAACTCACACTTCTTTATCAGTTAAAGTGGCTATTGTGTCCTGTTATACCCTGTTTCTCATAATGAAACAGATAGGGGCACTCATGCAATGTTTTAAATACACCAACAATTATTAAAGATTGCCTGAAGCACTGACTTGAAATTTCAGTACTGAAAACATTTGATAGGGACTGCCATTTTCATGCATTAAGAAAGCAGGGATATTAATTCTTGGGAAACACATTATCATAGCTGTCTTTTGAAAGTCTGTTGTCCATGAGGGTTCTGCTGGAAAGATCTATCTTTTAAAGAAATGCTAATTGTGATAGTGAGGCCTTTTCAGGACTGCTTGGGTTCTCATACTCCATTCATTAGTGCCATGGTTTGAATGATGAAGCTGTTGGATGTGCAGGTGGGTGTTCTCTGTTTCGTGTGTCCTGCATCGTCCCTGGACACGAGGGATAGGAGTTTGCTGCAGCTGCCCTCTCAAAACCTCTGCCAGGGCTCTGTAAGTAATTAGGTGGAATTACTGGATATTAAAATATGCTGATACATTTGAAAATATGTTAGTGTAGTGGGATTTTTAGAAATTAAAGCTCTCTACTGTATTTCAAGTCTGCCATGGCCAAAAGCTAGCCTAGTTGGAAACAAAGCCAGCAATGACAGCCTTTTTTTTTTTTTTTTTTCTTTTTTTTTTTTTTTTTTTGAGGATTTAATAACCTGATTTTCTGCCTCAAAAAGATTTTACAGCTCTCATCTATATTGATGAGGATAATCTAAAGAGAGTTTATCTCTGTAATCTAATTTGGAAGATTAATTACTGAGCTAGTTTTGGTGTATTTTATCCATATATGCACAGTATGTACAGTCATCCCAATGTACAATTAATCTTATTTTTTTATCAAAACAGAAATTGAACTTGTGCTGTTGAATGCCATGCTAACCCGTGGGTTGGGCAACAAATTGTCATGGTCCCTTCAGATGAGACACTGTCCAGTGCTTTTCTGCTGTAGTGCCTGAGAACAACAGCCCTAATTTTGCGCTCATGGCATTAGCACTATTCCAAAAATGCACACCAGGAGATATTGCTTGTGTGGCATGGCAACATGCTCTGCTTGCTATTTATAGGAATACATAACAATATCTATAATTTGCTGGAGATACTCTTGCAACTTAGATTATTTTCTCCCTAGCAGAGTTTCTCTTCTGTTACAGCTGGAGAACATGTCAAGTGGTTAATAGAAAATCCAGTCCCTGTCTGTGAGCTTGTTATATGTGGCTGTCATTTGCTCATATTATCACAACAGCTTGTAGAATATTGTCATTAGTTTCCAAAGTATTGAAAAAAAGGCAATGATCTGCCTCAGCCCCTCTCCCTCTGCCTCCACAGACACATGCTGCCCAGCCTTGCAGCTGCATGGCGTGGGAGTTTTGTAGGTTTGGACTGCCCATGCAGCGCTGACAGGTGAGGAACCTGAGATGGAGCACTGGCACTGGTTTCTGAGAAATCATGAAACAGTGATTTTTAGCTGAAAAGTGAGTATAGGCGAGGTGTTGTGATAGTCTCCCTTTGAAAGATGATTGCTCAGGAAGTGTAGGGGGGGAAGGTGGTAGGGTAGGGGGACTTTTGGATATACTTAGGCTATCAGATTGTAGACAGCTTTGTGGAAAAGGAGTTATGAACAACTTTAGGAAGTGGTAACATGGTAGAGAGGAGAGATGTATTAAAACATTCCTGCATGTGAAGAAAGCATTTTTGATGCCCGCCTGATCTTTTGTTTTGAATACTGAAGGAAATTATGCATCAACTGACAACAGAGCTTTTGAGATGCCTCTGGCAGTTTGCATGCTACATCACACCTTAATCAGTGATAATTCATTCAGAAAATCTTGTAGACATGGGACTCGTGTAATGAGATCACATGCTCTTATGGGGAACATAGTCCTCATCTGGAAAAAGATAACAGTAAGCTAATTTTGCATGGTTCTGATTTGACATTTCAATGGAAATCATGTGGTAGCTCTGAATTGCAGGTGTGTCAGAGTGTGGGAAAGCTTTCTGCACAAGAGAAACTATAGCTTTTATCATTCAAATTTCAATTATCATGGAAAATGAGCAAAGCTGTAACTGGGAACTTGCTCAAACATCCCAATGAAGAAAATACAGATTTTAGAGTTCAGCCAGACTCCTCTCTAATTAGTGTTCTTACAGTGTGGCAATGACCATGGTAGATGCTCTTGAAGATTGTCACCTTCTGAGATTAGAGATGAACCATTAAATTCATTGAAGCAGTCGGTGTTTCCTTTCGTGTGTGCATATTCTTGGCAACTGAAAAAGTGTTGCTCTCTTAAATGAGTCTATTCCTATAAGGTAATGTCTGATCATAAGATGAAAAATTGCAGTATGTTATATTTCACTGTCAATCTCTTTACTTAATTGCTTTTTTCTTTTTTTAATATTTTTTTTTTAAAGCAAAGGCAATAATAGTAAGTTTTGTCTGAACTCAGTTTCTTTTTCTAACACTTACTATTCAATGTACTGAAAATCTCTGGGTAATTAAGGAATTTTCAAATTTAGAGTATAAGTGCTACTGTGGATCCATGAATTTTGTGGCAGGCATGCTTTATACAGTCTTGTAAATTTTAAGAATTATTTAAACTAGCAGATAGCCTACTGCTTTTTAAGGTTCTCTATTAAGCTAATATTTGAAATACCTTAGAACCAAAGGTTTCTGTAAGGAATTTTTGCAATGTAGAACTGCTTTGAAATATGTATCAGTCACACATAGGAGCTCATGGCCTTCTAAGGTGCTTGTTTGTTTGAGGACCAGCCAAAATTTCAACACAAAGTCTTGATATCCATGCTTGCCAGAGTTGATTTATGACTTATCCAGAACAAAATTTGGCACATGTAACTGCTGAACTCCAGCCCAGCTTAAAGCACATGACTCCTGCAACATGCACAGCAAGTGGAGCCAGGTGTGTGTCCAGCAGGGAAGGAGAGGTGGCTCTTGGATGTGCGTATCCCTGTGCCATATCTCTTCCACCCTGCCAGCTCATGGCAAGCAGAATGGCTCTTCTGGTGTGACCTCAAGTCCAGCAAGTGGACTCAGCCAGCACTTACTTTAAAAGTTGTTCTGAAAAGTGGCAGAAAAACTTCACCCATGGGTTAAGAGAGCTGGTTCAGCTTTGCTGATGGAAGGAAAACGTTTGGTTTGCACTTCAAACAGCAGATCTGACTGTGTACAGGCAACAAGCAGATTTGTTGCAAGATTTTATTTTATTCCATTTCATTAAAAAAATTCACAATTTATTCTTGCTATAGCATTATATTTAAATAGAATTTAGGACATTGTTTTTAGTGAATATAACCCAGGGAATGTCATGGGGTCACTAGTGTCACAGTGAATATTTTGATACAGCAGTTGAAATCTTGTATTTTGATGAGGGAGAGGGTACCATTGGTTCTGTGGTCAGAGATCAGAGATCTCTCTGAGGATCATGACCTTATTTGCTTATATTTATATACCTTATTTGTTACCTTATTTGCTTATTAAGTTTTTGAGACAGGCGAAAAAATTAGTGAATGTCGGGAAAAAACCCATGATCTGATACCAGTTTAAGCACTTTGCCAAAACAGTAAGCAAACTTTTCAATCTGACTGATGATTTCTGTGATTATGCAACAAAGCTAGCCTAGCTTTTGGACTGGCTCAGGGCCAAGGGGTAACTTGTCATCAAGTGGAGGTCTTTTCATTTATCAGTTTATTTTTTTGCCCTTCCACAGAGACTGGCCAAATAA
The DNA here is from genome assembly GCF_017590055.1 of Onychostruthus taczanowskii. NCBI lineage: Eukaryota > Metazoa > Chordata > Aves > Passeriformes > Passeridae > Onychostruthus > Onychostruthus taczanowskii. The sequence goes on from NW_024499351.1 coordinate 9,168,275, forward strand.
AATGTTTTCTTTTGTGCCCTGTTCACCACTCTGGTGTTTTCATCAATTTCTCTCTGTCTCTGGGGCTACATGTGTCAGTCAGCTGCACTAAAGTGTCATTTTTGCCACTTTGGTGTTTATTGAGAGCTCTCAGATACTTAGTGCCCAGTTTCCTGGACCCATGCCTTGGGTAAGCCACGTGGGACATGTTCTCAAGGGCTGTGGCAGAAATGTTTCTGGCTGATCTGGACACAGTAGTAATAAAATACAGAGCAAAGAGTCATCTCTACCCACTGATAGGCAAGTTCAGCAAACTCTATTTATGTTTCTTGCTTGACATAAATTTTTGACTTTTATGATTCAGTGGACAGCTTGAAAATGTCCAAGTGAACTGATAAGAATCAATAGCCAAAACACCAGGAATCTTGGCTTTGTTTCTGATAGAATAATAGCTTTCTTCACTTCCTTCCTTTACCACAGAAAATGGCAAAAACTGGATTTTCTCTTTTCTGAATTCCTTAAGCATGATGTGACTGCATCTCTTGCTTCTCTTTGCCTTTTGTGAAGCAGAAAAATTAGATCCTGCTCCTGCATCACAAGCGCAGACACAGACATACAACAAAGGTGCCCCAATCCATTCCCTTTGGGTTCTGGAGCAGGCAGTGTGTGGCAGGTTGGGAAGTTAGGCAGCTAATAAACAATAAGTAGTTTAAATGGAAATGGGATGCAGAGGATTTTGAGACTGTGTTCTTCACCTTAACTATTTTGCCATGTTAGGAATTAATGAATTCATTGCCATTCTTCAGTGACCCTCAGGCTAATAATTCTGTAAGCTTAGATACCCTCAAGGTAATTTTTTCCTTCCTTTTGAATCAGGCCAATTTTGTAAATGTCAAGCAGTCTGGACTGAGAAATTACTAATTTTGTGTCATTTTAAATCTTTTGGTAGCTACGATTGTATCTTTCCTGAGTGTGATTAGTTAGAAAACATGAAAAATTTTAATGTTCACTTCAATCTGGGCAAGGTAGTACCACAGCAGCATTTAGCAATCCTTTAATCCTTTAATCCTTCTGGAGCCAGAATGTTGTTAGGAGCCCATAAAGTTTAAAGATGCATGGTGTAGTGAAAATGCACAATAAAAAAATATTGTACAATTTTGTGCAATAGCACAAAATTCGACAGGATACTTCATTTGCAGATTGGAAATTAGAGATGCATCTGGCCTTTTTTCCCCGGCTGTGTGGAAGTGTTGCAGTGTAGTTCTGTTTTGGGCACCCTGCGTGTGCATGTGCAAAACTCACCTGAAACTGCAGAGTCACCTGTGAAGTACCACAGGGGCACTACGTTCTGAAAAAGCAGGACCAGGAAACAACAGAGCAGCTAAAACATTGCCTGTAGTAGAGAGAACATGATGTGCAATTTAATCATCAATATTAGTTGATCAAAAGTAAAGAAAACACCTACAATCTGTTTTAGACTCATGTCTGTAGCTTGGAAAAGGGAACAGAAAAATGTTTGCAAAAAAATTTTGTGGGACACACTGGACAGTCTGGCTTTAGTTTTAAAGATGGCTTAAAAGTTCAGTTATAAAAGTTAGTTCTCATAGCACAGTTTGGACTTTTTGGTGTGTGAAATGGGAAAAGATGGGAAAGAAGGGAATGGTCACATGGGTGTGCAGCGCTGTTTCAGACTGGTGGGCAAAGGGAGATTTATGGACTAGGTCTGCCTGCTTAGAAGATATTCTCCCTGCCCCACAGACTCCAAAATAGCCATCAATATAGGGAGAATTTAAAGAATTACACTGAAATTATGCTAGCTGAAAAGAAGGCCAGGGAAATTGAAATTTGCTGTTACTACCTATAGCAAAAAATCTGATATCTGCAAATGAATGCTGGTGGGGTTGGGGTGAAATACCTACAAAGAGCAAACTGAAGTGGACTCCCACAGTAATTCTATCACTATGAGTTATAGCTGATTCTTTCAGAATCCCAAAATATTCACTCTGCAGCATCCCCAAGGTAGGAACAGGGCAGTGTCCCATATAAATTATGTCCTAATCTCACCCTAACCTTATGGCAGAAGAGAAAGGATCAGTAAAAAGACAAGAGGAACTCAACCAAAACCGGGTAACAAACATTGCTAACTAGCATTTTAACATTAGAGCAGTTATTAGGCACCAAAATCATGATCTGTCTTTGAGATTCTTGCAGTTCAGATAATTTTCTCAAATGAGTGAAAAGATCTTTGCCATGCTTCTGATCTTCACTCTCATTCTCAGACTACACTCAAGTTTGAGGCTTTTAGATTGATTAAATAACTGATGAGCCATGCTTATATTCAGAGTTTGACAGTGCTGATGTGCTTTGCAGGATAGAAGAGATTTTTCACCAGCTTCAGGGCATGGGACACCTGCTGCCATCCCTTAAGCAATAAACTGAAGATTTGTAACAGATTTTTATAAGGCATTTTCATAATGTGTTGTTCTGTTTTCTTTAACTATTCCTATTAAATCGAGACTTTTAAGCTGTTTTCTTTAAAGACAAGTGACAAGTGAATCAGTAAGTAAAGGTACAGAGACAGACAGCTTGACAGCCTATGAAAACAATCCAGGGTGTGAATGGCAAAGCTGATTTGTAATTCTGGTTTATATGTTGCAAAATAGTGAAAATTTCTAGGAACAGATGCATAGTTTTGGAAGTTTCTTCTTTAAAAATAACCTACCCCTGTCTTGCAAGTGAGCATCAGCAGCCATGGTTTGAACTATGGTCAAGTACAAGGATGGGAATTTGAATTTTGATTTTTGCTTTATCCATCAGCACTATAATTCTCATGGCATTCTTCCTGCTGTTTCCTATGATTTCTAGGTGGCTCCTGACCCTTCACTGGCTTCCTGTCCCTGTAATTCCTATCTCTGCTTTGAGAATAGCATTTTGGTAAAGGCTTGCTTGAACTTGTTTGTGGCTTTGCCACGATAAGTGCTTATTTCATCCATGATGACTAGTATTGTTTTTTTTTTTTCCCCTGTTCTTTCTGAATGTTTGTGCACTCATGGACACAGCTGGTGCTAAACACTCACTATAAATTTCTCTGCAGTCCCTGTGAGGAGTCTGGGTGATTCAGCTGGTGGTGGCAAAGCAGGTGCTGCCCGGTGTGCCTGAGTCCCTCCCTTGGTGGCACATCCGTGCTGGGCTCCCTTTGAGCTCACTGCTGAGTGTGCTCCCCGGGGTGCAGGACTGACATCTTCATCACCCAACTGCTGTCAAATAGGCTGATTAATCAATATGTCTGTATTAATTCCTATATCACCTTACTGTATGGTAGCACAGTGAAACATCTTTGGGAGTTCAGCAGAGTATAAGCTGCATTGTAGCCGTTTGTCACTGTCATGTTTTCTGGAAAAATCTTGCCCAGGATTTCTCTCCTGGGAAGCTGAGAAGCCTCAGGGGAAAAATGAAAACAATAATTATCTGATTTGTTTCTCCTGTGTTTTGCTGCTGTGGAATGTGTTTGGACATTATTTAGCAAAAGGTGATTGTTTCATTGGTTGCATGTGAATTGTTTTTACTTATTGGCCAGTTACGAGCCAGCTGTATCAAGACTCTGGAGGAGAGAGTCATGAGTTTGATTCGTATCTTTCTAGCTTTCTGCCTGCTTCCTTTCTGCATGGTTTAGTATAGTTTAGTATAGCATTCTTTAATATAATATAATATCATAAAATAGTAAATTAACCTTCTAAGAACATGGAGTCAGATTCCTTCCTTTCCCTCCTTTGTCAGGGGACTCAGAAAATACCACAGCTGTTCCCACAGAAGTGCATTGCTTCAGAGCTACCTTCACTTGCTCAGGGTTCTGTGAAGTTTTGAGTGTCCTAAAGAAGTTATTATTAAAAAGTCATCTGTCTAGAATCAGTTAAGAGCTCAAAGACATACTATAAATTATCTTAATGTGATCAGGAGGATTGGATTAGACAGCTTTTCCAGCTCCATGCTGGGAACACTTACACTGAAAGGACAGATGATCCCAAACTAACTGATAATCTGAAATCCAGAGGTACAAAAATATCTTCTTGCAGAGGTTTTCATTCTGAATACCTTAAACTTTTTTTCTTGCATTCACAGTCCAGTTGCTTTTCTTTTTTTTTTTTTTTTTTAATTTTTTTGTCTTTCTGTGAAAAGCTGTTCCTTCTTCAGACTCTTTTGCAGTTTGCCATAACGGCGGTGGCTTGATGCCAGCTGGGTGCACAACCTGACTTGCTGTGAGACAAGACTGGGGACTCTTCCAAATAGCTGGCAACTACAAATACCTGCAAAACAGAGACAGGCAACTTTGCTGCCAGCTGCCTCTGTCTTACAAAAATGCCATCTTGGGTCATATGCACAGAAGAGAAATAATTTTTAAAAAGTGTTTGTTTTTTTGTTTGTTTGTTTGTTTTTTGTTTCTTTGTTTGTTTTAGTGGGTTTTTTGTTAAGTCAGCTGAACTAAAGAATCAAATTTTTCACAGCTTATATGGGAATTAGGAGGAATACACATTATGGCTTTAGTTTCAGTTTTCAACAAATTCAAGATATTTGTAGTGATCTCTACAAAAACAACTTTTGGCTATTGGTCTTATTTATGTTTAGCAAAAAAAATAAAAAATTATGTGTAGGTGCTCCATAATATAGATGTTCACATAAAGAAAATTTAGTCATTGGAAGGGAGGGAGGAGTTTAAGATATATATGCATAAATATAAATCAACACTAATAAAAGAGAAATTTTGCTTATCACTGATGTATTAAGATGTATTAAGAAAGTGTTTTCTAAGCACTGGAATGAATGAAATCCAGTTGCACTTAAAAGTTAATTAGAGTGTTTTAAAAACTAAAAAGCAAATCTGTTTATAATTTAATTATGTTTAAAAAATATTTCAAACAGTCTTTCCAGAGTAGGAGATGTTGTCTCATCATCTAATTGTTTGCTTCCTACTGCTCTGAAATCTAATCAGAGGGGAATCTCACTTCCCCTGGGAGGAATGAGTTTAACCTATTGCCTAAGCTGTTTGTATTAGCAGAAAATATTTCCCTTCTACTTTTGCTTCTTTTTTGTTGTTGTTTTGTTTTTTCTACAAGAATTATTTATAAGTAAATCCAGGAAAGGTCCTACATCTACAATAGGAATAAAGAGTAATAATAAACACACTGTATGGACAGGAATATTTAGTGCTGGTTATTGTACATGGCTGATGCAGTTCTGAAACAGTGGCCACACTTTATATGCAGGCAAAAAGGTTTAAAAGAAGTATTGAGTGAAATTAGGATGAGAAAATCTTCAGTTGCTGTAGGACTGCATGGAATGAAGAAATCACATTTTCTGAGGCTTATGTGTCCATCATCAACAGAATCACAATTAGGAAGTTTTAGAGTGTCTGGAACACTGAGCTCCAAGGACCTCAGAGGTTTTTTGCATCTCTACTCTGGGCTTGGACTTTGGATTCAGAGATGTTTCTTGAACTGGCCAACCCAAAGTTTTCTGAAGTCTGAAATGCAGAACTAAAGTGGGATTAGGAGTGTTTAATTTCAGCTGTTCTCTGTTGGTTGCTATAGATCTCTCTCAAAGGACTGTAGGAGGTGATCTTCCCTGTAGATAAAAGTACAGGAATAGACAAAAGGCGATCCCATCAATTTCAGTCAAGTGAAGTAACTTTCTGTTTAAAAATCTTCTCTTTCCCTGAAGTATTACATTTCTGCTTACCCAGAAATTCACTGTTATTGCTTGAAAGAGCAGAAGGGTAATTCTCCGAGGTGCTGGTGTCTGAGGGGCCAGGAAGGCAATGAAAACTCCAATCAGTCAGTGTAGTACAAAAGCTCCCAGGCAGAGCTGTCTGGGGACTTTGCAGCAGCGTGAGCAGCACTTATTTTTATTGCACCATAGATTAAAGGATGGCACTGCACTGCTCCTGCTGCAGGATGGGGATGAGGATGAAAACTGGTGCTGCAGAGGAGAGCCCTCAACAGCTGAGAGAGGGGTGTGAGTGTCCAAGGGGAGGGTAGTTTTTGCCAGACTGGCTCATATGTGCTGTTCCCTCTGTGGGGAAGTGTGGCAGACCTCAGTCAGCAGCTGCAGTGAAATATCACAAGCCAGAAGAGAGAGGGAATTGTGCAGTCAGAATAAAAATATTAACAAGTAGTGTTTCTTACCTCTGACTTCCTTTCTCCTGGGAGGAAAAATTAAAATAACCCCCCAAAATCCTTTGATGTTCTGCTGTGTGATCTCTGTTCCACTGCAGAGGTCACAGAAGCCATGGTGGTGCAGCAGGGTGAGAAGTGGGAGTTACAGGTAATCCTATTTGCGCTCACTCTCCAGAGGATTTAACTTTCCAGGTTAGTCTGAGGTCTGCAGTTTAAAAGTAATCCTGGAGGAAAGGAACACTGAAAGGAATGGTGCAGCAGGCAGAGGAGTGCTGAGCTGTGGTGAGCCACCCCCTTGCAGTGGCACTGAGACACACAGAGACCCAGGAATCTGCTGTCCTCCCTGGCTCTGGGATGTACAGCCCACTGTGTGGTGCACACCCCCTTCGGGGACATCAGTGTCAAATCCTGGTGGCTTTTCCATGCCCTCAGTGTGTGTCCTTACTTGACATCTGTTGAGGATCCATCAAATGATGCTGTAAGAGCAAGCCCCACTTCTCCCAGACTTCTGTGGTGTTGTCAAAGCAGGTGATGTGTGGTAGAGTGGTGTGTCTTCTCAAGTGAAATGCAGCCTGTTGTTAATGAAAGGCCAGATATGGCTCTTCTCAGCCAAACCCTTCTTGTCAGTCCTATAAAGAATATCAGAAGCAGGCTCCAGAAATGTGGCATATACTGTATGATGTATTTGATTACTTACTTCTGAAGGCATTCTAAAACTAGAGAAGGCCATTTTCTGACATTTTTAGCTGAGTAAAGCTGAAGGTCCCTTTTAATTGTTCCTCTGGAAGGGTACATAAAAGCTTTGTTCCCCTTGGTGCTAGAAGCCATGAATATTTCCTTTTCAGGAGCAGAGCATCCCTCCTCCCAGCACAATTGGCTCAGCTCGATAGTGAATCCATAAGCTACATGGTTTAATTTGTTGTTGGGTTTTTTTTTCCAGAAAACCCCACTTTACACCAGGCATGAACAAGATGTAGAGGGATAATCTCTCTCTGCTCCCTTTTCACCTATGAAAAGTAGCATCATTCAGGATGAGATTCTCCACTTGGGAATCCTTCTTAGAGTTGCTTATGGATTCTGCTTTTCTAATTCATCCAAGGATTATACACACTTGTCAGTTTTTACTGAGCTCTTTTTGCTCTTGCTATAAATATACAATTCCTATTCATAAGGAAAAAAACCAAGCAGCTTTAGTTGTGCCTATCCACAGCAAAACCTAATTTGACTATGTGGCATAATTTAACCTTTTAAGGGCATAACCTGACCTTTTACCAGGGGGACCTGCTTTAATTAAACTAAGCTAGTGTCTTCTGTGCTGTTTAAAAGACACAAGATACTGGAAGTGCTTTACACTGCTTGCAAGACAGGAGACGGCCAAGAACCTGTATAACAGACCTTGCTGGAAGAGGCATTTGTAGGAGCAAGTGAGGCTTGGATACCTCCAGCCCCACCACAGCCTCAGATATGCCAGCAGTGGTGGCATGCAAGCACTTTCCCACGTTGCTCTGGGAAGGGAGAAGATGATGCTTTTTAACCATTCTATACTTAAAATGCTTAATGTGGCAATGGGGTTCTGTTTCTAAGTCTCCTGTAGATCTCAAAGCACAGAGAGTAGTCCAGGCATGTCATAGCAACTTATTTGTAGCTGGATCAGAAATCCTATGCAAAAATCTTATTCTTGGTAGTTATTCAGAAGATTTTGGCACTTCCTGTGGGAGAAAAAGAGGTTTCTGTAAGCTTTCATGGACTTCTTTTAATATTACTATTGGAGACAGTTCCACAGATAAAATCTTTTATGTATATTTTTCACAACTCTGTAAGTGAGAGATAAATCAAGATAGAATCAAGATTATATGGAATGTTTCAGTAACATTAGTTCAGTACACATATTTAATTGCTAAACTCTGTGTGTAAAAAGTGATTATAAGTTTTAGAGTTAAGGTAAAATAATAAACCAGGTATTGTTTGCATTAATGATTTACATCAAATAAGTGATCTGATATTTAAGGCTGAAATGGTTCTTGAATTTAAATCTTAAATTATGGCATATGTAATTTCTCGTTGTATTTCATAGGGTCAAAGTTTCACTTATATAGTCTCAACCTTTAATTTTATTTAAAGTAGTGATTGAAGAATAACTGTTTATCCATCATTTCCTCTTCTAAACTTGGAAGAAGCTGTTTAGAAAGTACTCATAGTATTTTAAAAATTCTGGCCACTTTAAAACACAATTTCCACAATTTCTAGAATTTTCTGAGCATGTGAAAAATGGCATAGATTTTGTAGCTTTGATCCATCAGGAAGCTTTGCTTTGTTGTTGGATAGGCAACATACTAATCACAAAACGGATGTCAGAGCCAGGTGCCTGCTTTTGCTACAGGTATGCCTCTTCTCAGCTCTTATCAGTAAAAAATTAATAGTTTGATGAGCTCCCTCATCAATGTCAGGGTGTCATTTACATACGTTTCAAAATTTAAATTTGTCTAAACTTAAAATTGCACAAGACCTAACAGATTTTCATCCTGAAACTCCAAAACAAATTTCTTGGCCGATTGTTATTTAACAGGGAAGGTGATCATGTATGTATGTCAGTATCAGATCCTCTTAGTTTAGCCTGTAGGTCCTTTGCTAAATGATTCTACAGAATTATGTATTGCACTATGGCACAATCCTAGCCCAATGCAACAGGAAAATTCCTAGAAATCTCCATGGAGCCTAATTTTCCTACACTGCTTTTTGAGAGCTATGTAAGGAAGAGCCCAAAAACTTTATAGCTGATGCAGAATTGGAGAAATAACTTTGCATTTGTTTTCCTGATTAAGTTTTTACCAATTTAGTTGCCAGTTTTTAGTTTCCTAAATTGTCAAGAGTATGTTGATAACTTCTTTTAATAAGACATGAGCAGATGAGAAGTCTGAGTTTGGTTTGCTAAATATTTTCTCATTTCTGGTTTTGGACTTAAATAAGGCAGATGTGGTATCTTCCTCTTTGTCGTCTTCAGTACAGCAAATGCAGAAGAGCTGAGATTAGAAAACTTATTATGTGATAAGGACTCTAGCAACTGTCATGGGGTTTTCACTTCTTAATGCTCCCTTCTACTTCCTATGAACATTAACATGCTTAACAATTTGTGCCCCATTGAATGTCTAGTATTTGGTAGTTTATTCAGAGACTTTCTTTTTCTTCAATGTGCAGTTTCTTTTCCTATACTAGAATCTTTAAATACTCGGTTGGCAATTCCTATTATATTTAATTATTTGGACCAGGCAAATTGCCAAATGAAAGGGTTGTAAATTACCTGCTTTATATTTGTGAGGTCCTCAAAGGACTGAAATTTGCTTTGGGGAAAAGCAAAGGACCGAGTAATAACAATTTCTTTTTTTTAAGGCAGTGACAGAAACTTAATTTCAGAAAGCTTTTTATTATTAAATTTCCCAGCCTTCCTTTCAAGGACTTTATTAGGAACATGGCTCATTTATTTGGGAGGGGGAGGAAAGCATTGAAGAACAGGGAGATAAAGGTGAAAAGCAAGCTCATTAAGTCATATTGTGATCTAAGTGTAGTTTTCATGTTGGCAACAGCTGCAGTTTCCTAATGTGCAGTCATCGTGAAAGACTGGTTCTAACATGGAAAGTGAGAAAATTGTTCCTCTTGAAGTTTTTTTGGAGCTCATTTATATTGAAATTTTTAAGGCCTTGGGAATTTTTAAGTGGTTCTCCTAGAGCAGGTGAAAAAGACCTTTAAAAGACCTTTGATTTCTCTGGCTCTTTAACAGAAGGAGCCAGAGACATCAAACTTGTGCTTGTTTGACTTCCAAACAAGATGCAGCTTTGAGCACGGGCTTGAGTCTAGGGCTGTTGGAAAAGAGAAGTCTAGGTAATAGATATAGTGTCAGGAGAAACTGATCATACTTCTGGGCTGTGGTCTGTAAATGTCTTTTTGTTTACTTAAATTCATGGCTTAGAAGTTGGCACCTAACTTTTAAGAAGGGACCATTTATCTCCAGCCTACAAAATAAAGCTGGCCTGAAAAGGTGAAACAGAAGAGGTCAGTGCTGCTATTAGTTACATAATAAATGCATTTTTTTGCCCCTGTGAAAGGCAAAAATACTGTGAGTCCACTTAAAGCAAACTTAAAGCATGGGGACAATCCAAAGCCTGATTTTTGTCAGTGACACCTGAGAAAGCTGTCTGGAGATTGGAATTTCCATTCCCCAGGACAGCTGAACAGTTTTGAATTTTCTGTCATTCCACTTGGAAAAATTAGCATTCTGTAATATTCTGGTTTAGGGGCGTAGAAATATTTCAAGTTCAGTATTCAAATTGACAAAAAATGTTCTTGGTTTTTGGTTTTTTTTTCCTGTTTAAATGTTTACCAAACCTAATCTGATGAAATGAATATTTTCAACAGCAAACAGCTCTTTCAGAAATGTCTTTGCTGTTTATTATCAGGGGATTGTGGACAGAGCCCTCTGAGGGAAGGCCTTCCTTTTCTGCCCATTCAGTTTAACTACTGCTCTGCTCTTTCTGCTAACTATCCAGGCTGGAGCCCTGAGCTGTTGGCTGTCCCCCTCCAGCAGCTGTTTCTGTAGTGTGTCTAGTGAAGGAAAGCACAGAATACATTTCCACTTTTCTTAGCACCATTGATGAGATGTTTTTGGCTTCCTGAAATCCCTCTCAGGCACAGGGAGAGCTCTGAGGAGCCGTGTATGTCTCTGGTGCTTTTAGAACTTGATATCAGGAAAACTCTTCTATTCCACTTTGATTCCTTTAACACATTCTTCAAAATACTTGCTGCTGCCTTATTTATTCAACTCTTTCAGGCCTCCTTGTTGCAGATTTTTTCTTCCACAGGGTTTAGTCTCTCTGACAGCCTGATTTGTATTTTGTGGGCTTTTTCTCTCTGAGGATAACCCATGGGCAGTTACTGTGGTGCAAGGCCAAGGCTGCTCTACAACAAGTGGTCTTGTTTAATGGGAAGGGATGGATCTGCAATGGCATTTGGGTGGAGGAAGCAGTGCAGATGATGTATTTCTTACAGGTGGCTCATTGTAGGCTAGGGAAGTGTGACAGCACAGGTTTGAAGGAATGCACCATGCTCTTTTAGAAATCATAAAAATAATAACAATCAGCTGAGGGGAGGCAGCTGGAGCAAGGCAGAATGGGGACATTTTATTTCCTATTCCCACTTCACGTTTTACACATTTTACTTGTTGCAAAGGGGTTCTGTGGGGTACAGCAGGTAGAAGATGTCAGGTGTGCCTCCAGGTGTTTGAGAGATGCAGTGTTACCGTGAGAAGTAAAAAAGCTATTGGCACTTCTGCGAGAAATGGAGGGAGAAAATATTGCCACTGCTATTCAGCAATGCTAAAAAAAAGTAAACAATTTTTGTGGAGGTGTGCTGCAGAGAAACACAGAGGAAAGTTTTAGAAAACAATCTGGTGCAAATACGTATCACATAGGAAGTAATTTTTCTACTATAAATGAGGTCCAGTTTCATCATTTGATCCTTTGACCTTCACTTTTCTAAGAACTTTTCAAACCCCATCTAAGATAAGGCTCTTCAAAAAATCTTTGCTAGACTAATTTTTTCTTATTTTCTTTTAAAATCTATCTCTTAAAATCTATACCTGTGTGTCTTTTAGCTTAAAGTCCCTTTTGGACTGTTTAATTTGCCCGGTAAATGACCAGATAGGAATACTATCCTTCCTGTCCTGGTCTTCCTAGAGTAAGAAATCAGGTTGTTCAGTCCTGCTGCATCAGAACATTATCTTGCTGGTTTTGTAGCCCATTTCTTGGGCTGTTCTGGTTGGAAGTACTCTTTCCAACATGTTTGGCATTGTCCATAGTATTTCAAAGGAGGAGCTCTCAAAGGGGCATTTACAAGGAAAATTAATCTTCCTTTACTCTTCTGAGTATACATCACCTGATGTGTTTACTCTTTTTATGGCTGATGATTTGCAGACATCCCTACAAATATACTTCTCCCTACATAGTTCCTCCATCTGACAACCTCACAGTTTATAGCAGAAAGTCTTGTTATTAGTCCCAAAGCTTCTGACCTTGCACTTGCCTATTCAATTTTGTCCCATTTCTATTACCCTTCCAGATAATCCAGCCACTGCTATGTGAACCCCAATCCTCCATCCAGACATTCAGGTCTCAGGGAATTTATTTGTTCATTTTTATATTTTTGTGCCAGTCATTAATACTAGTATTAAGTGAGATTGCCCTCAACCCCAGTCTTTGAGGGGTTTTTCATTATTAACCTGCTTGAAGTGTAACAGTTCCCTTCCTGCCACATGCTCCTCTAACAGGCTGTAGCTAAGGGGAGGGGAAGCCTGCCCTGGCCCCTGTGACCCCAAAAGCAGCTGCCTTTGGGGCACAGGGCAGGCAGCTCTTTCCCAAAGCCTGTGGAGGAGAGGCTGCTGGAGCAGAGCTGACAAGTTCACATGCAGAGTTCTGCCTCTGCAGCCAGGAGAGGCAGAGAGACACAGACAGCCTTTGGGGATGGCAGAGATATATATGAAAGGGCACCAAGAAAGGCCTTGGAGAATTTGCTTTGACCCACGAAATGAGCAGGTGTTGCTCAGCTGAAAGCCTGTCTGGAGGAAAGGGCCTGCCCTGCAAGGGCACAGAGGTGGAGGAAGAGATTCATTTGCAGTCCCTCCTGCTTTCACTCTTTTACCCAGCAGAGAGAACAGATATTTCTTCTGTTAATAGTGTTTACTGCTCCAGCTGGCATCCTAACAAAATCGACTTTCTGAGATGCTGAGGTACTCAACTCAGGCAATAGATCTCATCACTTAATCCTAAAACCTCATGTTGATTTGAGGTCTGCTAGAGTTACAAAAAATTAAAAGATAAAGAAAAAATAGAAAGCTGAGCAGTAACCTTCCTTTCACCAGACAGTACAACATAAGGCATTGTACTAAATCTGACTAAAGGTGTTTTAACAACACAGTGCTTACATAGCCTTGCAGTGCCAAATGCGTGAGTTAATGGGTTGAATTTGTTAATTTATTAATGATTGCACACATTTTGTCATTTGGAAGAATAAATTACTCAGTATAACATTACATACTAATGATACCATTTTCTGTGTGGTCAGAAATGATGTAGAGAGACAGTATGCTAAACACCACATGTCATGGGCAATAATTGCTATGAGTAAAGTGTGTTTTCTTTTGTTACAACACTCATGAACTTGTCAAAGTTGAGATACCATGCTGATGCCTATGTTGATACTTACCACTTTGCATGTTCACAGCCCTCTGCAAACATTAATGAACCAATACAAACAGTCATTTTCATAATGTGGCTTAATATAATAAGGCATTGTGAACCTTGCTTTGCCTCTGTATGCACAGGGGATTGTAATTTACACTCCTTTCCATGTGCAGTGAAGGCTATACCCGTCATCTACCCTCTCGCAATCATCCTTTTCCTGTGCAGTTCCCACTGAAGGGGGGAACAGGGCTCCAAAGAGCCTGGGCCATAATTTGTTTGGCTCTCTTCCAGCTTTCTAGATGGTACCAGTTTGCTCCAGGCTTCCTCTGTGCTATATCATTGCAAATCCCTTTTTGAGGGTTGTAGTTTTCCCCACATCTGGAGTTACCTCTCTCATTGCACTGCCAGAAATAAAAGCCCACCTACATTTCTAAAGTGTGTCTGCTACATTGTCTTACACATTTGTCAGTAAGAAAGCACTGCCTGCCTTGTCCTTTTTTTAAAAATTCTACAGTGTTAGATACCCTTTTGCTTCAAGCTAGAAGTACGTACATCTATTTTGGCAGCATGATTTCAAAGAGCTCTATTTGAGATATTAAATGTGCGCTCTCAGGACTTGAAAGAGCCAGAGAAGTAAATTAGCAGAATAGCATGAAGTCAAGTGAAGTACTGAAGGGCTCCAGATAGTTTAGGATTACAGCAGAAAGCATAATATGAGAGCCAGCTCTCCCCATTATTGAAAATGTACTTGGAGAGAGCTGAGAAGATACCTGGCTCCTACCAGCTGGTGCTAACTCCCACAGCACTGAATGCAAGCTGAAGTAATCTTTATTGGTGGTATCTCTGGGTGATACCCACCTGTGAGCCGGGATTTACCTTTGTAGCCAAACTGGCCATGTCCTGTGAAACCACAGTGTTTATTGACTCCATAGCAAGTCCAGGCTCTTTTGTCTCCAGGAATGGTTAGCTTCTTGCCTGAAGGGTTAAGGTGAAAGGGGTGTGTGGGTGTCAATGGTGTTGTGCTGGTAGTGGACTACAGAGTTCCATGCTTGCTAAAATGTGATTAATTGAGCAGAAATAATTCAAGTCTCTCTCCTGCAGATTGTTGAGGGGAGACGTGCACCTGACAGCTGATACAGTTAAGCATTTGCAGGTGCTTCTTAAAGGTGCATATCCTCTGTGCTTCTTGAAGAGCAAACAGGACTTGAAATATTCGTGTTGCTCAGTGCAGATGGCTGTTTTTTAGTCTCATCATTCATCATTGCTCAGCAAACACCTGTGTTCATACATTGCATGATAAATACTGCAAAATGAATTGTGATTTTTATATTCTTTGAATATGACTCTGACTCACAGCCACACAATAAGATGCACAACAGCCATGCTGTCTTACCTGTTAATTTTGTATTGGAGAATGATGGTTGAACCCAGTTATTTCAGGACATGTGACATTTCTTTACTTAATAGACCCTGTACCAGCAGGGGATTGTGCTCTGTTGGGCTAGACTTAGGCATGCCAAAATGATGTCTGTGAAGAGACTCCCTGTAATGCTACTTAAATTTATTGATTTAATGGACAAAAGTAGGTCTTTAATTTGTTTTATCCTCTAGCTTTGAAAGCATCAACTTTAAGGAGTCTCATTCATATTGATAGCTGCAGTGGTGAGCTCAAAAACTGAATGTAGGGTCAGACTAGAACTCCATGGGTCAGAGGTACAAAAAAAGAGAGAAAAACCTAAATTATTCTTATCTTTCTCCAGATCTACTTGGATGAATAACTACTTTCAAAACAGATCTTAAGAAGTTGACCAAAAACCTTCAGCAAATGAAAACATTATCTTTATTGCTGCAGTTAGGAAAAATGAGGATAAACTTAAATTGCAGCACTGGCTTAAATCTTGCAAAGTAGGGGAAATGAGTAGTACCTTATCTATAATAACTGTGCATCAGTCTTAAGAAACTGTCTGGTCAAGTCACTAAAATAAAAAACTCTAGAATAACTTAAGTTGGAAGAGACCTCCAAG
The DNA here is from genome assembly GCF_017590055.1 of Onychostruthus taczanowskii. Taxonomy (NCBI): domain Eukaryota; kingdom Metazoa; phylum Chordata; class Aves; order Passeriformes; family Passeridae; genus Onychostruthus; species Onychostruthus taczanowskii. Next base: position 9,183,677 of record NW_024499351.1, read on the forward strand.
AGGTCATCTAGTACAGTTCAAAGCAGATCTGATTAGATCAGGTTTCTGTGTCCACTCACATCTTGACTACCTCCAAGGAGGGAGATCTGCAACTCCTCTGGGTAAGCTGTTTCAGTATTTGACCACCTTGTCTTAAAAAAACCTTGATTGACAGAACTGTATTGCAGTGGCTGGGGACAACTAACAAGAACTGCTCATGGAGCATGAGCCAGCATTCCCAGAGATTTCCACCTGTCTGGAAATGACTGACCAGTATGTGCAGCATCAACGACCACCACCAGCCACTAGTGACATGCTGACAAAAAAAGGCAAATGCATTCTTGAAAGTTATCGGCTCAGGAATTTCCAGAGGTGGTTTTCAAATGTAGCTCCACTTCTGCTAGAGATGAAATTGAAGTGGAGCAGGTACAAAGCAGGGCTGTGAAAATGATTATGGAGAATAGGGAGGAGCAAAAGAGTTTGGTTGTTCAGAGAAGTCAAGTGAAGACTTTGAAAGGCATCATAGTGCTCTCTATAACTTCATTACCACTAATAGGTGTAATGGGAAAGAATAAATGAAGACTGTTAATTAGAAAAATCTTTTAAACAAGAATGTGGTGAGGCCTTGGAGCAGCCTTCAGAAGGAGCAGTTGTAAAAACACATGAAACAGAAACAAAGCCAAACTGACTTTGACATGGGGGTCAGCAGGGGCAGCCTTTTGCTCAATACACCATTTGTGTTTTTCAGGGTAGACAATGTGCTCAGGAGTAATTTGCCTGGCATTTCAGTACATCTGGCAGCATTTTGGTTGCTCCTGTCGTGCCCTGTTATTTCCTGAGCACATGGGCAGGAGTAACAGCATGTCTGCAATTTGCTTGGCAAATCCCAGGTGCTCCCCAGTGCCTGCACCTTGCAGACATGTGGAAAGGCTTGACACATCATGTAAAGGTCACAGGGAACCCACATTAGACCAGGGACATTGCTGATGTTTCAGTGTTTCAGGGGCATCATCTTTGTGTGTGCATTTCTGCTGAGGAAGTCCAAGATAAAAATATGTCAGCCCATAAGAGAGACATTTGTGAAAGAGAAAGAATGATGTGTGCTCAGTGTGTATGCTGGGTCCCTGTGCATTCCAGCTCAGAGTATTTTTCCATAGCTAAACAAAAACAGCCATTTCCTTAGAATAGTAGCTGATTGTTTTTCAATTGTATGATTTATTTGGCATTATTTTATGCCCTTAGAAGCAATTTAAGCCAAATTATGCAATTGAAAGCTCAGCTAGTGCTTTTTAATCCACTTAAGTGTTTTGTTTTGGATAGCCTGTTGGCAAAGCAAACTAAAGTGAATTCCATCTAAAAGTTGCTTCTAGTATTTGTGATTATGAAGTCATGACTTGAAATTCTCCACAGTTGCTACATTTCTATATTTTATATTTAACTTTAAGACTGTTATGTATTTAGTGACCATAAATGGAATACAGTAATATGAGAGAATTGATGGAACAGATATTTCACTGGAAAATAACAGATTAGTGTTAAATGTATTTGTAACAGTGAGAGGGCTTAGGCAGAATGCAGAAATATCAATAAACAAATAGTGAGAGGCAAGGAATAACATTTGAATTCAAAATAAGGAAAAGAATGGACATATTAAAAGCTATTTAAGAGGAAAGTATGAAGGAATTTATCAAAAGAATAGTTTCTATTCCAAGATTTAAAATTCAAAAAGAGAGAGCAGAAAACTGCGATGCTGATGAGAGATGGAATGATCAATGGTTTGGAAAGCCACTTGCAGCTCAAAAAGGGGATGTCTGCCAGATATTTGCATCAAGGTCAGTCACTGGCAGTGACTGCAGTGTCTCTAAGTTTTTAGACCAAAAAAGTCTTTGAACTAGATGGATCCATATTTACACTGAATTCATGGAGCTGCAGACTAAGTTGAATGAGCCCCCACTGTGTTGGTTTAGATGAGGTTTTGCCTAGCAAAGCTCAGCATTGCTGTATTTTGTGTCACGGGGAGTTTTTATTAATGTCCAAAGCTAAAAATAACAGTATATCTACTGCATTTCAAATGTCACCTTTTAGCACAAGCCCAGACTTTCAACCCTGCTGACCACTGAGCTTCTGAGATTATTTGTTGGGATGATTGACTTTATCCAAAGCCTAGATTCGATAAACAGGCAAATTTGCCAGCTTCTGGAACAAAACTTTCATCAATTTCTTGTAGTGCATAATTGTATATATGATCACAGCTATTATTATGTCTGTTTTTAAGTAGTTTCTGTGCTGGTAACGTGAATGAGTGTTTGATGTGTGGAGAAAGGAGTGTTTTTGAACATCTGGAGCTTTTCCATCGCCATACTGAGAAAAACTGAAAGCAAGTGAGCAACCATGCTGCAGTTTTCATGTACCAGCTTTCATCCTGACACCAATACCTTTCAACTATTTCACCAATACTTCTCCCTCTGAGGGAAATAACTTGTTTATAGGGAAGAGATGCAGATTATTTAAAACTAATCAACTGAATTTGTATATTCAGTAATAATTGTTGCAACCCACCTGAGAACTTATCCAGATTAAGTCAGATCTGTAAGAGAAATCAACATGTTACATAAAGATCTATTGGCAGGAGAAATTTCCCTATCCAGGCTTTTGAATCTACAAAATCTACAGTCCTTGGTCCAGCAAAACTTAATGATTGTTTGAGTAAGAATTCCAAGAGTATGGGATGATTGTTCGAGTAAGAATTTTCCCCATAACTTCAAGAAATGTTAGGTTTTTTGGAAAATAAATGAAGTGCATTGTTACGGTGAGTGTTGGAGTATAATGAGACACCAAGATATACATTTAATTTAAAAACAATTTTTTAATGCTACTGATTCCAAAAATCATTAGGCCTATTTTTATCCATTACCAATACTTGCATAACTTGTTCACGTTTTATGAATGTAGAAAATGATGTGAATAATGTTCTTTGGTTAGAAATAAAGTTCCGATTCATACCAGAATACTAACTTTGTGAATGCAAGTTCATTAAAATTTCTTTTTTAGAAATGACTTAATGATTTTGTGATTATTATTTCTGAAAAATTATTTTTTAAGATATAGCTGTAGAATGGAATTAAATATCTTTGAGTTCAAAGAAGTCTGCTTAAAAATGCTTTTTTTTGAGCACCAAAAACTTGATCCAAATGTTGGGTTCAACATGCTTGTGATTAGGTCAATGCGTAATGTCTTTGAAGTTACACCTTAAATGCCTTTGAAAGCTGGACCACTATTTTTAGGAAGTGAATAAAACTTTTTAGGCAATAGATTTTATTAATGTGTATTAAAGTTAAATTTGGCCAAGTAGGTCAGTTATAGTACATATATAGTGGTGGGGCAGAGTGTGTTTGGGAAGCAGAAATACAGTTCTATCAGGGAAATAACATATGCACTGCAGAAATATATACTAAACCAGAATTTAACATTGAAGTATTTGTATTTGTTGTCCAAAGAAATAAATCCTTTTATCTGAGCATAGGTGGAAGAAACCAGCTGATGGGATCTCTCCTGGGCTCAAAGGAGAGTGTTAGTTTTAATAAGAAATTTTTGGTAAAGCCCAAATATTGCAGATTTCTATTAGGATTACAATAGAAGACAGTAGGAATTTTGAAGGAGAGCTATAGGGATGCTCCTTACCCTTTTTAGGGGAAGTTTTTCTACAGATATCAATTATCACGCAAACAGAAATGTCTCTTCCTTTTTGGTCCCAGTGGGCATTGACATTGTTGGTGTGAATAGTATGTATGTGTGAAAATCTGGAAGCTGGAGACGTTCCTTGGTGAGTTTAGAAATCTGTAGCTGTTTGGGGTTTGCCATGGCTGTGCAAAATGTGAGTGAAGTAATTTCCTACGAGTAACAAATGAATCACAGCCTGTTCACTGGAAACACATCCTTATATCTCGTAGCCTCTCTCATCTATGCCAGATATTTATATGATGAGTTGGCCATTTGATCAATTAATGGCTTCAAAAAGCAAACCAAGAACACCTACAGTTTTTGTGTTGTTTTCCCCTTCCTTCCAAACCCAGTAAAACCAACTTTTCCTGAGGTTGGCAAAGGCTTTTCAACAACCCTTTATAAATCATTGAAAGTGTTATATTTCTCCTTCCTGGAGAAAAAATGTGCATGGTAGCATTCAAGCCAGTAGTTTTAAGTGATCCTCAGGGGCATGGCATCAGATTGCACTGTGGGTGCTATTCTACTGTCATCATATGAAGGCAGCAACTGTTACATCAATGGAATTTTTGGAATGGGAAATTCTTGAGGCCAAATCCTTGCCTTGTTTCTGTGGCCAGCTTGAAGCAGGACTTGTCCAATGTGCAGGGATGAAGAACGGGGCGTGAAGTGCTATGAAAATGCAGGTCTGGGAAGGTTGCAGAGCCAAACCATGTGTACTTAATTGCTTGTCCTGAGTAAGAGCAGATGCAGAAGTGCCAGTCAGCTTTTTGTTGGAGAAGTTGTGTAAAATTTGAAGTGTCTTGGTTCTTCCTTAAAGCAGTGCACTCTGGGTGAGAATTATTATTGCAAGCAGCATGTGAGGACAGACCTGTGCAAACACTGGAGCTGGATCTCCTGGGAAATTACGTTTGCTCCCAGAGTTGACTTTAGTTGGAGAAGCTTTTCTTAGCCACTTTTCCTTCCCTCCAACTGGTTTGCAAGTTCAGATTTTTCCAGATTCTTGAAGTCTCAAGCAGTGCTTATCACTCCCTATCACCGGGGTGGCAGACCTGTGTGTCTGTGCCACTCAGAGCTTTGACTGTCACTTGCTGTCTCTTTTCTTGGGCTTTCCCAGGGTTCACTCCTGCAGGAGTGGGCACTGGTGTCACTCTGTGCCCCTGGAGCCTGAGGCCTTGGGAAGCTGTTTGCCCATGTTTGGTGTTGGGGACAGACTTGTCTCAGGGCAGCAAGGCTGAACTCCTCAGGGCACATTTCTATTTCTCATGCTAAAATGTGTTTCTGAATACTAATTATCATTTACAAATAATTTTAATGTCTGCTTAGGAACTTAGCTAAAGGGGAGGAAAAGAATTATGGTAATAGTTTCAAAAGACCACAAAGGCCACATTTTTTAGCAAAGCATTTGGCTTGCTTTACATTAAACATGCCCTCAAGTTCCATATTTATTTTTAATATATTACTCCTACATCATCTCTTCCTCCATAGTGTTTTTCCCTTGCTGAATAACATCCACTCAGCTTTCCTTAACCTAAACAGAGCTGTCAATCTTAAAGTTTAAATTGGCATCATCCTTTCTCAGCCCCAGCTGCCCTTGGCTTTCCTCAAGTTTTTGTCAGTGTGATCAAAGTATAGTGCACTTGCACCCACATATTTTAAAATCTGTACTGGGTTTGTTTCTTTTGGATAGTACCCAGTGTATCACAATGGTCAAAATTGTTTCTGGCATCCATGGAGATAATTATAACATGTCATAATGTTGTGAATAGTGTATTGTATTAATATCCTTACATCAAATGGGGAATTCAAGATATGAAAAGTAACTGTTCCTGATAGTCAGGAGTCTAAAGATTGTTTTTTCTATGCTCTCTAGCATGGTTGATTAGCAAATTTGGCTTAAAAGAAGAATATACCTATGAAACTTTTCTGGATTCATCTTGACTGTACATGAGACCTGTTTCAAATTTTGAGCTGAGATGAAGTGCATTTAACAATGGTTATGGTATGATCAGTGGCAAAATTACTAGAGAGAATTCCTGCCATTTTTAAGGTTCCACTTCTGTTTCTTCTGCCTTCATCCCTGATTTTATTTACTTATTTTTCTTCCCAAAATAAATATTTTGATTTTGACAAGTTTTATTGTTCAAATTTATATTTTATTTTAAATCTTCAAAGCAAAAGATATTGTCATGTTGGATTATAATAGATGATACTTTTAAATGAACTTGTCAGACTCTGTTATGGAAGCTGACAGGACCCCAATATGGATTTAGAATTTGGACATCATGTATATGTAGTAAAAGCATGAATTTGATACGGTATGGATTATGTATTTAAAAAATTGTCATATTCATAGACATTTTATGATTTAAGGGATAAATGACATGTATTTGGTATAATAATGTCAAAGATGCTGCATACCAAAGAGGATGCAGAAAATTTCCTGCAAAATAGGGGTTTGAATGAGCAAGCTGTTAACTCTAGTCACTTCAGACCTTTGTATCTCCAAGTACCGTAATAGTAATATTTCTGCTATAAAAAAATGCAGTGTGGGACGATAATACATACCAAAAACTGTTTAATCAAAATATTTTATCAATTAAACATGGGTTGTTCCCATATTGAACTTCTTGTTTGAAATTTATATTTCAAAGAATCCTAAAATCAAGAATTGATCTAACTTTTTACACTCCCAGTAAAGGAAGTTGGAGTAGATGATGTCCAGAGGCTCCTTCTAACCAATAGTTCTATCATTGTTTGATTAAAGATACTGCTGTTAATAACTTGTAAGCTTGCCATTTTGTCACCTTTCATAGAGAGATAGTAACAGATGCTTATGGTTTAATAGATGTTTATAGTTTTCAGAAGAAAAGTTTTTTAGAAGAAAAATGAGGCCAAGACACGGCAATGTCAAATGCAGTAACAGGCCTATTCTTACTCAACTCTCAGTGAGCGTGTACTGGCCTTGGTGAGTTTGCTAATAAATTCATTTAAATTGTGAAATTCTGTGTGAGATAAACAATATTGGTTCATGGTTCCTGTGAAGTTGGTCTGGAAAACAAATATGCTGGAGACAGTATCCCATAAACAGTTTGTATCCCATGTTACAGATGCTCATCTTAGGTGAGACAGAAGCAGTTCTGAGAGTCAGAGCAAGCAAGTTTTAGTTGTGGCACTTTTCCCTTCACCTTGGGGGACAGTGACATTCAAGTCATAAAGTGCTTTTGCTGAGACTGAGCTTTCCTCTTACATCATCAATATTCCAGGTGGAGTTCTAAAATTATTTTTTTTCCTGGATCCTTGGGTTCCCCCCACCCTTTCATCTAACTCTGCTATTCAAAAAAAAAGGGATGATCATCAAGCCACCTAAATTATATCCACTCTCCTATGTAGTTTATTGTGCTGTGAAGTAACTCTCTGTTTGTTTGACTTGTTTTGCAGGTAAGTAGCACAAGCACCCAATAGTCAACAATTTACGGTAAGTATGTTTTGTAATTAGGAAAACTAACATTGAATTCCTGTTTTTTTCTTTAAAGGGAATAAACAAAGTAGGGGGTTAGTCATGCAATAACATTTGTTTCAGATGCTAGTCAGAATGTTTGCAGATGTCATTGGGTTTACATTTTTTTCCTCAAAGTGTTATTCATCTGTTGCAGGAAGAAATAAATATAAATACTCAAGGCAATATTTCAAGGAAGTTGAGCAAACAGTATTTACTTTAAACACAATAAACAAATGAGAGTTTCTTTTTTATTCTCAACTCCTTTCAGTTATAGTAATCTTAGAAGTTGTTTAAAATGAATGGAAATCACACAAATGCTGTGTGTAAACGTTGGTGTCCCTATGACTTTTTTACTACAGTATAACTAAGACTCTTCAGCTTATCCAGTCTTTGACTTAATAAAAATATTATTAACACTGAGTTATTATCTGTCTAGTATAATTAATAGATCTCAGTGTGCTTTCTAAAATATGTTAGTGTCATCTTTCTTCCCCTTCAGCTGGGGAAATATGAACAGAAAGGTTGCAAGGGACTTCTGGAGATCACACAGTCAAAGCCAAGAATGGTGAAGAGACCCTATTAGAAGCATATGGTGAAAAGATAGATCTTGGGTCACTATCAGGGCTCTGACAGGGCTTGCCATCCTCTGTGGTGCTCAGTTGTTATAAAATAAATCTGTTTTTCCTAGTGTACATCACTGCTCCCAATAATTTAAAGTCTTAATATGGTACTCAGTTGTTATCCAAGCAAACTTTAAAATTCAAATGTTAATTTTTAGCTTTTTTAACTTCCCAGCCTATCTAGAGGCAGTTGTTATACTGTTAATATACTGTGAAAGGTGTTACAGCTTTGCACTGCAGTGTTGGGAATTTAATAAGTGTACATGGCACATTTTTTCTTGTGGCAAGACTGATGACTCTCAGCACTTGACATTGATGCTGTTTGAGCATTTGATCCTCTTAGAAAGTGATTGTGTTTTCCTCCCTGTAGTTTTAACTTGGTAGAACATTTTTCTTGTTGCTGCTCAATTCCATAGAATTCTTATTTGGTGTGGGTTTTTTTTGTTTGTTTCTTTTTTCTTTTTGTTTGTCCTTTTTTTTTTTTCAATAACATTTGTTCCTTTCTTCCCTTCACAGGTACTAGTCTTGGGGACAATTTTATTTTGAATTCAGATTGTTCTCTTTAACTGATCACACAACTCACTCATCCTTAGTCATGGAGGATTTTTCTTTCAACTTTGCTGTACATTGACAGCACCTGTAAGTTTATGTAGATCTAGTCTACATTTTTTTTAAATCTAGTAATTCAGTTGTGTTTATTATACCTGTGCCCTAATTATCTGATCTTCTTTGACTGTGCTTTCTCATTTTCCCATGGCATCTTCTCCAGAAGTTTACTTGTGCCGCCTGATTTCTGTCAACTTTTGTAAACTGTTCTGCCAGAGGATTATTGCTCTACATCAACTATCACTTTTTTTCACTGAGATTTTTTTAGTGCATGTTTGTACATGCACATACAAAAGTGAGGTAGATGTGAAGTCACATTTCAACATAGAAATAAAATATGTGACATTAAAATTATCAAGACCCAATACTGAACATGGAGTTACGTATCCTTTGCAGAGGTCAGCTCTGAATTTCTTCTGCCCTTTGAAACACCTTTATGACCTTTCACCCCCATTTTATCTTCTGCATGCTAAATTGGTTTCATTGTTATGTTTTCATAAATTTAATTTTTGCAGGTGGGTTACAGGGCAGGTATATATAAATAGGAAGGACAAATGGATGCTTTTCATTTGTGTTTTCATTTATTCTTTCTGCTCAGAAGTGAGGTGGTGACTCTTACAGTTCTTCCTGGCAGACTCAGCTCAGGGTTCCACTTCAGAAAAGGATTTCAAGGGGTGATTTCCTAGCTCTAGTGCCTCATGTAAGTCCTGGAATTCCAAAAATCTGACAGGACCTGCTGAGTAGGATTTGGATACCCTAATTCATACTAGCAGTGTTTTTTTTGATGAAAAAGTTACCTCTGAACAGCAGAAGTACAAAAAACCTCCCTATTCCTAATGGACTATTTATATTGTGGAGTTTTTTAATATACTTCTGACATAACTTTCAATATGTTCTCCTAAGACTGTACATATGTCCTAGCATTGTTTTCACCTTCCAGCAGAAATGGAGTATATCACATATGCTGCTCATACTGCAACAACAATGAGTCTTTTGGGTAAAGGGAGGACTGAAATGTATGACAAGATGATGTGTCTCTTCAAAATAATATCCTGTATTTTCAAACTGTAAAATACATTTTATGCAATTTTTCCACACACTGGCTATTTAGACTGAGATAAAATTAATGTTTTAAAATTTTCTTTTATGTGAGAAATTTCTTACATCTCCAACTGTGTTTAATTTTATTGTTGCAAATGGTCTCAAAGGCGATCCCTTATATGCATGAAACTTCCTAGAAAAGTGACTAGTGAGTACACCTATGTAGTTTCTGGCAATATTTCTAGAGGTATTTTTTTAAATTTGCTTTTACCTGGGAGCTGATATGCTGAAGCAGTTGAAATAAGTTATTTCTTCAAAGCAAGTGGTGAAGATCTGTACTCTTGATTTTTTTTTTTTTTACCTCCCATTCTGGATGAGCCTGTTTACTAAAAAGAGCCTTAACAGAAAGATCATCTTACATTAATCTGTTGGCTGTGATTTGGGCTGGGCACTGTTGGGCATCTTGCCCAGACAAGCTTTCTGACAGTGTTGGAAAGGGAAGTCTGTCCTCATTTCCACTGGCAGCAAGCTGCAGCCATGATCATTTAATGTTTCACCGTAACATTTCAAGCACTGTTTCTTTGCTGTTTTTTCCTTTGGTACCTCTTTTGCTCTTGTACTCTTAATTTTGAAACAACACGAAAAAATCTGATCAGAAAATAGGCCTCACATTTTCCTAAGAATATTCTCAGCATTGTAAAAAGTTTTGTAATATCCCTTGATACAAAACATCTCTTGAAATAATGGTACTCTTCCCTTTGTCTCAGCAGTTGTACAATGCTTCCCTTTTATAGGCAGTCAAGATTAGTTCTTCTGTTGGCTTTAGATGATAGAGATTTACTTTCATAGAGCATCAAAAACCATGAGCGATAGAAATAATTACACTGGAACCAGTGCATCTATCTAAGTAAAGCAGATAGATTATGTATTTATTAAAATAATAATACAATAGGAGTTCATCTCAGTTTGACTCCATCTTAACGTGCACCTGTCACATTCCCCATTTTGTAGCTCTTTCCATACTGTAATTCCATCAGTAAAGGAAAGAATAAGAACAGTGGCTGTCTGAGAGGTGTATCTGAGACTGTCAGTTCTCAAAGAGTTAGCCTGATACATTTGTGTCTTGTGGTGCTTCTAAATATTTTATGCTATCTGCCTTATTGGAACATGGAAGACTAAAATTTAGGTGCTATCTTGAAAATGTGAAATGTATGCTCCCACTTTCACTAGGCTTTCTAAAAGCTTTGGGAAAGGAATGATAGCAAAATAGATGTTTCTTATAGCAAGAAGACAAGGCACTAATTTCTTCCACTCAAAAATGTAAAATCTTTATTTTGTGTCAGAGGATAACAACCTGAATGTTTGACTTACAAAAAAAAAAGGGAAGGAATTGACCAAAGGTTTTGTAGTTCACTAGCTGTTGAAATGTAACAATTAATGCTATTTTGGTTGTTTCCTACTATTCCTTTAACATCCTTTAAAACAAAGACCTTTTAAACTTTTTTAAATGTAAAACTTGCATCAAGCAGAAAACAGACTGATTGGTTTATTGAGAGTGAAAGGGTCTAAATCTGATATTGTTTAAATTTCCCAATTTCCAGGGTGAAGGAGTGTTTACAGAACAGCACAAGTGGCAATTTCACTGCTCTGTTTTGTCAGTGTGCCTCAGCAGTGAGATCAGAGGGACCACATCTGGCTTTATGAGAGGATGTCCTCTTTTTTGTGATTTTCATCCTTTTTCCTGTCTGCAGGCCCCTTCCACAGTGTTGCAAATTAGCACTAACTTCTGTGGTGGCTTTGATGATGTTGGGTGCTTGCCTGCAGCCCAGGTTGACACTGCCAGGATAATGTCCCTGAGCAATCAGGTGCTGATAAATCTTAGTGATGATCAAAATGGGTGTTTTTGGGACAAATTCACATTAGTTGCTTGTGGAGAAATTTCTGTTCCCTGTTACCATTTTTTTCTAAGCTGTTATTTTCTTCTATGTAGTGCTCTCAAGAGCAACAGCCATTTTGCTAACTTTACATTGAAGCTGAAAAGCTACAAAATAGAAACAACTTGAGTGATGTTTATGCCCCACTTAGAGCAAGGGGGTTGCTACTGTGTGGGTCCTCTCCTCTACATCCAGATCATCCTGAATGTGGGCAAGAGCAGGACCTCATCCTTCAGCTGAGCAGGGCAACCTGGTTGTGAGCAGGGATGCTGGTGTCCCTGGCATGCTGGCCATGCCTGGGGTCCCATGCCCTGTCATTCAGTGAGTGACTAATTTGGAAATTTAGCATATTTTTGGACAATAAAAATCAGAGGATTTTGTAAAGAGGGCAACAAGCCAGTTTGAGTGGAACTGTGCCTGCTGAGATGGTAAGCTGGGGTTAAGCTCAGTCTAAAAATAATTTAGATGGTTTTGGAAGAAAACAATTCAGAGAATATATGCTTAAAGTCCTTGGGGAGCTCTGTCATTATCTAATGTAACTACAGCAAAAATTCAAATCCTATTCCTCTGATGGGCTTCCATGTGGTTTTACTGAGATATGGTCATTTGTCAAAACTTAATGGACCACAAAAAATAAGTGTCTCAACAAGTGCATCTATATTCATGTTTTAATTCAGCTTGGAATGTTTCTCTGAAGTGAATTTCCCAATCAGTCCCCTTTGGTTGGTTTTGGTTGAACAGCAGAACACGAACAGGAAATTTATGCTTTTTGTTTATGAGACTAAACTAGAGGATGTGCTCAGGGAGTCTTGAATGTACACCAGGTGCAAGTGAGCTTCAGGACAAGGCATCAAAGCAGAGCTGGTCTCAAGTTTAAACAGAGAAACAGAAAAATCTGAAACACATATGGTGGGGATGACAGATCCTCAACACTAAATTTTGGTCTATAGACCAGTTCCTATGTGTCTATAATACCTGGTAATATACACATAGCCAGTGCTCTTGTAAGCCTTTTGGATGCTTACCACTTTGTGAAGTTAAACCATCTCCATTTTGGACAAAGATACTATGTCTACTTTTGTAATTTATACTCACATTGTTCCTGCAAAACATGTCCCTGCAGTGCTTAGTACTGGTAAAACAGCTTGGAAATGTGTGTCATTCTGCAGGTCAGAAAGCGAGTGTTAGTACGTGAGGAGTGTCAAAGCTGAGAATTATGGGAGGGGTTCTTTTGCCCAGTTTTTAAATGCATTTATGAATATTTAGTGTTTCTTCATCTGCAAAACCGGCTCTTGATTCTATCCAAAAAGAACATAAAGGATCCTTGCTTTACTGTTGGAGATGCAAGAACCTCTTTCAGTTGTAGGGTGAGTACAACTCACTCTGGAGGGCTGTGTACTGATGTGCTGTGTCTTTTCCACATACCCTGAAGGATGAGTCCAAAGCAAAAATGACTCTTTGGGGTCAATGGCAAATAAAACTTCCCTCCTCTTACAGGTCAATCCTCAGAAAAATCAGAGCAGCTGGTTGTGTTGGGGCATTGTTGTTGTGTTTTAGCCTTAGGTATGCTTTGGGGAATGAAGGTTTCTGCGAGTTTTAGCAATATTCTGTTCCAGGCACTGTGCAAAGCTTCAGCACCTCTCCATGTACCAGCTGAGCGTGTCTGAGTAACAACACCATGACTGAGCTCATGAAGGTGCTGAATGAAGTTCAGTGTTACTGACGGCTGAGGCGAGAGGTCATGAAGTAGCTGGTGCCACAAGTATAAACCAGTGTGGCACTGTTAGGGAGGCTGTGGTGAATGAGAGAAAAAAACTGACTGGAAAAGACAAGGGTAAAGAAGGAGAGATGACTGCCCTGGAAAAAAACATTCTTAGTCAATAACAGAGTCCAACAAAGGTTTTTTTTTTTTAATTAGTAACACTGAAGATGGATTGGAAAATTGTTCCTGGATCACTGTCATTCACATATGTGGTGAAGTTTGTAAAGATTTAATTTCAGCAGTAACAGTTTCCTCTTATAAATAACAATCTCAAGCTGCTACACAAAGGAGGTTGCTGTTATTACCCTATTTCTGTGGGGAATAGGGGTGAGATGCTGGAGGGGTGGCAAGAAATTACTTGTTTGAAGACACTCAGCTGACCCAAACAGATTGAGCAGCAATTCCCAGTCTCCCTGAAGTATCAGAGCAGTGCTCAGTGTGTGCAGTATACATAAACCAACAAACACCAGTTTGTGGCTCTGTGGTACAGGATGGGGGTGCTCACCCAGCCTCTGGGAGCTGCCTCCTCAGACTGAATAGTACCTGGATCTGGGATAGGGAGGGAGAAAACTGGGGGTGGACTTGTCCTTCTCCCAGAAGTGCCCAAGGTTATATATATCCAGTTGCTACCAAAAGCTATGTGCAGTCATGTAAAATTCATATATAATCTAAGTCTGTGGGTTTAATGGTTTATGTGAGCTACTGTGGAGGCCAAATTTTGTTGAGTGTCAATACTGTCAGCAAGTTGTCCCTCATTATTCTGTGGGTATTAGTAAGTTCATTTTGTGCTCTTTGATAGTGCTTATTATCTAAATTATTTTAAGTGGTTTGTGTCAGTTCAGTAAATGCTGGTTATGATTTCAAAAGCATTTTCACAGGTGCTTTACTACATTTGTATTCAAGAGGCATATGCTCCTTTTGCATACATCATATGGATATGCAGTCACTTTCAGAAGCAGATGTTTCACCCACATACATTGGGTGGATTTCTGTCAGATGAAGTAGAGACTTCTCTGTCAGAGGAAACCATTGTCACTCCCAAATTCTTTGGTCTTGTCGTTTGGTTCCAAAGTGTGCAAATTACTTCCGGGCACAAAACATCTCCAGAAAGCATTTGTAACTTTGCAGGAGGAACCCGATCCAAGGGTTTCCTTCTGCCAAAGCTGCTGGAAGCTTGGTAGCGTGTGTGCCGCTTGCCAGGGAAGCCTCGGGCTGTGGCTCCTGGCTGATCTCACACGCAGGCTGTGTTCATGGCACGGGTTTGCATTAGGTACCAGACCCGCTTTCACACCTTCGGACTGCTTCTCTTCCAGACTTGGGAGGGAGGTCCAGCTGCGTCACGGTGGGTATGGGAAGGGTGGGAGTGAAGCAAGGACGTCGAGAAGGCGGCTTCGCGGGATGTGCGGGCAGCCTGGCAGCCCCTTTGGGTCTGTCCCGTCGCTGTTTGTCGCTGGCTGTCGCTGCGCTCTGGGCGCGGCGCAGCAGATGGCAATGATGTGCCGCAAACGCTGCTGCTCGCCCGCTCCGCATCGGGGCACCGCCCGTGCCCAGTCACCACGGCTGTGCCAGGTTCCCGAGGATGGATCGCATTCCAGTTATTGACATGGTTCATTTTCACTACTGCTTTGCTGCTTTTTTTTTTTTTTTTTTTTTTTTTTTTTTAATTACCCAGTTATTGACATGGTTCATCTTCACTACTGCTTTTTTTTTTTTTTTTTTTTTTTTTTTTTTTTTTAATTCTTTCCCAGATTAGTTTCTTCTCCCTGTAAACTGTCTTTGCTGCTGGGATAGCACGGTCTCGGTCTGTGTTGCCTGCTCTAGATATTTTGGCTTAGATTTAGTTAACCAGTTCCACAGATGTCACTGGTTCTGGGTGATCTGTAGACCTTTTATGAAATGCATGCCATGATAAAGGAGGACACGCTACGTGATTTAATGGCCCCTTCCAGACCTTAAATATTATGAATCTCACTTCTGTGGTAGAGCGAAAAGATGATAAGGACTTCATACACTACGAAGGAGTAGGGGAGGTGAAATTTTTAACTGAAACTCCCAAATGTGTTTCTCCTACTTCCACAACCTCAGGGTCAACTGCTTTAGGTAACAGGAATTTTATTTACCTTTTATAACTTGCCAGGGACAAATGATATTTGTGTGTGATATCTACTACCTTAGTGATACCATTAGCTGCTCTAAGGTTTCTAATGCCTAATTTCTATGTAAATATTCAAAAATACCTGAATTTAGGAGATGCTGGCGTTTTCTGGCTACCACTTAACTATGTGAAAACTGGACTACATTTAGTAAGAATTGTCTATAAATCAAAGTGTTCATTCTTTGGACAGACTAACCAGTAAAAAACCCACCATAAAACAATAATCATAGTAATGCTAATATCAACAAATAATAATAAATAGCTAACATTGCATACAGTAACAGCAACTTTTGTAAGTGAAAGTATTGATTGCTCCCATGCATTGCTGTCCATCTGTTATTGTAGGCTTTTCTATACATTCTATCAGCATAATGCCCAAGTGAATAATTTAATATAAAATCAGCATTAGAGATTTTCTGGATTCTGATACCCAATTTAAAAGTTATGTGCTTATCCTGTAAAAGATATTTATGAACACAATGTATGTAGGCACTGCTGCTCAGAGTAGTATTTTTTACTCTATTGACTGTTAGGATATTTTTTAAGGCTGTTGATTTTTTCTTTTTTTTTTTTTTGGGTAATGCAGCTCTATTAAAGCAATTCTGAAAGGAGGTCCAGTCACTGCTAATTCCTGTGTAAATTAAGCATAATCACTCAGAGAAGAGACCCTTTATTTAGTGAGTTTAAAGCTCATTATACAATTTTGTAGGGGGAAAATTACCCTGACTGTAAATTAGCTGCATTTCCTAATGAAAAAACTTGGCAATTTTTTCAGCCTTCTTTGATAGGAATAAGAATTATAGCAGCACTGGAAAGTAAAATCATGCTATTCCTACTGGCAGTTTTTTCAATTGTACAAGAAATTATAACTGAACACATTTTGATTCAGATTGATCTCAACAAGTAACAAAAGCATCTTTTGTCGTGGTGTTTTTTTCATCTCTTTCCCACCGCTTTTATTAGAGCCTAAAGTCAGCTCCATCAGACTTACTCCTGGCGTATGATGACACAAATTCTCTTGGGATGTGTGGCTTTCTCAAGCAATAAAGCATCATTACGCTGCTCATTTCTGAGGACGCACTATTTCACATGTGAGTTGTGTTTCAAGGGACAAACCAGCACAGCTCATCATGTTAATTTTCCCAAAAAAATGAGGCTTCCATCCTCCCATCAGGCTAGCAAAGGCGAGAGTATTTACCATAGGTGTCTGTGCTTGTCTTGCTCTACCCTGACACTTGTAGATGGCAGCAGATTGATGGCATTTTAAGTGCTTTGGCTGCAGCTACCAGCATCAGGAGATGGTAGAAGACAAAATAATTGTTCTTGAGCTGGCTGTCCTCTTGCAAGCAGCAGCAGCCTCTGTGCACATTAGCAAGCCAGGCTGGTGCCTGTGGCTTTGCAGTGCACACAGCCGTCTGCTGAGCCAAGTGTCATGACAGAGGTACACAGACCTGCTGTAAAATTGAAGTTCATTTTCAGAATGTCTGAAAGAACTGCTTTTTCCTGAAATTGGTTATGCTTTGTAATATAGATATTAATCATATGTACTTATAGGGTGTGGCTGATTTTCTTTCATTCGGAAAAGGTATAAATTTAGGGGCATATGGATTAGTATTCTCAGGGTTTCCTTTTTCTCTTCTGGCTTTGGCCAGTTTTCAGCTGTATAAAATAAAGGTTTAAGAATAGTTTGGCTCTGAAAAATAACATTCAGACTGTCCATAAAGTATTCAAGAAGGTCACCTCAGTGTGTGGGTGCTTTCTTCATTTCTTCATACAACAACTCTGTTTGTTTTATGATAACAGCAAGAAGCAAGTTCTTTGAAGGTCTTTTTCAGTAATTAAAATTAGTGAAAGATTAAACGGGCTTTTGTTACATTTGATCCAGTATGAAGCTTTGTATCAGTGTGAACATTATTCCTTCAGCAGCTAGGACCTGGTACTAAAATTCTGCAGCTGGACAGTGGTTTTGGGTCAATAACTGGTTTTGGAGTTGCGTGCAGTCCAGCACAGAAAAGCAAAGCCATTTCCCAAATACTGGTTCCTCTGTTTTTTGTGTGGATTCCTCTTTAAAACACAAGGGCTGTGCATAATTGTCAAACAGGCCAGCGTGGTGAAAAATCATATTTCTAATTTGGATGGAATGTAGCTCCCTGAAGTTGGTGTACATAAGTCTGAATTGCCAATACTTTTGGGTTTGCACACTACTACTGATTTTCAGTGCTTAACAGTAGATGCTCATCACTTCTTAAAGGTGATGTATTTCTGCTTAGCATTTTCAGCATCTGAAGACAGACCCCTGAGAGAGTCACAATACTAAAATTCATTCTCTTTGCAAATGTGAAAACATTATAGTGTGAATTTCCTAGGGCAGACATTTCTGTGAAAGAAAAATACTCATTTCTGAGGAAATTAATTTTTTTTGTTTGATTTAATCCTTGATGTATTTTATATCTATAAATTGGTTGTTTGTATCAATAAGATTGGTTGTTGCACAGAACCAATAAATAGCATAAAAAACCCATAGGTTAAAAGAAATGAAAAATAAGCAAATTTGATGTGAAAGGTGCATTACTCCATTGCTATTCTGATAATTAGAGAGAAAAAATTAATAGTTGCCATAAAGTATTTTAAACATGAGAATCTCTTATTAGGTTCTTCAAGACTGTAATTAATCACTTGCAGCCACATATGTTCTTTGCATAGCAGTGTGCAGCAGTAGCATTTCATTAAAATTCAATTCAATAATAACAGGTCACTCAGGATGTCATTTCCTCTGGAGAAGGTTGGGAAGTTGAATGCTGGCTGCTTCACCCCTCATGTGCTTTGCCAGCACACTGAGTTGGGTAGAGGAGAGTGCAAGCTGAGCACACCAGAAAGCCCCTTGGTCTGGGTGGAAATGCTAATGTGAGCGCTGGGAGCAGAGGGATGGGCACGGGGCAGCAGATGGACAGTGTGCCAGTGAGCACAGGCACAGAGCTCTGATAAAGACACTGCAAGTCACAGCCAAATTCCTACCTAAAGGAAGTGCCACGGTTAAGAAGAAATAATTAATAATAATAGAAAATAAATATAAGTGATATATTGTCCTAGTGGCAGAGTTTTTTGGTTTTTTGACTTTAACAATTTTTACTTTTTTTTTTTTCTTCTTTTTTTTCTTTTTTTTTTTTTTTAGCAACAGTCATGGATTGAATCCTCACAGCTCCTGTGCTGCCCTGGTGCCTTAGCTAGTTTGCACTGGCAGTGAAGTTAAGAAAAAATGGATGGACAAGTGGTTGGAGGTGCTCTGATTGTCACTTAGTTTTATTAATCCCTTAAGGAACAAGATACCAGAGGGACAGATTTTGTCTAATACATTCCGTGTTAGTTTTGAGGGACAGGATGAAACATAAGCAAGAGTAAGAAGGTGTCTTTGGTGCCCAGTGGGATTTGGGAACTGAGAAACATTTTGATAACAGACAGTTCTCTGGAGGTATCACTGTTTTCCTGAGTCCTTACAGACTGTTGGAAACCAGTTACCAGTTAATCACTCCATCCTCACAGCATGTAGAGTGCTCTCTCATGCAGTATGCAGTAAATACAAAATATTTTCCCATGCAGCTGAAGGAACATGAAGCCCTATTCTACACCATCTTCTGCTTGTGACTTACATTCCTTTTGAAATATATCTCACTGGCATTACAAGAGAACACATTAGGCTCCTGGAATTGTTCTTGGAGTCCATGAAGAGCAACATAAGTTGTATAGTTGCACCCTATTGTTTTAAATTTTACTTCAAGAAGATTTTTTTGCAATTAGATTGTTGTTGAAGTCAACAAAGTACAAACATAGGGAGCAGAGAGGTTTTGAAAGGGAGGGCACCTGCCAGCAGCTGCCTGAGGATTCTTTCTAATCCTAAATATGATTTAATGCTCTGTGAAAAGAATTAAGAATCCCATTTTACACTGAAGCATGCTGTTAATGTGCATATAAAAACCTCAGCAGTTTTATTGACAGTTATGAATTTACAACTGCTGTTGGTGAATTTTTTTTAAAGACTGCTTTCCTTTACCCAAT
This sequence comes from Onychostruthus taczanowskii, assembly GCF_017590055.1. Taxonomy (NCBI): domain Eukaryota; kingdom Metazoa; phylum Chordata; class Aves; order Passeriformes; family Passeridae; genus Onychostruthus; species Onychostruthus taczanowskii. The sequence continues at coordinate 9,203,049 of NW_024499351.1, forward strand.
TCTTTGCAGACCATTGTCATAGTTTGCTATTAGCTAAGGCAGAACCTCATTTAGCAGAAATGCATAGGTCTTCAATTTCACTGTATACATCAGGAAAAAGGAAAATCAATGTGAAGCCTGGACTTAGTCTGCTGATGCCAGAGATGACTATCTGTGGCATGCAGAAAGAAACCCTGGCTCAGATTAGTTTTTTCTTTACCCTTTGGATGTTAAAAATGACAGAAAGGGGCTACAGGTGGTGAGAGTTCTTATTACTATTATTCTCTGGTCAAATTTGGTGTTAATCCTAGAGACTGTTAGTGTATGTACCAAATATTCCAAGTACTCAGTATTTAATATTAATTTATTATTTATTATATTTATATATTTATATTTATTATCATTTATATTAATTGATGGGATGATGAGTATTAAGAAACAATTTGTGCATTTGAAGTTTCATGTTTGCATGAATATCCATTGTGTGTTTGTGTGCAGACGATTGCCACACACCCACGACTCTTTGTGTATGTATACACACACACACACACACACATATAAATACACAGAGATGCTCCTCTTTGTCTGTGTACAGGTATCTGACCTTCTAGTCTACTTATATATAAGAACACGGGACTGAGTGACTATTTAAGTTGAATATTCACAATTTTTTTGTGATATTTATACAGTATCTAAACATCAAGAATATAAAGGGGTGAAGGTAAATTTTATTTTCAAACAAGGATTTGGGAAAAAACCACCCAATGCCCAGCTTACAGAGCCCAGACTTCACAGGAGGGGTCTCTCTGTGTGGAGTTTCTGTTAAATTGACTGTCAGTGAGAAGATTCCTTATAAATTGTATTCTTTAGACTTGATTGAAAACCCCTCAAGGAATAGATTTTAATGAATTTTTTTAAAATTTGAAAGTTATTGTTCCGTTGGATCTAAAAATAGACCTGTTTTCCCCTTTTTTATTACACTTGCCATGATGTCTTTTACAGAAATGTCTTTGAAATAATGTCTCAGATGTGCATGTTGGCCAAGAATATATATATAATGTATGTGTATATCTATCTATCTATCTATCTATCTATCTATCTATCTATCTATTGATATAAAGAATATATATATATATATGGTAAATGAGAATTTTTAGTAAAATATTAAGACAAGAGAGGAAACTTTTGAGAAAATGGGAAGGTATAATTATACCAAAAATTCTGCTTTTGAAACTGGAAAGGTTTCCTTAAATAATTTTTTTCTATCCCTACTGATGCTGCTATTCTGGCCTGTGGAAAATGACACTAACTGGTCTTGACGTGATAGGATGAAGATATTCTTTATGACTACTAAGAAGAAGCTGGAGCTTCCCAATTATTTCTATCAACTGTTACATATTAAACTTCATTTCCAGCAGTTATATTTCATGGTGTGTTTCTGGGATCAGGGTCTGCATATCTCGTCTATTATTCTTTTCTGAATTATTTTATTTATAATTGTTACTTTTTAGTTCTGAAACATTACCGACATCTGCCAGTAGACTCTGCAAAGAAACTCAATTCAGTAATTAATTTCAAGGGAATGTTGAGCTACTCTTTGCCCAAACTCATTCTCTGGTTCTGGCTTTCCAGAGATATGAATTCAGTATATTTGAGCAGTGAATTTGCCTTAATTTCCAGATATGCATAAATGTGTATATATCAGCTTGGCAATCCAGCTCTGGCTTGGATCTTGGGAGATGCTGGTTCTGGACTTTTTCCTGACAGCTGACCCTGATTCATTAACCTGATCTCTTTGAAGTACCTTGGGATGCCTGGAAAATGTGTGTATATTGTTGTTTGCTTCCTATGTAAAATTATACCCTGAAGATGCTGTAGTTTGACATAGTGCTTTAGATTTTAACATGTTTGAGATATAGTCCTCATTTTAACTTACTCCATTGCTCATGTTTCTTTTGGAAAAGGAAAAAAATTATTTTGGAAGGCAAACTTCTTTTAGAAATTTTATTGTTTTCTCTTTCTAATTTTTTTTTCTTAAATGTCATTTTTCTAAGGACCTTTTTAGAGAATTTAAGACATTTTCTCATTCCTACAAAGATACAGGATCTGTATGAAATGAACCCCATTATAAGCCAGAGTATTACTTCATATAAAGTATACAGTATGTATGATGGACAAAAGAAATAGAATGACCTGTGGCACATGCTGTGTCAGGTATTTTTCTGTACTTAACGATCTATGGTCCTTTCCCAAAGATGACTATCATTATATAGGTGAGCTAGTTTTAAGTTCTAAATTTAATCTAATTCTAAAATTAATTCTAAAGATGAGCTACTCTTAATTTGAATATAGTGGTTTACATTTACATAGCAAATATTTTTCTAGTTTTAATTAATTAATCAGCCTTAGAATTGGAGGAGTTACTTTTTTTTTTTTTTGTGAGCTAATTAGGTGTAATCTCACTTTCTCTATCTCCATTACCTTTAATCAGCTTTCTGTGACCAGACAGCACTCTTAATTCAGTTATTTCACTTCCAAACTGTAACTGTGTTTATATATTGTAGGCATTTATAGTAATGCTTGGTCTTGCTTGCTTGCATGAGCCTCAGCATTTCCCCATAACCCTTCAAATGGATTTTGATTCCTGTGGTGATAATAAGAGTGGCAGAAACTGCTGCAGTAATGTGAACAGCAGTTTTATAATACTGTACATAAGAACAAAATATATCATGGAACAGGCTGCTGCTGGGGACTTGATCTGTTGGAAAGACTTGTTTCATGCACATGTTTTCATTCTCTATTTCTGACAGTTTGGAGTGACATTTCTAGGATTCCCGTCTCACCTCTCTACCTGTTTGGTAGAAGTAGTTCCATACCTGCAGGATGAGTTACACCTGCATGAGCTAGGAAATGAATCAAGCCTTGGTCTAACCTGCTCCCTTTGCACCCCTAACAAATCTTCCCTCTCTACTTTGATGAGCAAAAACCCATATGTTTCAGAAAACATATGGGATGCCTTAGTGTTTCGGAACACCTTTATTTTTTTCTGTCCCCTGCCCAAGCCACAGGGGCTATCTGGGGTGCTGTGGAGATGAACCTCTCCATTTTCCTCTGTTCTGCATTTTGCCCCAGAATCAAGTTTCTCTTACTGAATGGTCTCCATTGGCACAAGCACCAAGGAGCCAGCACCTGCTCCACAATGTGTCTGAACACAAGTGTTGGACCCAGAAATTAGTGAGTGCTGTTCTGGGTATTAAAGTGCTGTGAATCATGCTAACCCTGAGCAACATTTCAACTATTTAGATAGACAAATGTTAAATGATTTTTGAATATTATCCATTAATAATTTTAGGTAGGCAGTAGCAATTTAATTTAAATTAACTGTTATTTTTATATTATATAAAAAATAATAATAGTCCATGTTGCATGTGAAATCAGATGATTATTCTGATCTCAAATTATTTGGGTTGCATCATGCTAGGAGTTCAAAATAGAAAAGAAGTATTGAAAGTGGTTTAAGGATATGTATTTGTGTAAGACATGCTCATGATCTGCTGAAGAGGCATTCTCTTTGCTGCTGTTAAGACACTTTTTACTTTCACTAACTAAAGATCAGAGCAAACTATTTGCATCAAAGTTTCCTATTTAAAACAGTTTATTGATGGCAACACATTTGCTGAATTTGCAAGCAAGCACCTTCATGTAGCTATAGCAGCATGAAGTGTGCCTGCCTCTTATTGGAAAGCATCCAAGGACATCCTCAGCCTTTCAGCTTTCCTCTGTGGGGTGGGGTTTTTGTTGCTGTTGCTGCTTTTCTTCATTTCCTGTACTGCAGCGATTTCTAAATAAGTGCTGGTTGATTTCTTCATTTGTTATTTTTCTCTTCAAAGTTAGGATGTTTAGTGAGCCATTGAACAGATACATACTTTTTTTTCCTGGACAACTTAAAGTAGGATTCCCTTCCCTTCCCTTTCCCTGGTGGAAGTAGCTGCCAACAGGTTTTAGTGGCCCTCTGGAAGAACCCTGATAGCCCACATGATTTGTGATGGCCAGGGTACCAAAGGCTGCCTCTTTAAACAATACCTTGCACTTATTTGCAAATGAAGCCAGGTTGTTAATCAGAAATGGGCTGAAAAGGCAGCAATGATTCCTGCCTCCAGAGGAATGCATGAGGAGTTTTGAGGGGAGGAAAGGGCAAGGCTGGCCCCCATCAGGATTGGGGAGTGGGCACCAGCAGAGGAGAGCTGGTGGTCAGTGACTCAGCAGGGTGGGGTGAGCATCCATTCCCCAGCCTCCTCCCAGCCCCGAGCCTGTGAGGATTTCTGGAAGTCATTATGCCTTAAGGTTATTCAGTGATGGGCTTTCTGCGGCTTTTCTCCAAACTTCTCCCTTTCATCTTTACAAAGCCATTCAAAAATTGCCTGTAACTGGCACATGTGCTCTGTTTCAGAGATGGATGCCATTTGTGTCCAGTTTGAATACTGACACACCATTACCTGGTTAAAAATTTAAAGAAGAAGCTACCTTCTAAAGACACTTTGACATTGATTAAAACATTTGAATTTCATTTAACAAAGTGATTCTCAGTGACCTCTGTTTCCCAGATGATATGCCCCCTTTTTGTATGCAACACTTTGGTGCAAATTCATCAGTAAATCCTAAGCAAGTACAGAGATTACAATGAGGATTATGACATTATTTTAGGAGGTGATGCTGTCTGGCTGATGCATTTTAAGCACTTTTTCAAATCTCCTTCAGTTGTGCTTAGTGTCCAGTTCGTGATGCCAGGGAATGTATAACAGTATAGCTCTTTTATAAAATCAAAATTTTTGTGCAGTGACAGAAACACCACTTAATTAAGCAATAAATAAAATAATTAACATTGTGACATAGGTCTTGTACATGATCTCCACATTAGGCAGATGCATGTGTGGTCATGTTTAAAAACAGCTTTTTGTAATAGTGTAAAGAAGCACTGAGTTGTTGTGTGAATACATGTATCACGTTGAAATATCTAGTAGAAATAAAGGAAAAAAAAAAATCAACATTTACTATACCTGATCAGTATAGTAGAAAATAGTAGATTGAGAATGAATGGAGGGATAGCTTTTAATTCTATTATTTTGAGCAATGATAAAAATACCATCTTCAAGGCCCTTCAAGGGATGATTAGTTCTAGTTCTCCAATAATCCAAGGTTGTACTACTTGGAAGAGGGCTGTTGCAACAAAGAACCAGATCAGCCATTGCTCTGTCTGGATGAACCTTTCCAAGGACAGAATCTCTCAACCTGTTTTACAAAATATTCCAGTGCTGCTAGCAAAAATATTTTTCCAACTGTCCAACTTTACCTTCTCAAGCTTCTTTGTGTGGTTGTTTTCCTTGTTACGCTGTCTGACACTACCAAGAGGTGTTTGGTGGTGGTGTCCAAAGAATTGCCCTCCAAACAGTTGTAAGCAGATATTAAACACCTCTGTGGCTTCTCCCTTAACAAAATTATCAGGCCCAGCTCCTTCAGCCTCTCTACATAGGGTATGTGTGTTAGGCACCTTTGTTGGACCTTTCCAATTTTCTCTGCATCCCTGCTGAACTGAGGGTCTCCCCAGGCTGACTCAGCACAAGCTTCCCTTAGAGTGCTTCCCCTCCTCCGGATACAGTTCAGCACTTTGTCCTGTGCCCAGTGAGGGCTCACTTCTGCAGCATGGTGTCCTCTGTAACATCACAGGCATGTTTTCAAGGGCTGCTGCTTGGTGCGGTTTCAGTCAGTGCATGGAGTATTCCACTCTGGTTGCAGAACCCTGTGGTTTTCGCTGTTCAAGGTCATGACATTTCTGTTGGTTAACCCCCAAATTTATTGAAGTCTCCTGGACTGAGGCTCTGGCACTTATACTGTCAGCCACTCTGCCTAGCTCAGAGCTGCCTGTAAGTTTGCTGAGCCTGTTGACTTCCTATCTGAGTGGAGGTCAGTCTACCAAAGCCTGCTGATAAAGTCCATCCTGTTATTTTTATTTTTAGAGCTTCCTAGGATACTTAGCAATGCTTTTAGGAAAAAACCCTCCATGATATGTCACATTATTTTCCTACTCTTCTAAAAAAAAGGAAAGACTCAATAGTGAAGCTGAAGTTGGTATTTTATCCTTATGCAGAGATGATGTAAATATATTTAGATTGATGTATGAAATTTTGTAATACGTTTTGTTTCTTCTGAGTATGCCATTTTCTGTTCTCTTCATATCACTGACTGACGTGAACACTCTACCACTCTTATCTATGGTTTTAGATACAATTTACTGTGCTTTTGAACAAGAAGGGGTTGGTTTGTGGCAAAGCAGTGTGATGCATGTTAAGAAAGTATTTTCAGGTTACACTCTGAGTCTATGTGGAGAAATCATCATAGTTGGTCTTCCAAAATCTTTATTAGACACTTTAAATAGTTTCCACATATTTGTGAAAGTTTCTATAACTTCAGCTTCTATTTGACAGCTGCAGTGCAAATAAAGGACACTGACTGAATTTCTGTACCATGATAAAAATGTGGTCTAGTAGGATTTCAGTACTGGGAAAAAGGAACACATCTAATTTTTTTTTTTTTTTTTTTTTTTAAAGATACTATATCTCTTGAATGCTAGCCCCAAGCCAGACTCGTTATAGTTGCAAATTTTAATTTAATTCAGGGAAAAGAACTCTGGCAAAATATGAAAAGTTACTTTAATCTAATGTATTTGGAGGGGTTTTTTTTGTGGTGTGTTTTTTTGTTGTTTAACTCTTGTTATTTGAACCCATTAACTAAATGACCAAGTGGCTCCAGCTCTCAGTTTATGAGCTAGATGATGGATGCTGCAATTATTCTGAAATAAAGTGTTATTTTTTATAAGTTAAGAACTGGTGTTTTGTAAGTGAAAAAATGGTTGCTGAACATTAGGAGCATGTTAATGGAACCAGAAGGAAGATCTGCAGAAATTCAGAGGACGACTTTTGAGGCTTTCTGAAAGATCTTATAGAATGGAGCCCATTGACAGTCCCATGTTCACTCTCCCTGCTGATCACTGGGTTCACCTGGACATTTAAGGCAACTTTTAATCTTGTGGGAAGGACATGATTTGACTCAGGTTATTATCTCAGTCCAGTAAACTTAGCTGAAGAAAAGCTTCTATGCAGGGTTGAATTTTGTGGTGTGAGTCCACTTCTATTTAATTTAAAGATCATGGTCTTCCTTTAACCTCATCGGAAGAATGAACAAATCTGCTTCACTTTCCCCTTCAATTTCTCTAGATTTCTTCATGTGTTCAATGTGCAAATTAACATGAATGCAGACTAAGCAAGGAAAGCATTTTTAAAAGACTCTCCAAGAAATACAGCATACTGTGTAAGCACTTGTTTGCTGCCAGTAGATCAAGGCACAATAGTGGAGACCATGTACAAAGCCCTAGAATAATGTTAAAGAACATGAAGAAGATGACTACCCAGGTTCCCTCACTAAAGTACAAATTCATGGCTAGTCCTACAGGACTGTGTTAGAAATTGAATTATAATTTATACCTATATAATTTGAACAGTCAGTGTGGTTGCCATCCAGTATTTTTTTTTTTTGTGTGTGTGTTTTTTAAAGAAAAGCCCAAAGTGACAATTTTATTATGGTGGACAACTACAAGTTGAATGAGATGGCAGGAATTATCCTTCGGAGAATCTGATTTTATTCACATGGCAAACTTGTGAAACCCAAAGGACATGCTGTGCCTTGCCTCGCTACCAAAATCAACCGAACTTTGTTAGTTTAGATTGTAGATTGTTGTGGGATTTTTTTAGCAGAAGATGTAACCTCCCACCTTGTTTTTGAGAAGGAAATAGACTGATGTATTATTTGTTCAAGAAGGCAGCATTCAGTTTAAACAATTTCTTGCAGTGATAGCTTTGCTTGCAGCTCCTTAGAGCTACATAAATCCATGGAGGAAAACAATACCAAGTGGGAAGTGGGCTCTGATGATAACAGGTTCTTGACAGCAAAACTTCAAGTGAAGAGAAGGGCAGCAAGCAGGAGGAGCAGTAATATAGGTTGTAGGTTGGACTTGATGATGTTAGAGGTCTCTTCCAACCTCATTATTCTGTGATTCTGTAATACCGGGAAGATATTTGCTCTGTTAACCTTTGCATGGGCAAGAAGTAGACTCAGCCCTCCTTCACCTGAAAGTTTGTGGTCACAGTTGCTGCCTTGAGTGCCAGGATGAAAATACAGGTGGCTTCCCTTGGCACATGCAGGTGGCTAAAGGGTGTTTCTGAGCATGAAGGGAGCACGTAGGCTGCTGGCTGCTTGCTGGCAGGCCATGGTGGGCTGTTTTCATAAATCACAGCCTTGTGACACTGCTGCCAGTGTCACAGCAGTTTCTTCTTATTTTAGGCTGCTGAAAGGACTTGGCTTTGTGGATTTGCTAGTTACATGGATATCCTAAAATTGAAACCATACACAGTTATGTCATGTTAATATTTGGTTTGGTAATTTCTGTTTTGCTTTATACACTTCTAATTCAACACAGGAATACTGCATTCAGCTAAAAGTTTGTTGATTCCCTGTGAGCAAAAAAACGCAAACCAAACAAACTTCTTTTGAGTATTGCTCTCTTGTGTTCCAAATACCAGTGTTTGAAATCACTAACTACTTGTGGTAAGCCTCTGAAAATAGATGCATATAATGGAAGACATGTTTTTTAAATAAAAAGCGGATCTCTGTTATAGACTCTCCACAAAATATCAGGGACTAGTTTAGCTTTATGTTGGGGCAAGACCTTGGCCTTAAAAAGAGGCCAACTTGATACTTCATTGAAAATATTGAGATAACTTTAGAGTGAACCATTTATTTTTGATAAATCATGCAGAATCATAGAATGTGCCAAGTTGGAAGGAACCCACAAAGATCATAGAAGTCCAACTCCTGGCGCTGTGCAGGACACCCCAAGAGTCATACATGGGCCTGACAGCACTGTCCAAGCACTTCTTGAACTCTGTCAGGCTGGTGCTGTGACCACTGCCCTGGGGAAGGCTATTGCAGTGCCCAACCACTCTCTGGGTGAAGAACCTTTTCCTTATATCCACCCTAAACCTCCCTGACAACTTCAGGCCATTCTCTCATGTCCTGTTACTGTGCAGCACAGAGAAGAGATCAGTCAGGACAATATTTACCAGCTTCCAGTCAGCTGGACCTCTCTGGATTCCCAAGACTACTCAGAAATCATCAAGAGAGGTTTTGTGATGATATCAACTAGCTCTTTGAGATTAATCCCATCTTTTGGATGAATCCCATCAGGTTACATAGATTTGTTGGGGTCCAGCTGGAGCAGCAGAAAATCTGCTGGTGAACTTGGTTAATAGCAATTGCCCTAGAGCCATCTTGACATCATGGAAAAAAGTCCTCCAGAAATCAAAAATGAATCTTGCTGTCCTTCCACCAGAATAACTTTGACCTCATTAATATTTTTACTTTGGCAGTCTGAGCATAGTGGGGTTGTGACCCAGCTTAGAGGTGTTAGCTGCTGAACCCCCAAGGGAAATCCCTGATCCTCTGAGCCTTCTGTATTTGCTGGAAAAACTCCTTCTGGGAAAAAGTGTGTGTTGCAGGGATTACAGATCAAGTGTCACTGAGCTTCACTGTGGATTCTGCCAGCATTCCAGCAGCAGGACACCACGGTGATCTTTGTCACAGCTGCAGGGATTCTTGTCACAGCCACAATAGTAATCCTTGTCACATCCAGTGCTTTTTGTCACAGTGCTGTGAAATAATCACAGCAGCTGCAGCATTGGCCAGCTCCATCAAAGCCAAGCCTGCTGGTAACCCAGATGTAGTATGGGATCTAAAGTCATCACCTGCTACATCACTGTGTTGGTTTTTGGGAACTGAGTCCCAGATGAACCCCTTTGCCTGGAGAGATGAAACCATGAGAGGGGGCAGCTCTGCCTCCATGGGCCCTGTGAGTCTGACCTGTGAGGAAGGGTTTAATGACCTAGAGATTCAAAACTTGTTACCATGGGGCATCATAGCAATGTAATGGATTTGAAACATGGAAAAAAAATTGCCCTGGTGTTTTGTTCCCTCATGTGTATATACTACTTTCCAATCCAAAGCTTGCCCTAGCTTGCCTGTGGCATTACTGAAGCACCTTTGTGCTTCTTCTGACTTCCACAACCTCTTGAAGTATGAAGTACTTCATAGTTCCCAACCTCCTTTTGGCTCTCACTAGGTAAAGGGATATTAAGGGACAGATATTAGACTTCCTAATGTTATACAGGTACACTGGTTTTGATTCTGAATCCAGCTCTTGGTTTATGTCAATCTTGCAAAACTGAAGGATGTGAAATTGGGTAATACACATTTATGAATTCATGTGCCCAATGCTACCTGCCCTTTACAATTTGCATCTTTCCTGCTCCCACAGGACTGATTATAAAGACTGTTAAAAAGGCACTTAATGGTATGTTAAAATCTTAGGGCTTTAGGTCATGACTTAAACTGTAAAAAGAATTCCTAAGTGCACAAGACAGTCCATTTCTAATGTCATTGGTAGTAATTTCCTTTACTGACTATGGTGTACTGTAAAACAAGTTTTATTAACCTCAAAAGTAAATGTCCTTAATGTGTGTGCGCACTGGATAGTTTATAGGAGCTGTGCAGCTAGGTGTGTTTGTCTGGCAGTGTCCTGCTTTCACCTGTACTTCTCTCAGTATTGCAATGCAGTGCTGGGAACCAGCATATCAAAAAGCATCTCTAGAGTATTAGCAGCTGTTGGGGGCAGCCACATTAGCCACAGATTTCACTGTCTGGAAATGAACAATAAAAAGCAATCCTCTTGATAACAGTCATTCAAGTGGCTTCTTTATCTAACTGAAAAGATCTTTCTGCTTGATTCTGTATTTAATAGTAGTATTAAATTAAATATTAGTATTAAATATACAGTAAATTCTGTTTATAAACATAGTATTTTTATATTTCCTTATAAAAAAGATTCAAAGTACTTTCATTTCACTCTTGAAAGTGATTTTTTAGAAAATTATATAGAATATTAGCAAGGGATATATGTATAGTACTATAATTACTATGGGGAAGTGAATAATTTTTTTCCCCTGTATTTGTTAAAATCTTATTTACTGGGGAATTCTTTTGATTCTTCTTCTAAAGGATATTTTCAGATTGAACCCCCTCTTTTTTCTTATGTGAGAGGCAGCCAATACTGCTGTGCATGCTCAAGATGCTCTGAATTAATCCTGTGTTCCCTAGCAGCAACTTCCCATTTCTTTCCTTATCTTGTTGAGGTGCTAGGAGGGTTTGATCTGAGGCACCATTAGTAGAACAGACATAATGATTGTATCAGCTGATTAGAGGCACCTAATGTATTTTCTGGACATCAGTTACTATCCCTTGAACTATTACTATCCCATCAGTAATGGGGTAGTTCAAGGCAATACTTCATGAGGCTTAGAGTTGACTAAGAAGCTGGAAATCTGTCATTTTGCTTACGGCACTTAGGCAATTTTTCCATGTCCTCATTGTACTGTGAAGGGTCCCTGGTGGAAAGCTAGCTCATCTTTCAATTTAGGTTTACCCATGTCTTTGGTGCAAGTGCCACAGCTTGGTGGTATTGGGTACTCTGTGGGCAGTTACACTGCCCAGGCTAGACTGGGGCTCTCCCTGCTCACATTACATTCATTTTCCTTTGCCCAAGCCATGAGCTGGTGGCTGCTGCCATGACTTAAGGATAATTCAGTGTGTGGGTGTGGTTATTGGAGCTATGAATCAGTGTGGCAAGTTCAGCACATGGTGGTTTCAAATTTATTCACAGCTATACTAGGATTTCCCCCCACTTTTGTTTGCTTTTGTTTTTTTGTTTGTTTTTTTTTTTTTTTTTCCTGTGGAGCTATATTAATTACCAAGTTATTTTAAAATTATTTTTAAATTTGATGATGCTACTTTATTTTATTGCATCTATTTGACTCTTGTCAGAACCACTTATAACAAAATAACAAAAACATAATTTAGTAGAGGATATCAGCTCAGCTGCTCTATGAAAGCATTATTTAAAGGGCCGCTCTTGGCATGCAGTGAATATTTAATCATTGCCTTTATTTTCTGCTCTCATTTTCAATTCAGTTTTCAATTTATAGGTTTTAATTATGTAAAAAAGACAAAGATATGCTGTTTTCTTCTTTCTATTTAGTTTTTCTAAGACAGACTAATTTGAATTTGTCACTGAAACTTTACTTTTACTATATTTGAGTTGATTTTAGAGTCCTTTCAAAGTCTCAGAATTTATATTATATTTAGTATTTTTATATCTGGAAAAGTACTGAGTCAAACCTTGATGTTGTTAAATTAAATAGACCAGTTGCCATTAACATTTGTAATGCTAGGATTTGCACATTTGTTTTTAGATAGGTTCGTAAATTCATGATAATACAGGATTTTTATTGCAAATGATGTCATGTTAGTACTTTTGATTACTTAAGGCAGCCTTTGTAAAGTTACAGTTAATTTATTGATTACTAGCAAATAAAATTACTTGCTTCAACAACTTAGGATTGCTATTTCAATTTCAAATTCTATTGGAAACAATGTATGTTTAAAATATATTTTTAATACCTGTCATCTCCTGCAAGGAGATCCTTCATTTAAGGATCAAATTTTAGTTCCAATTAAGATTTTCCTGAAAACTCTCTAAGTTGTTAAACCAATAACATACATGGGTTTGGGGTTTCTTTTTCATAAGTTAGAAGATTAAACTAAGTTCCTCTAGAAGGAGATGAGACATCTAAGTTCAACTAACCTTTTGCTCTGCACTATGCTGGATCCTAACAGCATCAGGATCACAATGGCCTTTAGTCCTTTCATGATCTAGCTGAATGTACAGGTAACAAATCAATAGCCTCAGATAGTAACATTTTCTATCTGATTCCTGCTACTTCAACAGTGAAATTCGATTTCCATAGAATACCAAAAAAAAAAAAAAAAAAATTGATTATTCAAAGAGTCCTATGAAACTAATGTCATTATACAGCCTGTAACACACTCCCTGACTCCTGAGGTTTTTTTAACTGCTGTTGTGATCTGGTGGGAGCAGTTTAGTTTCTATCACACAGCTGCCATCAAGCCCTTTCTCTCAAGAAAGTTTTCTCCCAGACTTTTTTGTTATGCAAAAATGCAGGAGAGGGATTGGAGCATCCTTTCTTACACTTTACACTCTGAAGTAAACACAAGTGTGCAGCCTCGAGTGAATAAAGTCCTAAAGAATTGGGATGGTACCTCTGCAGTCCAATTTATTTAATTTTACCTCCTTTGGCAAGGTTTAACATGGTGAATACTCCAGTTCATGACTGGGCTGTGTGAAAAGTAACATTCCCATCTGTTTAACTACAGCTTGAATTTAGTAAGATGGGCAGTTGTCTTGCCACATGTGGGCTTTTTCATGGACCCTAGTGTGATTTTGCCTGGCCCTTTGAGTTAATTCATAGTACACTACTCTTCCTGTTCTGTATGTAGGTGTGAAGCCATGGCTTTATGCTACCTTCGCATCCAAGAGACTAAGGAAGCAGAGCACTGCTTACTATTTTTCTGGCATAAAAGGAGAGCTCAGAATGAGCAGAAATCATAATTTAACTTGTATTAGGTTTCTACTTGCATTTTTCATCACCTGAAAAAATCGTCTTCGCAAACTAACTTTTTAATGAGAAAGATTCTAGTGTTGCTGGTAGCAATGACTGTCTAACTACCTATAGCACTTCTTGTTAGTTCATTAAAATACTAGCCCTCCTAATTACATCTGCATGTCTTTCCATAATTTGCTGCATGTCTTGCCATAATTTGTACAGACATCAATAATTAAATGGGTGATAATCTGTCAGCAGAATTGCAAAAGGCCTTGGTCCTTACATACACAGGCCCTCGGGCAGTATTTACAGTCCTCTAGTAGTATGTTGCCTTTCTTACTTGATTTTTAAGTGAATAGGAGACACTGTTGATGATATTAACTTCATAAACAGTCCGTTGTGGAATGGATGAAGACACTTTGAGATGAATATAAGCAATCTGTCTCCTTGCTCCCTAGTTATTGCAAAGACAAATCTTATTTCTGGCTTAGTTATTCAAAACTGTCTCTGTCCTTACTTCACTGATAAGTAATTTTAAAATCTGAAGTGAATGTTATTTTTTCATCTCAGATCTCTTTGTGATGCTTGGCTGGCCAAAAGATGGTAACTAAACCACATATTAGGTACATGCAGCATAATTTCTAATAGTGCAGTGGTGAAGCTGGGGAATTGGTGCTCACCCTCTGAAGGTCAGAGCACAGATTGAGTTGCACAACTGGAAGTATTCAGCACTTACAGTGCTGCTTTAAGTATGTTTACCTGTTTTCTCTTTTATATGTTCTTCTCTTAAGACAGCTAAAAATAACCCATCCTAATTTATTTTCTTTCTTTTAATTTTTTTTTAACCTGGTCTTTGGGTTTAGTGTAATTTTACCTCTTTCATACTTTTGTGACTTAAATGATTTAAGTCTCTATTTCACCTGAGAAATGCCTCCAAAGGCATCCATTTAAATATAGCAATTCTGGTTCATTGGCCTCCAAATAATTTAGAGAGAAACTATCCATCATTAGATGAAATTTTGCACTCTTATCAGTGCAGTGCTCGCTTTCTGATCATCTGAAAAGCTTTCAGACTCTCACCCATGAGTTATGCAGCCATCACTGCTCATTTTCTAGCAGAATCCCTGTGTCTACACGTGCTCCAGGCTCACCAGCTCCTCTCTCAGTCTTCCCTCAGAGCAACACAGGGTAATTATCTTTCTAGCTCATTTGGCTTAACACATTTAAGACTGTACTTGAAGAGCAAGGTCTCAGCTTTACAACTGCATCATTATCTTCTGAAACATTTTTTAGATGTTCCATTTTAGCACTACATTATACATTCTGTCCTCAGAACAAGGGAGCAAAACTGGAACAGGGAGAAAGGAAAGCACCTGCTGTTTTGAGTTAGTGTTCCTACCGGGACATGTCTTTGACTCAGGGTCAGGTGAAGGTAGTGCAAATGGTGCAGGAAGGCACTTTGCTGAGTTGGAATGAAATATCACTAGCTGAAAGAGTAGTTTCTGACCACCTGCGTGGACAAAGTGATTTCGTCTGGGCTGCTGTTGGAATTGTCCTTGCGTGGTTTGGCAACTGTTTGCAGCATCCTTATTATGTTATTTCAGTTTGTGCACATGTTGTGAATAGAAAGAAACTAGGAGAAAATAAAAAGCAGATCTTCTCTGCCAGAAAAGCTTGATACCTATGGCAGAATCCTCCAAATTGTCGCTCTTTTGCAAAGGGGCAATCATATGTTGTCTGAAACAAACAGTGGTGATAAAAAACCTGAGAAAACTTAGAAAAGAACATGTATTGAAAAAATACAATTATTATGGTCTAAGAGTTTTCATAGTGGGCAAAACTATGTACCTTATAAATTCTAGTATTCAACTTTTAAATCACATTTCTTTAAAAGTTAATTTATTCTGGGGAATATCTGTTGCTTATTTCACAAATCTGTCTATATTGTGAGCTTTAGTGTTGTCCTGAGTTTCATATTAACTATATAGGATCATCACTATATTTTTTAAAAAGTCTCCATTAAAAAAAAAAAAAAAACCAAAAAAACCAAACCCATAGTATGAATATATTAGCTGTTAACTGTACTTAAAAGAGGTCTTCTGTGTCTCTCACAGGCTTTATGAATTGTTATGCTTGCAGTCCTTTCTGCTATTTATTTACATGTATTGAAGTGACCAGATAATTTATCTGGTTTGGAGCTCTTTTCTTCCAGCATATTCAGAGCTTATCAGTATCACTAATAGAAAAGCAGAAGGAGACTCATCCGTTAAATCCTAATCATCTTGATAAATGAGCAACAGAGCCTGCCAAGCAGCTAATGTAACATGGCATACAGACCATGATATTAGGCTTAAGAGGTTGGTTTGGCAGGATTTTTGAGTATAAGTCAAGTGACTTGTAAGGAGACAATACATAAAATATATAGCCTGCCTCAGTATTTTCCTCAGTACTCACATGGAAGTGGCAACAGAATTCCTGCTCTTCAGTTCAACTCTTAAACGAGCTTGCTTGCCTTCTTGACATCGAAACATTGGTGTGAAAAATTAAGATTGGGTGCCTGGGTGATGAGAGAATGAAGAAGATTGCTCTTCAAATGATGCTGAGATGGATATGCAATGGAGCAGAACCCTTGTCAAATGATTGGTTCAAAGCAAAACACAAGCTCAAAAACATTAGCTGTTAAAAACCCGTTTTACTGCCTGTGACTCCTCACTGTGCTTCAGATATATTTCATATCAGGTTTTAGGATTTACCATTACCTAGACTACCCCGGCTTCCATCGGTTCAATGCCTACAATACTGATTGTCTTTGTATAAAATACCTTCATCCCCTCAAAGTTATACATCTAGAAATTGCAATAATGTTAAATAAATAATATTATAATATTGAAGGCAAAAACTTACGGGATTACCTAACATTTTCGCCTATGACTGTCAACAGGAAGGAACTTGTATTTTGGCTTCCTTAATGAAGTATATGTTGGCTAAGATGGATTTAGCTACTTGACTGTGTCATGATAGATAAAGATTAGAACTGTAAAAATTAAATACTAGGCACTTTATTAATATTTTTCTAACTAGAAGGAGCAGCAAAAAAGTTGGGGTTTCTACATCAGGTTGATATAATAATGGATTTTGAAAATTCCCCTATTTTCAATTATTTTTACTTGTTCTTTTCTCCTTTTTTGGTGAGGCTTGCTTTATTTTTCCAGGGATCAGCTGAGTAACACTCGTGCAATATTTCTCCCTGGCAGTGGTGTCCCTTGTTCAGTGACACTGTGTGTCCCATGAGGTCAGTTCCACTAATGGTCTTATTGCAAAAATTGCTCAAAGTGTATATTAGAATTTTTTTCCATCCTAAAATTAGTCTAAGACATTTCAAATACTTGGTCTTAAAGGCACAGCTGATTCATGTGGCAGCTTTTCAAGGCAGAAATGGCAGTAATGTGCCTAAATCCTGTTTTCCTGATGTTGGAAAAGGACACTGAAAGGATGCCTTTTGAAAATGCTTTTTCTTTTGGCCCCAATTTATTAAGTATTTATTTGCTTAAATACTGCCAATGAAGTATTAGCTAGTTGTAGTGCTTGGCTGAATTATGAGTAAGATGAGCTAAAAAAGCATTGTTCTTTCATGTTTCTTTGTGTCATTCAATAGCTCTGATCTGACTTCTAAAATATATTTGCACATTTTTCTCAGAGTTTCATGACATCATCACACCTGTAGATTTAGGGGTCTGATGCAAATGATGATCTGATTCTGTTAAAATGATTAGTCTGCCAAAACATGAGCAACATTTTATATTCTCTCCATCTCTTACATGGCTGGATAGATTCCAATATTTTATTTATGTTATGGACTTTGTTTTGAATCACATTCTTTTGTTGAATGCATGAAGGTTTTATGAAACTTTCTTCCAGTATATCAATTTTGGGAACAGCTGGTCTCTCTTCCTTAAGCACCTAATACTTTTCACAAACTTTTGGCTATTTTAAAGAGCAGTACTGCTGGGTTTTGGCATCACTTTAGCACTGTGTTGTTTGTAGTTCATTGCCTGCACAAATAGAAATGAAAGAATCTTGGGGTGAGATAAAGTTATTAATTAATCCCCATCAAAACTTCATTGAGCTATTTACATATATAATTTAGGTCAATGTAGGCTTTCATTTAATTCATGCCTTTATGTAACAATTTATTTACAGTCTGCATATTTACTTCCATGTGCTTCACTTGTGAGCTCTAAAAAGTGTGACTCAGAGATATTGCTTTCATTTCAAGTGGAAAAGCTATTGTAGTCCCTACAGATAATTGCCTAACAGTTGTTTTCAAAACAGATGAAAATACAAGAAAACTTCTCTACCATGCAGCCAAATATTTCATACAGTATATAAAGTTTTTACTCCTACTTTGGTACAGAATGTAAGAAATCATCTTAATTTGCTACCAGCATGCTGTGTCTCAAAAAAGTTGTGCTTTGTGGACTAATCAAAAATCTTAGCTGAAATGGTGAGAATGAGGGTTTTTATGGATTGCTATATGGACAAAAGAGATTTTTTTCTTCTTTAGTATTAAAAAAAGTCATCCAGTGATTCCATTGAAAATATTTGGTTGGAACACTGATACAGAAATATTGCACTGAAACATAAACAGATGATGTCAGAATGACTGTAATAAATGCAATTATGCGTCAACCCACAATAATCTTAAATGAAATATTTTATTGTGTTATGTTTATTATGTTAATAACTTTGGGGACTAGACTGGTTTCTTCTTAG
This sequence comes from Onychostruthus taczanowskii, assembly GCF_017590055.1. Lineage (NCBI taxonomy): Eukaryota > Metazoa > Chordata > Aves > Passeriformes > Passeridae > Onychostruthus > Onychostruthus taczanowskii. The sequence continues at coordinate 9,221,426 of NW_024499351.1, forward strand.
GTCTTTCAAGTAAGAGTTACTCTGTGCAACAAGATGTCTGCAATATAAAGAAGGTGGAATGTGTACCAAGGGATATTTCTGAGGGCTTAAAACCATTTGAGATTTATTAATTTTCTGGAGTTGGGTTAACATGGTTCCATGAATAGGCACAAGGCCTGAAGAGTGGGATTAGGAAGGTTTCCAGAGGCTCTGAACTCATGTCAAGCAAAACTGTCATGCCAAGCAGCTAAGTCAACTGAATAGGGAAAAGTCTTGGAAGTGCTTTATCAGCGCATAATGTTTGTAAATTTTGTTCAATTAATTTACAGCTGCAGGGCTCATGAGGCTGAAATTAAAGTTTTGTAAAGTTTTGATAAGGAAGCAGCCAAAAACCAACAAAAAAAGTTTGATTAGCTCTGGATGGTTTTTAACAAGTTGGCAGGGGAACAAAATTGCAAGCAAATATTGCAGAGGAAGGTGCACGCAGTCTTGGGACCTGTTGTAGTCAGCTGGGTTGGTAGCAGAATTCCTGGCAGCACCCTTCATGAAGAGCCTGCAGGTATGCTTGGCATTTGCTTTCCTTTCTGCCAGTAGGTGCTCCAAGGAAAAGCCATGTCCCTGAGAAAAGCTTCTGGACAGTACTTTTAGTGCTGTCAAAAGTACTTACAAATAAACATTATGCTTTCAATTCCTGTTATTTCTATGAAACGATTGAATAGAATTTACTTCAGACAAAACATGAATGAAAAAGATATGCCAGAAGAAGCCTAAGGTGCTAACATATGAGCTTTACACAAAATACCTGCACCTCTGTTGCAGGCTTGAAAATTACTGTGTCTTGAGATGATATTACCCATGTCACTTCTTATTTGGATTTTTTTAGGTTTTTTTAGTTTTTTTTTTTTTGGTTGTTGTTTCTATTCTATTCTATTCTATTCTATTCTATTCTATTCTATTCTAGGGAGGATATCAGGGAAACTCTCAATGTCTCCAAGAGGCCTTTGAATAAATCTTGGCAAGATCACAGTCTGGGCTGCTACCCCATTTCTCTGTTTCTTGTGGCTGAGTTAGGGGAGGTGGTGTTGCCTATTGATATCTTACTTCTGTCCCTTATGTAGGCTCATGATAGAGCAGAATTTTGGAACCAAACTTAGCCTGAGCCTTTCCTTTCATATGCAACATGTGTTGCTGAGGTAGCAGTTTCTATTCCTTTTAGTTGTATGTATTCATTACTCATATTTGCATTATTGAAAAGAGCAGTATTTTTGGGGTTTTATTACATTGTTAATTTTTAGACTTAAGTTCCCCTTTCTCAGTATTGTTTCTTAAAATAAGAATAACCAAGTGAATTATCCAGGCAGCTTTTACACTTCCAGTGATTGTGAAATTTATTTGCAACCTTCTGCCAGTATATCTACAATGAAAAAGGAAATTCCATTAAATCAAATTATCACATGAGAACCCATCTGCTTTTGCTGAAATATTTTGATTTATTTTGGGAAAATCTGAACAAAATGCTTCACTTTCAGTCAGATCACTTCTAAAGCAAACAATTCAGTTTGTCAACAGCATCTTTTAAGGGAATGAGTGCTGTGGGTTTGATACATCCCAGTCATGCCAAAGTTGTGGCAGATGAGAATGCTGATCTCTCTGGAAATGGGAGCTGGACAAAATGTAAATTCCCTTTTCTGTGATTTTGGGAGAGATCTAAAGGCAGCAGGGAGTTACTGGAGGTGGGTTTTTTTTGCTGTGGTGCTTTTTCTACAGAGGGCACAGCTGCCTGGGTGCCCTGGGGAAGCTGCTGTCCCACTGCAAAGCCACCACCAGGGATCCACCAGGCTAAGTAAAAATTCGCCCTAAAGTAACTTGGATTGGACCCAAACGCCTGTGAAATACTTCAAATTAGTTTCTGAAATTACAGATTAGGATCCTTCCTGCAATGCTAATGGTCTGGAAGAACTTGAAAGCTTTGCAAGTGTAAATCGTGCCATGCACTATGGTTATTTAACTTTGAACCCATTTGTGGTTGGATTCTAAATGTGTTTTGCAATGCCACTTCTATAAAAGTTTGAAAAGAAGCAAGTCTTCCTTTATTAAGTAATGTTTCCTTCATAAATTCTGCTGACATTTTAGGATTGGAGGAAAAAATGGAGACAAGTAGCTTTCAGACTTCCTTCTGTCTTAGAATGACACTGTGACCAAGCTCCCAGACTTTCTGGTGGGGCTTGCATGAGTTTTTTACACCGGGGTAGCAGGTGAAAGGCATCTGGGTTTGTACTGGGGGAGTTTATAGAAAGTCTTAAAGGAGGTTTTATAAGGTTTTCCTGAAACTTTCTTGACTTTTAAAATGTCCTCTACCCAAGTTCATGACTGAGAAATGTAATATATGGATGAGCATTCACTCCAGTCTACCTCTGCAGTAGAGAGGAGATACCAGCAGTTGATTATCCCAATGGCTTGGTATGACCATTTTTGGCTCTATGTGCTATTTGCTCGGTTGCATTCCAGTTTTCTTTATTTTCTTCTTAAAATACCTCTGTGGATTGTTCTAGTGTAGTTTAGAAGTTGGCAGAGCACTGTCTTAAAAATGAAACCTGAAAGTTTTGGTACAGTGGTACAATCTTATCCACTGCTTTTCAGTGTCACTAAGAACAAAGAAATCTTGCTGAGCTACAAAGCTGCTCACTTAAAATTGAGTGCTGTATTTATGTGAAGTTAAACACATTCAGTGTCAAATTTTGCATAAGATTCAGATTTTTCTATCCTAACTTTGCATTAAAAAAGCCCATATTTTTCCATCTTAACTTTGCATGAAAGAAATAAAGCAGAATCTTTCTTTGAAGTCTCTGAAAATATTTGGTTTTATACTCATTAATGTGTCAATATATAGATATCTTCTGTTCTTTAAAAACAGGCTCACAACTCCCATAATTCTTTTGGTTTGTGTCTCACTCAAGAGACAATAGGTTTCCTAAAAGATAGCCATGACTCCTGGATCACAGCACTAAACAGAGATGATTTTTCAATGTATTGAGATCAGCCTGTTTATTTCTCTGTCAGGAAAATAAATTATATTTTTATATAGGATTCTTAAGTAATGGTCAAAGAAAACAGCAAAACTTCTGGGAGTTGCATCTATTATTGAGAATCTCAGAGCTTTTGAAAGCATTAGAATAATAACCTGTTACAATAAAGCTATGATATACCTAAGCCCTCTCTTCTTAAAGGGAACTTGATTGATCACTCAGGTGTAAATATATGTCACAGACATCAGTTATTTATATATATATACAGTGATTCTTATTATACACAGTGATTCTTTGAAATGAATAAAGCTTTAAAACAAAGATATTTAAAAAAGCAAATCAGGAACTGTTTGAAATGCTAGGAGTCATGGGAAAGATGGACGTGGTCACATAAATAGTTGATCTGGATTTAAATGAAATGATTTTATAGCAGAAACAAAGGAATATTCTATGCATTATGCTAAAGATATTATGAGATAAAAAAATTTCTATACTTCCACAGTATACTTGCTTCCTGCTAGCAGCTGTAATTTGTTCGTGTGGGATCTGTGCAGTCAGTCCATTTTTGAGTCTGTATTATTATTCCCTATATTAAAAAATGCCCATGTGCTGTTAGCTTCTATTTTGGGGGAAGAAAGTGAAAACTATTTCTGTGAAGTCTAGCCTAGAGACTTGGGAGGCATTTCTGGGCATTTAAATTGATTGTATTTGTCCATAGCATTCATCATGGCCTAGAAAATAAAAGTTGGGAGGAGCAGGAGTGGGTTTCTTCTCAACTTATCCTGAGATATGTGTCCTGAAGAATTTTACTTCAGTTGGAGACTGATCATATGACTGAGGTCTCTGAATCTCTCTGATACGCAGGTCCTCTCAGTCTTAGGAGCAGCAAGTATTTGAGAAATACTCTTCCTTTATACGTTAAGGTCTGAGGGATGCAGTTACATTCAAACAGGTACTGTCTTTGTACAATTGCATTTATCCTTTTGTTGTATTCCCAGTTCCGTCTAGGCTCTGCACTGCTCATAGGCACTGTTTTTTACCTGGCTCTGTCTCTCCAGCCATCCAAATACCTGGGGGTGTAAAATAAGCCACCATTAGTTCCAGTCCACTGTTTGTGTCCGTGGTGTGCTTCCTGTCAGTGCAAGAACATTATTTGATTGAGGCTGATTTTGAAAACAAACTTGCTTGGTGAGGAGGTGCTCAGTGAGGCTTCCCGTATGAGAAATGTGCATCTAAGGGGTAAACAAGAACAGAAAATAAGCAGTTGGAGTGTTGTTTCAGGAAACTGGTTTATTGATTAATTATGGAAATAATACTCTAAATGCGGTAAAACTCTGATGGGCCAAAAGCAATAGTTGAGAAAGCTGATCTTCCCAGAATTGGCTGACACATGGGATTGAAGCCTAATGCTTGTTTCTGGTTAACTTATAGCTAAGACTTCACCCTGTTTCAAAGCTTGTTTAAAAGACATTGAGTTTTTAAATGAGATTTCAGGAAATTACTGTGTTTTTCAGTCATCCTTTTTACTTTCTATGGTTTTGTAACCTACGAATAATATGCTCTTACAAAAAATAGCTGTTCACAAATGGTAGATAATGTGGGAGAGATATAGTGGCCTGTAAACTTTCTTCTAGAGAAATTTCACTCTCAGTTCAAGGAAGTCTGAATGACAAGACGATAAGCTATGGCCAGGGTGTGTTTATGAGTACAGAGATCTTCCTGCTATGGGAGCACTTGACAAGAAACAGAGAAGGCACGTGAAGAGCTAAACTTGCAGTAAGATTGTTTACATCTCCCAGACTACTTCTCTCCTCTGCCTATGCAGACATTTCTGAATTTTCAGTCTTTATTCCTCTCCTTCATTTTATGTAGTTTAGTACAGGACTGCTTATGGCAATTTGCTTTTTATAGTGGAAATTTTTTAGTTGTGGTCTGTTATGAGACAAGTTTCCTTAACTAAATTATTTTCTTGTGTCTGTGCAGTATTTGCCCTGCTTCAAGTGGGGACCAAAGGAAGAGATATACCTCAAATAAATTTCATGTCTGCTGCAATATTTCTTCTTTGTTTTGCAAAAAAAGACAGTGTTGTGTAGTAGTAGTTTAAACTTCTAGTAGTTTGTCTTGGAAAGAAGAAAACAAATATTAACAAATGCTTTATTCTTATTATTCTGTAAATTATCTAGATTTGCTGACTTCTCTCTCAGCATTACTAGTTTAATCTTAACTACCATAAAAATCTTTGGCTTCTTCTTAAAATACATCTTGTCTCCCCACTATGGAATCATTTGCACTACTTCCTCAGGAATATTGGCCAAAATCCCTGAAAGGCAGCTTGGAATAAGAGTCATCTTTTGTAGTGGCAAGAGACTGCAGAAATGATCAGCACTCAGTCAATCAAAAAGAACGTTCAGTTCATTGTTGAAAAGAGAAAAAAGTGTGCAATCTTTGGTGAATCTTCCTGGTTTCTAAATACATTAATTAATATGATGAATTGCCGCTCTTTCCATTTAATCGTTCATTCACAGAGCAAAGCACAAAGTCGTTGGCAGAGCAGTGTGTGCATGTGGTGGCCCAGCAGACCCAGGGAGGTCAGGCTGGCCCGTGCTCCTCAGGGGGATCGCGCGCGGTGCAGAGTGGGTGCCGGACCTCCTGCTCTTGCTGGGAGCAACTGGATTGCTCTTAAAAGGCACAGAAATGGGCATGCCAGAAAGAAAGCTAGATTGGCATTCAAGAGGTTAATTGGAATGGGAAAGAGCAATTAAAGGGACGTGAGGAAGTCTTCATAAAACTGTAATTGAGCGCTCTTCATTAAACAATCTCATTAAATGAGGCAGAGGACTTTTTGTTGTTGTTGAAACTCTGAATTTCCTATTAAGATTGTCTAATCAACTTTCTGAAAGGGGAGTTATTACAATACCATAACTTCTGAAACCTTTTGTTGTTCTCAAGACACTGCAAGGTATGTTTTATGTGGATTTTCTTTGGCATCAAAATGGAGAGCTGGAAGCAATAATATTGCTTGTGTATGACTGCCACTAGTCCATTATTTTTATTTGCCCCACCTATGAGACAAATGAAGGTTTAGCTCCTTGTTTCAGTAATTGCATCCTTGTATTATGTAGTGTGTGGTAATGTGGCTACACATACAGAATACAAATCAATACCTTAATAGCAAGTAACAGATGGATGGCTCCTGCAAGAGAACTTTGTTGTCCATTTATTGATCACAGTTATGTTAACAGAGACATACCATAACTACCAGTGCCAAAATAAACATCAGTTTAAATAGTGGTCCAGTGAGAACAGGATTCTTGTTGGTTTACTTCCTGAGTGCAGTCTTGTTAACTGCTAGACTGATTCTTAAATTCTCTGAATTTAAACAAAGAGCAGGGACTCAGAGAGACATTAGTGTTGTATAAAATATCTTAAATATTGTAAAGAATTAAATCATTTAAATCACAACAAATAAAACCTGTTATGTAAAAATATTAATTAAAAAGAGGCACAGTGAAATGCTGCTGATTTAAAAGCAACCAAAAAAGAAGTAACAGCTTTGCCTAATGTGATGCTGTTCATATTCCTGCTGTATATTGTTGTTTCAATGATTTCTGTTGGTTTTCTTTTCTACCTCTGTATTTAAGACCCACAGAACTGCATGTGCACATGGAGAGAGGATAGCAAAACTCAGTGTGCACCAAGTATTGCTGTTGTAGAAAGTAAGCAAAATGAAAGCAGATTGAAAAGCTTCATATTTTACTAATTCCCTTTCCATGACCCTGGGTACTGTATGCTGTAGTGGTAAATGCCCACACAGTGACTAGGTTACAGATTATTTTTGGTGTTATTGATGTCCTTCCAAAATCTGCTAAAGTGATTTACACATGTGAGTGTGTGACACGCATTTTGTGGATATGTTTATGCTCTCATTTTGGCTCAATCTCTGTTTTGCACCGTGGGCCCAGCTCTGTGATTGTCCAGTGTCAGTTGTCTTCTGGCCTCCTCTTGGCACAAAAACAACTTGTTCTCTTTTAGAGGAAACTCTGGCTGCTGAACACAGATATATTGACATATTTTCCACATATCCACTGGGGCCTGCTTTCTACAGAGCAGTGTAAATATAACCAACCTGGAACAGCATGGATGCAAGCCAATACATGCCTTTTGCTGCCAATTTTTGTTCTATATTGCAAAAGCAGGTTTGAGGCATCCACAACATACCCTTGCTGTAAACAGCATTTCTCTGATTAGTCATAGTAATAAAAGTTCATTTTTCTTAAACGGCCCTTCAGTGAAGTACTAATTAATTCCAAGGATTTATAGATCACATTGTGTAGCTTGTGTTTTCTATTACCAACTTATGTAATTTATTGAAAAATTTAAAAAAAAAAAAGCATGAGTGGAAGAAGAGGAACACGCATAACATTCTAAAAGTGACAGGGAAGGTAGTAGCCTTTAGTCTCAGACAACCTCCTAGACATAAACAAAGAAGGAGCCTGTAGGAAATGTGGCTTTTTGCCTCCTGTCAGGAGGAGATTTTGACACTGCATTGCCTGTGTTTGCTCTTGCCTTTTGCTCTTGAAGTTCAGCAGATGCCATTACCCCTCAGCTGTGTCCTGGCAGCTGCACTGGCTGCATTTGTACCCTCAGAGGCTTGGGAATATGGGATTATAGGGGGAAGGAAGTGGCCCAGAAATAGAGCAAGAGTTTTCTTTCCTCTTTTAGCATTTATACCAATTGTCTATTTTATTTATGTAAATTACTGAAGAAACTGTCCATATATTTGCCCAGTTCATCCATATGTACTGCAAAGCAGCTGTGGAAAATTAACAACCAAAAGGCATGGTACATCAATTCATACCTCTTCCCCTGATCTTGGCTGTTTTTTCTTTTTTTTTACATGGTTGAATCCTGCAGTTCCTTTAAGGATTAGAAAGGTCTTAAAAATCTTCGAACCAGTGTCTTACTTTTGTTCCCTTCCTTGTAGGGAGAGCACGGAACATCCCCCTGCCATGTTGGCTGCTGTCCCTTAGATCATGCTTAGAAATAATGAGAGCCACTGCTCCTGATAGCCTGCCTCATTTTTTGAGGTCGGGTGGGGGAAGAGGGAGGGAACACCTTTTTTTTTGCTGCAGATGTAAAGGTATGTCAGGAAGCTCCAAAAAAATGCAATGGTTTGCATAATGTAGCATATGGAGAAGACACCCAGAATTCAGCCTGACGTATAGGTCATATCTGTGAGAGGAAAAAGAAACAAAACCCAGACTATGATTTGCATCATCACTACTTTATATTGAGAATTATGCTCATAGCTGGCTGAATTTGAAATGAGACTGGCATTGCATCTACTCTTTGGCCCTTCGTTATCTTCTGCTGAGGAGGAGAGAAACATCCACTGTGTGCTTACACAGAGATCTTGTCTCGGGCAGCATGAAGCATGCAGCACATAAAAATTGAATGATTGTACTTAAAAGAACTTGGTACTTTTTTCCTGAATGCCCTTGTCAGACAGTCTTTCCTTATACTTGCCAGCTAATTAGCATCTAGTGATAGTTATTTCATTTCAAGGTGATAGCAAAACTTAATTTGTGCTGTTAATTACTTTTCATCAATTTTCCCATCTTTGAATGCATAGTATATGTATCTGTACTATTAATGAACTGAAAAAAAACCCTCCTAGATGAAGTGAAAAAAATAGTATCTTGTTTTTCTTCAATAATTTTAATGATTTATAAGCGATTGAGATTGGATTATGATACATTACATTTTAAGTGTAAATGCTAATTAAAATTGATTGTAAATTGTTGCAAAATCATAAAGGCAGCATGCAACTCAGAGAATTGTTTTGAAATTAGTTTCTGCAATATTTCTAGATGCAATCAAAGTGTTTTTAAATATGAATATGTTGGGTTACATAATTTTACTTAGTCATTAGCCAGAAAAAAACAAATGGGAGCTTTATAATATGACCTATTAATGCTATCTAAGGGAAATAATTGAGGAGACAGCTTAATGTAATTTTGCAATGAATTCTCTGAAATATATGTTCTGAAAGCTGATGAGGTGACAAGCTGGATAAAATTGCCATGTAAACACAAATTGGCTATGGACTGCAGACAACAGTTTCTTTAATTGTAGATCTTGATTTAGTGGGACTTATACCTTATCTGTGCTCTTGCTTTCTGATGGATGGAAATGTAGCACTTTGTGAACATTTCTCTTTTATTAAGGTCTGTCTCACATCTTTGCTTACAGAAAATGAGGAGTTGGATTTAACTGGGGAATGGAGGAAGACAAAGTGACTTTAAGTAGTGGAATCATTTAAAAAACTTATGGAGTCTTTTGCTGAAGTGTTACCAGGACCGTTACTTAAGTCTGTTTGTTTTGCCTGTGTAGCGGGTGAAGTTTGTCAGGTAACTCCGAAGCTGGGGAGCCACTTTCTGTGCTTTCTTTTCACTGTATTTGCACAATTATTCTCCAGCTCCACAACTGCAGGGCTGCTGACTTCTGTGAAGGGTGAGGAGTCCTGTCTGTGGTTTACACTTGCTCAACCACCAGCACACTCCCTGCTGAGGAGCACAACCCACTCAGACACCAGCGGTGTGGGTGCGTCCCTTCTCTTCCTGCCTGCCATTAGTGCCAGTGCACAGGGCACATCACCCAGGAGGGTGTGTGCTCTGTGTGCTCAGGGGAGCACCAGGCCATTCACCCATGGCTGGATGCTGTGGACACTGTCACCAAGAGCTCACAGCATGGTGTGGTACCCCTTCAGACTCCTGGTGAAAGCTCCTCTCTGGATTTCAGATAGCTCTGAACCAGACCCTTAGAACAGTGTGTTTGTTTTTTACAGGTACACTTAGTATTGCTACCATCTTCTTCCAGTTTTTCCTAACCCAGTAAAAGATATGTGTAACCAGAATTGTCTCTCTGTTTTCTTTGCAAGCACCAAAGTTGAATAAATAACAGCGTAGCATTCAAACTTGGCAAAAGCAGGATCTGTCAGTAGGTACAGATTTTGTCTTTCTGATCAATGTGGCAATAAAGGAGGCCACCATTCTTTAATGTAGTTATGGTATGGCTGTTTTATTACTATTGGCAAGCTATTACTAACACTCATTCACTGGATTTGTCTCTGTGAAAGAGATTATGATTATCACAGGAAGAATGCCACTTCCTAGATAGATGACAGAAGTGTCCCTGTCTGGGTCCTGGTGGACTGCCTGTAGCTGGTGGAGCTCATGATACCTGTTCTAGAGGAAGGTGGGAAACCCTAGGCAAGGGGATGATTTCTCAGGGATCCTGCAGGAAGCCTTTTGGATAAGTGATTCGGATTGTTTTGCTATTACTTGTCTCATTTGGCCAAAACTAGTTGAGGACAGAGTAGGACATTAGGCTTCAGTAGCGTTTATCCTTCCTAAGAGTGTTACAGCTATTGAATGTTGATAAAGGATTCATGCTTAAATTTGTGGGTGATAAATGCAAAGCAAAATGGAACAGCCAGTTCTCCACGTCATGTGTTGTTAATCAGTGGAAATCCTTGCCACAGGCCATTGTGCCTATTAAAACATCACACAAATTCCTGGCAGTGTTCCCTGGAGAATTAGTAAATGAGTGAAAACATGCTTGGCTTAAGAAAAGCTGGCGCTGTAAATGTTTAGAGTACAGGAGAGTACTTGAAGGAAGAGTAGTTCCTTCTCTTTGTATGTCCATTCCTGAGGCTTTCACTGAGCCACTATCACGGCTTAACCCCAGCCAGCAGCCAAGCCCCAGGCAGCCTCTCGCTCTCTCCTCCACCAGTGGGAGTGGGGAGAGAAGGGTAACAATGAGAAAATTCATGGTTCGAGATAAAAACAGTTTAATAGGGAAAGCAAAAGTCATGCACACAAGCAAAACAAAACAAGGAATTAATTCACCACTTCCCATGGGCAGGCAGGTGTTCAGCCATCTGCAGGGGAGCAGGGCCCCATTACAGGTGACAGTGACTTGGCAAGACAAATGGGATCACTGAAATGTTCCCCTTCCTCTTTCTTCATCCCCGCACCGCCCCCCCCCCCCCCCCCTTTTTTGATGTAATTAGGGTCTAGGATATCCCTTTGTTAAGTTTGGGTCACCTGTCCCAGCTGTGTCTTCTCCTAGCTTCCCATGCACTCCAGCCTCCTCACCAGCGGGACTGTAGGAAAAGCAGCAAAGGCCATGGCTCTGTGTAAGACCTGCTCAGCAACAGCAAAAACATCTCTATGTTCAGCACAAATCCAGAACACAGCCCTGTATGAGGCACTGTGAAGAAAACCAACTGTACCCCAGCCAAAACCAGTACAGTAACATTCCTCATAGCTCTATTCTTGTGGGTTTGTTGAATGCTTTTCCTGATGGATTGCTTGCAATCTTTTTCCTGTCTATCTTTGCTTACAGTGTCATGTGTCTGTGTATCCAGTGATTCCTAGTCCTGAGAATATGGCTGGTTTTTATTTGTTTAAGTAGAATAATTTCAGAAAGTCATTTCCATAAAAACTGTTAGAGAGAATGAAGAGTTTGGAAGCTTGCTATCAGCAAATGCTCTAGACAAGAAAAGTACTATTAGGAGAACATTAAAGCACTGAAATTTTATTTTTCAGATTGGAAGAGGAGAGCTGGCACAGAGAGCACTCGAGGGCTCTCTCATGACACTCCTTTCCTTCTACAAATGCTCTTATGCTGTTCTTGCTTTTACTGTTGCCATGATCTTACCCTCAGTATAAAACTGAACAAAGAGAATTTTCAAGTGAATCCAGCTAGAAAGCCTGTTTGAAGTATTTTCCAAGATATTTTTGCCATGCCCTATCACTTTAAAATAGGCCTTAATTTCACCCTATATTGTAATTGAACTATGTCAGAAATAGTTGCAGAAAGGAAACAGAAATTGTTTCCACCTGGAGCCAGGTAACTATTATTTCATATTCCTCAAGTCTATGGGGAATTTGTTGTAATTATTTTTTAATCTCATTTATCTGTAGTTTCCATCAATTTAATTTGTGTTTATTAGTCTATATTATGTGTTTTTGAGGAGGAAGATATCTTTGCTTTCTATGCACATCTTGTGAACGGAGCCCTCCAAAAGGACACAGCCATTTTCCTCTTAAAAGAACCAAGTGAACAAAACAAACCACTCACATTGTAAAATAGACTTAAAACAGTCCTAGCAAAATCTCTTAAAATGGAGTTTCTATCTTTTTAGTCCTCCATATACGTTTGGGCTGGTGACTTGGGTTCACATCCAGACTGATTTGTTTTACCTTTTTTACAAAGTGATAGTAAAATGAATAACACCACAGATTTAAGTGCTCTGTGGCCAGAGGTAAAGCCAAGATCTTCTCTGATAACCTTCATAATATTGCAAACAAACCACAACAATAGTTGCTATGCCATGAATATGTGTCTGAGTTATAGCCCATCCTTAACAGTTAACTAGCTTTGATTTCAAAGTGTCAGGCAATGGTAAAGCCTCTGCATTTCAGTCTGGTGTTGCAGTGATTATATTTCTAGCCTGGATTTGGTTAGCTTCAGCTTCCACTGATGTGAAGTGTTGTGTCTGAGGAAACTGTCTCCCACACTGAGACTATGCACTAACTGCCTCCTTATCACACCTTAAATAAACTAAACAGATTGTTCAGTATAGATGCTTCAACATAACTAGTCAGGTTAAAATAATTAAAGCTTTCTGTGGGGAGAAGATACTCACCTTACTTGTGCATAAGTCAGTGCTTGCCTGCTGCTGACTGGCTTGAGAAAGACTAGAAAATGATCTGCTGGAGCTGATGGGAAGGGTGCAGATGCTGGGAGTGAATGTTGTTCCCTCTCACTAACCAGTCAGCTTGTGGGAAGACAAGTAGATGTCCCTGTTTCTTGCAGGTCCCTTGAATGACCCAAATGCCTCTCTTTGGATGGGGGTATCTGTTCTTTAGGGCTTTCTCACTTCTCTGCAGCCAGTTTTCTGGGAGGTGGTTCTCCAGCATTGTTTCACTCAGGTAGACTGTCACTGCTCACCACTTCAGCAAAAATCAGCGTTGGCTTGTGCCTTCATCTGAGTTTTCATTCAGTTCACTGTAAAACATGTAGCATAGTGTACATGGCATGGAAACTGGGACATATCTGGTGCAATCAGGTGTCTGCAGACAGTGCTGCAGTGTCAGGAGGTTCTAGAACTTTATAAGATTTTACTCAGCTTGATCTGCATTTACTTGGATCAGCTCTAAGTTTGTGCAACATCTTTGTTTATTGTTTTTCCAAATGATATATTTAATTTATATATCCTCAGAGGAGTCTTGACTTGTATGAATGTTTATCCCACAGGCAGTGTTAAGCATCTCGCAAGCAGATCTATCTGTGCTCTCCATGGTGTTCATTTATCTACATAGCCCACTCAAGGCTGAGTTTCAGCACAGGAAATGCTGAAAATGCACAGTGCTTCAACAATATGAGCTGTTTATCTTCAGATGTACTTTTCAGGGTCTGGTTTGTGTGGTGCGCTGAAGAGAACAGATCAAAGTCACATATCCTGTAATTTCATTACCTTACAAATTTTGTTTGGGCCTGTTGTCAATAGAATAGCACTGGGACCAAACCAGATATTTGGAAAATCTTTAAAGTTTGGAACATATGGGAGGTAGAACAGACTTGTGACAGTAGACTCTGCTTGAAAGCTAAACTGGTAATTTAATATACTGAATGCATTATGGAAACTGTTCATGTTTAAAAGCATCGGCAAAGCATCAGTTGCTAAAGAAAACCAAACTCTGTCTTAAATTTGCAGAAACACTCAGTTCCTGTGTTGGCAGTGAAACATATTTATCCCAGAACTGCTTTTTTGATGTTCTTTAGTGCTTTACATCCTATCTAGTTATTAGCAGCAAACTTCATATAAAGCAGCTGAAAAAAGTTACCAGGGCAGAAACTAAACCCTGTTTAGTTTCCTTTTGAAAATTTTTAAATAATATACAAATAAAATAGCTTCCAGCTAAGGTACATAGTGCCTTGTCTTTCTGAGCTGAAAATTATTAATTTTACTGGGTTCTCAAAAAGCCCCACAAAGTACACAATGTAATGAAGAATCCTGTAAAGAAATTTTCTGTGCTTTTAATTCTCCTTGAAATCAGGAATAGGTATTAATGATGAAATTTTTATCTGAGTCTGGCTTTTCTTGTGACATCAGATCCTTAAATTTTTTGTGCAACTATGATTCCCAAATTTTTGAATTGTTTTTGTTTTGATTTTTTTGAAAAACAAGTATATATAAATATAAATCATAAAGTAGCTTATTATTTGATTTGAAAGTATTGAAATGGTTAATTGTAGTTTAAAAGTGCAGATTTATACTTTAAAATTCCTAAAGGCATGGTAGTTTTTGTGTGCTTCTCCTGAATATTTTTTGAAAGTGTAGACCAAACTGTAAAAATTATAAATGAAACTTCAATTTGTATAGGAATACATGAATGAGTTACAAAAAAAAGAACACATGCAAGTTTTCCATTTCTAATAATCTTCAGAAATAACTCTTCATGGATCAATATTTGGTCTGATGCAAAATGTGTGATGCTGTTGATTTATCCAGCCAGTTTTCCTTAAACTGAATAGCCTACATTTATTCTTAAAGTTCAGAGAAAATGTGACTGAAGTGAGAAATGAGTTAAAAGAAGAATTTGAAAGTAATCCTTCACTAGAAACTATTAAGTCCTCTGTTTGGTTCAAGGTAAAAATTTATATTTAACTCTGCCTGAATCATTGCAGTGAAAGCTCTGTATGTCCAGGAAAACCCTAAGTATTTGATTGATGAGCAGTATTGGCCACAATATAATTTGCCATGCATGTTGCCTTTAAATTTAGAAAATGTAAGCATTTTAGTTTTGAATATCTTAAACCAGAAAATATACGTAACATGGAAAATATGTTCTTTATTCTTATCCGATTTCAGATTATGTTAAAATTGACTTTAATACCATGCTTTAGCTGTGGTATGTTTTGAAAAGAACAGTTTATGACAGGTATGCTTTCCTATTTTGGTGTTTCTGAACATAGGTATATGACATATGGCAATCAGGAAATGAGATGTTATATATATTCAAATAAGAAAAATAAATTTTCTGTAGTCTTCCTAATTGTGGGGAATTCCCTCTCTATGTGCTGTAGGAAAATCTAGTTCAGTTGACAATTATGGCTGTGGAAATAAATATTCATGAAAAATGTGGAAAGGTGATGCTTCACTCAGGATTTAGAGTGATCAAAATTCCTTTCCCTTGGTGCTTACAGGCTAACTTGCAAGTCTTGCTTGACTGAGTCCCTGACTCTGTCTTCAGGAGCCAAATGAGGAGACGTGCTCTGGCTCCTCAGTTCTCGCTCAGGTTGGTCAGGTGGCCAAACCTCTCAGTGCCATCGTCCAGGCTGCATCAGACTCCCTCCTCCCTGTTCTTCTCCTCTCTTACCTCCTGTCCCTGCTGTGTAGTGAGGGGAGTACTTCTCCCATGTGGGTTGCTGTGAAGGTTAGGTTGATGTTTTGTGAGTCTATGATGCCCTCGAATAATAGAGGAACCAAGGAAGTAACAAAGTCTAGAGAGTAATCTTCTATTACATAGGTGTTAGTGTCTATTCTTTGTGATTTCTTTCTTGTCTACACAGCCTGTCCCCGCTGTGTAGTGAGGCGAGTACTTCTCCCACGTGGGTTGCTGTGAAGGTTGATGTTTTGTGAGTCTATGATGCCCTCGAATAATAGAGGAACCAAGGAAGTAACAAAGTCTAGAGAGTAATCTTCTATTACATAGGTGTTAGTGTCTATTCTTTGTGATTTCTTTCTTGTCTACACATCTTGCCTGTGTTTTTGATATGTTCCCTGCACAATCAGGATTGTGTTCTGGAAAGAAGTGACACTGCTGCTTGTTGTCAAGGCCCTGTCTCTTCCTGTATGGATACCCAGGATAATGCTATGATCAGTATCACAGCATCAGCTTTCTTTCTCAACTCTTAAGTTGCTCCAGAAATTTAAAAAATCCAGGAATCCACCTTAAAGTCATAAATACATATGCAATGACACTGTTTCCATGTCACTGTATGTGTTTTTGAGTGCACTTGCATGGGTGAACATGGTCAATACCAACATATCTTAATTTTTAGTGGCATACATACATACATATCCAACAACATGGACCTCTGTAAATGTCCCATAACGTTCTGTGCTTGTCACCTGCACAACGAAAAATGTGCATATCATTTTTTTCCCAGATACTCAGATTTTAGTTTACTTTGTAAATTCTGTGTTTATATCTAAGCTTTTAATTATAGTTTGACTTTTATATCCTTGGCCATTCCACTGCAGTGAGATTTTGATGTATGGAATGTGACATTTCCATGCATCTGAATTTCAGAATGGCTAAATGTATACACTCTGGAGGTATGGAGACTGTTTAAAGATTCTTTAAGTCCTCTGGGGTCTGAATTTTGGCAGCAGTTTTGTCCTCTGATGGTAAAGCCTGAAAAAGGAAAATAGAGGTGAGCAGATAAACCTGCAGGAGCTCTTTATGAATGTTGACATTAGCTCAGTAAGGATGATCTCTATCAGTTCCATCTATGCTGAAGTCGAGGAGAAAGCATTTGTCCTCCACACAGGGACTCAGCAGTCAGATTAGGCTTCCCTGGTGAATGTTTTTCTCTCCATTGACTGGAGGCCGTATAGACACACCTGATTAAATTAGCCTCGATGAGTATTCTTTCTGATGGACTAGTCTAAGAACTGAGTTCCAGTTATTAGGAAAGCTGATATGCTTTCTGATATGGTATCTCTGTTTCTTGGGCAACTTACCCTAAAGATGGGCAAATTAAGCAGCATTATGAAGTTCTTTGTAGATCATTTTGCATTAGTGTTTTGTAATTCTGAGTGGACTTTGATCCATATTACCATAGACAGGATAGTTTAATGAACACAGGGGAAAAGAGGAATAAGCATTAAGAGTAGGGAGATGGCAGGAAAACAGTCTTGTTTGAACTACTGGATTTCTGACATGAGATCTTCAATTTGTATTTTTTCCCTCATTAAAACAGAGATGCATTTACTTTCATTTACTGAGTGAAAATGGAAACATGGAAAAACCAATCTGACAAGTGAAGATGTTCATGGTGGAGAAACTAGCATTAGATGGCAGTGGTTCCATAGCTGAAATTTCTGACCTTGTATAGCCTTGTGGATTATGAGAGAGTTTTTAGGAAATAACTTTAGCTAGAGTGCTGGGTACGAAGGGCACATTAAATACAAAAAGTTGGCTCAGGTACTGTTGTGATTGCAAGTAGAAAAATAAATTGGAAGATGCAGTGCAAATGCATTCACAGTATACCTATTGCACTTTATTTACACAACTACTGCTGCTGATGTTTGTTTTTTTTCTAATCATTTGAGTGGGTGGCTCCATGCAGAAGAAATATTTATATCTATCTATATTTTCTTGTGCAAATTTTCAGTTTGGAGCATTGTAGGAAAATGAAAGTGTGATTGACTCACTATCTTTCATTTTTCTGTAAAGAAACTGAAGTTCTGATCTTTTGCTTGATACGGTGTTGTAACATTCTTTCATGTAGAGAACAAGTTCTGTTATGCAAGGTGGCATACCTTTCTGAGGTGTATTCCTAGGGTATTCCCTAGAGGCACTCTGTTGTTAAAAATGCCCAGTCTTGTTGAGAAGCCCATCTCTTTTGGAAAAATGGGAGCACCACATTCTCAGACTGTTTCATCTGTGAACCTGGTGCGTCACAACGGGAAAGAGCAGTTTGATACTTGTGCAGTAACAAAATCGTGTTAGCTCCTGTAATATAATACATAAACTGGTGTATTTGGTTTGTGTGGTCAGGTTGGGGTAGCAGGTGGGCTACAGGGGTGGCTTCTATGAGAAGGTGCCAGAAGTTTCTCCCATGTCCCACAAAGTCAGTGCCAGCCAGCTCCAAGATGAAGCCACCACTGGCCGAGGCCAAGGCTGTCAGTGACAGTGGTAGCCCCTCTGGGATAACAGAGTCAAGAAGCAGGGAATAAACATCTGTGCAACTTCAACCAGAAAGAGGTATAAAAATAGCTGCGTTTCTCATTGTCCCTAGTCTGAGGTGATAGGCAATAAATTAAACTAATTTCCCTATGTCTCACCTGTTTTGCCCATGACAGTAACTGGTCAGTGATGTCTCCCTGTCTCTATCTCAACTCACAAGCCTTTCATTGTATTTTCTGTGCCCTGCCCAGCTAAGGAGGGAAGTGGTATAGTGGTGGGCACCAGCTGTACAGGAAATGCCAACCCACCACAAGTATCAACTTGAGATCTTGTGAAAGCAAGACGGGTTGAAAGAGCACTGCCAGTCTTCCCTGGGAGTCCTTATGCAGGGTCATCTCCTACAATGGATAAAACTCTGTCTGCCTCATGAGGATCACATATCTTTCCTATCCTCAAAGAGGCAGAGTAACTGGAACATTAAAACTGACTTGAGATAAATTATTTATATTGGTTAAAGAAATAAATATTAACTGTTGTCAGTTTGGGAGTTGCAATTACTCAGTATTAATTAGGAGTGTTCACTTTTAACAGCGCTTTGGAGTTTTAATGATAAAATATCAGAAATACATTTAATCAAAAGAAGGAAATCTTTTTCTTGCTCTTTCAGTGTGGGTGTATCTATTTATAGGAAGATGTTTGCAGTTTGGTGTCCTTAAGACGTAGTGGGGCACATTCAGAGCGCACTAATGCTGTTTCAGCTGCACCCTGAACTATGTGCTTGTGTTTCTGCTGAAATTGTATGAGCATTCAACACTTTGGAGAATAATTAGATATTTACATAATAGCATAGCAAATTTGTACTGTTGGGTAGCATATAGGGGGCTATATGTGGTTCATAGTCTTTATGTGAGATGCCTCGAATATCATCTGAATGTGATCCATTGGTTCTAATAAGGAATGAGATCAGTGGGATTTAACCTCTGTCATGCTTCTCTTCTACTGCTAAACATCTATATTCTAGCAGTTCCATAATATTCATGTGATTGAATACCCATTTAAAGCAATTATTTAATATATTTTGAATAAAAACCAGAAATACAGGAAATGAGATGAGAGTCAGAGATTTCAGCTCTCACTTTAAGGAGAATGTTTCTTGTTTGAGAAAGCACTGCTCTCTGGTTTAAAATATTATGCCGAGACAACTGATTCAGAGGGGATAACCATATTAGCAGATTTAGGTAAGCAAATGCAGTTCTCTCCCTTCTTCCCTCAAAAAAGTCACTGAAATGCTGATGAAGACATTTTTAGAAAAAAGGTTAAAGAAAACAGAAATGCTTTAAAACTTTCATAAATATCAGTTGAGCTCACACCATTAATTTCTCATAATGGTTCATAAGATCATGGTAAGTAAACAAGTAAATATTTAGTAAGTATTTAAAACTGTTTCCTGTGTAAATTTAATGTTAATAAATTGGAAAAATATTTTGATTAGGGATTAACAACATTTAGTCTTTTGCAACAATGATTTATTGGATAGTACTAGTCACAGTACAAGACACTTCAGGATGGAAACAGTGACATTCAGAAAACATCTTAATCTTTTATTTTTACATTCTGGTTAATGCTACAGTAGCATCTAAAGGCCTGAATTTGGAGTAGTGTTACCCTGTAGAGGTGCCCAAACACATTATGTGAAATGGTCTCTGCCTCAAATATATAATGGTAACAGCAAAAGCAACTGGGAAAAAACCACAGTGAGGCAGGAAGGTGAAGAATCTTGCTGAAGGTAATGCAAGAATGCTGGGAAGTAAATCCAGGTTTTAAAACATAAGTTCAATGCTCAGTCCATTACCATATTCCAGCAACTCTGATTCCTATTTCTAATGGGAGTTTGGTGTTTATGACAAGAAACTTGATGTCAGCTCAAAACAAAATTAAGAACTTGGGATCTAATTATAGAAAAGCTTTAAAAGAATCTGGTCGCTTCACTGTGGGCAATTCAAAACTTAAGGCAGGCACAGCAGTTCAGCTGACGTGCTAACAGTTCAGTTTAGCCCATGGAAATTTTCTCAAATGTACATCACCTCAATATATATATTAGGTTCTGTCAGAGACAGCTGCATATAAAAGCATTATTGCAGTAAAATTTTCTGAAATTATGCAACTATAGAAGTGTTTAAAGCCAAGACATACTGTTTGAATTATTTTGGTGACTATGTGCAAGTTCTTACTAATCAGACCACTGACATTTTTCAACCATGTCCAGTGCACCATGAAAGGAATACATGCATTTATTCCTTTTATGATCTGTATGAATATCTGCAAAGTTTCTAGTTTTCATTTCTCTCACTTTGATTTATGTAAATGTAATTGGATGAATGATTTGAAAGCATTTATATTGCCCATGCCCCACTTCCAACAGTTCCATTCAAAATCAGGTCTGGGTTTCTTCCCATCAGCACACATTACACTGAAATATGAAGATTCTTCAGAATCAGAATGTTAATAGGAATATGTGTATTTCATTTTTTTCTTCTGTAGAGAGCATTTATTTCTGAATTTTGTATTATCATTTACATAATGTAAAAACAAAATTATACTGTTTCCATAGCATAATAGACCAATTAAAAGCTGAAACGAAAATGCTGATAGTGCTAAAAATGAATCCGTGAAAAACAGTGTTGAGTTCTCCAACCTGTCTTAATTGCTTGAGAAAGAACAAAAGAAAAGATTGAAAAGTAAATATTTCACAATATTTTGTGTGTTTAGAACAGGTCAGTTTTCACATGCCAGCACTGAAGTGGTGAATTCAGAATTTGTCTTTGGTAAATAAGACCTTAAAGATTCAAATGCATGTTGCATTTTCTAGAATATTTGCAGATGTAGACATATGATATTCCACACAGGATGTATGAGTAAAAATGCAGCTGTATATTTAGCACCAGTTTTATTCTTTATTTACTATTCTGAATTTTAGGAAAAAAATGTTGCATACCCTTAATGATTTTTTTTTCAATAAGGAGCACATAAAGGAAGCTAGAATGTGAATAATTATGCTGTTTTCCTTAGAGTTTCATACTTCTAGTATTTGTCTTCTTCAATAATGGCTAAAATATTCCCTTAATTCTGTATTTCTTAGACTTTTAGACAGTTCTGCTTATTACATGAAGCTACTGAGTACCCATTGCTGTGGCCCCTGCTGTCACTGTTAGAAGTCAGGTATGTAAGGGCTACTGACAATCATGAGGCTTGCAAGCTGCTTATGAGTTCCATGCCACATGTGCAAGAAAAGGTTGAAAAATGAATCATGACCTGAATCTGTGCCCATTTTCCCAAACCAAGTTGTTGCAGCCAGTGGGAAGTCTCTTTGGGATGTAAAGTGACTTTACATTGCAGAAGTTTTCCAGGACATAGCAGGAAAGAATTGGGTTACAGTGATGGATTCACAGAGGGTGGGTCTGGCTCCTGACCCACTGAAAAAACAGGACCATACCAAGGCTCATTTTCTCTTCTGCTGTACTTCATCATCCAGTCAAAGCCTATTCCTGGTGCTCACAGTCTTCATCAGTTTTGGATGCTAATCAGAGCAAAAGTAGGGTTCCAGCACACATCTATAGGTCCAGCACTAAATTATCTTTGTTTAATACCTTATTTTAAAATGATGTTGAATTTCTTCTCGCTATTACAAATATTTGAAATATTTTTATAAAGGTAACTTTGTAGTCTATGGTTTACTATGAAGAATATTGAAATTGCTTGCAATCTTAGTTATCTTTCAAAACAACAACCTAAAACTAGACTGAGCTTATTTTCCTAAACCTGAATAATAGAAAAACCCTTCTAAAACCCTCCAAAACTTTGTATGCCATATATCACAATCAGCTTATTGAATGACTCCTCTCTCTGAACTATTACAGTTGCTAACATGCTGCTCTTGAAGATGCAGCATAAAATTATGTGTTAAATACTGATTTAGGTTTTCTTTTTGTTATTTGTGAATATGCGACCCTGTGGTTGAAAGACATTATGGTTAATCTCTGAATTTAATCCTTTGCAGGAATAAAAAGTAGAAGGGACTCAGCATTATTTGGCTTGCTTATGCCAGATGACAAGTACTTGAGTGTTCCTGCACAGAAAGAGGCTGCCAGATATGCTTTTAGATCTTCCTTTTCTAAAAAATTGGGTGGACAGT
The DNA here is from genome assembly GCF_017590055.1 of Onychostruthus taczanowskii. NCBI lineage: Eukaryota > Metazoa > Chordata > Aves > Passeriformes > Passeridae > Onychostruthus > Onychostruthus taczanowskii. Next base: position 9,243,613 of record NW_024499351.1, read on the forward strand.
GAATAAATATTTGAAGCAGTTCCTCTTTTTGTGTTTCAAAACATTCAGCAGAATAAAAGCATAGTACTGAAAAATCTTTAGCCTCTCTAAACTCTAAATCAGATGCAACATTAGTAAAACTTTTTATTTAAACTAAGAAAGTCAGCTGCTATGTTATCTGCCAAGCAAGTTGCATAGTGCCTTCTCTTACAGTATTTTTCTCCAGTGAGCTATGGGTGTGTAATTCTCCTGCTGGTCCCTCCCTTCTGCCTCATGTCTTCTTCCTCCCCCCACAGTAATGCAATAACATGCACTACTAATGTCAGATAAAGTCTCCCAAATCCTGATCTTTAGTACTGGAAAAGGTAGGCTTATAGTACATCAAGTGCTAGACTGTCTTCAGGTACTGTATTTACCCAAGCTCACTTGAGATGTTATTCGTATTTATTTTAAATACTTGTCTAATATCTCTGCATTTTGGAATCTTATGTTTTTCTCTGTCAACTTATAACTTGGAAGAAATCTTATAGTTTTAGTATGTTGTGTTATTTTTAATAATAGGTGTTCTTTCAAAAAGTGTCTCAAACTATCTCTCATACTATCCTAATCTTTTGGCATATGCTATTGCTCTTCAAATTAAATCAGTTGGAATTGCTTCTATCTCCTCTTCTCTTCTCTTCTCTTCTCTTCTCTTCTCTTCTCTTCTCTTCTTCTCTTCTCTTCTCTCTCTTCACTTCTCTTTGGAAAAGGAAGCATGTTGTATAGATGAGGAATTTACAGTTTCAGAACTGAGCTCCTTCTTGAGCTTCTCCACAGTGTGAGGCAGAGTCTGGGACATCATCTGGTAAAAGGTGTTCTCTTCTAGGGACAGTAAATCTTTGTTACATGCAGGATGTAGTCAGTGCTGTTTGGGTAGTGTTTCGTGGCACATCTTCCTCCAATTTTTGCTTTTGGAAACCTTATCTTAAATTCTATCACCTCAAATCATTGTGTATGTATGATGGATTTATCAAAAGATGTGGTGGATCTGCCTGTATAAAGCTACACCATGCCACAATACCCAAACCCTGTTAGAGAAAAAAGGCTAAGAGAAGATCATCACATTTTTATAACTTTCATCATCCTTATTTTTCAAGGACTAAAGTCAAATGCATTGTTGCATAAGTGTTAAAGAGTTGGGTTTTTTTGCAGAAATGAGCTTTTCTGGGTTAAAAGACATTTCATTAAAGTCTACCAAAGACTAGGATAAGCTGAGCTTCCATGAAATAGCTAAAGCTGTCAAATGTGTTGATATTTAGAGTAAACTTCTGCTCATTATAATGGACCTTGCCTTACAGGTGGAATCTATCCTGTGAAATTTCAAATTTTTTAAGATAGATATCTATTTCAAAGCAGGTTAGTTGTGCTCTTTTTGCAGTGAGAAGTTATAAAGTAAAATGGAATGGAATTAATTGAATCTAACCCAGAGAGCATCTCCAAAAACAGATGACTCATGATCTAGAAAAGGCTATTTATCTCTAGTGGCTTTAAAGCAAAACTGAACAGCTCTCTGGGATGTATGTCCAGAATTTGGTTGACTAATCTTAGCCTGGATTATTAATTACTTGTGTTAATTCCATGTGTGTATGTGACTTTGATGAAAAAATCCCCAATTAGAGGTTTTTGTGTCTCTTTGATCTGTAACTCTAGCTTTGATCTCCTTGTGTTTCATAGTCAGACGGTGAGTACTAGGTGCAAAACCACCTACTCGTCTATGAAACTTCTGATTAATTTTTTTGTCAGTTCCGTGATCTGTAACTTGCAAACAAGCAGTGAGAAATAGGAAATAAGACAATAACAGAAAATTGTGCTCCCATCAGCTGGGCTCCAAAACCAGACAAAATTAGTCTTCAGGAGAACCCTGTCAAGCACGAGAACTGCTGACAGCTTCTGGTTTTCTGTGTTGGTGGAACACAACCTTTTAGAAGCCTACTCACCTTTGTTTGACTACTACAGAAATGTTAAACAGGCACCTGTTCTCAAAAAAAAAACTGAAACCAAACAAAAAACCCCCCAAATCAACAACAAAAACAGAAAAAAGAAAACAAACAAACAAAATAATTAAAAAAAACCCCATCACAATGGAATTCTTACAAGGTAAAGGAACATTCTCAAATCTCAGATTGGGATTCCCCACTTCCTTGAAGGCCAGACAGGCAAACTCAAGGTCTCCTCGTTGCTCTCCATGTCTGAGTATTTGGCAGGGCAGCTGCCTGGAGCACCAGTTGGAGTTGTGCCGTGTCTCTGTTGATGTTTTAGGAGCAATGCTGCACTTGGCGGGGGCTGTGCTTCAGTTTTGTTCACATCACAACTTTGGACACTACTGTGCCTCCTCCCCTGTCTTTAAGTCATAGGGTCCTAGCTGAAGCTCTCCACTGAATGCTCATGCACACATGCAGAGGAGAAGGGCATACTCACTTGGATATCACAAGGATACTCACTTGTGTCTGACTTTGAAATGTGCCGCTAGTGTGTACATTCTCAACCTTTTCTCCTGCTACAGTTCCCCTGTTGAAGGCTTTGATCTGATCTCTGAACTCCTTAGCTGTGCAATGGACCCCTCTTTGCCCCTTTTCTGACTGCATGAAGGGAAGGTAGCTGGCAGTGTGCCCTCTGCATTTACTGCTAGGATAGAAACTCCCATGGTGCCAGCACACTCCCTGCCTGGGAGTTTCATATGGCACCACATCTCAAAGGACCAATTAAAGGTCAGCAGCATGTCTTTTACCTCGCAGCTCACCTTTACTGGTACAGTCCCATCCTGACACCTTCTGGGCAGGAGCCTTTGTGTGGGAGCCTTGTGCAGCAGCCTGAGTTGGCAGTTCCCCTGTGAAATCCCTTAACTGTACGACGGGTGAGGGGGAATATGTTTTGGGAAGAAATTTGCTATATTTTCATGATATTAATAACCCAAACATCTGCTCAAGATTCATTCTAAATTTCAGAAAGCAAAATCTCCATCCTGTGTGTCGACAAATATTTCACAGAAATAGATAAAGAATAATTTAACTAAGAAGCACTGTCGACCCAGCTGAATTTTAAACTCTGAACTTGTGAGATGTGGAGGTTCATTACGCTGTGGTCTTGCTCTCACAAATGTGCCCAGGTGCACATACACATACACACAAATGCACACACACACACATGTACACGTGTCCATGTGTACTTGCAATTTCCCAGAATAGTACGTATTTACAGAAAATGTTTGCCTGCAGGACTGTTGTGGTAGGATTCACACCCCACAGTTTATATGTGAGAGTGGGTGGTTTACAAACTTTGCTAATAAAACAGCATTTTAAGGAAGGAATACACAGGAACATTTGGCTTTCAATCCCACAATAAACTTTGACCTTTTTTTGAACATTTTTCATATATAGCACAATTGCTAAAATCCTAGTTATTTCCTATTTACTTTGTTGAAATTTTTATGTACATATGTTTTTTGATTCAGATGGCATGATAAGGGCTGGTTTAAATCATGATTTTTTAAAATTTTCTTGTTAATGGAAATTATCAAGTTAAGAAGTTTCATGGCCAACAGCAATGCCACCTTTGTTTAGTGCATTTGGGGTCTCATTCTTTGTTCAGATGCCTAGAAGGCTTTAGTGCTGAAAAATGTTGCCTAATCTTTAACAGAACTCAGAAGTCTTGCTGAGAAGTTGAAACAGGATTAGAAAACTCAGTATCTGATCCTTCATGGACAGCTGCTTCAAAGGAGCTGTATAAAGCTGGAGGAAAAAAAGTGAATGAACAAGATTGAGCCCTTTGAAATATTTACTGTTCAATGAATTTGGAGTGGAGGGGGGAGCATGATGAGGCATCCCCACTCCTGAAAGGTGATATTGTCCTCTTGTTTTATTAATAGGAGAAGTATGATATTACTACTTTGACTTTTTTTTGTTTGATAGAAGCTGGAGACACCAATTTAAGTATTATACCTTATTTATTTATGTATATCCCTATATATACACACATACGTGTGAAAGTGATAGAAAAAAGCTTTAAAAGTTCCACTTATTTTTCAATATTGAGTTTTTTTCAGGAATACTTCAAGTCTTTGTAAAACACATTCAATAACTGGATCAATAGCCATCGTATAGTAAATACTAATCAATAAGAATAATTGTTTTGCAAGGTTTACACTATCACTGGATGTCCTGGTAGCAATTCCTCAATTTCAAAGCATTTGTGGAGCTTGAGTTCTTGTTTTGGCTCTCTAGATCAGTAGATCAGATGGAGATGTGTATGTCCTGGTGAAAATTCATACTTGGCAGGGAACTGTTCCCTTGTCACACAGTGTGTACCTATCCTGTGCCTGAATTTATTTACCCAGCCATTATTTGCAAACACCTGTGCAGTTCTCCAGTTTCCTCCAGTTTCTTCTCTCCATTTGTCTTTTTTTTTTTTCTTGGGGTTTTTTTCCCTGGTTGTGGTTTTTGTTTTTTTTTTTTTTTTTTTAATGAAGCACAGACTTCAAGTTTTTGTTGCTAAATTTGAATGTTTTCATTATATATTTCCTTATGCTCTTCTTCTGAAGGCATCTTAAAGGATCACCTGATCCATGGAGTAAACTATAATTTCATAAAGACTGGTGGGCTTGAATCTCTCCAGGTGACCATTTTGTCATTGAGACAATATGATCCAAAGGTCAGAGCATAGCACACCTGAGAAGCCTGGGGACTCAGCCAGTGTTATCCATGGAGTGTTATGTTTATATGAGCTCCTAAATGCTAGGGAAACTTTTCAAACATAAACCAAACATGGCTGTTAATATTTAATTTGGCAATTTCATTGAGTTGCTGTAGGGAGCCATTTAAACTCCATGTGGAGGAACAGTTCCTGCCAGCCCAGCCTGAGAATGAGGATTCCAGTAACCAGGCATATCCCTTCCTGTGTGCATGCTATTGGGTTTTTAATTGCATTTAGTGCAAAGGTAATAAGAGCTTGCTAACAGATTTAGGAAAAATAGTTGAAAACGAAACCCAGTCTTGAGTCAAAAGTTCATTGATTTTGAGAGGATTGTAAAAATATTTCAGGGGAGGCCTTAAATTCTTCAGTGGGTTGCTATTTATCTATGGTCATGCACATGCTAAATAATTATATTAAATAAATTACTCTCCTGTTGTGTTTTATATTAGAGCAAAGCCATCCAGCTATATAAACAGTACTTTATTTTTCCAGCATTATGGAATAAAATGGAGAGATGGCCTTGTGGGTTGACTGTTTGAGGTTCATGACTGAACAGCAATTTCCAAAGTTGAGCCTAACTGCGATGACAAGTTATGCCTTTGTAGTGCTCACTCATGCAAATTAAGGGATCTTTTGAAGAACCTGTGCACATTGCATTTCGTATTTGGCAAATCTTATGTATTTCCCATCATGTTGGATGGAACTGCCAGTGTTTTAAAAAAGCAATTTATTTTGTCATCTTTGAAGTAGCTGGTGCATTAGTAACCCTGCCACCTTTGAAATTAAACAGGATTTTGTCTGCAGTTTGAACACTCTGAAGTGTTCTTCTATTTTTAAATCTCATATGCGTATTTGAAATGCCTTCAACTCTCCTGCAAATGGGTTTTGTTTAATGATTGCTGTTGTCTCTAAATTGGTCTTGGCATTTTTATTCAGTTTGTGATGAAGCAATTATTTTTGCTAATTGAATGTACAGGGAATGACTTGAGACAGGGAGCAAACAACATCACATAGTCATGGGCACTTCAGGAGTGAGAAGGTCATCCAAATTATGGCATAGCAGCCTTTGTATTTCATCTTGTCAACCCTCCCAGTATATGGGTAATTTTAATGTCTGTGACCCAAAGGCTTTATTACTTCCTCAAAGTAGAAGTAAGATATTAACTTAATATATGTGCAGCTTGCAAAAGAAGTGTCCTAAATGATGTTTGCCAAAGCACGCTGGTTTTGGTACACTGCTTGTTATCATTAACTGCTCAAGTACTACAAATAAGAGATAAAAAGATGTGCTGTCAGATTCTTCTGGTTACCTGAGATATTTCACCACAGAATTAGAGCAATGGAAGGAAAGACAGGTTTGAGCCACACCTGCAGGTCTCAGATGCTTGCAAAAACTGTAGGTGTTTGTGCATGCTGGAAAGACAGAAATGACTATGTCTTTTCTCCCCCAGTCCTTTGCTGACTTAGCTTAGAGCACTGTAAAAAGTGCCTTACTGTTACTCCTTCTGTGTTGATCATCACCCAACATGACAATAAATAAGTTTGAGGCTAAATCAACCATTTGATTCCTTCAAAGAGTCTTAAAGACATGCTGATTTCTACTGAACTGTACTGATGAAAAAACTAAAGAAAGAAGGGAGGTTAATAATTGCACAGCAATTGAGCAGTGAGATAGGAAAACGTTGGGAGAGGATAAAGTTAACAAGAGAAAACTGAGCTACATTTTAGAGAGCTCTTGCTCCCTGAGAGCCTTGTTCAATGCACATCTGTTGCCAAGGAAGGAAACCAAACTAGGTTTACTGAGACTGGCAAAATAAGTAATATTTGAAAATACCATATGGATAACATTAGTCACTTGGTACTGGACAAGGTGAACTAAGAGGTTAATCTAGTATGGAAAATCTCATTGATAATGTTGGCATGTGCTCCATAAAATTGGCTGCCCAGGGAACAAAGGAAACATTGTTTTTTTTACTGTGTGACAAAAGAGACCCAAAACAGTAAAACATCCAGCTACTGAAAGATAGAACGTTTTTGTAGGAAAGTAGGAAAGAGAGTTTTCTGCTAAAATTGCATGTGCTGGATGTTGATGCCCTAATTTCCCTGTATAATTCCTGGATTTGTATTGTGGTATATACATCACTAAATTTCCTAAAACTGTGAAGAAATTTGATCAGCTTTGTTGAAGAGCTTTTTGTGTCAAACCTTTTAAAGTACTGATTGTGAAAGAACCACAAAAGAAAAAGCCACAGAATCCCTTTAAAATACATCCAAAAAATCAAGCAAGGACAAAAATCAGGTGATAGAAATTGCATTTATTTTTCAGAACACGCAAAAATGGAATTTTGCTTTAAGCTTAGCTATGTTTTGCCATCACTTAGCACCACTATTGCTGCACTGGCATCACATAACTCTTTATTGTCAATGTATTTCTGTTAATTTGCTAGCCTTTGGTAACATTCAGATCTCTCTTGGGATGCTGATATGTCCTGAGCTGAAAGGAATAGAGTGTGAAATCATCATTTCTAGCTCATCTAAAAATGATTTTCTTCAGAAGAAAATTAAATAAACCTATGTGCATTGTTTGAATTCTCTCTTACCCATGTGATGGAGAATGGAATGAATGAAAGTAAAAATTAGTCAGCATCCTTGCAGTCTTCTGTTGCACTATGACTGGTCCTGGGAGGGCTGTAGTGTTTTGGCTGCCCCATCAGAGGAGTGATCCTCCACTCAGAATTGGGTGAAATGTCCCTAGAACTGTGGCACAGTGTATCTGACACCTACCTGTGGACACTGATGAATCTCCAAATTCTTGGAGATTGAGTGTGTGTGTCTAACAGCCATTTTGAAAACATCAGGGCTAAAGATTGGAAAAGTCATTGTGCTCTTAAGTAAGACATTGTGGTCAGTGTTTTATTTTGTCTTCCATGTGATAATCATGGTCTTGTTGTATTTCCACATTCCCATAGAAATGAAGTTAGGATACACACAGAATTACTGCTGTTCATTTTGTATTCTTTCCAGTGCACTTTTCATCTACACATCATGGAGCAGAAAATGAGAGGCTTGCACTCCCCTAATTCTCAAGGGGATCGTTAGGATTCCCCACCGTTGCCTAATCATGTGCTGTCCCATTGATGTGTAGTCAATTGATGGGTAATTTTGTTTTGTGCAGTAGATCTCGCTTGAGTAAAGCAGTGTGTTGGCTTTAGATACGAGAAACTGATATGGATTTTAGGCTCTTAAATGAACAACAGATCATTCTGTGCCTCACAAAGTATAAGCACTAAATATGGAGGAAATCAGTAATGGAGAAAGGACCATTTAAAATTTATGTTTGCACACGGACTTTGGTGTGGAAGAAGTATGTCAGATGCATGGCAAATAAGCTTATTTTTTAATTTTTGAAATGCTGGAAGGAGTTTATAAATTAGACTGCCAGTGCATTCGAGGAGCTGTCTTAGCTGCTGGAGTGTGCCTGTCATAATACAGAGGATTGAAGTTCCTGCTGTGAGCTGGGGAGCTGCAAGGCCTGAGCAACACCAGGGAGAGCAAATGAGTGATGTGGAAGAAAAAAAGTTGTCTTCAGACTCTTTCTTTATTGTGTGTGCCTCATGCTCTGAGCTGCAGTCATTAGCCCATTGTGGGTGAATGGAGCAGGGCTCCAGCTGAAGCTGTGCTGGGTACCCAGGCCTCTGGATGATACTGCTGAGTGTTTTCTGCAATTTGAGGGAGTGCAGGACCCTGCAGTCTAATTTTCAGATATATATTTGGAAAAGAATCCCTTAGCAAGGGCACTTATAGTGAGCCCCATGTTATCTCGTGGGCACAGACCATTATTTATAAAACAAAACCTTGCTTATAAACCAAAACCTCTTCCCCACAAAGGTACAGGCAGGCTGGGTGGAGGGAGGGCTCAATTCTTTCATGGAAGTAGCAGTCACTGACCTCGTCAGCTTCATTTCCTATGGTCTAGCTGGCTGGCCCTGAAAGTGCTTCTGTCTTGGAGGGTTTTTGCAGGAGGGGATCCCAGTGGGGTCATCTGCTGGGGGAAGCACTTTGGGCTGTGTGGCCTGGCTTGGCTTTTGCTTTATTTCCACCTCTTTGGGGTTTGCTGGGCTATTTTGAAGCTAGTTGTATTAGGCTGAATGGCATTCAACAAGGAGCCTTCAAGAGTGTGTGGAAATGCCTCTCTGGCGCTGCAGGGCAATATTGATTAGCCTCAGTGTGAATCTGAGAGTGGCAGCACGGGAAAGGTTATTTAATATTGTTTTGTGGCAGCACATATGTTTTGCAAGCGGCTGTTTTGAAGGTCAGCTATTTGCACATACAGCTTTTCTCTGTTCCCTGCCTGCCTTCAGCTCGCAGCCAGGCTGGTTATTACTTACAGTCATTTTTGAGGTTGTATTTGAGATGAAAACAAGAGGTAAAGCAGATTATCAGTGATAGCTGACAAGGCTGTTATGATGAGACATTAGCTAGGGATAGGAGAAGAGGGAGAAAATAACACATCCACTTGCCTGTCTGATAATGGTGAGGCACTTTCTGTTTGTGCATGTACAACGCTGGTAAATCGGTGTTAAGAATCACTAATAGAAGGTTATAAAGTCTGCAGAGTTGTTCCAGCTGCTGCTTTATACAGATGTACCACAGTACGAAAAGATGAAATTTCTTTGTAGCAAGTTTTGCTTCCTCTTATTTTAATACACATTATGCATTAATGTACAACTGATGCATTCTGTTATAAAACTACATTTTAAGTGACCCATAGATTTTTTTAATATGTACCAGCTCTCTCAGACAAGGCAGGTGTACTTATTTTAATGTATTTTTCAGCAAAAGCAAGGGAAAAGGGTGTATTATGATGAATTTTATATATAAAAGTACGTTAGAAAATAATCAGAATTAAGAAGACTTAATCCTTTGCTTTATATTTTTGTTTCTTTTCTTTCTTGTATAAATTCTATATCCTTTTTTTCCTAGTCCTTGTCTAAAGATTGGAAAATTCATAGTAAAAGATCTCTGTGATCACAATCTGATCTTTACTGTGTAGGTGAAATCTCCAGACCTCCAAATGCAGAATTCCTTCAGTTTACTGTAGGATTATAAAACTCTTTGGAAAGATGGGATAGAACTGTAAATGTTCAGTAAGATTAAGACATTCCAAAAGGTTGAACTTAATTTGGCCACTAAAGTTGAATTCATAACTCAGTTTTTTACTGCTCTAAGGTAAAGTACTAAATATTACTGTAGCATCACAGATTACTAAAATGGAGGTAAAAGCTGAGTTTGCATGCTTTCTGAGAAGGCAGAGGAGCAATTCAAGGGGTTGTAAATATGATGTCATGTTTTTATTCCTTGACAGACAGCTGCTAACACCTGGTAATAGAAAATTTGGGCATATATGCCAAATAAAATTACTTCCACATTGTTCATTGTGGCGTTTTCAAGACATCCACTAAATCTTTGTTCCGCTCACCACTCTCTTATTGCCTGCAGAGACCTTTGCCAATACTTGGTGAGTCATTATCTGATTTCTGCATTTAAGGAAAGTTAAATGCTCCTTGGATGTGAGCAGGGCTCTTGCCATCCAGAGAACTTTGGGGTTTGCAGGTTTGTCACAAGTTGTTCCTGTGTTACCTTCACAATATGGCTTTAGATGTTAGAAGGATGAAGAACACAGTCTATTACTACCTCTTAACAGATACAGGACCATCCTGTTCACAGGGATGGATGTGTATTTGAGCTAGCCACCGTGCTAATTACTGCTTCCTCAGCTTGGGAATTCCAGCTTGCTCTTCAAACATGCAATACCAAATTCAGCAATAATCTGAATGAAAGTGTTTTCATATTACCATCTTCCCTGTTATTGGTATGTTTTTTTAAGTCATATTTTACATGACCAGTTACAAACAAGAGTTGGTTTTCAGTGTAAGAAAAGCCGGTAACAGCAGGTTGGGAATGCAGAAAGCAGAGATGAATTGCCCAGGCCTATCAGTTGCACACCAGAGGGATGTAGGAATTGAAATGCCAGTGTTTTGGAGAGGGGATGATCAATGTGAGTTTGAAGCTTGTCTCTGCCTCACTTCAAGTGACAAAATATTCCTGTCATCAGCTTTAAAAAAGACACTTATATTACCTGTGAACTGGTTAGGGACTGCCTTGCGAGGAGGACTTTTTGATATGTTACCAACTGAAAATTTCATCCATTTCATAGGAGAATTGTAGTATTTTTGAAACAAACACAACCACGACTCATCATTTCAGAGCAAGGACAAGAAAATAGAAATTGCAGTGGTAGACTCACAAAGAAGGAAAGTAACTAAAAGGTACCAAGCCTATCTCACTCCAAAGATAAAGGTAATTAGAGCATCTCTTATACACCTCAGTGCAAAAGCTTGGTGGCCATCTGCTGGGTAGAAAAAATAAATGAAAGTGTGAAGTGTTTTGCTTGGCATACTGTAATGTCAGATACCCATATCTGCAATTTAAGATTATACTACACTGGGAAATAAAGCAAAAATAACCCGAAAATATCTCTAGCCTTTTCAAACTAACTGTTGCCTAGGCTAATTCTTTTACATATTATATATGTAGAATTAAGTATTTTAAAAATACTAATGATGATTTTTTTAATTACTCTAATTAAAAGCAGCAATTTTTTTATTTCCCTGCTAAATGTTATAGTCAAGTTTCTGTTCTTCTGTGAGTAGAATTAGAAATATGTAAACTTGAGCCTAGATGTGTGTCCTGTTGGATCTATGTATTCACTAGAAGCACAAGGGTCAGCTAGGGTAGGAATCACCAACCTATTCCATGCATATCATTATCATTAAGTATTCCTTGTAGATGATAGCTGTGAGTCTTCTGTGAGTTGCTGTGTTCATCAGTACAAGTGGCGCCTCTAGGGGTTGTGCTCAGGCTGGAGAAATGTTCTGAAAAAACCTCAGCACAACTGTGGATAAATGATGGAATGTAGATTTGCACATTGCTGTGAACCTGAAAATAAAATCATGGCAGAAACACAAACCTGTTTAAAGATTTTATTTTGTCAGTAACCTGGGCAAGCAAAGTCTAGAAAAAGAAAGGCCTTTGTTCTGCATATTGCCAGCTTTTCTGTTGTCTCTTAAATTATATGTACCAACAACATTTCTCAAGGCATTGGTAGGAATTTCTGCATGAGCAAGGCTGCAAGATACGGTTCTGCTAATATCAATACCTTTTGAGGTGTATGGCTTCTTCATTCTATGAGAATTTGTACTGATGTGTAGCTCTCCAGGATCCAGCTGAAATATGTACCCATTTGAATTTATGTTGGTTGTAAAATTACATGACAGAAGTGCAGTATTTCCTGTGAATTATTACTGTAAGCCTTCCTAATTCTCTTACATTACATTTCCTAAACTCGTGGCAAAAATGCTATACTTTTTAGGCATGTATTTCAAAGGTCAGCATGTAGTTATATCTCAATTCAAATATCAGAAAAATAATAATTGCAAAAAAGTGTTGCTATTCATTGGCTTTCCAATAAATCTTCTTGTTTTTACTTCATTTGCAGCATATTATTTCAGGCAATGAAGCCAAAGTGGACTTTTGCACCAGCTAGTCTCAGTTGCATATAGCAACTCCTTAATTATCATTTAGCTTTTCCTTTATTATGCTCTGTGCTCCTTAGTTTATAAGGACTGCTTTCCGTAAGACAGTTAAACTCAATATAAATATGCTTGGAGATTAATACCTTGCCTGTTAATTTGTTTCCAGCTTCTCATCTTTATTGTTAAAATGTACATTAGGTAGGAATCTGAATACACAGTTTTGGCTTTTAGCTGGTGGTTCTTGCTGCCTACCAAGAGAGTGAAGCCATAAAAGACATCTGGCAATAGGAAGGAAAAATTGTAATTATGATTTGAATGCTAATTGTACTTCAGGTTTTTTAAGACGTCTCGCTAGAAGCCTTATTAGTCTTTTATGTTCTTGCATTTCTGGGCTGGTATGACCTGAACAGAGAGAATGAGATTGTAATTTCCCTTCTGCTGTGGGTGAATATAATTTATTTTTCTTCTTATTATTGGACTCTCTTAGCACAAATGAAGACTTATTGCTTTAAAGACACATGCATTTAATAACAGGGATTTGATGTGTGCTGATCTCAGTGCCCATATGTAGTCTCCTACAGATCAGAAGCAGTGCACAGCTGCAGATATTTGTGTACATGAAGTGACTTACAGGACCACTGCCTAACTGCATGCATTTTACATGCTTTTCTTCTGATATGGATCTAAAGCTGCCAACAACAGCGTGGGAGCAGCAAAAATTAAAAGAAAGGGAAGGAATGTTTCCAATAAAACTTTTCTCCCTTGCATACTCTAAGTGACAGCAAGCATTCCAGCTTTGAGGGCTTTCAGTTGGCATTGTATGAAAATATATTTCAAAGTGGGGACAAAAAGATGACTGTAAAGAGGGGGAGGAAAGGACTGCGGCACCACTGGACTTCATTCAAATTTGCAGCCAAGGCTGTGGAGAGGGAAGCGATGACAACTGTGGAGTTATGTGTGCGTAAGAGCAAAATTTCCCACACGTGTTCCCAGCAGTATCACAGTTTGGGGTGCTTGGTAATGGAGGTTTGGGCTTCAGCCAGCAGGGAGGCAAGGCCAACCACAAAGTTCAGATCTGGATCCAAATGCCTGAGTGTTTGGGAGTAGTTATCCCTTTGGTTTGAGATTTTACTCAGCCATGCACAAAAATAAGCAAGAAACGTGAACAAAGATGATTTTCAAGTTATAGTTGTAATACTTTAAGTATTTAAGCCCTTTAGCAGTTTTGATTAACCAGGGGATTGCATGAGATTTTCTGTGCCATTTACTTTTCTTTATTTTAGCAAATTTATATATGACAAGTCCTCTGTCATTTGTACTGCTGATCAATCTTAAATGAGCCTGAAATCAAGTTTGGAGTAAATACCTCTTGTGCCTCCATATTAGATCTTGTGCTTTAGGGAGCACCTGGTTATCTGCAGGAGAGAAAGTGAGCTCCTATCCTACTCTAAAACGTGCTCTTCAGCCATACTAAGGGAGAAGACATGGAAGCCACTGTGGTGGCAGTGATGTGGCAGCCACCACCCAGTGTCACAAAACTGTGGGCAGAAATGGCGGCAGTGAGTTGCACTTGCTGTAGGACATCACTGCCTTTTGCTAAACAGCTCTATTTCCTGCTTGGAAGATCTGATATCTACCCCACTTCTGGAGACTCTGCTGCTACAAGCATAAAACTGGGCATCCTGTGCTCATCTTCCTGACCTAATTGAATGGGTTAGAATATACAGAAGATGCTGGGGACTGCCTAATTTATTTGAACTTGATAAGACAGCCTTGGTTGCTGGAGTTGGTGTGGCAGCAGCCTACAACCCTCTCCCTTTTCTCTTGTACTTTTGTTGTGGAGGTGCTAGAGAGTTTCTGTTGCACTTCTGTTAATTCTTGGAGGTACTAATCCTTTTTCCTGTAAGAAGTTGTCTTTGCTAGAGTTTCACCACCTGAAATCCTAAAAGGTACTTCCTCTGCACATAGACTGTACCTCACTGCTTGAGCTACAGTCCAAAGCAAGTCCAGAAGCTTCATTAGAATAAGAGAGACTGGAATTGTTTTGGTCATCTTTTTATTTTATTCTATTTCAACCATAGATAAAACCTACACCAGTCTGATTAAACAATCTTGCATATATTGATCAGATTTGAAATTTGCATTTAACACTATAGCTACAGTGGCTCATGATGTACTATATAGAATAGACAGGTTTTGAAGAGATTATTTGCTTTGCTGCTGGTGGTTTTGTAAAAAAAGAAGCTAGTGGCCCTTTGTAAAAACTCAGGGTCTTCCAAATAATAAATGTCTGTCTTGGAAATAGGCCTGTCCCATGCCCCCTTATGTCCTGGTGGTTGGGTCACATGAAGCAGACAATTGAGCAAGCACACTGTGTAGGTCTGACAACAGGCAGGTCCTTGGAAGCAGTTGTCTGTGCTTTAGCAGTTCTTTTAAAAGGGCATAATAATTCCAATGTAAACCAAAGGTGGTTTTTTATTTTTCCTTGGTCATACAGAAATAATGCATCTAAGTAGTCCTCATGTTCCTTCTAATTATATGAGAGACTGATTCTGGATTAAAGTAGTTTATTCCATGTCAGATTGTTCCTATTAAGATGCAGTTGGCATCAAAATGATCTTATCTTATGACTACTACTGTATATGATATAATTAAGGAGTAATCCCTTTCAAAATTGGTCATTTGCATTAGATAGCAATTAGATAGCAAGGTTAATGCTACAACTATGGTAAACAATAACTAATTTCATGGGGATTTATTGCTGTTAAAAAGCATAATCAGTTTCTAATAGCAATACTTAATTTTTTAAAAAAACCTGTATATTGGTTGAGTGCACTCAGATTGCTTTACAATGGATATTTTCCTGGCAGATGACTAATCCTCTGCTAGTAATTTCAGTTCTGAGTTTTCAGATTTAGTACTTCAATTATGCATTCTTCATTTGTTTTATTAATTGTTTGGTTATATTTGACGATGCTGAACTATACATGCATGCATAATATATGACATATTATTCATGAAGTTTTGCAATGTGACAGGCTCTGGTTACTCATGAGTAATACAGCAACTGTCACATAATAAATAGAGTAAAGTGACTTTATGTAAGCTTGTTCTAAGTTCTTAGACATAATTATCTGAATTGTTGAAAGGAAATAAGTGTTGAAATTACCGTGATGCATGATGTAGTAATTCGAGGAAAGAAATTTTTATGCAATAGGTAGAATTCTTCTAAAGATGTTTATGACGGGAACAAATGAGATAAATGGAGATATTCTGTACTTAATAAGAAGGTTGAAGGTGGCTGAGATAGTCATGCCAACCCTTGCTGTAAATTTCTGCTGCTTTATTAACTGCAGAAGAAGTGGATATAATTACATAGGCATAGAATTTGGCTGTGAGGAAGTACTGCTGCTGTGTGGAGCTGAAGTTCTTGCAGTATTGGCGCTGCATGGTAGGAAGCACACGACTGATGAATTCTGTGATTTGCAGCATGCTGGAAAGCCTAGTTTCATGTCTTTTCTGGTCATAATGAACAATAACCTCAGCTCCCTCTCAGTGCTTTCAGATGCAAATATTCTGCCATGGAATTGTAAGGAAACCTACTGTCTTTGGTTTGAATCAAATGAAATTAAAACTGTTTGCTGAATGGCAAAGTGTCATTTCAGGTGACTTTGAGGTCTGCGTGGCAGGGGTGTGCTGCCCTGGTGCCTCCTGGGGGTCGTGCACAGGTGTATTCTTCCCTTATCCTTCATTCCTCCTGTACTGTGCACTCTCCAAATCTCTGTGCACAGAGATATTCCTGAATTTGGAAAAAGGCTGGGAGTCTGACCACAGACTTTGTAGGTGATGGAGAAGGTGAAGTGACAGCCACTGGAGCTTCAGCTCCCACAGTTCTTCGGTCCTTGAGGACTGCAAGTTTTGTACTGAAGTTGACTTACTTGAAAAGTAACATTACATAAGGACTCAGGGAAATATATAGTGCTTGTTTTGAGGCTTTAGTTTTGAAGTACTTTTGTCTGTATTTTAAGTACCAGGAAAAACAGTGAAACTTTCAAAACAGGAAAAACCAACAAATTCAGAACATTTCATACTGTAAAACATTTTGTTTTATAAAAACCTCACAATATTTGCTGAGGCTGCATGATATTAAACTAGTCTTGTTTTTAGACAGTAAAATATTTTCCAGTGATTTTTCACATGATATAGGGGTTCTGTATGCAAAGAAGGAGAAATAATGGTTGAAGGTAAATTTTGCCACTTAGTGATTTCCATAAAATGCATACTGAACTTCTTTGAACTTGTAAAATTATTTTTTAAAACCTCCTTCTTGTTGCTTTGTTTTCCCTCTCTAAATCCTGTATTAGCATTGCTTCTTTAGAACTTTTACCAATTGTATAAATTACAAAGCAATTTAGATAATTCAAGCTCTAAGTAGCAGAAATTAGTAGAAAATTATGACTTAAAGTGAAATCAAAGAGACCACACAGTAATCCATTACACTATGTCTATCAGTTTCTTGTTGATTGTTATTCACCTGCCGCCAGACAGTAACTTTAGTGGAGAAAACCAGACCTGAGTAGAAAGAACATCAATCAACCTGTCAAGGGTAACACCTCCAAGTTTTTTTTATTATCTTTTATATTTATATTTTATTCATATGCTCTGGACAGTCCCTCCAGATTCATTAAGGTAGGGCTAATACAATATAACTGTTATTTCCTGGGTTTCCAGAGAGTGATGGAAAATAGTATCTGTTCATTTCCTTGAAAATCTCAACATTTTATCAAGAGAAGAATGCATGACTGCAAAGGGGTAATTTTTGGAGTAGGTTATAGAAATTAGATTTAAAGATTTAAATAGTTATTCATTTTGTGATCATAATTTTGGTTCCTCTTGTAAATTGTTGTGTTTAAAGACAAACTGACAGCCTTGTAAATGAAATACGGCTGTTATGGCTATCAGAAATTAGCTGTAAAAAAAACTTTAGCCATATTATAATATCTTGAAGTGCTGCTAATGAATACTCATACTTTTCTTATGTTGTCGTCTGTTAGTAAGAATTAGATTTTGCTTTCATTTGCTGCAGGTACAAACCACTGACCTTTTTGTTAATTTCCTAGCAGGTAAAACTGAAATTAAGATTGTGGCATCTAGTTTTTCCTCCCTGGTACAATGCAAAATGAAAACTTACTTACCCCAAAATTTCTTATATGCAAAAGGAATTTTGGAACATTGTAGGAGAGCGAATTCAGTGACTTTTTATAATCTTTATTTTGCACTCCATTACAGAATTATGTGGAATAATAGTACTGTTTTTTAAACAGAACTAGGTTATGCTTAAGAGCAGCAAACCACAGTTCAGTAGAAAAGGTTCTACATGAAAATTCATTGCAAACATAAACAAGAATATCTCTGTTGGCTCCACTGGCCTTGTGCATTTCAGGAGACAGAGTAATCTAAGGAGTCAGTACCTCGCTCAGCACAGATGGATGTATTTTACTCCCTTTAGTCTCATTCTATTAGCTATGTGATTCAGCTAGCATCTGTGCTTTGGTTTTCGTGCTACAGATCTGGTTATATCAGTTCCAGTGACACATAAGTACTAATTAATCCATATGCTGACTTTCCTGACGCAGGTGTGTTTGAGATCATGGAGGTGTTATTTTAAAGAGCACATTGTTATGTGGGTCATGAAGTCACACAGAAGTGTTTGTTTCACAGAGAAATATGTGTGAATGAAATACACTGTTAGTATTGAATAAGTAGGCTTCACTCTTGGCAATTTTTATGTATGGAGAGTATGAGAGGAGATCTGTCAGTAACATCTGAATAATAAGACTGAGATGTACCAAATGTCTAGTGGAGATGTGGTTCCTAGAGTTGTTCTCTCATGCTGAATGCTAAATATCAGTTTCTGAGATGAAAGAATAAATTCAGCATTCAAAGCATATTTGTGTTAGGGCTGTTAAAGGATTTACTTTCCATTGACTATCAGCATTTTTGCTCTCACATTTCTCATCTGTTTACCTACAGCCTTACCACAGGGCTTCATTGTGTGCCCTCTTCTGTCACACAAATATGCTGGCTAGCAGAAAACCAGCAAGCACATTACTGTATTGATTTTCTCTCATGCCTGCAAGTCATGAAGGTTTTGTGATTAATATAAATCAATATTTGTGGTAGGGCAGGAGGTGATTTGTATAACTGCTGATGAAAGAGACAGCACTGAAACTTTCATTCAACACTGTTTGTTATTTGTAAATACTTTCCTTAAGAGGACTTCCTCTGTACCAGGCTTCATACTGTGAAGCTTGAAGATTTTTTGTGTGGTATTGGCAGAATTTCCTCAGCTGTGACACCCTAAATTTTTTTCTAATTTGGATCCCCCAATTTCCTGCTGTTAGAGGAGAGGTATGACAGAAGGAGATAGAATAGAATAGATTATTTCAGTTGGAATGAACGAGCAGCTAACCCACCTGCCTGACCAAGGACCAACCAAGACAAAGCTTGTAGTTAAGGGCATTGTCCAAATGCCTCTTAAACCCTGATAGGCTTGGGGCATTAACCACCTCTCTAGGAAGCCTGTTACAGCATTTTACACCCTCTCAGATAGTTAAAAAATGCTTCCTACAGTCCAGTCTAAACCTCCAGATGAAGGGCATTAAATAGTTCCTTGAAAACTGAAAGAGTTGTACACAGTGTATAAAGGTGAAAGAGTGTACACAGTGATAATGCTGGGCTTTTGCAGTCTAGAAAATTGCAATCCTAGCTATACAGCTTATCTGCTCTCCTCTGTAATAACAGGAGGTCCAGTTCACTGGTATTTCCTTTTTGCTTTCCTCATGTAGGATTATTTTCAGTCTCTTTTTTACCAACCCTCTATGAAAAGATCGAAAAACAACAACTGTAAACTTTGAAATTGTGATTAATAAATTAATCTGTTAAAGGTATGCGTTTGTATGTTAAACGCATACAAATAAGTATTGTATGAGTGTTATGCAAGCAATGGAGAAATGATTTTCACATTAAGTCTTTATAGATATTATAGATGTGATTCATAGTTCAAGTTTCAGCTAGAAATTGTATTCCTCCTGTGCTCCTTTTTTCAGGGAGAAAAGAACTATTGCTGTGAAGTTGGTGTATAATCACTTTAAGACATAAAAGGATGTGTATGGATTTTGAGAATTTAGTAGTGATTTTCAAAATTTAAGAACTCCAGAGCATGATCCTCTTTCACACTTTTTTCAACTGCTTGTGCAAATTCTACGTAGAAAAACCGACCATGAGTAGGATGCATTATTAGTAAAGTCAGACTGCTTGTATTTTTTGATTGAATTGAGGATGAAAAATGCAGGTGAATCCTTGGAAGCTGATACTGCATTCACTGGTGAAAATTGTAGCATGTGCAAATTATATGTTACACTAGATAGTGATTGTCTTTTAATGCTGAAGATTTTCTCTGGTAGTTCTTGTATTTATGTAATTTTTGTGAACATTATAACAACTGGTGTGGCAACAACTTTATTTGTGCATGATTGCTGTAAAACTCGGTTTTCAGAAACAAGGTGTTTCAGAAACAAGGAATTTGCTGATACAGATATGAGTCCCTGGTTATCTGATGCAGAAACAAGGTTTGCATAAGTCCCAGGAGTTTACATGAGTAGTTTGACCAGTAAATCATGTGCAATTTCATTGCTCATGTTCTGTACTTGTCTTTTGATATACTGGTATTCGTCCCCGCCAAATGCTTGTCAGCCCATTACCTTCTGAATGACTACCTTGTCTTTACTTTTGAATAACAGCAGGGGCAGGTGGCTGTGTAGTTTCCAATCAAGAAAGAATGCTAATGAATTATAAAGAACTCCTGACTTGCGTTTAATAGCATTGTGACATGTTATAACAGCCTGCCAAACATGGCATCTTATAAATCACACTTCACGGGGTAAAAATATCCACCTGTCATATCTGAGGCCTCTGCAAAAGTCAGTGTTTGAAGATGGTATGATTTAGTCCATCTTGTCAAGTACCCTTTTATGATATTTTTTTCTTTTTTTGGAATAGAAAAAATAGGATAATTTAATATTTTCTCCCTTCTACCCATCCACAACTGCACTGTGCACTTTATTTCATTTTTGGAAACATTCTGTTGTTCTCTTACAAGAAGAAAATCCATTTCAGGGATGATGTTTTAATAATAATTAGCAGCATGCCTGAGGTATTGTCTCATCAGGACTTTTTACACCTGCATGTCCATGCAATGCCTAATCTTTCTTACCAAGTTATTGATTTTATATAAGTTTGTTAAATACTGACAGTTTTTACATACTCATTTTTGTGATCATACAGATGACCTGGAGCCATGACATACCATTATCTGAAGCATTATAAAGATCCGTGATTTATGTCCTAACAAATGGTGGCACAAATCATAGATGTAGCGTAGGGAAACACACACTAGTTCTTCACTAGACAGTGATGTGTAAATCAAATGGGGGAGGTGATTTTCCGGGCTAAAATAGGGAGTGTTTCTTTCAGAATTGATCCTCAGGCTTTAGGCAAGGAATTATTAATCATTTTCAGTTTTCAGAGGATAGTAAAATAAATTTACTTCTTCAATTTGACCTGATTAGCAGATATCAGTACAGAATTCTTTTCTTGTTGAAGAGGTCAAGTCATCAGAGAGTTATTTCTGTCTCACAACTCTAATGAACAGGAAGGAAGTCTCAGCACTCTGAGGAAATGTTCAGCCATCTTAGAGCTTTCTACTTTTTCTGTTACATACTTGTATAAGAGATTTGTATAGCTCTGTGAGATACTGTTTGGATTCATGGAAACAAGAAAGGCTAAATCCCCAGCTGGTATAAATCAGCCTTGCTTTACTGAAACAGAGAGCTGTGCACTTGCTCTATACCAGTAAACAAGCTGGGTGAAAGCAGACATCAGAAAAAGAAAGCTTAGGTACATACATGTATTATTTTCTATAAATTACCAGTACTGTAATCCCAGTACTCCAGGGGATACATTAATATATGTTAAAATGAAATTAATGATTTTTTTTAAAGGTAAAGGAAATTTTAAAGTAGAAAATTAAAATAAAAAATAATGCCATAGTTCTGCACAGCTGTCATTAGAAGCACAAACCTAGTCTTCTATTTTGGTTTAGATATTACTTCTTCCATAATTTAATTAAAACTTTGGTGTCTATTTATTTTAGGATTCCTATCTTTAAATGTAAAATTACTTTTTACATTAAAATAAATAAACTTTTAAAATAAACTTTTTTTATTGAATTATACTCCTGATTTATGTAATCAAAAATCCTCTCTGATCATATTGCCTTATTACTGTCATATTACCTAGTATTATTTAAGCAATGCATAATTTCTCCTGCATTTGCATAAAAAACATACACAAACAAAAAACTTGGACAAAAAACTAAAACCAAGAGGAAGGAGAAAAGGAACAATTGTCACTTTCACTTGTTTTTCAAAGAGCTCTTCTGGATTAATCTCAATTTGGCCTTCATTCTTCCTAGATCAGGTGGGGAATCTTGAAGGATTATTCAGGGAATGTTGTGTGCAGGCAAAAGAAAGTCATGTCTGCCTCTTTTCCAAGGTCTCATTACTCTGACCACTCCTGAGAAACGCCCCTTCTCAACAAAGGATGTTTTCCAGCCCAAAAAGATATTGCTGACTGTGAAAACCAGTTACACCTCGCAGTGTTTCCTGCTGCCCTCGCCATTGCCCTGCCTTTTGGACTGATACACGTGTTGGCTAAGTAGGGATTTGATGTGAAGAAAAGGGAGGTGGCTGACAAAGACACAATAAGAAAGAGCAGGACAGAAAAATAAAAAAATGTGTGAGTGCACACATTATAAGTTAATAGTAATAAATCTATGCAATGAACTCCATGTGTTCAAAGATGATGAAAAAATGCTTTAAATATTTTTCAGCTTCCCTATAGAGTTGTGCTTTTCTTATGTCAAACCTTGATCTATAGTTCTATGGAGGAAAGAAGCATTTGCAGTGTTAAAACAATGCCTTTCACTTTAGATTTAAAACAGGATGACAAAAATCTAAACATTGTATTAACCCATATTGATTTCTCTTTTCTTTTGGAACAAGAAGAGCAAAAGTAATAAGAAATCTTGAATTTCATTTCAAAGCCAGTCCCTTCATGCTTATTCTGAAAGTTTAGTCTTTCATGTGAAAAAGTGCCTGCTGACATTATTAAATACATAAGTCAATGACAAATTTTCCACTGAGTTAAATGGAGCCACAATTTCATTTCAAGATATCAAACCAGATTTTTAAGTATGTGCTCATTTGCTTTTTGTTTAAATATAAATTGAAAGCTGAAGAACTGCATGGTAAACTATATATTTTCTAGATTATGCTGAGAAGCAGATTAGTGATTACAATTTGGCATTAGAATTAAACAGGAAGAAACCAAGCTGTTTATTCCTTGAAATATTTTGGATCTTCCTCCAAAATTTATTTCCTCTATGACAGTGCAGATACTCTGCTCCAGATTTAGACCTAGGTCTATTCTGCATAATTTCTCAGTAAATTTACAGAGAGTGATTGTTTTTGTAAAAACACCACATAAGATACAGATTCAGTGTGATGGCTGTTTTTTGCAGCATTCTCAGCAGAGGGCTTCGTTGGTGGAAAGTCAAAGCACTGCAACAAGTTCACACCCAGTCTGGCAAAAAATGAGTATAATTTGTCATTTGAGAGCTAGTATGCAAGCAAAAGAATGCTTTTATGTGACAGGCAGGTCTGCACAGGTGCTGGGATCCAACCAACAGCCACAATATAGGCTAGGCAGGTATTTCCTTTTAGGAAAGAGGAACATAAACATTGTACCTGATCACATCTGTGTTCTGCTGGGGAGTCCTCCTGCCTTGAGAGTCTTACCTGCCCCTTCCTGTCGTCTGAGGGGGCTGAGTCAGCACCCTGCACCCACCCTGCACATAAAGCTGTCTCAGCACTTAGCTGAGGTGTGCATTGCACCTATAGACTTGCCCAGGTGGGCTCCAGCAGCATAGCTGTCACAGCACACTCCCCCACAGACTGTACCAGCCCACCTGCACACAGCCAGCTGGCTAATATCACAGTTCTGCTGCTTTGGCTGGTATTTTAATTGAGTACTAGTTGTTGGAATAACTTTGACTTGCTTAGAATCACCTGTGTGAGTGCAATCCAATGGCTTTGTAGATGTGCTGTGAAATAATCTCAAGCAGCCTACGTTAGGCAGCTGTTAGAAAGAATCTGCCTCCTTGCTTGCTTAGAGCATTGTTGGGAGACATTTCAATCAGGATCTTGGTCCAGAAATACCATGGTAGTCACAGGTACAGATGAATACTACAGATTCACTAAAGCATCTTGTTAGTGTTGCCACAATGATGCATTCTGTTATTGAAATTTAGATTCTGGCCCAGTATTTTATCTTAGCCACAAACATTATAACTCCCTGTTAAACGGCAATAATACAGTCATTATAATTGCTAAGCTGTCTGTGTGTGGTAGAGGATGATAAGTGCCATGATAAAATAATGAGAAAATTCTACAAATTCGGAATTATGGAGATTGAATTATTGCTGTAAATGCAAAGATAGCTATTGTAAAAGATAAGGATGAATCTCTGAGGGTATATTCTATCTAATCAAAACATTTCCCACATGAAAAAGTAACAAAAGCAATAAAGCGATAAAAGCAACATTAAGCTATATGAAGATGATATGCAGACAAAGAACCTATTTTCAAGGAAGTTTTCCAGTTCTGCAAGACAGTTATGACTATTTGGTCCCTCAGAGTTCATTAACAAACACTTGGGAGCACTGATTAGGGCCTGTATCTTTGTTTTCCCACCGGCATAACAGAAATAATTAATGGCACAAAATGTGAAAAGATGGACTAAGAACTTGGTATTAGATTGTGGGACATATTCTTAGTTTGAAGCTAATTAAACTGAAACTGAAAAAAACCCTTCTGATCCTCAACAGTTGCACGTATTCACTTTTATATTATTTGGAGGCTATTTAACAATATCGATACCAGAGGGGAATAGAAGAATGGTGGTTTAATTTGTTTACTCCCTTTGCTGAAGAACTGGCTCTTAAGACCTTCAGAATTTAGATTTTTACAGAACTCTAAGAAGTCAAAATAATTGTTTATTTATATATTATTTTTCTATTATTCTATTCATGCTTCAGAGTTTGGACAAAATCTGGAAAAAAACTCTGATTTATATTTTTGAAATAAATCAAGCCCAGCAACTCCTTAAGGTTCTACAGTTTTAAAACATTCTGCTCTTGCCTGTTCCTTCCATTATCAGTAGTTTTTTTTTCCCATGGTTCATAAATTTCCAGTAAACCTCAGAGAAATATTCCAAGACCACAGATAATACTTGTTAAACTAAACCCAGTCCATAATGATTATTAATTATTTTAAGTGCTTCCTCCTTAGGTTTCTTTTCCACTGTCTGGGTTTGGAAAAGCCAGCTAGCTGAATACCAAGGAACATTTGCAAGTTAAAACCATGGCAATCGTTAGAGTTATTTCAGATGTGAGCTGCGATGCCCATCCATTTTTCTTCATGGACTTGTCTGTGGCTTCCCACATGATGTCTGTTTTCAGAATCTGATGCCAAGTCCTCTAAGTCAGCAGGTTCACAATGGACTTCAGGAGACTTTGGACTATACCATTGAATTCTACACCTGTTCTTACATCTGTGGACATTACAATGGGTAGAGGCTATCTTCCCAAAGCCTATGGAAAGCACATGAAGTTTTGCTAAAGCCATCTTTCCATAACCACGGGCATACCTGTTGTTTAAACCTGGGTCTTTTTCAGGACATCTCACTCCAGTCCCAGAGCTGAGGGCACTGTCCTGACTCACACACTGCTCCTGAGTGTCACAGCTCAGCAGCTCTCTTGAAGAAGGGCTTGTACAGCCAAAACTTGTCTTCTTCTTCCCCCTCTGCACTGTAATCTGTTGCTCTGATGAAAGGCATTAGCTTCACTTACACATATTGCCTTGCCTAAATACTTAACCCGTCAGGAATACAATGATGCTACTACTCGGCTTCTGAACTTGCCCTCTTCCTTAGTCACCATGTCTGAGTTTTGACTGGAATGACTTTGGCTGTCCTTGGATTGTACCTGCAGAGTGAGCTGCTGAGGTACCGCCCTTTCCTAGGAGCAGCTTTTGCTCTGAGCTCCACTCCATTGCATTCTCTTTTGTTCCTTTTGTCGTCCATCCTTTTTAACTTCCTTCCTAGATCATTTTCAATAGAAAAGCTGCCTGGGGAGCTGCACTAAATAGAGATGTGAAGGATCAGTATTTCCCTCCCCTGCTAGCTGCAGCTGGGCCCTGGGACATGATATGCAAATCTAGCAAGGGGTATGTTCTCTCTCCTTCCTTCCTTCTTGTTTGGGGACAAGATTTTCGCTTCTCCTTATCTGACTGCTTTTAACTTGCATTTCGCTTGTGTCCTTTAATTAGCACATTCCTTCTAGCTTGGCTGGCTTTTTCCTGTTTACAGCATCTCCACAATTGCTACCCAGCTCTACAAATCATACACTGAATGAGAAGTACTCATTGTAAATGTGCGTGTTACCAGGCTCATCAATTCTAGTTCACTGGGAGCTTGGAGTATGAATTCTGTATTACATATTAATAATGCAAAGAGTAACTTAGTACTGAAAGTGACTTCCTAAATGGCCTTCCTTTTTTCTGTGTTTCATGGTACTGCCATACCTGAGTAGGTATTTCCAAGACAGAAAGTCCAAATATATCAGATGAAAAGACATAGAAATTAACTATGTATATAAAATGAAATTAATCATTTTGTAGAGAATACTAAGTAGCAGAGTGTGAGAGTACAGCTTGTTAAAGGCATAATTTGGCTCATATTGCTTCTCATGAGGGAGAAGGGTCATGGTGTAACTCACTAAAAGTCTGCAGGTAAGAGCATAACAGAGAGATTAAAGGAAGGAACAAGAATTAGGGTAATGCTTTCTTTCCCCTTGAGAGCTGTGTGTCCACCTGACCAGGGCAGATGTACAGAATGACAGCTCTTCATGATGCGCTTCAAGGACCATCTGCAACATTAGTTGATGTGGGGCTCAAAACATTCTTATTTAACAAATAACAGTGTCAAGCAATGTGAAATACCTTCTGCAGTGAATTTTAAAATACTTTTGGATGAAAGATTATGTACAAATGGTAGATGATTTTATAATTCTTAAATGATACATCAAAATTATGGAGAGGTCCTAATAAAGTCTCTATACTCTGTATGTGTAAGCTACCAAATCAGGAAACTCAATTACATCTCAGAAAGGCAGAATTCTTCTCAAAGTAAATTTGATCTGTGATTATGTAAGTTGATAAAAACATAAAATTTTCAGAAATACATAAAAAATGTGAAGTGCCTTTCTACTCTGTCATACTATTGCACAGACCACAGTAAAGTGAATAAAAGATTGGTGTATGTACTAAGGAACACACAGAATTTAGCTCATGTTACTTCTACAGCTCAGTGTGAGTTGTATATGTCAGTATCAGTGGGAGAATGTCTCTGCAGTGTTCAGCTGTGGCTTCCATACAGTGCTGTCATGGCTTAGGAAGGGTATTCTCCAATTTAGTGCTCCCACTGAAACCACCCCACCACTCAGTCCCCATCTAACTGAAAGCAAAAAGGGCAAAGATCATGGGTTGAAATAAAAACAATTTAACAGCAGTGAAATAAAAAAATGAAAAGTAACAGTAGTGATATTAAGAACAAAAGGTATAATACAAAGAAACCATTTACATGTAAAATAAACCAGTACTGGACTGTTTTGCCCACGAGTTTCCCCCACTGGAAGGAATGCCCTTCTTCTTGGAAGCTGGAGAGAGTCCTTTCCCCCAGCCCTGGCAATGGTGTGAGCTGGTACTGAATTGCATTAAGGTCCTGGCCAAAACTAGGACAAGTGCTAGGAGAGATCCTGGGTTTAGGAACTGTATTGTAGCCATGAATGTCAAAAGAAAGAACTGAGACTTATAGACTGAGGTAGGCTTTTGTTAGACCATCTGATATAATTGGAAAAAAGATCAAAAGTTTACCTGTTATTTCCTCTGACATTAATCACTCAATATCTTAATGTAAGATACTTAATGAATCAAGATGCTTTAAGATACGTTTATCATACAGACCTCTTCTGTTATATTTATCTTTTTAAGTGTAAAGGATGTACCTTCTTATCTTGAATGTGCACTTTTTAATATTAGTTACTTGAGACATTGTATGTGACAAAGGTAAAGGAAATAAAGAAAGGAGCTTTGATGAATGTTAAGCAGAGTTTAACCCAGGCAGACTTTCCAGGCAGAGCTTTTTAGAGAGCACAGATCTGTGGTGAGCAGAGATTGCAGTGGAGTGGGGTAGAATTGTACTAAACAGTGACATGAAGAAGCACACTGAAAGGTTTAAACTGAAGTACACAGATTTAATTTTGAGACAATAATCAAAGGTGAAAAAGAATTTAAGGTAAGTTTTTTTCTCATTCTGGAAATCTTAGGGTGATAATCCAGTCTTACTTTTTGTGAGACACAGACTACAGCACTGCAATTTCTTTCTTCATGGTAAATTATTTAAAGCTGAATTAAAACATTATCTTTTGGAAAGGTACATGCTCTGGATTTAAGAGTGCAAATACAGGAAAATTTATCCATATTCCTCATAACTTTTCCAGAACTACCTCTGCTAACTTGATTATCCACTCAGTAGATCCTTCTGCATCTTTTCCCCAAAGGCTGAGATTTTTGGCAAAATAGATTGTGACCAATTGCTTTGAACTTTCTGTTGTTTATGGGCTGGGAATTTCTTAGTACAATGATTTTTAATTGTTTCAACCTTCACTTGAAATTCCATCTCTAAACTCTCATCTATGGCAGTGTAGGTGTGAATTGCATCTTTTATGGGAAGGGAAAATAACAATGGTTTGTCCTTGTTTTACTGAGCAGGCAGAAATTATATAGGAGAGCAACAGAAATGTCAGGTTTGTAGCGTTTAGCTATGATACATTTCAGCTGAGTAAATGTAAGTGGGCAAGAGAAGAGCAGTGAGCACTAGGGAGCATAGAGGACAGTGACTTTTATTAGTTTGTCAACGTGCTGAATAGTTACTGACATACTGGACTGTGCTGGGTTTGGCCAAGGTGGAGTTCACTTTCTTCATAGCAGCCTCAGTGGCACTGTGTCTTGGAATTGTGACTAAAATAGTGTAGGAAACCCATGTTTTGGGTGCTGCTAAACAGCACTTTAGCAGCCCCAAGACTATCTCTCTTTCACACTCTGCCCTCTCCTAGTGAGTAGACTGGGAACACAACTGGAACATCTGACCCAAATCAGCCAAAGGGATATTCCATGCTGTATAACATCTTTATCAACAAAAGAAACCCCTGGCATGGGGCAGGGGTGAGGATTGGTTGTTAAAGTGAATATCTAAACACACATTTTCTTGCTTTTTTTCTTCCTCTTCTCTTCCTCATCCTGCTGAGGCAGTGGTAGGGGTGAGTACTGGGTGGGTGCTTTGTTGCCAACCAGGATGAACCCACGGCGCAGTGGTTACTGCGCGGGTTAATGGAGCATCAGGTTCTGTGGGCCCTGGTCCCTCTGATCTGATTCCTCAATAAGGATAATGGCCAGTTGGCAGTTCTGTGTCCTTAAACTCTGGGTCACTGAGGACCACTTTGAGGCAACCAGGACAACAGGAAAAATACCATGCAGTTAAATGTCAGTGCCTTATGCTTTAGGATATATATTTGCATGTGGTATCATGCAGTTATCATCCTTTATTCTTCTAACAGAGTTGAATGAAACATAGACATAATTTTTCCAGAACAGGTGCTTTTGTCAGATAGACTGATTTAATAATCATTCAATAAATAAGTACATTCTTCATTTTAACTGCCTGCAGCACTTAGAATTTCCTGTCAAGGTGTTGCCACAACTGAATACCTGTCCCTCACATTATATCTCTCACGGTATCCATGCCACCAAAAAATGCAGTTTAATCTTTGTGTGTCTGTTCTTCACAGGAGGAAATGTCTGATCTGAGTAAGAACAGGAATAGCAAGGGCATTTTGTGCCACTGCTACCTAGCTGAGGTGACTGCTGAAAGACAATCCACTAGCTGGAAGGGTTATTCCTAGCATGGGGATGAGGCTGGGAAGTCCTTGCACAGCAGCTGATCACTTAAAATTCAGATGGCAAGTAAATAAAGACTAAGAAAACTTTGCAGCATCATTCAGAAGATGAGTGTAATTTCATCTCCAATTTTCAAATTTTAAACTTTATTGATTGAGTTTTCTTGTCATTCCTTGGTGACTATCTTGTCATGTCCATTCAATTAAAATATGTTTAAAACCTGGAATTAAGACTGTAATATAGACAGGTAAGTTTGAACTTCATCAGTCATGAATGTTTCTAAAACTAGTGTTTTTAGTGTTGGTGCCTGTATAGCTTCATATCATTCCTATCAAAGTATAGACAATTATCTTGGAAACACTTGTGATCATCCTGCTATTGCTTTTTTTGGGAAAATGCTTTTGAATGCCTTACTGGACTAGCAGAAAATGGTCTACAGTAAGGATGGTAATGATAAATATGCAGACAACAGAATACTTTTTTTTTTACTTAGTTCTGCAGGAAATTTTAATACTGCCCTAGAGTACTTGAGAAGATGATTTTAATCCAGAATTTTTTGTTCCCAGTGATGTTTTGGTGTATATAGTAAGGTCCTACCAGCAGTAGTGGAAATGCTTTTTAGTACCAGAGCAAATATTGCACCAATTTTATTTAAATATAATGATTATAAATAAAAGTTTAAGTAAAATTCCTTAGGAATGGAAGAGAAAAAAATCCTTTTTTATAGGTTAAATGTTGTTATGCCAAAGGACCGACAAATTAATATTGTGAAAATATACTCTATTTTCTTCATTTTCTGCAAATCATCTGCTCTCAGGTTTGTGTAGAAAAACACTGGGTCAAAACACTTTGAAGTCAGTGAGGGTTTTTCCACTGAGTGTCATGAGCTCTGTGTCAGATGCTTGTGGCTTATAACTTGTGCTAACATGCTGGACATGGGGAGTCTGCTTCTCCACTCTTCTAATGCTGAAATTGGGAAATTAGTGTTATTTTTCTGCATCACAGTTTGCCAGTGGGTTTTTACCTCGTCCTGTGCTGATGAGCAAACTGACATCTTTTGGTGACTCCTTTCAACCTGTGCACAGACCAAGTGTAATGTTTGCCCTTCTAATGCCACCACATGATGGGTTTGAGTGTTTTAAGACAGATGCTAAAGACAGAATGACCTTAGTCTTGGAAATACTGGGCATCTACCTATGATAGCAGATGTTGCTGTCTTCTTCCTAACTTCTTCTAGTGGCCTTAAAGGCTAAGGACAAAATGGTCTTTAAAGAGAGGATTTTCTTCTCAATAAATGAGATGTTTAAGACACATGAATAAGCAATTCCTTGAAAGAGTATTCATCACTTCTTATCCACTCATTACCACCTGCAGTAAAAAGGAAAATTTAGATCTGTTTGCTCAGTGATGAAAAAGTTTCATGATTACATTTTATGGTGTTATTAAGGGCAAGGTAATTCCTCAATTCAGTTGGTTTTGAGCAAGTAAAATTACAACAAGTATTCAGGGCCTCTTCTGAGAAATCTTTTTCTTCCCATGAACTGAGAGTTTCTTAAACCACTTAGTATTTTTTGTACTTTTTTTTTTCCTCTTGGATGAAAGTATAATTGAGTTAAAACAATCTTTCACTGAGAAGTACTTCATTTACAATAAGCTTAACTATAGTAATTTTATCTGTCACACAAGATACTGCTACCTTGTAAAGCTACATTTAAAAAAAAACAAACTTGCTGTTTTCTTCCCTGGAATAATTGGAAATCACAGTTGGTAAAGCAACATTACAGAAGGTCGTGTTTTTTTACAAACAAAAAAACCAGAAGCTAGAATTATCCAAAATAGTTGAAGCAAGACCTCTGGATATCTTTTTCGTGTAGAAGCACATTTTTTTATGTGTTTGAGAAATTGGCATCTGTCTGTCAACCGTATGAGACAGATGATACGAGTCTAGTAGAAGTCAGTGAATTCTGGTTAACAGTTCAGATATGTTTGAAACAGTAATGTTTAGCTTGTTTGGGATTATGTCACATGAACAGATTTTGCATTCCAAGAGGTTTGGCTGTAGCTTGAGTCTGGGCTTCTTCACTGAAAAAGACAGGGTGTGACATTAGGGCAAATTGTAGGAAACAAGAACAAAAAGGGTCTTTTTTTTGTTGTTGCATCATATTCTTATGAAATGGATTGTAAGCCTCACAGGACAGGGAGAAAACAAAGAAAACTGGGATACAGAACTGTGGAGTTGGATAAAAAAATTTCTATTAAATGCAGAGCTCTGGGTCACATAGAGGGTAAGTGATTTGACCAAAGCCACAGAGGAAGTATGTTGCAAGTCAAAGGCAGGAAAATTTGTTCTCATGTTCTCAGTTATTTTTTTGGAGGAATTAATGCGCATTGCAGGCAAATAACACCTTTTTTTCTCACTCACTCTATTTATCACTCTCTTCCTATGCTTGCTACATTTTGTTTTACCTTTTTATGTGACACTAAAAAAAAAAATCCAGGAAGGCAGTAGCTGCTATATTTTTACTGATGTGCCACAGTTTCTGAAAAGCCTATTAGTATGTTATGTATTCTACATTTGGCACCACTAGAATAATGATTTTTGACTGAGTGTATAGCCAGGGGACTGTCCTAATTTGCATTGTTACAATTTTAACTAATACAATGATATCCCTGCAGGTCATGTGCAACCTGCGTAATCTATTTACTAAAGCAATGTCATGTAAATTAGAATTGTGAGAAGATGATTGTAAATTATTAAGTTGGCATGTCTAAAAGTTACTGCCCTTGAGCTGAGATACAGCTGATTGTTGCAAGACTCTCTTTCATGACAAGTAAACTCTAATTAATTTAATGCTAATTTAAGTCACTATACAGTGTCTGACTGTCTGACCATACCTTACATTCTATTCTTTTAAAAACTTAGATTTTTTTTTTTCACTAGGAAGTCTGAAATTGCTCACAAGCTATCTAAAGCTTATTTTTCTGACAGAGTCAATACAAGGATAGCTTGGATGTTTCAGAAAATGAGTTTTGTTCAGGGATGTGTGTGTGGCACTGGAGGCTGCTGCTGGTTTCAGATTCTGTTTCAGTGCAGGTGCATGGCAGCCCACCAGGCATAATGGTTCCTCTGGCATGAAAACTGAACACTCTGTCCTTGGGTACAGTGTGGCCTCTGTATCCTCTCTACTGCCTTTGAGTTTGCTGTGTTTACTGAAGTAAATAGTGTTGGATGTTGTCGTCTTTGTATTTAGTAACTAATGTGGACTTTTCTTGGAAGTCTATTAAGTGTTGCCATTCCCTACTAAACCTCTCTATATAGATATAATTTTAGCACATTTTGGAAGGAAGGACAAGGCATGAGACAGAATGATCACTTAGGATACCTTTATCCAGTTTAGTCTTACGTAGTACTGGCAGAAGCACAGTGTTTTTGTGGCTGTCAGTGAAGTTCTTCATAGCCAGAGTTATCTTCAGAAAAAGGAGATTTCCAGAATGAGACAATAAACAGATATGTGCTGTTGGGGGAGCCTTTGGGACAAGACAGGCTTCCAGAATACAGAGTGCAGACTGATAGTTGAAAAGTTGCTCAGATCCTGCAATGAGTGCTGCCAAATAGGGCTCGAGCTAGACGGTTTAAAAATCTAGACAGAGATTGTATCAGGCGAATACTTAGAAAATAATTATGCACATTCTTTTGAATATGTAGAATGATGGTGAAAATTGTATCATTCATCAGGCATGTTGGTTTAAAAAACCAAGAGATGCTGTTAGAGCCTGAGAACAGAGACATTGTATCTTTGTGAGAGATTCACAGACACTTGATTTCATTCATCCACCCACACAGTCTGAGATAAGCATAAGAAAATTGTTCTACTTCAAGAATGGAAGTTAACTGACTTGAAAAGATGTCTTGGAGGTCAAGGACTTCTGTGATAAATCTTCTACATTTTTATTTGATCAATTTGCTGATTTTTCCATGTAAGAGTTGGTTGGTTTTATATTTTCATGTTCTCAGAGCAGAGAATCCACATTTTCACAAATATACTGCTGTAAAAAAAGAGTGCTATCAATGAAACTGCTGTCAGCACAATTAATGTACTTATTGCCATTTTCTTTCTTGTGATAATGTTTAATTCATTCTAACCTTAACAGAGATAAGTGTTAAAAAGAAATGAGAGCGAATCTCAGACAAAACGAATTCAGCAAATTAGTTTGGCCTAGGTAGAATATTTAACATTACAAAGAAACAACCAACTTCCTCCCTAATTATTTCACATTTTTGTCTCTGTCTGATGGGTCATTCATTGCTATAAATTATATTAGTACCATGTAAAATCTGCTTGAACCGTGCTGATATGCACAGCTGAGGAACTGGTCCAGTATTAAAAGCACCTCTTGGGTCTCAGAAGTTGGATGGTCGTAATTGGTATAAGAATGGTCAGGTTATCACAGACATCTTCTAGTTGTTTCTTGATTTGAGAAGTCAAATTAGCTCAATAGTATGATATGTAGATTGTTTAGCATTACTATTAGAAATATTTATTTTTTTAGAATAATGTATTTTTGTTGTTGGGTGTGTTTTGGAGTGATATGGCTGGTTGAGCTCCAAGTGCCTGACTCATGTCAATTTAGAATGAGACTTCATTAAAAAAAAAAGTCTTACAAATAGGGAATTCCAGGAAAATAATTCAGAAAACTCCCCAAATCTCATTAGGGTTATTGCTTAAGTTAAATGTGCTTGAATTGTACAAGACTGGCATTTCAATAAAACACTCAAGATTTTGCAAGATGACATTTACTGACAAACCATCAGTTAAATCTAGTTTACAAATTATCCTTGTTGTTCCTGTGAGGGATCTTCTCCTCTCACTTGGCTGAGCCCCAGCTGCTTTTTATTATAATCTCCAGAAGAGATATTGTCTGGGTAAAACATAGCTCAGGTACGCTGTCCTATCTAACACCAACCACTACGCTTTGGTTAAAATCTTACTTGCTTGAGAACAAAGTGTCTGGTCTGCTAATCCAAATGTTTTTACACTCCTATATTCATGGCATCTACAGAGTTGCTTTCAACTGTCTTGCAGGAAAACTGAAGAAAAATTCTTGAAAACATCATGAATCATTTAGGAATTTGCATTTTTCTGTTACTTAGTGTTATTCAGGCTTATGGACTGACCCTAGAAGGGAAAAATGATATTTCCAGTGAGACTGTGATTTGCTTGACAAGATTTGCCTTTTTTTCCTGAAGAAGCTTTGTACTTTAGACATTATTCACAGAAGGCTATATGCAGCATGTATACCTGTAGAAGCATATATGAAGGCTCCAGCGAACCAGAAATTTGTTTAAATTAATTTTGAGATATGATGTAAACTTGGGTGTATTATCTGAAACCATAATTTTTCTCAAAGTTTTATAAAAGCTCCATATGAATTTGAATTAAGACTCTCTAGTTGGGGCCTTCTGTGAAAACAGAAGGAAATAAGTTGCCATTCATCCCAACCTGTTCCTCCTAAAGTGGAAAATAGCACAGATTCCATTGTGCGCTTTCAATGACTCCAAGAAAAATAGTTCATAGTATTTGTCCACTGAAAATGAATAGCAGTGAATGTTTTTCTAGATACATACATTATTTTCCCACATGCATTATTTTCCTACACACATTTATATGTGCCATTTATTTGTGTTTTGGTTCTCTCAGGGAAAAAAAACCCACTTTTTTCCTTTCCTAAAATTCATTATAGATAACTTGTATTGGAGTCAGATACTGCACATGCTTTCAATATACAGACAAGAGTATAATTTTGGAAAATACACTATTGATGACAAATTGTTTTTCTTGTGTATAGTCAATGTTTGACTACTGAGGGCTATTTCCTCATTAAAGGAGAGGAAGGGGCAAGACAGCCTTTTAAATCTTTTCACATTTTCTTCTTTCATTGAAAGAAAATAATTTCAGTTCTTCCAGAATCTGGTTTTCTTGTCACACCTGTTTTAAAGGCATCTGTTTACTTACTAGTTTTCCACTAAAGCTGCTTTCTGTAGTTTTTTTATTAGGAGTCTTCATCTGTCATGGAGGGTGGGGGCAGGAACAGAAAGTATTTGCTGTCAGGTGAATAATTGTGTTTCTGTTGTGATTATGTCTTAAGTACTGTAATCTTTTTCAAAGCAGTATTTTGCCATGACCTTGTTCACTGAAGAAAGCAACTGATGTAAATTGGCCCTGTGCACAACCAGTGCGGGGGCTCAGGGCTGGGACAGGGCAGGGGCAGGCCAGAGCCCAGCCGGGCACCGACAAGAAGCTCTGTCATGTTTGTGCTCTGGCAGCCTCAGGCCTTCCTGGTGACCAAGGGCCCTTCCCGGGGAGCCCCACTCTGGGATGCTTTCTGGCTCACTG
The DNA here is from genome assembly GCF_017590055.1 of Onychostruthus taczanowskii. NCBI lineage: Eukaryota > Metazoa > Chordata > Aves > Passeriformes > Passeridae > Onychostruthus > Onychostruthus taczanowskii. Next base: position 9,279,505 of record NW_024499351.1, read on the forward strand.
GGAGATAGGAGCCAACTCAGACCTTCTTAGACCCCAAGTCAGAAGTGTTTGGGAAGTGTGAATACTGACAGGGCACACAGGAAAGCACACCAGCTGTGTTTGGTTTAGCGTTGAATTTGGAGCCTGACATCTTTAGTGCTGGGTGTATTTTCTGGGTGCATTCCTGGCCAGAAACAGTCACTCATATTTGAGGGCACTGACATTGCAGCCCCCACTTGCTCCCCTTGCCTGCTGGGGCCCAGGAGAGCTGTTCCTTCCCCACGGCAGCCGCTGCCTTGCTGTCTGTGCTGTGGGTGTTGAGAGGCACCATCACCCTGCCAAGGCAGGCTGCAGCGTACGCGTGGTGAAGGCCATGCAGCAAGGGGAAAATGTGGGCTGTGCAGCCTCTCTACACTCTGGCATATCATAGATTCACAGAATAGTTAATGTTAGAAGGGACCTCTGGAGGTCATCCACTCCAATCAAGGCAGTGTCACCTAGAGGGGGTAGTGCAGGAACACATCTGAGTGGGTTTTGAATGTCTCCAGAGTGGGGAATTCCAGTCCCTCCCTGAACAGCTTGTTCCAGTGCTGTGCTGTGTAAAAGAAGTCCTTCCTCATTTTGAGGTGGAACTTCTTGTGCTTTAGTTAACATTGCTCTTCATCCTCTCACTGGGCACCACGGAAGACAGAGCCTGGCACCATCCACTTGGCAGTCACCTTTGAGATGTTTATATGCATTAATGAGATCCCCTCTCAGACATTTCTTCTCTAGACTAAACAGGCCTAGCTCCTTCAGCTGGTCCAGACTCCTCATCATCTTTGTGGCCTCCTCTGGACCCTCTCCAGTAGCTCATTGTCTTGTAGTGTTTGGCTGCTCTTGTCCCAGGTACTTCAGGGGTCTCCCTTCCTGGCTTGTGGTTGAGGTTTTAAAAGCACTCTGCAGCTTTATGGGTTTTGGCTGCTGAGGAGATTTTTTTCCCTCCTCTTTGTGTTTCTCCCTTTTGTGTTTTCTGTTCGATGAGTTTGCTGTGTAGTGGTCATGCAGTAATCTGCATAAGTGGAGAAAGGCAAGTGCAGGCTGAAAATGTAGCAGAGAGGTGCATTGGAGCTGCTGTCCAATTTCACAGCATCATGCAGCCAAGAGAGAAGACGTGAAATAATACATGGCCCCTTAACTGTGAACAACATGAACAACACTGTGCCTGCAGCTGTACTACAGCACTGCGCCATCAACGTGTGCCACAGGGAAGAGTAAAGCCAGGAATCCTATTTCAGTTGTGGATTTTATGCTTCTGTTATTTTCCAAATAACATTAAGGGCTTTTTTTCTTTCTAACTGTAAACCTTTTGGATACAGTCAATGACTTCAAGAAAATTCCTTTGTATGCCAAACTGATGCTGAGGTGCTTTGTGTCCTTGGTGTTACATTAAACATCTTTATTATTCAGTTCTGTATTTCCATTCTTCACAGAGGTGTTGTAATGCATAACTAATTAATGTCTACATGTTGCTTGATGTCCTTGAGCAAATAGAAATATAAAGCTACACATATATAGACAAAAAATAGTATTTCATGCCTTCTGAAATCTGGTTTCAACTTGTAGTCACAAAACTGAATTGCCAAAATGAGAAGCACAAATGAAGCTTTATGAGAAGATGCAATGAGGAAAGGATATCCAAAAGCATTAATTTTTCCTTTTTCCCTGCTGATGAACTGCTCTGTTATTTTGCTTCCCGAATTTGAGGCAAGAAAAATGACAAAAATAGTTATTGTAATAATGAGATGATACCAGGAAAACAAAAGAAAATTTTATTCTCAAAATAAAAATTCTCATTGTGGTCTGGGTGAGAATTTCTGTGTGGGGTGAAAAATAAAGAAACAGTATTTTCCAAGATTCATTATTCCATTAATTGCTACTGTATTAAGGCAGGACCTCTTCCATCCTGTCTTTGGGATTGTGCTTTACATTTAGCATCTTCGTTGCAATGTAATGTAATAAAATACAATAAGCTAAAAGCATTAATTTTAGTCAGTATACATGTCTGCAGACTTAGGAACTGTCACAATTTTAGTATTTGAGTGTGAACTTTTACTATGTAGTTCATGATTGGCTCATGGAGGTCAAAAATAGCAACAGCATGAATGAAAGGCTTGAGCTGATTTTAAATTTATTTTGACAGATTTTCAATCTGCTATCAGGGATTCCAAAAGTAAAGAAAAAAGCTGCTTTTGGAGGGTAAATGATTTCTTGAAAATTATTTGTTTGTTGAAATGAAGGGAATGAACAGGCTCAGATGTTTATTGATTTAAATATGTAGCATTTTTATTTGTGAATAATTTTGAAATTGGTAATGTCTAAGCTCAATTATTGTGCAGTTAGTTACTATGGATACTTGGTTTGCAAAATGTGTGGCTTTACAGCTAACTTCTGCCAAAGACCATATTGTTAAATAACATCTCTTTTTTTAGACAAACACATGGAGTGGCATGAGAGTATGTTCATAGTCATCCACACAGATCTCCAGAGAGAAGTCTGAATAAGTAAATATCAGCAAGCTTTATTTTGCAATTGTCATTTTATATGTCTTGGGATAGATGTGGCTGATTTTTAAATAACTTCTTTTATTTAGAAGATCAGTAATTTTTTTTTTTATTTTATTTTTTTGTTTTGACCAAAACATCTCTGTTTCTAACTTCCCACATACTGGTAGTGATGCAGCTCTCCTAGAGCCTGATCAGCTTTCTTGACCTTTGCTGTTGTTATCCAGTCTTAGGGAAGTATTGTGGAACAGATAATTTTTTAGTTACCAAGACCAAGTCTTCATCACTTGATTTCCCACTTTAACATGTTTCCACTGGTAAGAGACTTCTGCATTAATTGCTTAAAGTATTGTCAAGTACTACTTAGTGACATATTTATAATAAGCAGCATGTAAAAAAGTCACCCTGCACAATTGTAACTGTCTTCTTCTCATCTCATGCACAGATCCTAGGATTGATGCTAGGTCTTCTGCCTTGGGAATCCTCCCAGTGGCCATTTTCTGCATGAAAATCTCACGTATATTCAATAAAAAATAAATTTAAAGTTAACATTTTCTTTCTTACAGTGGACCCACTGAAGGGACTTAAGACACAGTGAGCCATATAATACAACTAGTTATGGCTGGAATATTCAATTGAATGGGTGAGCCCTTCACGGGGCTTGGGTTGCAGGGTGACTTACTGGGGTGGGTAAAAAATGGCTCCAATAACCTACCTGTGAGCCATCCTTTAGAAGTTATTGAGAAAGCTCAGCTGAAAGCAAAACTTCTCTGTAAGTGCTTACATGAGCAAGGCCTCTTTCTAAAACTAGAGCAAAGCATGGAGCATTTTCTTCTCCATCATCAAATGACTGAATAGTTTGTACAGAGTTAGGTGACATTCTGAACCTTTTTACTGGTACATCAGCAGAAGAAAATAATTATGTGGTCAAAGTGTTGGTACTCATTTGTTCCGTCATTCCTACGATAAGACAATCGGCAGTGCAATATCCATGTGACAGATGCTGGCCAGGCACAAAGGTGCCAGTGGATGGACTCCAGTATTTCTACAGCCCCTTTCCAAGGCAACGTGTATGGTTTACATAGCCCCGGTTGTCCCACTGATATTAACTCCTTAGTTAATAGGAGACAGATTTTGTGAATTAGTGAGTGTGGCTTGGAGCCAGGGACCTTGAGATCCACGGGCAGGTGAAGCTTCAGCTGCAAAGGGTTGAGTTCAGCCCTGCATTTATGCACAGAGGCAAAAGCTACTGCTGGCCACTGATTGTCACACTGACACCTTTGAGATCACACCAGCAGGCCCTTACAGTTAAGTACTGTGTCTGAGATGGATTGCTGCTTAGAACTACTGAGTCAACTAAGTTGTGCAACAATTTTAAAAACAAAACTCTACCTATATTCTTTTGCGGCCTGCATATTGTAACACATTTGAGCTGCTGGTGGAGGAAATTAAGTACCATTAGCCTTGACTGGTATTTTGCAGATCCTCCCCTTCACACTCTACCCACAAACTGTTAATAAGTGCTAATTACAAAGCAAGTTAGCTGTTTGATCTTGGTTTCAAATACGTCACCTCATGTACTTTTGGGTTTTATTTTATTTCTCTTTATTAATTCAGTCATTTTATAGTGTTTCTTCCTTTTTCTTTTCCTGCTTGTTATCTTCTTTTTTAAAAGTCATGGACATGTAACTCCAGGTTTGGAGATATAGTTTGGAGAAACAGGTTTAGAAGTCTAAATTTCATTCTAAGGGATGATTTTCACATATTTGGTTTCAATAGCTTACACAATCTAAACAACAGACTTAGATGACCCATCAAGCAGTAATAGCTCAAAAGATACTTCAATGTGGTGCTATCACAGTGAGCATAAAATGTCAAAAAGGTAATAACAGTAAAGCTTAAGTACTACATTCATGTCAGAGCTTTGCCAATGGAAAGGGGCACTTGTTTCCATTTCACTGAGGAGGTGGTGTTACTGACTGTACATTGAAAAACAGCTGGACTCAGTCTGGAAAGACTGGCTGCAAAGGCTAGATCATGATTCAAACTTTCAAAATGTTTTGCATTTTTATTAGGATTAAAAACAAAAGAAAAAAACTCCACAAAAACCGCAAAAGACGAAACCAAACCAAAACCAGGGAAATATTTGGTGTATGAAAGCTTGATATTTTAGATTCTTGTTATAAGACCTAAAGGTTACAATTTTACAATTTCACACAGCTGATTTATATTTTAGATGAATGGTCAAATGTAACAAAGCATGTAAAATACTTTAAAAGTGCATTTTAACTGTAACTTAAACAGGAATCGATGGAATGGATTACTCTTTTCTGTCATAACATGTAAACAAGAGAATTATTTCCACATTGGTGGAAAAAGGAACGATTGTATGTACTTTATTCTCATATGGCTCTCATAACAGAAACTAACAATGAAACTTATCTAATGTGATTTTGTAATTTTTGTTTTAAAATTTTATTGTATCATGAAAGATTCCTCAGAGTGAAAAGTCTTGGGTTTTGGAATTACTTTGTAGTTTTACCTTGTTCTATTCATGAAAGTGTAACAATTTAAAGGTATAATTTTCATATGCAGCCAAATCAGATGAGAGACAAGTTATAAATGAAAGGAAAATGTATTCTTAAATAATCATAACTGAATACTCAATTTTAAAAGTTTAATTCATGACAGAGGAATGTATTTTGACATGTAGGTTTTTGGCATGATGTTTGTGTAAAAAACAGTGTGAACATAAGTGGGGGAGTCAGTATCATAAACTGTAGGAGAACTGTGACAATAGACTTGAACAACCTTGTGCCTTGTGGTTCATCGTTCTGATCCAATTTTGCACTTTCTTTAGTTCTGTAATGATTACAAGAGAGCTTTGTGGTGTAAATTTGGAGTTTTCATTTGGATGTGGGGCAAGGAATTTGCTAGGATCCACAAGTATTGTGAACAAAAATGATTATGTTCTTTGCAGTCACCCTGCATTTTGTCAGGTGTAATAGAAATGCCAGCTGCTCCTCATTGCTTGCTGAAATCATTGTTTTCTTTTTTTGGCTACATGTAAAGATCAGGTGTGCACAAGAGGGAGAAAAAGGTTCAAAGTAAGGAGGATGAAAACTGTAGATAAGGATTTACTGAGATTGAATCTGCATATCAGAAAAAAATAGCATGAAACACTAAGAGCTGTGTGGTTCAAAGGGGTATTTTCTAAATATTTTGTTAGTTGTGTAAATCCATCACAGCCCTCTCAGCCATTTTTCTCCCTTGGAATATATAACACAAGGCCATTGTAATTTTCTCAGTGAATGGAGTGTGTGTTGGGACTTTGAAATGCAGAGGTCATGTTCTTAAAGTTTCTGATATCCTGAATCTAGGTTATGAAAACTATTGACTTAACTTAAAAATTGTAACATAAAGAAAAGGGAATTAAGGCATTGGCTTTTCAGGCTACACACTGGTAATTACTTGCCTGGTCTTGCATGTATAAGTGAGATGATACAACTTTTCCTGTAAAGAAACTTTGGTACTTGTACATACCCAAAAGTCTCACTTTCCCATGGAAGAATGTATTGTGATGGCAGTAAATGGCACTTTGTAAACGGCAATATATCATTTGGGTCCTGGGAAAACATAAGCATTTTTTGGTAAATGCAAAGTTTCTGTGCCTTTCAAGGTATCTCAAGCTAGAGGAAAAAAATTGAAATGTTATTTTTAAAAATGTTTGCTCAACTTCCAAGTTTCTCTATTCAGGCTATCTAATGATACCACAAATACTGTCTTGGTTTAAAAAAGATAGGATTTTTATTTTATGTTAAAATAGGGTATTTGTAGTGAAGATCTTATGTTAGGAACTAAGCAAATCAAAGTTTGCAGAATTTTAATGTCAGGGATTTTTTTGTCTGAATTTTACAGAATTTTAACCACATGGAATTAGATCACCCAATTTCAGTGCTCAGAGAAATTTTATTTCAAGTTCAATTTATGAACTTCCTTCCTACCTGATTGCTGTTTTGTGTAAATCATTTGATGCCTTTAAACTCACTGCCAATTTACATTAAAATAAGAGTAAATGTTGTGCTCTTACTCATGTTGCAAGCTTAAAAAAAAAAAAACTAAAAAACAAACAAACCCAAAAACCAACCATGCGAAGTTTAGACAAAGATAAATGAACAGGGAGTAGATTATTTTGTTTCAAGCTTTTTTTGTATAAACGTATATCCTTTATCAATTAATAGTTGCTAAAAGCATGTTTCTGAGAAGTTGAAAGACTCTGTTCCTGACTGTTAGATTTAGTTCATCTTGCAGGGGTGGAGAAAGCCCTGTTCATCACAGAAATGCTCTTAGGAGGTTTCTTTGCTGCTGAGTTTGTGCAAGGGCAAAGGTGAAGGAGTGGGGAGAAAATTCTTTTGCTAACACAAGTATTTCCTGTAGACAGCAATTACATACAGGTCTGTGAACTTTAGTTAGCTACCCGCAAGCATTTGAACTGTGAGCTCAATGCAGTGTTTGTATAACCTTCCTTTATTTCCAAGATATCTGCTAGAGACTTTTTAAAATTAAATACTTTTTTTTCCCCCGTTACAAGTGAAAGATCAAATAATGCAATTATTTGACCATTTTCTCACCAATTTACAGTCTGTATACCCTGAGAGAGTTCATTAAGTAGAAAGAATACATAGAAGTTCAGCTTTTTTGTGACTTTTTCTGCAAGCTATGATTCTAACTGTGCTACTTCATATCTAGCTGGTTTACAGTGCTTTTGTCAACTTATTGCTAGATGTTCCTTGACTCAGAGTTCTCCATTTGAGCTTAATTTAGAGTAAACTGTTCCATTTTCTCTGTGGCTCTTACTCAAATGGAGGTGTTGCTTAATGCTGCCTCTAAGCATTGCATGTTTTTTTCCTAAATAGTAATAGTGTATAGTAACGATGCAGAAAATCTGTATAATGGCTACCTCTAATCTGGCACACTAAAGAAAAACACTGTCTCAAAGGAAAATGTATTCTATTCAGTTGTAGGTAGAACAATATGCTGGGAATTTTCTGTTTTGTTGAGGTAATGGCCTTCTGCTAAGGAATCCTGATGGATGGAGTGGTGTTTCTGGGTATTGGTTTATGGAGTACAGGCATTGTGGGTTCTGAAAGCCCTGTTCCCATGTAACCACCCAATATATGTACATGGTTCCTTCTCTTGGCATAAATAGCAGTTGTTTTCTACTAACACCTTCAAAAGTAAAAAGGAATCCAAGGAAAATGTTGAAGGGTTTTCCTGTAACTTGGTACCAACTATTCAGTCATTTCTGATTGGAGCAGGCTGTAGCATCCAGAGCCTTTCAAGCAATTTTCTTGACCTAGCAGGAGAAATATAGCTCTGCAATATTCTGATTTAGGTCCTGGGTGCTACATGCACCCTGTGGTCTAAAGGAGACCAGGACCACAGAGCAGGATTGGGGTTTTTTAGATTTACCTCATATCAAATATAGCATAAAATGCTAGCCAATTGTCTTAAGTATTGTTAGACGTCATTCACTAAGTATGGTTTATCAGCAAATAAGATTGTCCAAGAATGTTGGACTACAACTGAGGGAATGAGAAAATGAGCAGCATCAGCACAAAAGCTGTACCTCACTGTAAGTGAACATGTATGTGCTGTGTGGAGACATGGCCAGTGTTATGAAATTCCAAAAACTGAATTATTTAAACTGTTTCCTGATCATAGCATTGTTTGAAAAAAATGGCCCCAAAATAGAGAGATATAAAAGAAATGCTGGCTGTAAATCCTTGGGGAGCTGATCAGAGATATTAAGAATGCACACATTCTGTAGAAATCCAAGAACCATTGAATACTGAGTTCTTGAGTTATACAGGCCTTAAATTTATTGTTTTAGCTTTAATTTGTTCTGTGCGTTACATCACATCTTTAAATTAAATGCTGTTCTGCTTTGTACTTACATTGCATTCATCTTATGTATTCTGGCTTACATATCCTGCTATTTTCTCTGTTTAATTTCTGCTATTTTCTGTGGGCATATTCACTCTTCTGTGCCACTGCACATGTGTAGAGCACAGTTTTCCTTTCAGTCAGGAAGAGGTCTTCAGCTGTGGTCTGGATTGAACAATCTCTTCAGTGCCTTCAAGAGGCCACTACTCTTTTCCCCCAAAAGGGAAACAGCTAGGTATTTCAGTATTCAGAATTGAATACAGAGTGAGATTGTGTTTCACAGTTTTATTTTTTACCGTTAAACTTATAATTGCCTCCTGGACTTGATATATTGGATGAATACCAGGTAGTACTCCACTCCTTTTTGCTGTTCCTGGGCAGGTCTAACCTGCCTCAGACACATCACCTGCTATGGCACAGTAGCATCAGTCATTGTATCTGGCAGCAGTCTTCATACACTGCCTGTGGAAGGAAGGTCTGAGTGAGAAAAAATGCATTCTGCAGGCATATGCTAACCAAGTGTTCAAAAACTTTCAAAGGAGAACAGTTTATTTAGGATATTCTTCGTTGGCATTTTGTGAACAGCACATGTATTTGTCAAATCACAGGTTTACATATAATTTAAATTACCTGCTCTCAGAAGATTTTTGGCTGCCAAGTGTCTGGAAGAACAGTACATGATTCCTGTTATCTTGCTGATTTCCTTATGTCTTCAATGGGAAGAAGCAGGGTTATATCAGTAAGGGGATGAATTTACAAAATTGCATGTCTGATGCACTGATTTTTAGAACTAGTAATGTCACCCAGTTTTAATTATAAGAATGGGTTGGAAAATAAACAAATCTAAATAACTTAAAACTTTTTTTTTTTTGCTGCATTGATATGATAAAAAGAACAATACTTATTCCTTTTGATAAAACTGTATGTCAAAAGAAAAACAATAGTAGATTATCTATAGAGAAAAAGCATAAGAAAAATGGAAGGAACTGGCAGTGGTATCAGATTTCTTTTGGGCCTCAATGCACAAACATTATAAGAGCCTGAAATTTTGTTTGGTTAATGCAAAACAGAGCAGCTTTGGGCTAGCCTGGCGTGTCAGTGATCATGGACACAGGCAGATTGTCGGTGTTGTATGCTCCATATGGGGTTGCCATGTATTTGTTTTCACCATACTAAGGAAAAAGAAGTCTTAAGTTCAGTTCTAAAACTCCCCAGTTATCCCTGGTTTAGGTTGTAAGTCAAGTAGCAAAGTGAGACTAGTGCTGGTTTGAAAACCACATGTTGCATATAAAAAAAACTTGGAAAAAAGTGGGCTTTTTAATAAAAAATGGTTTCCATGTTTCTAAATTAATCAAATGGGTTTTGTTGCCAGTTTCAGAAGAAGTTTCAAAATCAAGACGTTTATTTGCATTTGTTTAAGTTTTTAAGATTTAAAAGTACTCATCTCAGGCCATTACATTTTGGAAGAGATGATTCCTTTTTTTCTACCCTTTTTGAATTTTCTTTCAAACATTCTCAGCTTTTGTGCTTTCAGAAATTACCTAGTGGAAACAATTTTAAAGCAAAGGCATGAAAAAATGTTTTCTCTAGATTTTTATAGTCCCCCTCATTCCCTATCCCCTCCCCTCAGTGGAAAAGATATTGTTGCACCATAGTTAAAGAGTGAGGAAGAGAAGAGAAGAGAAGAGAAGAGAAGAGAAGAGAAGAGAAGAGAAGAGAAGAGAAGAGAAGAGAAGAGAAGAGAGGCAAAAATTCCACTAAGCCAAATAGATCAAATCCGAAGACTTATGGTTAATGAACTTCAAAAGTTAAATATACTTGAAGGTCCAGCTCAGCAAGCATTTCCAAAAGGAATAACAAGTATATTGCCTCTGTGATAAAACATCATCTAACACTGAAATATTTAGGTTAGAATTTCTCTGACCTATCTTGAACTGCCTAGCAGTTTGGTGTGAGGAAATCACCTGGGTAATGGAAAGAGGTGGCACATAGTACTTTATTCCAGCCATATTATTAGCTGAAGTTATGTAAGAGTAATTCATTAAGGTTTTGATTTTGCCTATGTAATTTTCATACAAGCATCCGTAGCTGAATCTCACCCTAATAATTCATAGTAAGTCTAACTTTAAAAAAAAATATTCTTATTACAGAGAATTTAAACATCTATCTGTAACAAAATATGCAAGACAAACAAGTCAGTTAATGACTCCTGGATGTCCATGAAGTTTGATCCCATCCATAAACAAGCAGTGTGTTTTCAATAAGTGGGCATGCAGTGGCTGTTGAAATCAAGTTAATAACTCTGCCCCATTTCACAGGAGTGGAATTACCAGTAGGAAAATGAGGATGAAGAGAAGGATGTCATGCTCCTACTCCACTCCAATTAATAATGCCAAATGCTGCAAGTGTACTGTAATATGATCCATTAGTGACTTTGCAGCTCCCACTCTCCCATTCTGCTCCCAAAATAGATGCATTTCAGTTCTGTTCCAGAAAGCAGGAATAATAATAACATTTACAGAACTGAGTAAAAGCTAAAATTTCACCAAGGGGACCATGAGACTTGCTGACTGTTGCCAGAGGAAAATTTGTGAAAAGGTTAAGACAGGTTGCACAAAACTTTAATGGGAGTCCTGCAAAAATTCAAGATATTTTGTTTTACACTAAGAGTGCGATAATTTTGCAAGTTTCAAGCTTTTCAATTCCAGGTTTTTAACTACATGTTGCACATGCATTTAAAAAGAAAAAGGTGCTCATAGCAAACATAACATTTGTCCTAGTAATGATGGCTTTGAAATTCTTAGTAATCAAATGTATTTAGCTGCATAACTAAATATTTTTATTTGAAAGATTGAAGAAGTATGTGTGGGATTAAGGAGAGAGGAGGTAATTTACCATGACCTATTTTCATTCCATTTCAATCAAAATTGCACCACTTAGCTGAGTACTATAAAGGGATGCCTGAAGCACACTTGCACTAAATTATCTGTTAATGTCAGGGCAAATTTCTGGTCTCCTGTCTTGTAGGTGGTGACAGCCTATCTGCAAGGAATACCTGTGTTCTGCACACTCATCAGAAAACTTCATGTGCTAGGATAGCAAAAAAGGCCTGAAATATTGTTAGTTGATGTGAAGAAAAATGTCCAAAGGTTTAAGGTGAAGAACTAAGAAGGCAATTGGAAATGCATATCGTTGTTGTAAATGGCTCTGAAGTAATGGTAGTCTTTAATTCAGCCAAAATGTTGATGCTTTGGCACAAGAGATTAATAGGAAGTCTTTGAAGTAAAATTAAACACTTGTGAATTCAGTCAAGGTGTGAAACAAATTTTTCAAATTTCATGGTTTTGCAGCATATTTTGGCTTCTGAGCAAATATTATAAACAATTAACTACATGTGCCCTTTACTTAGTTTGATAATCTAAATAAGAAAACATTCTCTAAGTTCTCCTAACATGTTTTCTTTTCTGGAAGCATTTGGACAATACTCTTGGGCCCATGGTGTGATTCTTGGGAATCGTCCTGTGCAGGGCCAGGAGTTGGAGTCAATGATGCCTGTGGGTCACTTCCAGCTCAGCTTCTTCTGTGATTCTGTCAAAACACTGAAGAAGCTTCTTTTTTCCACTTCACATATTTTCTTCTTTCTGATATCTCTTTCATCTCATTTTGTTTCTGTGGCTCTCATGGAAGCCATTAAGCGTTTCCTGAGTTGAATGCAATGTAGAATTGGATTCTAAGTCCCTGATAAAGTAAAAACCTGTAAGCATGTATATATAAGGCACAAAGGTCTGGTTTTCAAATGTGCGTCATTACCAGGCTCCTTTCAGCGCAGTGTTCAAGTAGCAGATGCCTTCCCACCACGGACAGAGCGAGAAGCTCTGTCTGTCCTGGGTGTCCTGGACTGTGGCATAAGCATTTGAGTGAAGTACACCCAAAACAGGGGCTTGACAGGCCTGTCACTGCTGTGGCATACTGTGCATTACAGTTTAGCACTGTTGCTCTAGTGCTCTGTGTGCCAAATGAAGTCATTAGCAGATTTGAGATCTATCAACCATCTGTGCCTGTTATCTGTTCATCTTCCAGTGGGAAAGAGCTATCAGTGCAGAACTGTAGTGGGATGTGGTGCTTCTAGAAGGTCTCTGGGGTATGCCTTGGTCATTCATGGTAATGTGCCCCTCACATAGCATTTACTGCTCACCCCTTCCTCCTGAAAAAATGTTTGAGTCTCCTGAGAAGTCTATTAACATGAGAACTCATGGCAGTATCTTTTGTTAAATAGTTGGCCATGACTGGTGATACCCAAGAAGCTTTGGTGTGAATGAGAAACTTAATAATCCATGAAAGGGCTTTTTTTTAATATCTATTTTCAATTTATATTACATTGGGTTAATAAATTAGGAGGAAAGGGTTTGTTATGGCTTTCTTCCTGGTGGTGGATTGGAATACACCAGCTGTGACACAAGAGATGGCTGGAGTCATTGTATATCAGAGCTGAAAATTGTATTGACCCTATCAGTGCAATATACCCTTTGGAAGTCCTTGGGAGGGTTTCTTACATGTATTGTAAGGACTGCCTCACTGTGTTGCAGTAACAGGAACACGTGGAGACAAAATGATTGATTATTAGCCCTGGTGTTTGTAATTTGATCAGTGCAGCAAGTGTTAGCCAATAATGATTTGTTTTCTTTCCCTTACCCCCTTATTGATGTGTCTTTCATTGTCTGAGTGTCTGAAATTCCAAATCTGGAATGTCCCGCCGTCAAGTCTAACTCTGCTTTATTTAACCCAAAGGCAAATCCTCAGTATAAAGCTGTAGGAATGAGGATGGAACTGAGAGCAAATTCAACTCCTTATGTTGCAAAACTGAAGCCTCTGTACTCTGTCAAATGCAAACGCCGAAATAAATCATGACTGTCCACTAGACTGTGAGTCTGGCACTGACAGAGATTTCTCAGACAGTAGCTTTAGACATTTTGAGAACAGTGACCTCTTTATAGGGTAAATTTACAGAGTTTTCATTAGTCACTCAGAGGAAATCACATGTAACAGATTGCAATAATTTTTGTTTGGTGATAAGGTATGCCTGAGAGTATTGGCCAGTCAGTAAAGTTTGTTGACTCATTGTGTGTTTACCAGTCTAGGAGAGATTATGTCTTCTACTTGTGTTACCTTTCTGGGTGCAGGGTACTCCTCTAAAATATGCGCAGCCTCAAAAGAGCAAATCTTTTTATTTAATTCAGTCAGTTTATATAATATTGTTGGTTGTTTCAAATAGCAGCTACTTTTAAATAAACTTGGAGTATTTGTTGCCATGGAGGCGACTCAAACACTCAGAAGTGATTCTGTAAACTGTTGAGTTTATAGACTGGAGCTCTGTGGCCAAATAGGCTATGGTGATAAGCCTTTACTGCTGTAGAATATGTCAAAATTTCGCATTTTGGAGGTTTGAAGAGTTTGTGACTCCCCCCTGAGAATATTCCCTTGGTTCTCATACTGGGAGATGTGTTTTTTCAGAAATTTTAGAAATAGCAAGGAATTTGTCTTTGCACTTTGAAGTTCTGAAATACATGGCAAATTTTTTTATTTGTGGGTATAACAAACTTTGTGAGTACTGGGTTGTGTTTCTGAATGTGGATATGCTGTCTTAGTGCTTTGTAGCTGGATAGAGAGGAATTTTTAAAGGATTCAGAGGGACAAGCACAAATTAAATTACTGAGATAATTAATACTGCAGGATTTAAGACAACAAGGGGCATACTATTGTGTGGAAGAATGCTCTTATTGAAGCAATCAGTTGCCGAGATTTGTTTATTTTTCTTATTTTTAAATCTGTGATTACATAGAATCAGAACCTGGTTGTAGTATAAGGAATCAGTTACAGTGGGTCAGTTAAAGCAGAAAAAAGCACAAGATAATAATGAAACTTGAAAGAAATGCTGTGATGCATGAGAAAATGTTTGGTTTGCCTTGGTTTTATGTGTTTGGGGTTTTTTTCCGCTAGAAACAGAGTTAGTCAACTTCCAGTCCCAGCAGGCTTTGATCTGTAAACAATTGCCTCAGGAACAAGCAGCTTACTCATGCTCTCCTGCAGAAAAGTTGGATATTCCAGATTTGGCTGTTATTTGAGTTACATCAGTGAATTTTGGGAAGCTAGAAAAACTGACTTTTCTTTGGGTGCTCCCTAAAAAAAAAAAAAAATACCATCTTCATTTTGTTCCTTGGAAGTTGTTATCTACAACACCAATTCTTGTTTTGAAATCTCATAACTCCCCTTGATAGAACAGATCTTTAATTCAGACTTAAAACATGCCAAAAGTTTATGTAAATAGAAATGTAGAAGTAATTCAGTAGATTTCTAGAAACTTTGTAACAAATCTAGAAAACCAAACGTATGGTAACAGACTATGAATATTTCATATCAATTTGGGCTGCTAGCTGTCTGTGGAGAAGTTTCATTACATCAGAATTTCTCACACTGTAAATGGTGAGATCTTCCTCCTCCCTCCACCCTAATCTCAGTTCCTCTCTCTCCACTTGCTGAGCACAGAAAGCAGCCATGACTAGGGTTACTGTCTGTAGTATGCATTATTTCTATATCACTGTTGGTTTTTTCCATTCCTGAGCTTAAAAGGGGGGAAAGATTTTCTTCTTGGAGGTTAAACAAACCTCAGAGCACCTGACAGTTCCTATGCCTCTGGCAGGATTGTACACGGAATCATACAGCCCAGAACTCATGGGACCAGTTTGCTTTCTGCCTGTGTTTGTATATTAAATACCTTTTTAGATTTGGCTCTGTATACTTTGGTTTCCTAGTATTATATTTGAAACTGTAAATAATTATAAACTAGATGGCATTTTTCTACCTCACTGGATATTGAGATGCACCTGTATACTGTGAAAATATCTAAGATATATTTCCTTTTATCTATATATTATCTAAGAGATAATATATTTTTTTAACAAAAGTGCCTCACAGTGAACTACTATTAAAATTATCTCTTCATGTCTGAATCTCAGCCTATTCATTCATCTCAGATTTTTCTTTGAAGGTATCCTGGTATAAAAAACTGATGCATGTTTCAAAAAGGAGGAAGTAAAACTATTGTGACTTCTGTGTGTAAAACTTTTCACATAATACAATACATAACTTAAATAGAAAATGATTAAAAAGTCTCTATAACTCTATGGTGATCAAAATTCAATACCGTTAATATAAATATGTTATGGTAATAATAAGAGATTTGCAAGAAAGAGGAGTTCATTTGTTTCTAGGAGATTCTTGACCTCTGCTACTTTATGATCTGTTAGAGAGAGCTAAGGCTCACAAAAGCTGGCTTTCTTTCTGTTTTACCTGGAAGCCATTATTTTTTCAATAAATACCAAAATCAAGTCAATATTTTTAGAACCAGGATAATTGCCACCTGAAATGGACTAATCTTTGCTCAGAAGTTGTCTGACACTTTATACCCAATGTCAACAGGAAAGAAATAACTAAGATGTATGATTTTGGTAATTGATAGGGAACATAAGAATGGGTTACATAAATAATAGACAAATCAAAGTATTGTTTAACGGTTTACAAAAACACATGCCCTACTGCGTGCACATTTATTTAAATTAATGTTGCTGTCATAATTCATGAGAAATTTTGAAGGAGGATTTCATTTTCGCCTTATGGTTAATGGTCTCATAAATAATAATTTGTCAATTTATAGGATGAGTTATACTATTAAATTGTTCAGCATACCTCTTTAAAACATAGGTGTGCGTTTTCTGTTCTGGACAATTACTCTGTGAATAAAACTGCAACTTTCAAATCTCATTTCCATGTCTGCCAAGCCCTACTCTTATGCCATTTTCTGTTCTAATGAGAATTAATGATATTAATAATCCAATGCCGTGCAGAAGAGACCTGGGACTTTTCTTGTATATGCAGTATCATGCAGTATTTTTCTAAAGAAGATGTTAATACATCAATGATAACTGATCAACATATCTAAAAAAAGAATGTAAAAAACCAGCAAAACCAGCTCTTCCCCAAAAATCAAATACTTAAAAATACATTCACAAGCAAATTCTGTTTTTTCATTTAAGCACATGAAAGTTGTACCTGTTAATCATTTACTGTGTTGGTATCTCTTGAACACCAAAAAGACTCAGTCTGATAGTTTGGGGTAGGACTAAATCTGCTTACAGGAATCTTCTATTTTTTCCCATTCCTTTCTAAAACCACTTTAATTTTGTAAGATTATATGAACGAAGAATGCATTTACAATCCGAATATTTGAAATTAAAGAAAAGGTTGTATTTCTCTTGGATGGCAATTGAACATGCTTTGTTGTCAGATCTTCTACGTGCAAACCAAAATACCCATAATCTGAAAGATACATTAATGCACAGACTTTGCATTTATTTCTGCCCATATCAAGGTCCACAGCCGAGCTGCTATTTACATCAAAACAGTCCCAGATATATATATTCTTTGGGTTCCACTGCTACTCATTAAAAGGTGCTGTGGGAGCCTGGTATCAGCAGAGTGCCCGCATGGAAAACAGCCGCTCTTTTCATCAGTAGTCACTATCATCTGCTAGGTTGTTCCTGGGCTGAGATTGTCAGGCTCTGTGTTGGGTGGGTTTTTTCTTCTTCTTTTCCTTCTACTTCAGGAAAGTAGGGCCCCTGCATGTGTTTAACCCCACATTTTTGTCAGGATACTAATATTTCTGCTTTTAATTGACAGCAGTTTTACAGGAGAGTGTGTCCCAGATGTGATTGCTCTAAAATGAAAGAGCACTAGTGTTGGGCTTGAATGTTTCCCATCTAATTACCATTTGCCCCTTCATTTTATTTTGGAAGAGGTTTTTTTTCACTTGAGTATGGGGTTTCCAAATTATTCTGGTAATCCTGGATTTTTTTCCCTTGTTTTTACAGGTGACCTGTAACTGTTTCACCATCAGTAATGGAGAGATGCAGGATGTTGGTGTTGGCCTGTATCCCAGGTACTGTGGACACTGTTTCATTCACAGGCAAAATCTATGTCAGTTTTTTCTCCTTTTTTCCAAGGTAGCTGTAAGGACCATCAAAGCAGCAGGTAACATGTCTAAATGAGAAACTGGGAAATTGAAATAAATTAAAGGAGAGTAAAAAAATACAATCTAGTTGAAAACATTCTTAATAGTCCTGATTATAGTGCTAAAGCAGTTTAAATAGTATGCATCTTTATATTTTATTTTTATGGAGGTGGTAGTCTTTTCTAAGCAAAAATAAATGCTGGCATCAAGAATGTGCAACTGGGACTAGTAAGGGAAACCTGTTCAACAATCCTTTATAATGCAGATATTTTGCAGCTAAGATCCTTCAGAATTAGTAATTGAAAGAAAAAGATTGATATATTTATAAGTAAATTACCATAACAAAGAAACCAGTAAGGTGAAAAGATAGGTCCCTTAGGAAATAGATCTTAATATTTGAATTTCTTATTATTGTCTCTTATTTGTATTAGGAAAGAAGTATGTACCAATGACGGTTTTATCTTCATAGAATTAGTAACCTGCAATCATAAATATGGAAAATAAGTATGTAGTTTAAAAGTATGTTTTGCCGTCTAATTTTTTTCTTAATGCATGGTTGAATTATGTTTGTCAGTACCTCAGTCTGTTTCTTTTCCTTCTAATGTCATATGTAAAATTTAACTAAGGACACTTAATATCTTGAGGTCTGCCTTGTAGTAAAGATTAGGAAAAGGTAGTTAGGAGGACATGGGAAATTGTGTAATGAAGAGTGCAAAAGAGTAATTTGATTTCATAATGGAATGAAAACAATAATTGAGAAAAATGAAATATAATTTTTAGCATTATTATTAGGGAAATGCTTGTTTTTTGTTGAAAAAAGCCCTTAACTGTGAAGGAAGTATCTGTCTATGTTCAATGATGATGCACTGCTGAGGGATGCCAGAGACTCTTTCCCAGGTCGCTTCAGAGCAGTTTGAGTTTTGTTATAGCAAAACAGCTGGGAAAATTGAGAACTTTAAATCTGTGGTTTACAAGTCCTGGCCAAATGTCCTTCCAGATGAATTCATGTTTCCAGAGGAAATTGTCATCAAACCTACTAGCGTCTCCATGAGACGAGATTTAATTAAAAGTTCTTTATTAAGCCTTATTAAGAGGTTCTATATTGTAGTATGGCTTGATAGCTTCAGCATCACAATATATTTTGAAATAGGTAAAATCCTATGGTCCAATGTGCATCACATTGTGAACAGCTTTGAGAGTGTGCCCAGTGATCTCACAGTAAGTGTAATGCATACTCTCCCAGTGAGTTCTTGATGTTAACCACTGATATTTTATTAGGCCAGAAGGGATACCAAAAGAGTCAGACCCCTGTTGATACCTCCTGTAAGAGTCAACAAACTAAATAAACATGGTTTGGTGCAAGGCTCTGACCCTTGGCAACATCTTCTATTTTACCACCATCAGTTGGGATTTTGAGTAGCTGAATCAGACAAGAACAGAATATAAATGCAGCTAGGAGCTGGATAAGCCAAAAATTCTTCTTCCAGCCTGATGATGCCAGAATTATTCTTTCAATGGGTCATTCCCATAGGGAAAAAACCATCAACCCCATTTCTGCTATGGCAGAAATGTTTGCCTGGCAAAGTCAGTTGTTTCTCTGCTAAGGAAACCCGTGATTCAGAAGTATGTGGCAGATGTTGTTAGCAGCCTCCTTCAGAGAGAGGGAAGGGTGTGCTTGTGCAATGTTTGTATCTCTTGAGGGTGCCAGCAGCTCCCTAATGAGTTGTGCTGCCCCAGCTGTCACATGCCACAAGAACAGAGGCTGGGCCAAAATATGCATGAAAACAGAGACAATGGCCATGTTTCTTCTTTAAACTCTATATACCAACTTCTTTGGCTATAGGACATAATATACTCCATTTTCTCCTGATAGGAAATACATGTTGATTGTTGGCCCCTTTGAGCTGTGCTTGCAATGACAGCCAGGTAATCAATAAGGTTAGTGCCCTGAAACTGAGCAGAAGCAGCAGAAATAGAACTCTGTCCTTCTTGCCAAGAGAGGTACTGTCAAGGTAACAAGGTTACCTTGTTCCCCACTGCCCTGTCCCCTGAACCAGGGCTCCTGGAGGAGGCCATTGCCTTCCTCCTGCCCTGAGTACAAAAAAGGCAGAAACATTTGAAGAGATCCCAGCATGGCTCCTCTTACCAGTGAAAATAAATCTTCTAAGCATTTGTTTTCCTCCCCTAACCAAGAGCAGCTGATTTAACATGGAATTTATTTGTTTCATGACTTAATTGCTTGATACTTCAGATGTAATCATGTTAGCTACTTTCAAATGATTAAAGGGAAATGGCACTGGGGACTCCTCTAAGTTTTTTTGTTCTTTCTTTCACCCCTCACAGCATGTCTTTACTGAACCACAGCTGTGACCCAAACTGCGTGATCGTTTTTGAAGGATACCAGCTTTTACTTCACTCTGTCCGAGAGATCCAGATTGGTGAAGAGGTAATTAACTTGTCCTCCCTTCCATCACAGACACCTGCAACAATGACATCTCCCTAAATAAATTCCAGACTGCTGGGCCACCAGCTTAATATTTTGATGATATATTGATGCCACTTTCTAGCACATAGCTATCAGGGGGAAAATGATAAATAGAATCATCTCTTCACACTGCCTGGGCCCCGTAATCATTACTTCTCATAAATCACTAGCAGTCTTGATAAATTCCTGTTCCTCCTTTCCTCCTCTAGGCACTTCATTTTGTTTGTATTTGAGTGTCTTTACCCTGACGGGAACACTTAGAGTATTTCTGAGTGGAATGCAGCGTTCCCTAAGTCATTGCAACAATAACATTTGTCAGGCGGCAACCATGCCGTTGTAGTAAACCTTTCATTGACAGTGAAAGCAGCTAAACAAGGTTTGTTTTCTTGTCTGTTTCACTAGAGAAGACTTCAAAATATCCTTTTCAAGAGATTTCTGCTTTTATCTAAGATATTCTCTACTTTATTTTTACAACAGAACTTGTATTAATTTGAAAATAAGCATTTGTTGCTGGAAATTAAAAAAAAAAGTGTTTTGCAGCAATGTAGCACTGAATTTGCTTAATAAGATCTGAAAAGAGATGTGTGTATATATGTAATTTCAGATGCATCAATGACCTACACAGTCCTACTGTTGGTCATTTCAAAATCATAACCTAATGTAAATATGATTCACACCTGTTCTTAAAACTCTGTGGATATGAAGACCATACTTATTTTGATTTAGACGGTCTTTATTTACCTCCCTATGAAGTTTCTTCTTTTTTAATGTATTCTTTCTCAAAGATAGTAGGGCATCAAAGTAAGTAAATTGTAGCAAAAAATTTTAGGCCATCTAAATAAGTAAGTGGTAGAGTATTTTTTTCAGCGAAACATTGTTAAGAACAAACAGAAATGTTTTTGCCAAGAGAACTCTTTCAGGATGCAATATATGTTTGTGGAGCTATTAATTATAGACATTTTTCAGTTCAGCATTCTTGTTTAAGTGTTATTATAGACACCTTCCTTCTATTTTATCCATAAACCATAACTTTCCTCTTGGCTTCCCAGTTCATAAGGTGGGTTGCTTATTTAAAAACACAGTAGATTTTAATGTCTTACCAGGAAGAAAATGAGCTTAAGGCTTAAGAGACAAAGTAAAGCTACAAAGTCAGTATTAGGTTAGATCCGTTATGGGAAGAAGAAGGGAAATAAGATTTTTGTGAGGGTGTGTACAAGTCAGCAGTACAATATTTTTGTCAGTACCTATTTACTTTTCCTTATACACAGCTTCTACCTCTTTTCATTTTGTGTTCTGCATGGTGACTTTGATGCAACTTTCCACACTGCCTTTCTGCTTGCCTGCAGCAGGGTGAGCTCAGTTTAGGTAACAGCCAGGTATTGGATTTACAAACATATGTATGTGAAACTGTATCATCTGTTGTGAGCTGATGATATTACTGACATCATGATCTGAGCTAATGGGAGACAAGATACATGTTAGGGAGGAAACTGATTGGGTTTTCTGAATAAATTGGGTGCTCTAAGATGCTAAGATGAACATTATTTCAAGTCATGAGGCAGCAAGAAAATTATAATCATTGGAAATTTTCTCTTATCCTGTTCAAACTTATACTAGATGCAGACAAAATGAGATCCTCTATAAAATAATTAATAGAAATTAAGCACTAAGATTTATCAGAAATAAGAAGCTAAGTCAAGCTCAGATTAGTAGAAGAGGACTATTCCATCCATACAGGAACATCTTTTTGCACATTTGTAGTGTGTTCTGTCAGAGCACACTACAACAGTTTATTCATGCTAAGGAATTGTTGACCACCTGTAATTGCAGGGAAAACAGAGACATGGGGAACTGAGATGACTGACCATTGTGGTCATCTCAGCATTCTGAACTTTGCTTCCAGGATCTCAGAACTAATTATAACACCTTTTTGCTCTTCAAGAGAATTACAGAATTACAGAATGTTTAGAGTTGGAAGGGACCTCAGAGGTCATATGGTCCCTTGCTGTGGGCAGAGACACCTTTCACTAGACCAGATTGCTCAGAGCTCCATCCTACCCAGCCTCGAACTCTACTGGGGATAGAGCCTCCACAACTTCTCTGTAATGTTGACTATTACATTTTTTGTAACTTTAGATGATGTTAATTTGACAGCATACAAAGATTTCCTTTACTTGCAGCTCTTCGCAGAAGTGAAATTTAAATGCTGCAAAGAAAGGTGAGATATGGGGAAGGATTATAGAAAAGCAAAAATTATTTGTCTAGAGATCATGAGGGCTCCTTTACTGGTAAAGTAGCCTATCAGCTAGTTTTGTCGAGAAGACAAGCAGACTGCTTTTCAGAAGTCTTCAACATTTCCCTACCCTTAGGTAACCACTTCAAACAGCATCAAGATGTGTGCTGTAATTTCTATTGACTTTTTGTTAGTTGCTGAGTCTACCTAGTGTTTTGCAGGCAGACATGAGATGATTTCGCCTCCTCTCCAATCAGAAGTTGTATGGCTTCAAATCAATTATTCTTTTTGGAGGCAAAATGGCTTAGCTGAGGTCCAGTTCTGCTCCAAAATGGGTTCTTTGCTTCTCACCAGCTTCAAAGTTCAGTTAGAGCAAATTTGTATCTTTCTTCGGACTATCATATAACTGACTGTACCTTACAGAGCAACATTTTTTTTAAATACTAAAAACAAATAATGATTTCAGATGATGAGAAAATAAATCTATTTTCATGATAGATTTCAACCAAGTTATATAGTGTTTTTGTTACTGTAATTCTGTGAGATGTTTTGTATCTGTGTATGCTTGACGCATTACATTTTGTTCCATTCAAATTTTTAGAAACAATTTTTTCCTTGAATTAGAAGTTGTACTGGTTTTGTACCACTGCAGAAGGCATTTTGATCTTATATGCCAAAACAGAAAGAATGCAGACGGCTAAGTACTTCTATAACTCTGTCTAAGGAACAGATTTCTGTACACAATCCTCCCTAAGATTCTGAGACCCGTGATAGCAAAACCAAGAAGGTGAAACTAATCCCTTTTTTTCCCCCTGCCGCTAGCATTGAAATACTTGATATTAAATTTTCACAGAATTTTCTGTCTAGAAATTTTATGGCTTATATTCTGTTACCAAAAACCCAAAAACCAAACCAAAAAACCACCACCAACAACAAAACCCCACATAAATTAAGGCCACTGCATTGTGGCAGTACTGGAAAATTGTGTCTGCCTCAGTTGGCAGATGAGGAACATGAGAAACTGACCACCATATCCATGATTAAAGAATTTCCATGTCAAAGCAAGAAGCAGGACTCAGACAGTGCTGTATTTCTAAGGATAGAGTCTTAAGAGTCAATAAGTGTCATGGCTGTTAAATAATTCCTTGCCTTCATACATGTTTTTAATATATATTCTCCAGTTTGGGGGAAAAGATTTACTGCATTCTTTATAAACGATGCAATAAAGGGGAAAGCTTTGGTCAGTTGAAGTAATGTTTTATTTAGTAGCATACATCCCACATGCAAATACCATTAAGACAACCTTTGATAAATGGGCATATTTCCTAAATATGTACAAGTTAAATGAGCCTTGCATCTAATGAAGTGATCCAAAATTAAAGCAAGGACAGAAGAGAGACTTGAGTACAGAAATTTTGGTTTTAAACTATTAAATTATTAGTATGGGCTCAGTCACTGTTAGGTTGATCATGTTTCTAAACATTCTAGTTATATTTTACCACTCAGTCTGCCAGCTACAAACATTTTTTCCCTTATGGATTTCTGCTGGCAGGGCTGGGAATTTGAGCTTGGGCAAGAGAGACCTTAAATTGTTAAAACACTAAAAGGAGAGATAAATGTGATGAAGCCTCTTCTCCTCTTTCTGCCCAGTCATATGTTTTAATCCAGAGCATGGTGGTACGTGACTGTTCATATCCACAAGTGTTTGGCAACCTCTGAACAAGAAATGTCTTTTTTGAAACTTCTTCCTACACCCAAGGTTTCTGCAACATAAATGAAAAAAATGGGGGGGGGGGGGGAAACCAAAAGTATAAAGAGAGAAAGGGATAAAAACTTTCTCTTTCTTACCTAGGCTGGATAGGTAAGGAATATTTGGTGTTGGCTCTGTGTTTATTTTGCAGAATTATAACTAAACCCTGCCTAATGATAGTTTCAATAGTAATGACAGGGTTTAAACCATTGTCTTAAATATTTTGGCAAAGAATAGACTAATCTCATAGAATTTTTTCCCAGAAGATTCCTACTGTCTTGCACAGTGTCTGAACTTGGTTAAATCTGTTTTACTGTTGGATGCCACCTGAACCTGAAGCCCAGCAGGACATGAGTCAAAACCAGAGAGGTTTATGCAGAGGACAAGAGACAGGGAACAGCCAGAGTGTGAAATGATTTTGACAGAAAACACTTCTGAGTTGCAAGGAGACATGAAGATTGGGAGGCTTTTGATGGGAGAGGGAAATTGGGGTTTGTATGTCTGAAGGATGAGGTTAGGACTGCAGCTTGGATGGAAAATGCTTTGTGGGAAGGAAGGGAGACAGATCTTTCTCACCACACCAAGGGGGATGCAGATTAGGACCAGCTGTGGAAAGAAGTGAGGACAAAGTTGTTGGGGTCACTGAAGATGTTTGAGAAATCAGAGTAGAGTAACAAGGACTGTTAGCTTGGGAAAACAAGTGAACACAGTGGAGAAAGGTGAAGGATAAGGCTAAAGGACAGATCTGAGACTGACACAAGGATGAAATCATGCCTTTGTACCAAAAGTGGCTGTGCAAGGACCTAGAATTTAGGGCTAGGAAACAGGTTTAGATAATCAGGTGTTGAGAACAAGACAGGAAAATGATACTCATGTTGAGGGGTAGAGAAGAAAAGAGAAAGAATAAGAGGGACATTGGAGATAATGAGGCAGAAGAGAAAAGCTTGGAAGAAAAGGATGGAAAATAATTAAGCAGCACAATTTCCATCCATTCACTGCAGGAAGATCAGAGGGAAGCCTAAGGCTCCCATGTAAAATATTAGTACAGACTGCTCTGCTGTAAGCCAGTAGTGGTGAAACTAATACTCTCTTGGTTCAGACATGCATAAGCTGGGACAGAACAACACTATATAGAATTCTAAACCTAACAAAGTACTCATACTTTCTAACTTTTGATTAATTGTGGAATTTTAATTTGTCACTTTCATTGATTGTACTATTAATCTTCAATTATGAGGTCATATTTATTTTAAATGCTTGACTTTGCCATCTCAGTAGATTTCTTTTAACACAGTTCTCCCTCAGTATGTAATCAAATTACACTGTAATAATAAATGAAAAAAAATACAGTCATTGTTTTAGTTGCTTGTTAGTTGCTCATTCAATTAGAATGCCCACTAATTTGCAGAAATGCAGGTTCTGACAATGGATTTCATGGTCATTTCTAAAATTCGTCAGGTTTTCCTGTAATTTCTTTGAATGGACTCATGATTTAACTGAAAACCATGTGAAAATTCTCCCAATTAGTTGAAGTGTCTAGGCTCAGGATGAAATAATGTGACCTGATTTTTTTCAGCTCTGACCCCTCTGGAGTGTTTGAAAGTGGGTTGGGCGTATAGTATAATCACTGAATAACATGTGACTGTATGGTGGTCTGAACTGAGCTAGTTTTTTTGTTATATTCTTTTCCTTATCATCAGTTTGTGCCTGTGAAGCACTTTAAACATTTCAAGAACCCTACAAATGGTTAGTCCTGTAAAATTCTTTCTGGCAGGCATCAAAGTGAACAAACTACAGACTTCTCTGTAGCTCATTGGAATTCACTGTGTACAGTGTAAGAAGTTCAAAATGGCACAAATTTAGGCACAAATTTTCTTTTATCATTTTAATAAATCTTCTTGTCAATAGTCTCAACAACTCAGACTGCAATGCTTTTGTGCTTCCTTGGTCACAAGGGAAACATCACAGACATACTAAAAATGGATATGGCATAAGAGGAATTCTCCTCAGGCTCAAACATATATTTGCAAGAAAGTAGGGGCTTCCCTGAGAAAAAAAAATTTGGAGATAGCTGCATATTGTATAACAGTAGTGGTAAATATACTCTTAAGCTCTGGAGGTAGACAGAAAATGAGATTTCATGCACAAGGAATTCAGATACTTTATGCTATCTTTTCTTACTCTCCTTTCTTTTATTTTTCTTCCAAATTAGGATTAAAAGTTGAAATAGTGATAATTTCGGGCAGAATTAATAATTACCAACAATATTGATCTTGAAATGTGAAAAAGTGTTCTTCACTTTCACAAAAATAATGGAAACTATTTTTCTCTGTTTCTCACTTTATGTAAAAGTTGTTCATTTCTTCTAGAAAATAATCTGTTAGCATTTTATTTTATGCTGGGAAAAATGTTGTATGCAAAAAATTTTGCCTCTGCCAAAACATACCCAGAATATGGATTTTTTTGTAAAATGTACCAGCTCTTTTTTTTTTTTATGTACTGCACACAGCTCACTATCAGCTACGTTGAATCACTGATGCCTACCAGGGAACGCCAGAAGCAGCTGCTGCGCCAGTATTGCTTCGAATGTGATTGTCCACTCTGCCAGAATCAAGAGAAGGTAAGTTGAGAGAAGAAATTCCTTACCAGTGAAACAGAATTTTCTAAGGCCTGTCAGCAGCTTTCCTTCCTTACTGTAATGCTTATCTTTTGCTACTAATTGAATGGCCAGAAAAGGGGAGAAAATTGCCTCTGCCCTCATTGTGGTTTTTGTTGCTGTGAAAGACAACTCTGAATGAAAGAAAAGCAGAAAGTGTTGGCATTTTCTATTCTAAAGAGTAATCTTGGTACTTCAACTGAAGCCCCTGATCTGATACTACAGGAAGGTTGTGCTTATCCTCAAAATAATGTTGAATTAATTTTGCCAAACACCTGCATCAGTAGTTTTCAAGAACTACCAAGCTTGTTCAGCAGTTGATAGGGAGAATGGTGAACATCTTTGGGTGACTTTGTAGCTTTTATGCCCACTTACATCAGGAGTAGCAGGTCAGTGGTTGTAGTAGATAAACTTTTGTTGAGTGTGATCTCTTACTAGGGTTTAGCCTAGATTGATTTGATTATATTCTGGTTTGCTTCATATTTATACAACCTTGGAATACTAAATTTGTCTCAGAGGCTGATGAGAGATTAAATTGAATAGGCAAAATGAGGCTGGCTTTATAGCAGTTTTTATGCACTTAGCCTCTTTTGTTATATATACAGTTGTTCTTATTTTCACAAATGCTTGTTTGGAGTAAGTCACCTGCCATAGCTAAATCTGTTCCTGTAAGATTAGAAATAATAAGAAAGGTACTGATGAAAATGTAATTCCAAGGAGCATAATATGATTAATGAAATAATAGCTGCACAGAAAAAAAAAAAAAAACCAACAAAAAACCAAAACAAAACAAACAAAACAAAAAAACCCAGAAAAATAAAAAGAAACCCCCAAAGTTTAAACTGTAGCATATGTTTTGATTCATCAATAGGCAGTTCAAAAAAGAGAACATGGAAAATTTCAGGGTTATGACATAATGCTAAATTACTTCCTGTCCATGTTGGCATTCTGTGCCTGATAAAAGCTGCTGCAATTCTACTCAGAGGCTGTGAAGACCTCTTTTTATCTTTCTTTTAAAGATGGTCACTGAAGTGCCATGAAATCTTGGATTAGTTTTAGGTAAATGGCATCCTCACAGATGTAATAGTGATTAAGAAAAATAAGCAGGCTAAAGAGTCTTCAACGATCACTTTAAAGTATGTGAAAGGGTAAGCAAGTGGTGTAGAGACCATTCAGCATGTGGAATGTTTTAGAAAATAATATCCCCAGGCCAGTATGTATGTCATTGTAAGAATCAACACACAACATCAAAAAATACTGGAGTGAAATTATATGTGCATATGTTAATGAAAGCGATACTCTCATGCACAGGTTAAAATTAATTCATGATTCTTTTTGAAAGTATTATTTTCATTTGTGTTCATATTCTATAGATCTTTGTTTTGCCCTTTCACAAAATTTCCCTGGGAATGATACTTTGAAATGTTTGGAAAGCTCTTTGTGACTGCATTCTGAAATTCTGTGCTTGCCTGGTTGTTACCATGTTAAGAGGTCTGTGAAGGTCTAGAAGACTCATGGCAGCTTGGTCTGTTAATGTCTACGAAGAAGACATCTTTATCCTCAGCTTCAGTTTAGGGTGATTAAATGTTATCTGCAGCAGTCCTCATAGTATTGTGTTTCATTTCTCTGTGACAACCGAATTTGTATAATCTCTACATGGCTAGCTTTTTTTTTTTTTTTCCTTTATCTCAGTCACTGCTAGTAAGCTGAGAGTCATGTAGTGCAGGTACAGCAGGAGATAATATTTTTGGAAGTCCTGGGGTTTTAAACTACAAAATGTGTTGATTTAGATGCTTAAAGTTGATAAAATTATTCAAAACATCCCTGCTGAAAAATCCCTAATACTGAGACAAATTTCCAAGTCATCTTAGAAAGCAAAATCTTTGTCAATAGAATAGGCAACAGCTGTAACTTTGGGTCATCAAGAGTGGCAGAGTCAATATTGTGAATCAATATAGTCAGCTAAAAGTAAATCCCCATATTACAACACTGTTTTGCAGAAAAAAAGATAGTTTAGTCAACAGCAATTTGTCACATGTATCTTTCTTATAGGTAAAAATGCAAATTCCAGAAATGCTTTATCCATTCAAGTAAGTTCTTGTGTGTTGGGGATTTTTTTCAGTTGCAGTCATCTCATCCAAAAAGATAGAACCCTTTTTGAAATCATATTTATAGACATTTACACAAACACTTCCAGAGCTTGTGTTACTCCAGTCTTGCTGAGTGTGCTTGTGAGCTGCTGAACACATGCTAGGGACTAGTGAAAGCTCTCAAGATGCACACATCAATTTATAGTATAAGTCAAGTGGTTTGCACTGTAGCTTTTATTCTACATCTTTTGTAGTGTTCTAAAAGGGGATCCTGCAAATCCCCTGGGAAATATATGTTACAAGTTTATATGAAGAGCCCATAAACCTTATGTTTATTTGTCCTTAGTTATGTGCATCCTTATTTATTCATATTTATAAAAACATTTGGCAAGATCATTATCATTGAAATTTATATTTCCTGCTGTATTTTTAAAATACTTGTTCATTAAGTGTTAGATGCCTGAGTGAAAAAGGAAGATGGTATCAAGTTTCTGTTCTCAAGTCAGCTACTGACTGCAAGTGACCTTGGGAAATTTGTTTTATTCAAGAGCAACTTCTGTGTTTTCTAAGATCCAACCCATATTTTTCATAATTGGTAGGAAGCTATCATTTCAATTGGAACTCAACAGGTTGTTGACTAGAAAACAGATCAGGCTGTCTGTATTGGGGATCATTTTTGTGAATGTTCTGTGAGGCTCTGGTTTGTTCAGTCTCTACAAATACAGTGAGAAAATAATTTATAGGTAATTTATGCTTCTGCTGAGTATTCTGGTGCCCAAAAGTTGGTAAAGAAAGGTGCTGTATTTTCTAAGGTACTTTAGCTTTATGTGATGGATTTGTTTAAATGAGAATAATTTCTTGAAGCAGAATGGTTTGGGGTTTATTTCTGTGCTTTGTGCCTCCCTCATACCGAGAGCAGTGACAAGCAGCTCATTCATCCTGTCTTCAGTAGAAATCCATGAAAATTGGAATGGATTAAAGAGGTTAAAGGATTGCCTTGAAGTAAATTGCCCACTCTTTAGACAGATAAAGTTTGGTGAGATAAATTATGCTGCTCCATGAAATATATATAAACACAAAATCAAGACTGACATGATTACGTTTCTGTGCTAGCTGACATGGATAACCAGAGTGCAGTTACAACGCTGTCTAGATATACACAGTTCCCTTGCACAACTGTCAGCACCTGAGACTCTAATAGGGCAAAGGCTACATTTTCAATATCGTGAAAGGGGCTGCAGCCCAACCACAGGGACCCTTGTTGAAGCCAAAGGTACTGAAGTTTAGCATCAACTGATACACACTGGCACTCACCAGACCAAGGGAAGGGCTCCATGGCTGAGCAGTCACAATGGCACTGCACGCAAAATGAGAGGAAATGTTCCTCACTGGTCACTGCTGGTGAAAGGACTTCAAAGTGAATCTTTGCTGTACTGTAGTAGTTCTTTATCTTCCTTTCCAGCTGTGAGTGCAGCCACAGAATAATCTAGGTGCAAGGATGGATGCTATCAAGGATGAGAAAACATAGAAGCAAACAGTGGCAATAGCTGAGCTGGGGATCTTAAATAATTTTTTTGTCTGAGCCTCAATGTGAGCTGCATTTTTATTCTAAGGATGTACTATAATGCTGGCCAGTGTCTTTTAGCGGCTGGTCAAGCAGCCTGGCAAGTGCAAATACATCACTGTAAGCTGGTTAAGATAAGATTGAGATGAACGTTTTGGTGGTTCAGTTCCTGAGAAATTAAATGGCACTAACTACAAATCTAAAGAAGACTTTTGTCCAAAGTTAGGAAAAACAAATCAGGAACTAAAAGAGGTGAACAAACCATGTCTTCCTAAAAGTCACTCACAGAGTACTTCCTGTCTGTCAATACTTTAAGTTATAGCTACTGTGTTGTCTTCAGTTCATTGTATCTTTGACAGGTTTACACATTATTCTTTGCTGCATTTTAAGATCAATCTCCACTGTAATTCAGGAATCTGTGCCAAGCTGAACTCTTGACAACATATTACTATTCCAGCACATAAAAGCCCCTTCCATTAATTATAATTAGGGATGGGTTTACATTGATGACAAACATTTTAAATGAAGAGCAATTTTTTCCACAGTCATGAGCCAGAGAATTGTTCATGTTGTACATCTTCAGCCAAGGATTTCAGGGACATTTGTGCTTATAGAATGGTTTTGTTATGAGTCGGGTTTCTCTTTTGGAGCCGGGATGTAATATTGTAGTCTAGCTTGGTTTTTGGAAAGCTTTAATTTATTACAAGGTCAAAAGCAATGGACTTGACTCTGAATCATTTTTATATTTGGCCAGTGTTTGAGAGTTGCCAAAGTTAATAACAGCATAACACCAGTAAGCATGTTATTCCTTTAATCATTTATTTTGCTTTGCAAAAAGTACTTACTTAGATTACAGCCTGAAATTTGGTAGAGAACATCACAAGTCCAGTTTCCAACTCAAGGGCTCTCAAAATCAGGTCACCTGAACAGTAACCAAACTATCAACCTCTACATAAAAATACCACCTACAATTTTACCTGTTATTACATAAATCCACCAGCTCTGTTATAAAACCCCCCCCAAATAAGTTCCTGAACCTGAAGTTTTGACATTATTTTTCTAGCAGAGGGAACAACACAACTGTAGTTGAGAACTTCATCAAATGTAAGTAAATTGATCAAATTAGTTGCTGCAGCATATGTCTGTTGTTGATTTGCCTCACCAGGTTTCCTGAAAAAGACTTGAATATGACCAAAGATACATTATGCAACATTTTCACCTTTGATCTTAATGTTTGTTCTCAGCAAAACCTTTGAAGAATATGTGTTTAAATTACAGAGGCATTGTTACATGAAGAGTATTATTATTGACTGTTGTTTTTAATTAGAATGTAAAGGCTTCATGCAAGATCACTGTACTGGTGTTAGTGAAAAAATGTCACCCCTCCCTCAGGGATCATATATTTAGGACACAGGAAACACAAAACTATATGTTAAAAAGTGCCTTTTAAAATTGCTGAATTGTGAAGTTCCATAAGTTTGTGTCCCAGTTTTCCTAATATTTATTTATTTTTAGACATTTACATTCTCACTAAGTTTCCCAAGTACGATATGGAAGATGAGACCTCCAAATTAATTCAATAGATGAAGCCGGGGAAGCAGGGGTTGTTGAAAACAAGTTTCTTTATAGAACTGAACATAAAACCCTTTGATCAAAGCAAAGACAAAACTAGGAGCATCTGTTTCTCTAGTCTCTTGCTAAATACCAATGTAGTACAAAACAGTGTGTTAAAAAGTTATCAGAATTTTGTTCCAAGAGAATCCTGGTTTAATTAATTTCCTATCAAAACACAGAGTTTGCAATAGTTAATTGTAGAAATTTTTTATTCCTCATCTTTTTTACTGTTTTGCCACAAGGATTGCCTTTGAAGTAAACTACAGGATGACATCAAGCCAGAGATCAGTCATGTTTCACCCAGCTACTCTTCCAGCCCAATGTCGATATAACCAGTGCCTACAAAAGTCAGTGGCAATAATTGGAGCCTGCTGGGACATAATGATGTTTCTCTCCATAGGTGGCTGGCTATTTCTTCCCTCTGGCAAGGCATTTGGTAGTGACATAAACCCTGGATTCATTCCTGAAATCCAGCAATCAGACTAACACTCTTCTGTTTCTTTCAGAGGATCTTACCCTCTTGGGATGGATTTCCAAACAACCAAGGACAGAGGGCTTTTATTTTTCTAGTGCCAAAAATAACAGTAAAAAACAAGGCAGCCGCTTCTAATTTCTGGGATCTCTTGTTCATTAACAAAGGCATCATGTCTTCAGCTTCTTAGCATTTCTTACGTGACTTCTGAGGCTCCTTCCGTCTTTCAATATTGTAATTTTTTTCCTCTAAAGTGCAGTTCCAAAGACAGTGGCAAATGCACTGTGATCATTTTTCCATGACAGCTTGCCTATTCCAGTTGCTTTGGGACTGCCTCAGTGTGCTCTGGTCACCACTTGGCAGCATCCAGCTGGAGCTCACTTGGGTTGTCAAGGTCGTGGAAAAGATCTGGCTGTTCTTATAAATAGACATGAGTTGAAAGATGTATGTAAACTCTTTGCCTTTTCAGGAGATCCTTAATAGGGCAACCTGTATCAGTTTGGTCCCTTGAGTTCACAATTAGAGCAAACATAGAAGTTGGGAGTGTGGCACCCTCCTGGGAGTCTGGCTTTCTGCGCATCTCAGTGGAGCAGAATCTCATTCCTTTCAGATCCAGCCATCAAATAGGAAACTTAAATGTTCTGGCAGATGTTTTAAGGAGAAACACTTTTTCTTCCAAGGGAAGAGAGGGCATTCTCATCACTTTTTTGGACTGTTGCAGCTACATTTAAGTGCCTGGATCCTTCTGGATCCATCTTTTTTGGATGTCCAGCTTCCTTGGGAATGTTAGAACTAGCTGTTACTGGTAGTATTTATTTTTTCACATGTTCTCATTCCTGTAGTAGTCACTATTTGGTCTCTGCTGAATGACAAGCAGAAATAAGAAAAGTCTCACTCTGGATTAGCAATCTAAAATAAACAGAATATTCAGAGAGAAACAGCAGTAATTTAAATATAAGGCTAGATCAGAAAAATCACTTTCCAAACACCTTTACCTGTGATGATTTTGGAGAGATTTTTTTCCTAAATATGTATAGAAGCCAGTCATTGCATTGTTGAACTTGGATCTCTGAATTATCTTTCACTGGGACTCCTATAAGATCTTGTATGTTTCAGCCAAGTTGGTTTCTAAGAACAGTAGTACCTTAGGGAATAATCTTGATTTTGGATGCCTTTTCTTGATCTGTTTATCAGTCACTTTTTTTTTTTTTTATTTTGCAGCATGTTCAATCTTGTAAAATGCCATTAATTAGGTAATTTGGTTGAAATATGATAGGTTTCAATTCAGGTCCCATAAGTCATTAACAAAAAGGATGTTGCAACATTAAAGTGCAGATTTCTAGACTGAATGAGTTTCAATTTTCTGGATACAAAAATCTCTCTGCTTGAAGGTTGTCCACTTTGGTCAAAATAATATCTACTTGCAGAGCCAGAATGACATTTTTTCCTAGCTGTTAGAGCAGACCCTATGGGGTAAGGGAACCCCACAACTCAGTGCTTCAGGCAATGGGTGAGATTCAGATGAGTCCAGGGTGTGCACTGTATCTTTCTTCTAGATTCCTGTTCCAAATCAAGTAAAAATAGGAGCTTGGATCTTTTTCTTTCCAAGTGAATATTTTATTGAGCTATGAATTTTAGAGAAAAAGTAGAAGAAAGTGAGTGGGAATACCTTTTTCTCGTTTATTCTCTGGATGTAAGCAAAATCCTTTCTGACAGTAAAGGAATTTATCATTTACCTTTAAAAACTCAAAGTAGGACAGCAAAATTATATGGGCTGACCATAAATTCAGCCTTTGTAGGCATGCTGTATATTTTGATCCCTCCATTTTATTGTTTTGTCTGTCCTTAGACTCTCAGCTTTTGGGATAAATATTCTTTTTACTCTGTACAGTCTAAAACCCTGAAAAACAGTGTAGCTGTGATTCTGATACTGCCAGTTTCATAAATAATAGCAACATTAAAGGGAACAAACAATCTGAAATCACATCAATGTGGAGGAAGAAAAGAAGGTGGAAAAGTAGTCTACTGTTTATCAGCAAATTTGAGAGTTACTTAAAATAGGACACTATTAGCTCACTGAAATTTTTTGCAATATGCCATCTTCAAATAATTTCAGCTAAAGTTTTTGTCATCTTTAACTCATTCCTTGTTGAAGACATTGCCTTGAAGACATTACCCAATACTATTCCATAGGAACCTTTTTCATTCTGAATAAATGTTTTCAACTATGGTTCTTATGATTCTTCTTCATATCAGCGCATTCTTTTTCTCTTCAGATTCTGAATATGCTTTCTGCATACTCCAAATTTCTGGTGCTTAATGCCATCCTGATTGTATACTATATACTTTATGATGCTCGGCAATTTGTTTTGTTTCATTTTTCTTAGTCAAAAAAAGAAATTGTCCTGATCATTCTTACCTTTCTTACAGTGTATTTTTTTCTGAGATCCCTTACTGTCCATGCAATGCCTGGAAATCACTAGAAATAAATACTGCAAATACAGTAGGTGTAAATGCTTGGTAAAGATTAGCTTCATTGCAGTGCCTGTTGTCCTAGTTTGCTGAAAATTCCAGTCAAAGGAGAGGAATAATGGCTGGTTATGTTAAGCAGGTTTGTGCACATTGAACCTGTAAGTATGACCACGGTTTTATCTTATATGGGTCAATAATGGCTTTAAAAAGTCTGGGAAAAGTTTAATCCAGTGGTCCTGATTTTTATCTGGTAATCTACCCATCATTAAATCTATGAACTAAACCATTCCCTCTCTTGGAAGAACAGCATATTCTGTGAACCCTTTCACTGTGATTGCTTTTTGTGCTGAAGTCAGCATGTGCCTACACTGGATAAACACAGGTCTGAATGGCAAAAGCAGTATTGTATGTATATGTATGTGCAGAGGTGTATGCAGGGAACATGCAAGGACAATTCCAAAGATTTTCCTATTTCATGAACAATGTGTTCTGCATCCAGTACATGGTGGGGGTTTTCTTTTCCTGCTATTTTTTTGGTGATCTTTGTTAGGTAATGTGAAGCCCTATTTCATATCTCCCGCCATATATTAGATGCTGAAATGCCCATTATACAACTAAAATTAAAAAAGATAATTTAACTAAATAGTTTAGTTAAATAACTAGTTTAATAACTAAAGTTATTCTTTAGTGTATCTCAGTATGGAAATTACTGGAAAGACTCACATTGCTATTTCCCATGCCACATTGTGAAAGTGCATCTTTCTCTCTAGGTTTATTTAAATTAAGAGAGATGGCTTTCCTGCCAGCTGCCTCTAAGCTTTTAAACACTCTTTGCAAGCCAAATTTTATTTTTCAAATATTGATTGACTGATTTAGAACCCTGTGGCATGGTCATCAGGTATCATGACTTCATTCTAATTGCATTTTGACAGTGTAATAATTCAAAATTGAGGTTCTGGCTGAATTCGTAGAAAGCACCATAGGTTGAGAAAGACAGAATCATCCTCTTCAGTGCCTAAATCAGTTCCAGTCCTTAACTCATATTCTCTGAGGTGTATTAAAGCAAGAATGAGCTCATTTGAATAACAAGGAAGCCTATAACTTTTGAGACTGTAAAACTGCAGACTAAATGCTTTGGCTTGAAAAATTGCTATGATAAGCAATGTGCCATATCAGCTTTTGCCATAATTTAATTCATGTCACAACAATGCGATAACTAAAGCTGTAGTTATAAATTTTGTATTTGTGAGCTCTGTTCTAAGACATGAAGAGAAACTTCTGTGAGTGTAGAAGATGGCAGGCCTTAGAAGGCTGTATGTACTCCAGCCACGAGAGTTACAGCAGAGGATTGTGGAATTTTTTTGACCACTGCAGGATGCCCTGCTGTTTTCCATGGGATTTCTCAGTGTACTGTATGGAAGATGTTGATTTTAACATAAGCAGTGGTTTGAACTGGGGACTTTAGTAAAACAGTGTGTCACAATACTGCCCAAGATTTATCTGAACACCATGATTAAGAAAAATATGTTGCTGCATCATATTGATTATGGTATGAATCTTTGTCTTAGTGTTGGATATAAAGCTCCTGCACTTCCTTTTACAATATCTAGACAACAAAATTTTTACTCTCAAAGTATATCTAGTGTATAGCTTTATGTAAAGCTTGCATCATTCCCATGCACAAAAGAAATCCTTCTAAGCTTTGAGTGCTTTAGATGTGATTCCAGCTACTATCTAACAATAGAGTAATTTGAATCTCTAGACATTTTCTGTAGCAGAGAAAGATACAGTGAGGTTCTGTAGCTACTACACTGTATTTGGTTAAGGAAGGTGGGGGTCCATATGAAGTGAACTGCTTCTCCCTTGCCACAAGCCCTGCAAAAGAAATGTTACAAAGAAAGTGTTGAGTTAGCTTTTTGGAAGGGCAGCACTCATCCATCTGACTGGGGGAAATATTTTAGGACAGTTTGTCTGTCTTCAAGCAATGAGTGAAGTACTTAGAGGAGAGTACTTATCAGGACACAAAGAAATAGATTACTGGTACTGTGGACTGTTTTGGAAAATTGGAAATCCAGTGCAGATTGTGTAATACCAAATTATGTTGTTGCATCAGGTCCCATGAACAGTTGTTTTGAGGTAAGTCAAGATGTCAATTTTCAGTACAGGTTTTGTGATGTAGGCTACCTCTCCTTGCTTTGAGTCACCTTGGCCCATCACCATTAAATGCTGAGGCATGTAAATACTCTTAGCACTGGCAGTCAACAGGAGCCAGCTGCATGGTAGCTATCCAAACAGTAAATAAAAACCCTGAGAAATATTTAAGGGTCATATAATGGTTTCCATGGCATTATGACATTTTAAAGAATGTCCTTTTTACTTTCTTATGTATTTTTTGTGAATATGACTAAAATGTTTGTAATATTGAATAGGAACAACAGAGTTCTAGAAGATATTGGAAACTGTTTCAAGCACTTATTTGCCTTATGGAGTGTTTCTGGCTGCTTCCCTTAAGAACCCTGGGAGAACCTTTATTGTTTAAATTGGTGTTAGTCAGGGGACAGTCAATAATAATTCTCCAAAGAAGTTCTTGAAATTACTAAAACCCTATACATAATTTTTTAAAGTATTTGCAAGCCTGTTCTTTGATTATGTTAAACTAATATTAATGTAGTCATAAGTCAAATATGTTGGCAAAATTCTAGAGGAGGAAACTCCAGGTATTGTACTCAGGGAGCTGCAGTTGTAAAAAATTAATTCAACCTCCTTTATTCATGACCTTAAAAACTGGAGACTAGAGAGTGTAGATTTGAGTACTGATGCAAAATATTCAAGAAGCACACTAGTGAGTTAGGCAACCAGTTTTTATCAGCACCCTAAAAATTTTGAGATCCAGCAAATATTTTAAGGTGTAGAGTGGATTGATCAACTATGTATGATCTTAATCATATTGCATGTGCTTTTCTAAACCATCAGCTTCCTGTATTTCATACCCATTCCTTCAGAAAGCATATGCTGAAGTAAGTGCAATTTTTTTACATTGCAGTATACATTATAAAACAGAATTACTATAGCTACCATTTTATCATGTTGTATCTCATGCATCAAGATATTAAATTGTTTTGATATTAGTGTTTAAAAATAGTATCTAGATTAATGTCAGTATATCTTCAGTGAGAACCAGTAATTCAATGGGCACAGTTCTTCAGATCACTAAAGCATATGTTGAACGTCACAAGTAACTATGCTTCTAGTGAAGTATTTAGTCATTTGCATAGATATTAACTTCAATGGGATTTACATATGCTTTTAAACTTAAGTGCATATTTCAGTGAACTGATGAATGTAGATTGGATTATATCTTGTGAATAACTCAAAATTCTTAGGATTTTGGACCTACAAATCTCTTCTGAGCCACTAAATGCACTCAGTGGCACTCCATATCTCCACGGGTTGCAGAATTCAGGAATAAAGAAGATTTGCCTTATAGCTGTCAGTTTGTGTGCTATGAGAGACCTTGAGATTGCCTTAACAAATGTGTAATGTCTAAGACAGTCTGTGAAATACCAGTCTCGCTGTTGCTAGGGATTAGGCTGAGCAGTATCCTTGCTCAGGTAAATGA
This sequence comes from Onychostruthus taczanowskii, assembly GCF_017590055.1. NCBI lineage: Eukaryota > Metazoa > Chordata > Aves > Passeriformes > Passeridae > Onychostruthus > Onychostruthus taczanowskii. The sequence goes on from NW_024499351.1 coordinate 9,317,992, forward strand.
ACTAACACAGGGTTTGTTTTAGTACTGATTCTGGAAATTACAATGGAATTACAAAAGTGATAAGAATTTTTGGGTGATCTGGCATAAGGCCCTCTTTCACTCCTGCTAAGCTGTAAGTAATTTCCTTTGTTTTCCTCACTTCTGTTTTTTATGAGTTGATAAACAGTGAACTTCTATTTATTGTTCTTCCCACTGTCCAATCAATTTTTATTTCTGCTTGTAACCTGTGCAGCTTGGATGGGAATTGTGCAGTCAGCCCTAAGCTCCTGACACAGGGAGATTTATAAAGGCAGTGCTGTTACAGACACAAGACTGAGTCCTGTTGCTGACTGGGGGTAGGCATTGAGGTCTTGGGGCTGCAAAGTGTCATCATTCCCAGGGTCCTGAGCTGTGTGTGACACAAGGACAGCCCCTGGACAAGCATGACTCCAGAAAGAGTAGTAGTATGTAAGGGACCTAGTTTAAACACAGTAAATGTTTTGGTCAGCAATCAGAATGACTTACACTTAATTGAAATTACTTCAGAATGCATTAAATACATGTGCCTTTCATTTTGAGGAGTCCCCAGGCAGCAAGATGCTATGATGTTGTTTAGCTGCTTAGCCCTGTCATTTTTGACAGATCTGTCTTTAGGTACTATCATGCTTTCTTCCTAAGTAGCCTAGCACCCTTTTCTACTGCTTTTTAAGAGAGAATATGTTGTCTGTAATATTATTTTTAAGATAATTATCACAAAGAGTGGATGTAAAACAGAAAAGCTCTAATAACAACACTTGATCTGGGAGCATTATTGGGTTTAAAGAAGTTCCATTGGGCTTTGATGTTCAAGACTAATGAAAACTTTGATCTTTTTTTGGTGTATTTTCTCTTAATACAGGAATTTTTATATATGCACACTCTAAATATATATACACTCTAAAGGTTGTTCTGACAACACACTTAAATATTAAATCACCATAATAATCAGTTATATATAATGCTTCTGAGATAATTCCAAAGTGTATTCATAGTAACTCTGTAGAGTACATAGCATTTTCAGGAATGAAGTGAAAGTAATTGCAAAAACATTGCCAGTAAAATTAATGGATGAAAAAGACTGAGAATAATAAACATTTCTGAGAAGAAGTGAATAATAGACAGTAACTGGAATTGCTGGTAAGTTGTGCCTATTGAAATATAATTGCATCACCACTGCAAGGGTGTTCTACATCTGAAAGGGGGGATGTACAGCTATGATTTATTTCACCACATCTCACACAGCTACAGGATAAATGTCATCATCTGAGCTAGTTGCTCTAGACTTTCCTTATGGATAAAATGGAGAAGAATGAACACACTTTGGCTGTTATTAATCTGAAATGTTTTAGAAGCCTGCTTTAGGATAATACAAGTTACACCCAGAGAGTGTTTCTTTGTCATAGAGACGAGTGACCCAAGCATCTACATTTGAGCAAATGAATCTCAGTGTGGGCGTCTGAACACCCACAAAAGAAATTGAAAACACTGTGTTTTCCTCTGGCAAGGGAAGCTAATGTGACCCTTGAATCTGTATAGCAAGGGAGTCAGTAGGAAGAATGATGTCAATTTTCTTCATTATGAAATCGTCTTCACATTTATGAGATTGCCTGTGTATCATACAAAATACAGATGCAGTGATCTTTGAAAAGGCTGTTTAAAAACGTGTGTGTCTAAAAAAAAAATCAAGAAATTAATAGCTGAAATGGGATTGCAGTGAAGGAGAATGGAGTATGACTCTGATAAAAATGGAATTACTATTTTCTGCTGTGCAGAATTGTTAACCTGGCAGATATTGGACTTGCAGCAGTAGAGGTTAAGAATTGTTTGTCTGTTTGCTTCTCTTATCTTACAGTTTGGCTTAATTATATCTAAGGTGGACTTATCTTAGTCCCATTTAATTGTATTAAGTTAAACTGATTCCTTAAAATAGACTATCTGATATTAACTTTCTCTTTATTGAAAGCATCTCATTTTAATAAATTTCCCACAGCTGTTTTGATGTCACTTTTAAATTTCTATGTAAATATAGTAATGTTGTTACTAAGTTGGATAATGTTAAGGGAAGGTTATTCATACTGCCCTGTGAAGGTTTTTGTCTTTTTGCACTACTTGTATGCAGGGTGTGGGAAGACCTTTATCTTGATCTCAATGCCTAAGTGGAGCACTTAAAAGTGAATGGTGTGAAGAACTGCTAAATTTTCCAATATCTATATGATTTAGAGTGTTACTAGCCTGTGGAGTTCTTATGCAATTCCAGACACCAGAGCCAGTAATCCATGAAGAGCTGGTATTGATTGTGTGAGGGAATGCAGCTTACCTAATACTGAGCAATGTACTGCACAGATTCAATATGGCATCCAGCTCTAGTGTGTCTTATTTTACTCTGAGAATTCAAAAATAAAAAGTACAAATTCAATTTGTTCAGGAGTTGAAGCCCATCCCCTCCCAGTAGCCTTGCAGGGAACACAGTATTTTGGTTTTTGTCTATAAATAGAGTACCTTTGGAATCGCCATAAGTCCCAGGCACTCTCTCAGAGCCACGTGACAGAAAACACAAGGCTTCTAGTGAGGACAACCTTACGTGGGTTGCAAAGGATGGATAAACTGGTATTTATGAACATGGCATTATTTTTCATGGAGCAGTGCAAGGGAGCTTTTAAAACTGCAGAAATCCCTTGTAAATCTTGAATCACAGCAGGGCTGTGTGCACTGGTAATTTCACATACTTGTAGTTCTTAATGAAGTACATGCACAAGGCTGAAGGTTAGTGAATCCTCAGCTGAAGATGCAGGCTTCCGTACACCACAGCCCTCAGAATAAGAGATGAAAAGTCTTTGATTCTGAGTTTAAACTTTATCCAGAAAATGTTTCATAGCAGATGACCTCAGCTATTTTGAGGAAGCACTCAAGTGTGCTTTTTCTTTTGCTGTGTCTGTAGCTGCCTGCACCTGTGATTGCCTGGCAGGCCCTCATGCCCTTTTTGCTCTGAAGAACTCATGTCAGAAATTTAGTGTAGCTGCAATATCACAGCTTGTGTATCACATTTTCCAACTGACACTTTTCTTCATCTTTCTGAAAGGGAAACTTCAGAAGATGTGCAGTGCCTTTACTCATTTAATGCTTTTCTTTGCTGTCTATCACAAAACAGTGAGTTACTGAGTTTACTGGAAACCAACATGCAGTAGCTCCTGCACTTTAAACCAGAATCAGAAATAGAAAATCATTATTTATGCTTTCAGACTACAATGTATCAGAGATCTGTTCTAAAATATCATGCCCTAATTTAAATGTGTATGAGCTCCTCTGTTCTGTTCAGATGCACATCTGTAGTTGCTTAAATACTTAGAAATTTTTTAAAATTAAGCAAATCATATGCAATGGACAACAATTTCTATTAAATGGTTAGGTATTTGAGTTATCTACAGCTTTTAACGTGTTAAAGTATTACAGCTCAGAAAACTTAAAAATTAAGCTTCTACAAAAAAGAGAGAATAGGGTTGTCTGCTGCTGTCACACAGAATTATGATGATGATGATTATGTAGAAATAGATTTTGTGTTCAGAAAAAAATATTATTATTTACTGTGATTTTTCAGTCTTGCAAAAATATCATATCCAATCATATATCTTGTTAGACTCCTAATTTCTGTTTGAACCATGGTTTATATGTTTTTATCATTTGTAAAACTGACATTTGCTGGTTACATTGCACTCTTTTAATCCATTTGTATATTTAGAAGAACAGGTACTGGTGAGGGAAAACTTTAGTCCTTCTTTTTACTTGTCTCAGGGCAACCTGGGAGTCCAATACCTCCTACAAAGCTTTTCTTATTTCTGCCTGTGTGGGACTGGCTACCTGAATACTGAAAACAGGCATATAATGAAGATGCCATTGGACATACTTAAAACAGGAGGAATGCTGGGAAGGAGACAAAGAGGTGTAGGGGTTATTTACCTTTTGGATTTTCCAGTTGCCACTTCTCCCTTCTCTGAAGGCAGGTGAGGAGTGCTTCATGGTTTCCTCTCTGTGGACAATGTTGGGCTTGTTTCTCTACCTCCACCTATGAGAAGGAGAAATATAAGCTTTGTAGAGAGGACCGAAAATCCATGTCTTATAACTATACTGTAACCTAAATGTGAAAGGAGAACTAGTCCTTAATAAATCTTTCTAATGGTCAGGAGAGTTTTGGAGGTGCAGTGCATAACAGACAAGCAGTGGTGGGGCTGTGGGAGCACTTTTGGGAAGAGGGCAATGGTGCTCACTGGTTAGCATGTGCTTTTTTTTGGAAATATCTTCTCTCAGAGGACGTGCTGTCCATGTGGAAATCTTTTAGCAATCTGGATTTTCAATGCTGGGATTACAAAGAACAGTGATTGCTAACACTGTGTGTAAAAGAAGCGGTGCCTGAAATTAATAGGCAGGGAGCTCTTTCAGGAAGTATAAGAATGAGTACAGATTAGTAACTGGGGAAAGAGGAGTGCTGTGAAGGAACAGGAAGGAAAGAGAAGCATTTATCTATACTTTGTAGATTACACTCCTTTCTAAGGACAGTTCCATTAAGGATGGAATGTGTTCAGGACACTCAAATAGCAGAAAAGATAGAGAAGTAATTTTTAGATAGAAATACCAGAGAATGGAACAGGTGATTATTTTCAGATGCTTATTTCTGTGCTGTCTGATGTCTGTACTTGTTTCAGTTTTATAATAAAACTTCCTATCACTTAAAGCTAGAACTACAGATCATTTTATATTTGACCAGTCTTCAAACAGATTACAGTCCTCATCAGATACCCTCCAGTTTTCTTGTTTCTCTCTCTTTTGTTAATGCTTTGTGACTAGATTATCTGGTCTAATTATTTTTTGGACCAAGAGAAAAATATTTTGTTGTTCTGAGAAGCAAACTCTTGTGTTTAGTGTCAGAGTTAGAAATAAGGAAAATAATTAGGTAGAAATTGCCAGCTCTTCCTTCTTTTTCAAAAGCCTCTTTTTTTTTATTTCACCTGGTGTTCTTTTGTATAAATGAAAAAAGTCCATCCTTTTGTTGGCAGCTCTGCACACTTGGAGATTTGACTGGGAATTTGATCTTAAAAGAGATATTTGAAAGGATGTTACTCCATGGAAAGCTGTATCTCCCGTAGCTGTTATTGCCTGCTCTTAGATTGAATTAAAGAATTCAGTATAACTTTTAATTATGTCAATTGTTGTCATAATTCCAACTCCAAGGCATCTTTGTGTTTTTAACTGGCTTAATCATATCACATGGCCATGACTTTCAAGGTGCTGTTCAAGGGAGAGAAACAACTTACCTGGAGAAAGCGTATTAGGCTGGAAGGCAGTGTTCCTAGTGACAGCCTCTCCTTGTTTTGCAGCCCTTGCCTGACTGCCTGTTTGGAAACAGCCTCCATACCTTGAACTAGAGCATTTGGGAAAGGACAGGACTTCTTTCATGTGTGGAAATCTGATGAAGAACAGTAGAAGTGTAAAATGCCAAGCTAACCATATCTTTGCTTGTTCTTATGTCAGTTGATCCCTAAAATGCCTCATCTTGAGAGCACAGAAAACATCCCATTGAAACCTGTGACTTAAATCTTTCCCACAGCTGGGCACCTGCCCAGATCCCTCCATCCTAAACTAACTCTCATACAAAAAGGATAAAGACTGTGAATCCAGAGAGGACTGGGGGATTATTGGTCCAACAGACAGTCTCTATTCTCTACCTGGATATGAAGCCAGTGTTGACTTAACCCTATGTGCTAGAGTGAAGGTTGGAACCCCCAACCTTGCCCTGCTTTATGCTGCTAATTAAATGCTAGAAGACAACAGTAACTCAAAAAGCTGCACTAAACAGAGAAAGGTTAGTCCCATCTGAGTGAACACTTTAGTCATTCATCCATCAGTCTTGCTATGTGCAAACTGAGCCCTAAGTCTTTGGCCTTACTGCATAGTTGTTTTCCTTCTTTCACTTATAAATCTCTCTCAGTTCCCATGCTTCTGAGGTTTTAGTTTCTAGGCTTACATCATGTTAGAGATACACTCTGAATGATACTTGGGCTAGTGAGAAAAGATAACTTAAAACAATTTTTCTCATTTGATAGCTCCTTAAATGGAAGATTTCACAGATGTCATTATTGATACCTTATAGGCTGGATTTATTTTTTAGATCAGTCAATGAGCAGCACTTGGTCCATGAAAGCATTTTAGGGATGGTTTCAGATTAACCACCTGTGTTCAGAAGTAGATGTAGACCCACAAAAATCAGTAGAGGTTACATTGGCAGTAAGAGATTCAGTGTCCATCTGCTGCAAAGCTGGAAGAGGGCTGGGCAGGTTTGTGCACTGTGTTGATAAAATTTCTGTGGTATGAGCAGGTTTGTCCTAACATTCACCTTATGCCTTCTGGTGGCAAACTCAGCTCTGCACAAAATTATTTCCAGAGAAATTTTGTTCAGAGAACTGATTGTAGGGGAAGATTATGTTCAAAATGCAGTGGGGTCATGCCACCTTCCATGTAAGGCTCTTCTCAGGATGGTAGGGCAGCTGAGAACAAGCTTGATTTAATCTTGATTTAATCATCCCAGGAATCCACGGAGGTCTGCTGTTTCATGAAGCAGATGGAAAGAAAAAACAGCAAATTAAATGTGAAAATGAGTGCTGATTCTCACTGTAAATTTTTTTCTGAATTTATGGCAAATTAGGAGCAGTGGAATAAGAAAATTATGCAATTCTAAGCAGTTACAGATGATGGGCTTTTCAGTGGAGGTACTTCTGTGATTCCTGGTGAGCATCTCTTGGTTGCAAAGTGCTTGGTATGATTTTAACGCACTTTCTCTGTTCCTCTGCAGGCCTCTACACCTGCTGAAGGCTGATCTTTTTAGAAGTGAATTTAAAATATTCCTGCAAGACTTTGTACTTAAAAAACCTCTTATTCAAAGTAGCAGGGCCTTTTATAAGGAGAGAGTGGTAATAAACTGCAGTGTATTACAGGCCAGATTTTTAAAGGTATTTTAGTTCTATGGCAATGCAAATTGAAGCACTAGATGCTTTTGGAAATCCCACAAGACACTTAACTGCATCTGTAGATGCTTTAATGCATTTGTTCGTAGTGGTTTGCCTAAGGTTCAGTTGGTCACCGCTAGAGAGTTGAAATGGGAAACATTCTCTTTACTGTTGTAGCCATTAATCATTTTTGCTTTCTTTTTGAGAAAGCAATAGGAAAATGTAGCTCTTTGTAGAACCCAATGGACTAGGGAAGAAATAGTAATGATTTAAATGATAGTTCAGCTTTTTTCTGAGTTGTAGACTTCTCCTGGAACCTCATGTTTTTAACTGTAATGGATGAAGCTAAACTCTCACTGTTTATCTCTGTAATCACTACGTGATTAAGCAAAATTATTTGCTAAATCCTTTCTACAGTGTATTTAATGGAAGTCTTAGGTGTCAGGTCTTTAAAGAATTTGATCTCCTCAATGCATTTTGATCGTAAAAACATGCTATTATTCCTTTTCTTCTGGTTGATCATAGTTCTTGTTGCAAACTTAATATCTGATTTGGGTGTTTAATGTTTCCAAGTTTGCATTCATTTTTCTCTATATCATCTCATTTGCTTACAAAACAGGGTGAGTATGAATTCCAGATGAAATGGGATTTTTGTGTTTATAAAAAACAGCAATATGGTTTCTACAAGTAGCTTTTAACAGTTAAATCCTTTTACCCTGTTTTTTCATCATTACTGCATATTGTCATTTTACTGTTTTTCTCATTATATGCATTTGTTTCCATTATCCAGGATGCTGAGAAATTGGCTGGTGAAGAGCATGCCTGGAAAGAAGTCAAAGATGCTGTAAATGAAGTGAGATATCCAAAATCAAAAGAAGGTATCCTTTCAATGACAGGCTACAGTCTGTCATTCAGTTGTGAAAAGATCCCTCTAGTATGCAATTCATCTCTTGAGATTAGTTTCCTTACAATTACATTCTTATGTTTATGTTTTAGGTATATCTTTTTACATTCTTCTAATGTTTTTAATTCATTTTATGTTTAAAATGTGTAAAATTCTTAATTGTATTAATAATGGAGTCTCTCATTACTTGGAATAGAACTACTTTGTGGCAGAGATAGTAACTACCAAGGACATGAAGGGATATTTTCGCTCTGATTTGGATTTCAGCTATCACAGTCCACTTCTAAATGAAGTGGATTTTATATAAATCCACTTCTAAATGAAAGAAAGCTTAATTTGGAATGTGGTTAAATTCTTTGTTCCGTTACTCTCAGCGTGAACGTTTACAGGTTCTCATTCTTTGCACAGCAATGACAATAACAAGGAAATAATCACAGACAGGTTCACAGCAGACATTATAGCATCATTATAATAATATATAATAATATATAATAATAATTGGTAATTAAGCAAATTGAATGAAATGATCTTGCACTAATAAACAGAACTGGAGTCTAATGACTGTCATGTAGATATTCAATCCAATTAAAGAAATTAGTGAACAGCAGCAACCAAGAAAAGATGAGCAGAAGAGATGTGGAGATTTTTACTAGAATACTATGGGTTTATTAATCTCTTTCTTATCTTGGTCTATTCAGTGGAATTTCCCTGACTGGGAATTTGGTCTGTTGTGGCAAGATGCCTTATCATTTTCAGAAACATGGGCTTTCTCTCAAGCTAGAAAGAATTTAATCTTCCAGTACTCCTTTTTGGCAATACAAAAAACAAGTTTGCATAGTGATATTCCAGGCTGGAAAAAAGTGATCACAATTTATACAGTAACAAAAAACCCAATCCATTACACTGAGGTTTTTTTTTTCTAATCCAGAGAGATTATTTTTTTTTAGCAAAGGGGAAACAATCATCTCACCTTGTTTTCATCTCACATAGTTTCTAGTTTGTTTTAAGTTCCTCTGTAGTTGCTGGATTGAAACAGACAGTACTGAAATAGATCTTCAGGGCCCACGTTTCAACCTGCATGTTAAATTATAGATATGCAACCTGAAGGTGCAATAGTTCTTATATTTAAGCTGTGCAGTCAGAATACTGGTCCTATTTAATGTTCCTGTATTAAATTACAGGAGAAATTGCATTTATGTATTTTGCGAGTGTCTTTAATTAAGATTACTGATTTAACTGATACTTAAAAATTAATCAAATGCGTGGTAATAAAAGGCATCAGGACTGGCTGGAAAAATCTATTGTTGTCTGTTCAGCTTCTGTTCTCAGTCATGCACTATTTGAAATGTGTCATCTTTCCTTCCACTGCACCACAATACCCGTGTTAACTGACATGCAGTGGCCAGTGCAGTATTGGAGGAGGAACTTGACTTTTGTCCACTTGCCAATAATGAGTAGAAAACCTTCCTGGCAGACTGAGGCACAGAGTTATTAGCTCCTGCAAATGCCATTTTTTAAACTAATTAAACCAACAGTTTCTACAGTTGAGAAAGTTGGTGACTCCCACACTCTGACTGTAACTAATACGGTGTTAAAATGCTCAATTTACAGTTAGAGCTGCTTGGGACAGTCCTCCTCTACTCCTGGGCAGATGCAGGACATGCAGCTCTTTGGTACTGTTGCAGCTGATGGCAGGTTTTCTAGTTTGCAATTTTACTTACCTGAAAATTTGGTCCCAAGAAATTTTGTTGTCATCTATTATCAGATGCTGGTGAGTGCACAAAGCAGAACAATGAGAAGTAAAAGCAGACATACCGTGCATCAGCTAAAATGGTAATCTTTCAAGAATGTCAGTGGTTTGTACTTTCTACAAAAATTGTATCAAGTGGAAATAACATCCCTCATTCTTCTGTTTTTTGTCCTTAGTCAGTTGTAAAGAATAGATGGATGTTTGCCAAAGATATAAAGGTTAAGGTGCAATTTTATAATAACACATTCCTTCCCTTATATGGCTCTTTCAATCCAAGGGCATGAGAGCAATTCACAAATAATTAGTTTAGCCTTGTAACAACCATGCTATAAATCCTGGACCATGGTGGTCACATTCTTAAATTTAAGTATGTAAATATTCCCCTGTTCAAGATGGACTAATTACTTCATCACAGGTTTGTCATTGTACACTTTAAATTCATTGCTGGATTAGTGTGAATAGTACTTGCAATAATTTGCGAAGATAACTGCTGTACTTCTTTGAGCTGATTGTGTGGAAAGGGCTATAATACAATCAATGTTATCACTTCTCTTGCTGTAAGTCTAATTTTCTTTCTTTATTTCATTTCTTCTTACTTATGTGAGTAGTATCCTTTTGGTGTTAAGACTGCTTGCATTCTGGGACTCCCATGGGTACAATCACAGGTGGTAATACTCATTTAGTTTTGGGGTTCAGATTAGGTGTCATCAGAGAGAGAAGAATCTGATCCACAGAGAAGTCGAATCAGTGTAGAATGTACTGAAAAAAAGTGATTTGTGCTAAGGAATATCCAAATAAAGTGAGTGCAAGGTTATCTTTCCTGACAAAAAGGAGGATGTTGGTCAAAAACCACAAAAAATCTTGTAGCATTGGAGGTGAAAATCTCTTTTACTGCCAAGATCATTAGTCCTGAACTACAGTCAGACATCAAAACTGTGATTCTTTTCTTTCTCATGCACGAAATGTGCAGCTGTACATGAAAAAAATCATAACGCTCTTCATGAGTGTTTCAAGGAGAAAATTAATTAATTTCAAGAAAAGGTTCTAATTTCATGAGAATGCTAAAAAAATGTGCAGCATAAAAGAATAAGTCATTATATAAATATATATATAATTTTTTTTAAAAAATTTTAGCTGCTGGGACTTTTTAAAAGAAATTTCCATGGACTCTTGCCCTTGGCTTTAAGAACTAGAGTATCTTAAGGAAATAATGTTTTAGTACCTAAATAAAAGTTATTTGAATTTTTGTTATGTATTAAAATATCCTTGCCATTTTTCATCTTTCTTTTAACATTTATTGCTAAAATACTGCCTTCTTTAGAAATTGTTTTGCTACATGTAAATGAAGCACAGTTACCTAAGCTGCCACTTCAGCATTTAAGTATGTTTTCAAGAATTATAGCAGAGTCTGGAATGATGTCAGCTTTTCTATTTTAATGCTTTGAGACTCTTACTCCTTGCTAAACAACACTTAGAAATTGTGTTTTTGCTGAACAAATATATTTCTTTAACTAAGGCCAATAACAGAGTGGAAGCATGTTCTGGCAAGGTGCCAGAATCTCTTGAGCAACAGCGAGGGTCATCTACCAGATACAAATATCTATCAGCTGAAAATGCTTGACTGTGCCATGGATGCCTGTATTAACCTTGAATCCTGGGAAGAAGCATTGTATTATGGCAGCAGGACTCTGGAACCATACAGGTAAGGGATGTAATTGGTTCAGCTGGCTCCAAAGATAGGGGAGAGCTGGCTGTCTCATTAAAAGTGAAGACTGTGCTTCATCTTGATGCTCCTTACCTTTTTTATTTCTTGTGTGTATCTTGCACTGATTTCTAGGTTAGTGAATGAGCCAGGATGCTCATTCTGCTTTCACAGTCAGGCTGAAAGCAAATTAAAGGATAACAGGAACTATAATAATAATAACTGATTATTATTTCCTTACTTTTTCATGGGTTCAGATGCTGCCCCGTCCCTCATCAGAAACTGACTTTCGGTTTCAGGCTCCAGTGACATGACCGTATCAGTGTTTCATGCTGAGACAGGGCAAAAGTGAGAGACAGGTGGCTGGTTGAAATAATGTGTGTTCTCCATATACTCTATACATAGATTTTACAGAAAGAATAAAAAAGTCTTGCAAAATGCAATATCAACTGGAAATTAAAAAGCTCCTGGTGCTTATTTTGGGGAAGAGATCAAGGTGGTGAAATACTCGCTTTTCTTCTCTCCTGATCAGTACTTGTTCCTGTGCTATGTGCTGGGAGAGTTTGAGTCTGATGGTCTTTTGTTGATGAGGAAGGACAGTCTAGGAGTTCATACATAATGTGATAAGGCTTTAAGTTGATTGGAGCCTGGAGCTGTAAGGCAACTTTGGTCATCTAGTAGAGAAAGGGCAGGTGCTTCTGCTTTGGTCAGTGTGCTAAAAGCTTTAGAATACTCACATCTTTGGGTTCTGAATAGTTGCATTGTTTGTAACTAAGTGTAAGCCTGTGCTGAGTGTCCAGGCGCAATGTCATTCACACATGAATGCTCATTCTCAGGAAGGTACTTTTTAGAGCATCCATTTCTTCTCTGTTGGTGCACCACGTGATGTTTCAATATCATGTGTGATGTTGAGAAGCGTGAGGGGTATGCTAGAGCTGAACAATATGCTCTGCTGTGAATATGAACATTTCAGATGCTACATATTTTCCTTAATCAAATGGAGATGCCATCAGCATTCAGTGTTTTGCCTGAGGAAATCCCATATGGCAGCCTGTTTCTGAATAAAACTCAGGGCTTCACTTGAGGAACATAGTGTTTCAGAGCTTTCATTAAAAAGTGATTGTTGATAAAACCTACATAGGCTGTGATACATCACAACTGTGGAGTAGCTCTGTGTTCATAATGACTATTCATTTTCATAGAGGAGGACATGAGTACCTAAAAATTTTCACATTTCTTCAGGGTGAATTTCACACTGTACGCATCCCACTTAACCTTTTATACAGGCTTATGTAGTACTGCAGCAGTACATGCTTCCTGCCAGTGTTCTACCTTGTGGCACACTTCAGATGAACAGAGTAGTCTGCGTGTTTAAATGTTCCCCTAGTCAATAAAAAAAACCCCAAACCTCAGTTGCTTTGGGTTGGGTTTTTTATAAGTTGTTAACTCAGTTCTTTACAACTGAAAACTGAGCATTTTTTTTCTGCAGACATTTCTGAGAGCAGAGATTACAGTGAGACCAAGTGCAATCTTACCAGATAATTTAATGAAGCTTTCTCTGTTTTGCTTGCTGAAATGTACTATAGTTTTCAAGCTGTTTTATGCAGCAGTTTGGAGATGAAGGATTCGACTGTGCATCCAATTAGCATCTCTTAGGGTAATAATTATTTACATGAGATATTTGACCTTTTTTGCACCTTGGAGAGCTTGTCGCTATTCTCTCCTCGCCCAAAAGCATTATTTAAGAGATTTTCAGTTGTTTCTTTTTCTTTATACCTTCAAGTCATCGCTACAAGTTTTGACACACCTGAAACAAAATCCTCAGTTTCTCATTACAACAAATTGTGCCCTAAGCAGCAGGAGAGCAAATCCTAGGAAATCCTTTGGGATACATTGAATTTCTCCTGTTGAATCAATCTACTGCTTGGCTGCTCCTGCAGCTCCATTATAGCTACCTATTTTCCTTTCCTCAGCTCTGGAAAAAGTATTCATACAGATCTCCACAGGGAATCACCTGAGAATTCGCGCAGTCCATATAAATAGGAAATCATTGTTACAACTCTAAAGGCTCTGGAGATTTGGTCAGAACCAGTTTTAATTTCAGGTAATGTGTTTATTGTGCATTTTCCATTTCTTTAGCAGCAGGATTAATTTTCAGTGCTGTGTGACACATTGTATCATAATGTATGTTTTCATTATGATGCGGTTGCCGACTTTTTCAGAATCATCCATTTCATGTAAGTGGCAGAGATAGATCTATACTGCATAAAACTGATTTTTCATGCTGGATACCAGGCCCTGTGTTTTAGGTAGCAATAGTCAATAAGGAGCATTGTTCAGGACCTCTGAAATAGTTTGGCAAAAAATAAAGGAAGAGGTAGTGTCTGCCAAGATGAAAAGCTGCCTTCTCTTTTTGTGCCGAACCATAGCCATCCATTTTTTGTTAAAACCTACAACATATACTTTCACTGAATAGTCCAAGCCAAGTGTATCTACACAGCTTTCCTTGTAAATGCCCTATTAATAGCCTGTCTGTCCAAGAGCCTTAACCAAAGTTAAGACATTTGTCTAAGTGAAAGCTGCCCCATGTCATAGTCAGCATTCAGCAGCTTGCAAAAATAAACTTCCTTTCAAAAATCCTCAAGAGCCTTAACCACAGAATAACAGAGTATCAGCAAGAGGTGTTACATGGGTTTGTCATGTCTCAGTTAGCACATTCACACTCTAGTCTGACTGCTGCTTGTGAAGGATCAGATTCAGAGATACTGAGAAAGACAGATTTCCCTTAGGTTACCTCAGAGGAAGGACCCAGCATTTAGCCCTTAAATTACTGACAAGGCACATATGTTCTGGGGATTAGGTTTGGGGTATATTTTCCCTTGTCTCAAGTATTCAGTGCTTTACACTGCTGCCAAAGAGTGGAAAAATGCATCTGTTATAAAGCTCTGCTAGATAGCCTCAGCTGTTGAGACAAGGGTCAGAGGAGGAAAAGAAGTAACTATGTGACACCACAGGCCTGCTGGGCTTACCTGCTGGATAACACCATGTCACCTCTCTGGGCTCATGGGACATCAGGTCTGGTGAGATTCTGATACAGAGACAACAAAAATGTTCATCGATTTCTACTCTGCACTGATTATAATCCCCTGCTGAATTTCAAGCTAATGTAGAAATCCCACTGATTTTCAGATGGGTTGTTTCAATTGAAAACCCTTCATCTGCAGTGCTGCAGCATTAGAGGTAAGTGGAGGGCTTCAATATACAAGAGAAAATTCCTTCTTTTCATCCTGTATAGAAGTGTTGAGCAGGAGTGCTGCTCTGGCTCTTCACCCAGCAGCCTTGCACATCCTTCCCCCTCCAGCCCCTCTCCTGATCAGCACAAATGCAGGGCTGGTGCAATGTGACTGCTCTGCTTCTGCAGTGGCAGGGAGCTGGGTAGGTGCAAGCACCCCATATTTGTGTTATCTGTGCATCATTTGTCTGCCCTTCTACCTCCTCCTATTCTCCACCCCTTCCAATAATATTTTGTATTAATTTTGTAGCCCATTACTTCACCTTTTGTCAGTGACTGGGTTCATGTGGGGAACAGGGAAAGCAATCCCAGTGACTACAATTTTGGATTGTTCTGCAAAGGGCTGGGTTTCAGACAGTGGCTGGTGTGTTCTTAGTTTTTTTTTCTGAGAACATGGTTGAATTTTCATTGGGTTAATGAAATATGAGCCAGAAATTTTTGATTTAGAATTCTAATTCAATATATATGATGGTCTGTGTTTTCTAAGTATGTGAGCTTCGATAAAAGGCAGATTAAAAATTGATGGTTGCTATAGTATCCTTTTCTTGAATCATGATCTTGTAAAAAAGCCAAAAAAAGCTGTAGGACTTAATATTCTTGGAACAAACTCTAAACCTATTTTCTCTTCTTCAAGAAGGATTTCCAGTAAAGAGTCTGACTTTCCTTTGGTCTGATTTTTCCCCCTTTTTGAATGAATTTAGAAAAAAAACCCCTGTTTTTACAGCTATGTGTTTTGCAATACACGTGGTATATGCAATGACTGGAAATTTTTTTTTTTTAATCTAATATCTTTGCTTCTTTACTGAGCTCAAAAGACTTCTGTGTACTGGCTAGTTCTAAGGTACTTGAATTGAATTTGTATTTACATTGAAAGCTGGAGAGCCGAAAAATATCCCCAAAACTGCACTGCAGTGATAACCAGGGCCACTGGGGGATGCTACTGCTTAAGGGTTACAGCCCGGACTCGTCGCCAGTCGGCACCCTGGTTATGGAAGGTCCCCCGGGGGTTCGTGCCTGGCTGCCGGATTTCTGAACCTAGAGACAGTACTAATTCCGTGACCAAAGTTCAATGTCTTAATCATAAACCATCAGTTGTAAACATAAATCTTACCTCTGGGATCACCCGAGAGGGAGAGAAAAATGTCAAGGTGGAGAAAGCAATTTAAAGAAATAATGCAACAAAGAACAGAAAGAACTAAATCTTCCTTATTCGCTTTGCTGGGGGTTTTAGAAAATGCCCATGGCATTTAATGTTTAAAGCAAAATGTGTAAAAAGAAGAGGAAAACCCAGTATAAGTAAGAGAGTGTATTGTTTCTGGTTAATTATAGGTAATTCTTCCAAGAGACAGATGTTTGTAGCAATATTTACACCATTTTTGGCTTCGGTGTACCTATTTTGTTCATACACATACAGGGATAATGCTTGTCACTGGGCTGATATGTTTAGGAATCCATTAAAACACTTCAGCAGCCCGCTTCTGTCTTCCATTCCTCCCTACTTCCTGCCCTCCAATCCCAGCAGCATTTTCCAAAAAATGAAAAAGAGAGGTTTTACATTTGAAGTCCGGTGCCTAAGTTATCCATGACCTAATCAATCCCTTTCCCACGTCGTAGGAAACGAATTCTCTGTTTTTCTGGTTGCTTGCTGTGTATGTCTGCATAGCACGTCACCTTCAATTCTTTGGTGCTTTCCTGGTTTTGTTTTTCTTGTATGTTTCCATTACAACTATGAGTTGTCCCCCAAAGTGATACTGACCTGCATAAACCTCAATGATTTCCATAAACTCACACTCCCATAAGTGCTCCACCTTCTACCTTTTTTCATTTTCACATATGGTGTGTATGAGAAAAGTTCTTACTGTTCTCTCCAGTCACTCCAGCTGTTTTTTCGGTATAATTTTGATGTCACTGGCTTGTCCAATATACTCTATCACACGAGTAGAAGCTCAGCAACAGCAATGTTAATTTGCAGTGCCTTGTTCAGTGTATACCACATTTCTTAGGCTAAGATTTCCTTAAATAGCTTCATTGCTGCAAGATTTTTGGGTCAATTTATGTCCAGTAGCTCTATATTTGCATACTGGTGCTTACTATCTTCAGTTTTAGCTTCTAGTTTCAGGTTTAGTTTCTAGTTTAATCTTTCATTTATGTCAAGAGCTATTTGAATTTGAATTTTACAGATAGTGATCTCCTAGTGATATTAGTGAACTAAATCACTACATTTCCCAGAGTTGCATATTTTTCTGACACAACTGCAAGTGTTGTTTTCTTCATTTCTCACATAGCATTTCCAGGTGTTCTTAGATTTCACAGATCTTGAAAGCTCTGTGTTCTTTGCAATGATAACTTCATCTGCATTTTGGATGTAGGATCACTTTAAGATGTTAGATCATTCAGAGGTTCATGCTTTATCTTGAATAAGGATTTTGGCCCCAGTCTGTCCGCCTGCCTACCAGAGCCCAAAAGATTCAGTTTGCTTTTGGTGTTTCTTGGTTTGTTTGCTTTTCTTTTTAACTTAAGCTGTTATAGTTGCTGTTTTTGTCTTGTGCTCAGGGGATCCTTTCTTGTTTTTTTGTGCATGCATGCTTACAACTTACAAAGAACTTATGCAGCCATTACCTGAGCTCTTTTCATTAGTCTGCTTGCTATTATACACTAGTTAAAGGACACACATTGAAAAACAGAAGTGAGTGTATGCATGAGCAGATAGTAAAAAGACATATGTTCTGTGAAAAAAAAATGCAACATAGTTATTCAGTTGGAACAATTTTGAGAGCAATTTTTGAGAATTCACAGTGTCTGTATGGATTTTGCTAAGAAGAAAAGGGTGGAATTGATGGCATACAGATTCTAAACAAAAGTTTGGTTAGAACCTAAACTTAAATGACATTGGGAAGTGATTTCAAGGGAGCAGTTAACAGTTAAAAAGTAGAGAAATATGAAACATCTATGGCATTTTAGATTCCTTTGACAGTAACTGAACATTGCTTTGCAAAAGCTACTTTAGAGGTAGAAATCATGGTGAAAGGCAGAAAAAAAAGGGAGGAGAATCACTTAAAAGATAAATTTCAATTCTGTCTCTGATGAAAGACAAAAAAGGGCATGAAGGAAATAGGAGCAGAGAAGCTGTAAGGAACAATGCATTCTCTTAGGGGAGAAATAGGAAGAGTCTGATTTTGATCATAAAATATAAAATATTTTTTTATTAGAATAAATTTTCAATTTGGGTTGAGGAAGCAGAGAAAGGAGACTTGGCAGTACTTCCAAGGTGGAAATCAATTAAGAGTTTCTTGTGGTAGAGACGCAAACAGTAGTGAAAAAGTAAAATTGTGGTATTTAAGCAAGAAAACAGAGATAGTAGAGATAAAGGCTGAAAAAGATGAAAAGGCAGTGTTTTTCTCTATTGAAAAACCAGAAAATTACTGAAAAGGAAAACCATAGTCGTGAGGAAGAGAAGAGAAAAGAAGCAATGGATAAGGAGAACAAAGAAATTGAAGGACATATTTTGTTTAAAGGATGAATCAATGTGAATGGCCAAGGAGAGTGAGAGATGGAAAGATGGTGCTTTGAAGAGGGGCATGAGCCTGAAAATTGAAGGAGGTATTGTCAAACAAGAACCATGACGATGAATTACTAAGTTCCTAGTGAGATGATCCATCCAGCAGGGAATCCAAAGAATGAAGATCACAGAGGTTCTGTAGTAAAATAGGTGATGCTGAGTAAAGCTGAAATTTCACAGTCATATTGATAGGGAATGGAAGAAAAAAAGAAGAGCATGCAGATGGGAGGAAAATGTAAGTTACTGAGGTGAGCAAATCCTACAGACCACAAAGTTAGTGATGTGATGGTAGCCTACAAGCTCACCAGATCTTGAATTTGCCTGTTATTGAGTAAAAGGGCTGAAATGTTGTGGAAGATGCAATTAGGAATGCTTTACTTGGATATATCTGAAAACCAGGAATACCCTTATTTTTGGCTGCATACGGTTACCCTTGTTAACAGGGTCATGCATACCAAATCCCTATGAGCTGTGTCTCACTTGACCTGGTCAAGGTCTCTTAATCAGTTTTCCTTAACCCCATAAAACCAGAAAATCCAGTGTTTCTATACAAAGAACCTTGGAGGTGTCAAACCTAATTCTAAATTATCTGATCCTGGTATGAGAACCAACACAGCCACATTAGGCTAGCACTCTGCCTTATATGATCAGCAGTAGAATTGTGCCACAGGGAAATGCTGAGAATACCAACTACTATAGAAACACTACTTGTACTACCTCATAAATACAGCAGTTTATGGCCTTCAGAAATTTAGTCAATGCCAAATCTTTTTTCTTACTTACCTGGGCAGCCTCTAATATTGGATTATGCACCTTCAATGAAAGAGTTGATGTTGTACTGACTGTCTGGTCAATACACCCTTCTGCATGTATTCCCTTGGCTGCCACAAAAGGTGCTTCCTTTCCACTCTGATTTTCTATTAGAAATTCTGTCTGCTTTAGGGCAGAATCCCAACTACTCTCTGCTGGTATCCAGCCCTGAGACGCTTTTCAGCCTTCAGATAAACCAGTTCCATGGTTAAGGAGGTGATTCAGTGCTTCTCCCTTCTTTTCCCCTGAGTATACTGGAATCTCTTTTCTCGGGTTCAGTTTGTCATTGTTTCATCAGGCAAGATACAGAAGCCTGAATCAGCTTTATTTATGTGACTTTGAAGATGAAAGTAGGATGGAAGAAACAAAAAGTAAATGATTTTGGGTAGAGAGCTGAACAAAGATGGTAACTGATTACAAATGCTGGAAGGCTAAAAAAACAGGCAGGCTATGGTGCTGCTAAGGAAAAAGGTTCAGAGAAACAGAAAGTGGCTGCCCAAAGGGCCATGAAAACTGATGAATGTGAGAGCAAGAGAAATATATCAGAGGAAAGAATCACCCTCAGAAAATAGTGCAAGTCCACTGATTAGTAACAAAAATTATGTAGTTTAAAACCAAAATAAAGTAATCTTCAAGGAATGCAATGCACACATGTCTAGTAAAGGAAGAGTATGGGTATATGATATATGCAACCAAAGAATGATGAGAGGAAGCCTAGAAATATCAAAATTAGGGTGAAAAGGCCTTTCTTTTTACTCTTCCCTATCATCACAAAAGATCAAAAAGCGAGAGGGAAAAGCAAAAGGATACTTGCCACAGTTGCAAACTCCTCTCCTGAGAGGAAAATCAGCCTTCTCTAGCCATGCAGTGTGCTCTTGGAGGATACAGCTGATGGGCTGCCAGAAGTGAAGATAAAGTTCTGGAATCAAAATGTTTTCATTGCAGCAGCATCATGAATTCATTTGCATCTTAATTCAGGTATGTTGAATGATGCACACCGAAGATACATTGTTCTTTTAAGTCTGGCCAGCCTTTCAGAAACCTTCTGAAAACTGGCAAAAGTGACAGCCAGCAAGTGGAAGCATCCTGAACCAGGTCTTTCTACTTGAATCAGTGTTGATGAAATAGAAAAGAGAAAGAGAAAAGAAAACATTTTCATGCAATAGTGTGCTTGGCAGACTTTGAAAAATGGAATTAGATCCTACTTTGCTACAAAACAAAAGTCTCAGTATATACAGTCATTAAAAGGAAAAATACATAAGAGATTAATTTTCTCAGCATAAGGGGAATTTGCAAGATTTACCAAGGGTTTTGTGAAGTACTTTGCTTTAGACAGTGGCACAAATTATATGTTGTAAAAATGTTCATGTAAATACGACTGGAGGCCTTGCTTAAGAAGAATGGAAAATTGCTGCATGTTGTAGTTTGAGATGTTCTGAAACACAGACCTTGTGTCCTATGAAAGGCAATGCAACTTCTCAAATCTTACCAAAAAATCACAGAGTAACTTTTGACCAGGGGAATGCCCTACTAATTAGTTGCATAGTCTCATGACCGTAGCTAAAGATAAGTTATCTTAGATATTTGTCTCAATACCACACCAGCATGAGGTCTCTTATTTTTCAAGGGATTTCAAAATGCCTAAGCAAATTGGGTAATATTACCTCTACCAATTCAACATCTCAGAATTTTGAGATGAAAAACAGGTTTACATGCTTACAGTAAGATAAAATCCTGAATGCATACTCAAGCTTTATCTGTTGCTACCTGTCTGGATGCAGATCATCTGTGTATTGTCTTGCTCGCAAGTGTGCAGATCAAGTGAGCTCTACCAAAGCTGGATGTTTATCAAGAGATGCTATTAAATTCTGTTAGGTTGCTTGTGCCAGTAGAGAAAAAAAAAAAGCAGAGGTGGAAGGGGTGGGAAGCATGGGTGGCGAGGTCTTTTCCATGTGAGAGAGCATCAACATTAATCTGTGACACAAAAGTACATTGCCTTAACTAAAATTGTGAATTTTATTAAATACCCCACGCTTTCAACCCCCTGCCTTGCTCTGAGAGCAGCACAGTCCTATGGAAGTATTCCTGACTCCTGATACCTTGAGAACAGGAAAGTCCAGTGGTTAACCTATGATGTGTTAAACTATGTCCATCAAAGAACAACCAACTCCAGATATTGCAGTGGGACAGGACTTTTCCCATCTTGTTTGCAGTGCTGAGGACTGTCACTGTTCTTGATCTTTGCATTTGAAAAACACCAGGGTAGAGTATTGACTGCATCCAGGGACACTAAAAAAACCCACAGCAAGTTGCACTCAGACCCTGCTAAGCTAAACAAGAGAAGAGTGACAAAAGTCTCTCATAAATTGAAAGGACACATCTTCATGGAAGTCAGGGCTGGCGAGTGGATCCCAGTCTCACCACAGCACTCAGCAACATACAATTCACTGGAGAAAAACACTTCACTGGGAGTCAGTCTCTTTTCCCAGGTAACATATGGCAGGATGAGACCAACCAGGCACAAGGTGAAACAGGGGAGGCTTAGACTGGATATTGGAAAAAAATTCATGACTGAAAGGGTGGTCATGGCATTGGAATGGGCTGCCCAGGGAAGTAGTGGAATAGCCATCTCTGGTGAAGTATTCAAAAACTGTGTGGATGTGACACTCATGCATATGGTTTATTGATGAACTCCGTAGTGCTGTTGGTTAACAGTTGGACTCAAAGATCTTAGAGGTCTTTTCCAACCTTTATGATTCTGAGTTTCACTTTTGGTGATAACAGTGTGGAGTACATAGTGGGGCATCAGTCTGCCTAGGGAGTGAATTACTGAGCCTTCTTCTATGAAACCTATTTCAGTGGTCAGAACTGGATAAATATTTACCAGATAGAACACAGAAAAAAATTGCTTACAATTTTCCTGCTATTCACCCCAAAAAGCTATCCTGTATTTAATCATCAAACAAGATGAAATTCTTGGCTGCTCTGAACTGATAGGACTTGATTTACATCAAGTAAGGATGCAAAGGATTTTCCATGAAACTTCACCTTTCTCCCAAGCACAAATGCAGACTTTCATTGCTTATGTTCACGTTTGCATATACTCATATGTGTTCCTCTTGCTGTCACTGCTTCCTAAAATTAAGTAAATCCACTATTAACTATCTTTAGAAAGTTGTGTTGTATTTGCTTTAGTTTTTCAGTTAATACTGTTTTTTATGTATTCATTCCTGTCTTTGCAGTCCTTTTACCAAGATTTCTTTGCAGTGGATTCAAGCAAACATACACATGCTTAAGCCAGCCAAGTTGTGTTCCAGTAAACAGCACATTCCTTTGGCCGTTTCTGCGCACTCCTCAGGTGGCTCATCCATGGCTCTCAGGGCTACCCTTTGGCAAATTTCTGCTTACTTTTGTTTAACTGAGGTTGACAAAGATAATTTGATTTCCAGGGTCTTTGGCAGTGCTAGTGACAGCAATGGCTTAAATTGAGATACCTTAGCCTGTTCCTGAAACAGAGTTAGTGTGTTGTATTCAAGGCCATAACACTACCCCAGCTTGTGATTAAGTGCTTAGTGAGTTCCATTTCCTTATAAGAACATGTGTAAGAACCCAAGAATGTATGCCACAAGTGAACTAAGCATTAATCTGTCAGCAGCTTAAGTGTGTTTGGGATAGTGCAATGGAAATATGTGGTATAGTGACACGGTGTTTGTTCTCTGGGAAGCACTTAAGAGCAGATGGAACCTGTAAAATGGATTGATTTGTGAAAGTGTGCAGCTTCTATCAGATTTGCTTGATGCTTACTTGTTTTAACCCAAATAAACACAGGCCACATGTGTTTGAATTTTCAGTAAGGTGCTGGTAGCTACATGTGGGGAACCCAACATTAATAAGTGCACAGAAACTCATAATGAAGGGGCTTCTATTTAAAAGGCGTGCTTCTCTCCTAAAATAATGAGATTAGTAAAAATTAGCATATAATTGAGGATATATCCTAAGGACCTGAAAAAAAAATTAAGGATTCTACAACATAAAGAATACAATGCTGGAGTCTCATTACAGTTAAATGGAAAATTAAGTCCATAGCCATCATGTCTTAAAATTCTGGTATAAATCAATAACATCTATGAAAATGAGGTACTGTTGTATGGAAATTACATCAAAATCTGTAACATTTTTTAATTAAATGTTGACTATCCTGCATATGTGTTGAAGCACACTGTAAAACCCTGCAGACAATGGTTGCATGTTGAATTCCATTAGGGTGTGTGTGTAACAAAGACATTACATTTGCATCCTTAAAGATGACTTTCTGGTCTCTTCCACCTGCTTGTCTGAAAAATAATAAATCTTACATCAAGACTCTTATATTTGTGCAATGCTTCACCACTACTTTAAGGACATTGAGTTGTGTGCCACTGCGGCAGCAACGATTTAGGTTTTCTGTTTCAGAATTTGGATGAAGTTGAACCTTGGCATGGAATTTGCAGACAGCCTACACTGACATTTATCTAATTGTTTTGTACTGAACTAAATCAGTTTAAAAAGTTAATCAAAAGAAAGGCTAGATTTTCATTTTTTGAAAGCAAGCATATCAATGCATCTGCCAAAATTAAAAAGAGTATGTGGATTTCTGCCATCTTGCCTTCTGTGTAGTGCAGAATTTCTGTACCTGTAGCACAGATCTTGTTTCAGCTGATTGCGAGAAATTTGCCTGAGGTGAACAGAGGAAGAAATTATATTAAAAATGTATCTTTGGAAATATAATTCTACTCTTGTGAATTGTGTGTGCTGCAGTCTTCAGTTTACTTTAAAACTACATTTTATATGTTCTTCAGGGTACAGTATATAATATTCTATTAAGCTATTTTGCATGTGGTGTTGGTAGGACACATCCTTAGCATGATTTTGAACGGCTCAATAAATGTCATACCTCTTCCTAAGGGAATCTTGACTATGCAAAGTAGAGCAAAATGTGTATAGCTGCACAGAAAAACACAGACCCAAACCCTCAGTTGTTCCCACAGCAATATTGTGTCATGCATATTCTTTCTACCCAGAGCACTGGAGAGCAGAATGGCAAGGTCCAGGGACATGCCATAAAAGAAAGATTGCCATACATTGTCTCAGTAAGAGCTTGGTCTTTCAGCCAGCAGTTAGAAATTAAAGGCCTTTCAGTGCAAGTGAGGCTTCTCTGACTGTGTTATCTGTGTGTGTACCTTTGCTTGTTAATGCTACCTAGCAACTTGCATAACGTCAGAGATGTCAAGTGTATGAGGTTCCTGCAAGTCAGGAGAAGATAAGAGGCCCATATAGAGTGCCTATAAAGAGAGAAGTTGTTTAAACTCGTGTTTGAATGTATTAGTAGATGCCAAAACATTGACATAGCAAAAAGCAGTTTTTAATGTCCTGGTGCAAGGGAAAAGGCTCCACACCTATCTTAGCATAAAACAACCACAAGTCCCAAGGAGTTTGGTAAATTTAGGTGCTCCTACGGCTAGTTGGAAGCTGTGATTCTGCTGCTGTCCTCTGTGGCGCAGCTATAGGCAGAAGGTAAACCCCTGACACCCTTATTGAGGAAAGGGAGAAAGTACAAATGGCATGAAAGAGCCATAAATAGCTGCCAGTATATTTCTTTATTCTGAGGCCCATATTTCTCTTAGAAATTATGCCATCAGAACTCAATGTCTGCATTTAACACACATAGTGCTCTGTGATATTGCATCTCAATGAATGCTTTAGATTATTGCATCTCAATGAATGCTTCACAGTATCAGTGAAAACATTTGTTTTCCTGCCTGCTTTTGTTCTATGGAATTGTAGATTTGGTATGTTTTTATTAGTTTTGTTTTATTTTTAGTGTATGGAGAAAAAAAATACTGTGGTAAAAATGGGTAAAAATTTTAAAACCAAGGAAAATCTTAAATTGTGTCTGCTGTTTCAGTGTTACTTGAAGACCATGTGGAAGAAAAAGTCATTGCATACACAGCAGTTCTTAATACACTGCCTGGATGAGGTTGAGAAGTTTTGTTGAGTCTGCATTCTTTCGTACATCAAAGTCAACACAGTGTTTGGCAATGTTTTTGGAAAAAGTTCAAGGCTATCAGGTGGAATACTTGGCATTGTTGTTATTGGCAAAGTTCTCTTGGCTTCCTTAAGCCTTGAGTTTCATCTCCTGTGCTGGTTCTAGATCAGTCAGCTGTACATGGCTTATGGATGAGTCATAGGGAAATGTCCCTATGTATTTTCAGAGCTGTCACATCTCACATGTCAGGTAGGAAACTTGGTCTTCTGACCTCTTCCTTTGTACTCCCCACTGCTGGTAGAATGGTTGTTGCTTGTCTTCTCTGTATCTGTCGCATCTGACAAAAACATCCCTGGGAAGAATCAGCTGGAAAAATTTATCTCTGGATAATTGGTTATTCAGGAGCAATGCCGCTACAGGTCCTCCTCTCTTATGGAAGTGCCTGGAAGTGCACTCAGTCACATGCTCATGTACTTGTCATGCTGTGCATGAGTCTCGTGTGTGTGGTTCCTGTAGTGTGTTACTCTTCCTCAGATCTCTATGGGAGAGTGCACTTTCATAAATTCAAGACCTGACTCCATTCACATATGTAATTTTTAAATTAGCTAACTTCTCTGTAAGTGAGCTACACTTACAGCTTTTGATCACTGCAGGAGTTTTTGTTACAATGTGTTGACAGATGTTTCTATTTCTCCCTGAGTTCAATGAATCTGCTCTTTAATTTTAGCAAAGCCACATTTTACATTTTTACTTTATTCTCAATAGTTGAAGATATCTGTTTTTCGCAGCCTGATGGAGACAAATTATTTTACCATGTAACCCAGAAAAGCAGAGAAAATTTTGTGAGTCATCAATACAACACTCTTCACTGTGTAATGCACCTTCTTATGCTAAGCAAAAGGATTTTGGATAATTTTTTTTAAAAAGAATTCAACATTATCAAGATTTTTTTTTTTTTTTTTTTAGTTATGAACGTTTAACTTAACATCAGAGACAAAATATACTGAATGAGTTCATGGAAATAAAAATTGAATTTATAATTGAAAAATTTGAAGCTGGCCAACTGCAACGCTTTCCTTTTGAAAAGCACACTGTGCAGCGTAAGAGTTTGTCACAAACTATGAGAGTCCTTAATAAGCTGCTGTTTGTGTACTTAACATTTCTCAGAAACTTTTTTTTGCATAGGGATTATGTTGTGCCAAACCATCCTAAGACTGAGTATCCATTCGTTTGAAGATGGATACTTGCATGATTGCCACCTTCTTCTTTACTCTTTCACAGCTCTTGGGGTTCAGTGACTTCAGTACAGTGACTTTATTTAGAAATATTTTTTAAAAGCAGACAGAGGTTGGTGGATCAGGGGGACCAGAGGTAATTATACTATTTAACTTAGAGTATTAGAAAAATGAGGCCAGTATATCCTTAGTAAGAATAAATCCAGCTTCTGATTCACGTGTAATATGGTATTATGTTGTTTGTGGAAGTGCTGTGGATGGCTCATTACAGTCTCAAGGAGCAAGCCCTGATTTCTGTACTGCTTTGTTTTTAATAGCTGCCACCATTGCTCCTTCTCTAGTGCGAAAGTGTCTCCAGTTTTGTACATTGTCTGCCTTGTGTCACTGCATGTTGCCCTGCTTCATCCCCAATGCCTATCTCTGCTTGCCCTTTGTCCAAGCTATCACTGACCTTTAAGTTTCTGCTGATACAAATCATACCAGACTAGAGTCAAGTGATACTTATGTAAGATATATCCAACCTTCTGTGTCTAATAAGAATGCTACAGTATTTCAGAAAAAATAAATTAATTAATAGGCATACGTTAAAGAATGTTGTCTGGTTTATTCTCCTCCTGAAGACAGCTTGCTAACAGTCACTCAGGAGATCTGTTTTTCTTCTTTACATGTAAATGTTTGCCTTTTGTAAGCCACAGATTTTCCTGAAGTGCTATCCACAAATGTACAAGGATACAGTAAAGTTGGCTGAAGACATGTGCAATGAGCATATTGGAAATTTGCATTTTGTGAATTCCTCAAATCACAGGATTTCAGCAACCAGCTCAGTATGCTTCTTGTAGCCTTTCACTGCTTGATATTGCACAGGTAGCTCATGATAGTTGTGATCAACACCAGGGTAGGTTCTGCCTGTAGAAAGCTCCTGGCATGTTAGCTCTAAAGGAAAAAAATACCACCATGCCAGTGCTCAGCCACTGAGTTGTTCACTGGCCTCCAGAGCTGAGGGAGCTGTTTTTCCATTAGATTTTTGACTGACTTTTTATGCTGGTTCACTGAATGATAGCTATAGTGCAGTGTTCATGCAGTACCTCTTAACACATCAGAGAATTTACTGGAACTCTCTAGAATTTTAGATGGGCATAATGAAATTTTTAGTGCAGAAACCAGAGTTTCAGGAGTAGAGAATTTATAGCATTTCTCCTGCCTGCCTTCCATCATATCTATGTCAGGGCAAAGCTCACACTGCGTTCTTTACCTTGGGGAATGTACTACTGGTATCTTTATCTTCTGTTATCTTGGTGGTTTAGATTACCAGAACATCTTTGAGATTTCTACTTCAGTGCCAAATTTAACTAAAATTGACCAATGGATTCAGAAATTACTAGAAAAGAACAGGCAGACAGATGATGGCCCCATAAATCTTGTTATCAGGCTCAAAAAGGGATTTTTTTTCCTTGGCTGCCACAGAAGATAAAGCCAGCAGGTCAGGGAAGGACAGGCTTCTAGTGAGATAGAGTGTGACCAGGACATCAGTTCTTTCCAGCTTGAGACAGTCTGAGTCTGTGTGCAGGGTGACAGGTCACCAGTTCCTACATGATCGAGGCATTATCCAGGAACTGTGACAAAGAGGAGTTCTAATGAGGGATTTGTTGAAATCTAACAAACCAGTTTTATGGATGTGTATAGGAAGCATACCTTCCAGGTATGAAGGGCAGCTTGGCTGCAGAAGGGAAAATTTGAAAGTTTAAACTTGGTGGGGGGTTTTCCCCATTTGTGTGACTGAGCAATGGCAACTGAACATCTCCATTTGTTAGGTAGCCTAGCACTGATTAGGTAGCTTTAGCTAATCAGTCTATTGACTGCAGTGGAGCATCAACTTCTTTTTTCAGAGGCAATTTTGGCATCTGCCAAATCTCTGCGAGTTACTCTTTTTTCCATATGGCATTGGTTTCACATGACACCAAACACTTTCTTCCTATTTTCCCACATTCCTGCCCACCTCAGGACACCTTCCCAGCTATAGGCATGTATTTTCTTTTCCAAATACCTCCCTTTTTCTCTTAGAAGACAAGCTACAAATGACAAGGAGCAGCACAAGATTTTCCTGTGCCTCCCTGTGTTTGCCCACAAATACTATCACCACTTCCACTACCCAGATGGTGTCTTGCTCTAGATAATACCTCACCTTTGGATGCTGTCCCAAAATTTAAAATTGAGATATTTAAATCAAGGGGAAACCCTTGCATGACCCAAATCAATCCTCAAGGGACCATATCCTGGAATTGCTGTATTAGGATAAGCCACCATCTTGTATTTTGTAGTTTCCAGTAATGATTTTTCAGGAGCTGAATGTGCCACTCCCCCACAACATGACTCAACTCAGCCAGAGGTCACTGGCCTCCATCAATGTTACTAAAATTGGGCTTCAACAGAGCAAATTATTAACAGAGCTGAGAAAGGAATGAATAATAACAAATTTATTTCCCAAAATTACTTTCTCCTTTGCCTTCATAACAGCCATGAGCATATGTGCAGCTTTCTCAGATTTCTTTTTAGTAGAGTTCTTTAAATGAGTGTATTTTAGAATATTTTACTACGTGACTGTATTGTGAGCCTTTAAAACTCAAAGCCCAGTTTTTATCCCTCAGGTAAAAATGCTTTCTAGCTGAGCATTGAGGCACTTCCAGCCAAATCCTGGAGTTAAAAAATGGAGATAATTCTTTCGCAAGTTTCTCCACAAGCACAAAGTCATCTTGGAATCCTTACTAATGGCTTTAATTATGAAAACCAAGCTTTAACTTCACTAATTCACACATACAACTGGAATATGCATGCTATGAATATTTATTATAGTAGAATTCAAGTTGTCATTAACTGTGAAACGAAATCAAGGAGCTGATAAATTCAGTTAAAATGCAGACAAGTATGTTCTACTTCATTGCAAAGTGCAGGATATTTTGTGCTGTTTCTAGCACTCTTCTGAAATGAGGAAAAAAAAAAAAGAAACAACATATACATTTCCAGATGCTGTTTATATGATCAAATGCTTAAAATATTTGCAGAGGGTTCTTTTGTACTATACGTAGATTTTTTTTTTACCCATGTGGTCTAACTTGCTGTATGGTCTAGTTTACAGATCTAGTTTACCTCTCTTCTGCATTCTCAGCCCTGTTACTTCACACTTTCTGAGTGGTTCCTGACTTCCCAGAGGTACCCAAAATACTCCACCTAAGCCATTCATTCTGAAACTGAGAAAAGAAAGGAAAAAGTGTAATGCGGGGTGTTTGTGCTGGATCCAGTGGTACCACTATCAACAGAGAAATCCAGATGTTCAAAATCCCTTAGCTAACTTCTGGGTGAGAATAGGACAGTAAATACATCTTCTGTTGAGGGTGAAAAACCTGGTGTTAGAGGTGAGAAAGTTGATTCAGCGATTGCACATCCTGACATGCAAAATTGCTGACTCGGGTATATTTTCTTAGCCTGTCTGCCCAAGAAGACAGAAGTGGACATGTGCAAGTAAATTCGTGATATGAAGTGAATATAAATGAATTCTCCCATCAAGGAGAGCTGACAATGGCCACTGTCTGCTCAGTAAACAAGGCAGGGGGACATAGTAAATGTTCCAGGAAAGACCGTGTTGCATTTTTATTCTGGGGTTTAAAGATCTGTGAATGTTTGGTGTTAGAGGCAGTATGGGTCTTCTAGAATCCCTAAGTTTGTGTTCTTCTTTCTATTTTTGTCTTGGTACATAACTCAGAAACAGACATGTTTTGGATCATGTTCTTTTCTCTCCCAAATTCTTTTTATACTGCTTCTTTAACTCTGAACGATTTATCTTCATTTCTTTGCCTCCTCTCTGTCCCTTTGTGAAGAATGAGTTAAGGAGTGTGGGTGAGTGAATGGAATTTCTTCTCCTTTATCCCCCATTTCCTCAGCAACTTCAGAGTGCGAATATGTGTCATCACCGATGGCCTCTCCTTTTACTGCAGGAGATAGAAAACCAGTCCTCCTTCCAGTGGCTCCTGTGGGAAAAGGATGAAGACCCTAGAACTTAACTTTTCCTTTGTCCAATGAAAAGGTTGCCCCTGACACACAAAGTCCACCCTGGATAAACTGTCATTCCTCCATCCAAGGTGTCAGAGGATCTTTTTCATCTTCCAGGCATGGAGAGGGGAGCTATGTCCCATGCTCAGGCAGTGCAGGCAAGAGAAAAATAATCAGCTTACTAAAGCCTGGCTGCTCTATTCCAAATGGACAGATGAGCACCTTGGCACCTGGTTAGAGGAAAATAAAACTGCAAGGGCATTCTCCAAATGCCATTAATTTCCATGGGGTTTGAAAATGGTTGTCAGAAAGTAGGCTTTCACTGTGGCCCAAACATTCTCTACACAAAGCATCTGCAGACTGTTGTGAACTAGAAGAGCTGTTTCAAGAAAGACGTAATTTTTCTGTGAGTAGTTTTACCTTTGTTACCCATCACAGCATTACCTTCCCTAGGTTTATCTGCTGTCTTGAAAAAAACAACAAGAAAAACAATTTTTAAAAAAGCTGAGTGTAGAAAGGGATTTACATACTGTGGCTCCTTAGTCCATCAAGTCAAGTTTTTACCTACACTAAAATTGCTAGGGATTCTATTAAACTTTCTCTTTTACTTACATTTAAAAGGACCAGCAGCTCCCATAGAACTACAGTCTCTGGCTACCTTTTTTCTTTACTGGGCAAACTCACAACGTGGTTGGTGCAACAAATGCTGCCCCAGTGCTGCTGTTGAGTTGCTGCAGTTGTGTGGCCAATGGAGGGTTAATTGCATTCCCTTGCAGTACGTGCTTTCTTATGAGTTTTCAGAGGTTTTTGATAGAGCTATTTTCTTTTCACCCCTTTCATCTGTTTGTTGTGGATGCCCACATGACCTCCTGAAAATACAAACACACTCTTTTATTTGCAGAGCCTATTATCAGCCTTGTCTTTAGCCTCATGATAAAGGTCAAGTAGATTAGTTAGGGAGGCTCTTGCCTTTCTAAATCCACATTGGTTATCTCCTTTTAGATAATTACTATACATGTATTTCTCTAATATGCCCCAGGGTATAGTTTCCATTCCTTGAATACTGCAAGGTTAAATTAATCTACTTTTGACACATTTTGCTGGGTTTCAGCTCTGCTAACTGGTTTAATACCAGTGCTTTTGTTATTAGTCATCCTGGACAGTGGAAATAGAGCAAATGCTCTAGAAGAATATTATTTTCCAATGCAAATTCTCTAAGAAACACTTGTGTTCTAAGAAACACCAGCAAATGATTCTGATTTTTCATGTAACAGTTCTTCAGCTATCCATGCTCTAGCCTCTTCCTTCAATGCTGTATTGCCTATGCAAATTCATGCTGTCCATGGAAAACCTGTGGGAATAAAGGAGCACAGCAGTAAGAAAGCAATGACTAATATTAACCTCTGAAACGTCTAGTCAGATTTAAAGTTGCCAGTGAAACATCAAGGCTTTCCAGATGCTTGTTTTAAAAAATATTATTCTGATATTTAAAAACTTACATTTCACAGTTGTCAGAAAAAAAAAATCGTAATAGGTTTCTTTTATTTTGTAGTCTTTCATCATTACAATAGTTGCAAGACAAACTAGAATGCTTTAAAAATATAGATGCAAGATGTCACTCAGAATTACTTATTTCCTGTGAATATTGCTTATCTATGCATTATCAATTTGGATAACCCCATTTTAATAGGTGCTTTATCCATAGTTATCATGTGCTATTTTCCTGGGTTTCCTACTGCTCTTCATCAAAACAGGATGTTTAAAGTGCTGCATAGTAAAATATAGAATAAGGAATATGGAGAAAAGAAATTCAAGATCGTTTCCTCTGAAAGGATCCTTTCAAGATCTTTGGTCTGAAATGTGCTAATCAAAATACCTGGTTCTGCCTCATTTAGACTTTCAATATAATATTAATTCCTGATGTGACAGGCAAGTGAGAGCATTTTAATATTTCAGTTTTGACAGTGCTGTATCTTTAGAGGCCAAACCTTTTATTGTGAGATGCATCTTTCCAGCAAAGCAGAAGTAAGTATTTCTCACAGTGAGTAGCATGGGTTCTTCCAATCATTTGTATCACTATTTAATTAATTATTTAAAATATTTATTATTATTATTATTATTATTATTATTATTAGTTCCACATTGCTATGCCTGATGCACATTTACCATAGATAAAACGTCCTCATTCCCAGAGGTATACTTACATTTGTAATGTTTATTTGTAGCTAATCCATGTGTCCTGTCATCAAATGTGTTATCACATATGTGGTAAGGAGCACAGAGATTTGCACAAACATTTCTGTTCCATTCTCTTTCTAGGAGCATTGGTAGACAAAAAAAATTCTCCCTATCACACACTTCCTAGTCTTGCTATTTCCTCAGTGCTATGTACTAAATATAACAATATATTCAATTAAATAATTCAGCCACACTTCGATATTTTGGAAGCTATCCTGTGCTGGAGGTCGGCATGAACAAAAGCTATTGAGACCCAAATTAAGATGTTTGGTCTGGTTTGCCCATCTCCCCATAACACCAAACAGAAATTCTTTTTTAATGTAAGTTGGTTTTCATTTATGAGAAGATTTAAGAATTACAGAGACTTTGCCAATATAATGTAAAATTTTCTGCTGTTCAGAGGACACTGTATGTATGTGGCATGTGGTATAAAACCCAGCCTAGACTGCACTGTAGGCAGATTAATATTTTTATTAGCTCTATACCTGCTTAATGAAATTCTTCAAAATGCTGAAATGTTTTTATTCATAAGGGTTTTTCTTATATATGCAATTGCTATTCCCGAATTATTACAACATCTCTGGAGAAGAAATGGGTTTTTCTTATATATGCAATATACTTTGCTATTCCCGAATTATTACAACATCTCTGGAGAAGAAAATGAGATAAATATTGCAAAATACAAAATATTTTTCAAATGCTAGAGTGCTGACCTTATAAAATGAAGATGCAACCTTGAGTCAGACAGCCAAGAGCTTTTTAGCACTTTAATGTAGCAGAACTCTACCAAAGGGGCAAATTTTTGCATTACTTTACTTTGCTATTGATGTGAATGCTGCAGCTGCATTTGTGTATCCATATTCATTATTGCTAGTGTTCCTCCTGGATTATGAGTGATCCAAAATAATCTGAATCTTCATTTTGAGGGTTTTTTTTTTTTGTTGGTTTTTTATTTGTTTTGTTTTGTTTTGGTTTTTTGTTGCTTTTTTTTTTTTTTTTTCTTTGGTGGAAATAGACAGGAAGAATACTCAAGTCATCCATTATTTCTTTCCACAATTTGCTGGAAATGGCAGAAGGTATTAAAAAATGAAGGCAAGCATATCTCATGGTATTCAACAGATTGATAATTAAAGTACCATTACATTTTTCATGGTAGATTGTGTTTGTTTTCCAAAGAAATTAGAAACTATGGCCCTTTGAGAATTGTGCTTTTAGTCTCTAGACATTTATTGCTACAGCATGTAGTAAATGTGATCACTGATGAAGTTTTCACATCCAGTGTATTTCTATGAGGAGGTTTATTGTCTAGGTAGCTTTTCTCTTTGGAAGTGTGTTGCTCCTGTAGAAATGCACTGTGCTGAAGCTTTCCATATTTATCAAAGGTCAGTAAATGAAAAGCAAAATCAGTCATTCTGTATCCTCATTTCAATGTGAAGAATCAAAGTGTGGCACAGTTTATGCCACAGTTAGGAGTCTGAGGCAACATGACAGAAAACTGAGCTCATAAAGTGATCTTAATTATTAATGCTGAGGAATATTCAGCAGAGGGAGTTGGATATTCTGAATTTCCTCCTTAAGGAGT
The DNA here is from genome assembly GCF_017590055.1 of Onychostruthus taczanowskii. NCBI lineage: Eukaryota > Metazoa > Chordata > Aves > Passeriformes > Passeridae > Onychostruthus > Onychostruthus taczanowskii. Next base: position 9,352,146 of record NW_024499351.1, read on the forward strand.
CTTTGACTGTGCACTGCATATACTGGAAAACTGGGAAGATAAAGCTTCCTGTCCTGGCATCTAAAGTTAGATGCCTGTGAGCTGTCAGCATGAATACACTGTTGCGATAAATCCTACTCTTGCTGTCATGTAAGGGTTTTCTGGAGTCATGTTCAAGTATAGTTATTGATCTGATTATTTGTTAACTCTTTGGAATCAACTGCAGGAAGCTCTGGAAAGGATTTGAACACATGATTAAAGGGTGGGAAAAGGTAAAAAAAATTCTGCTTTCTTCAGGTAATGAAGAATATGTTGTTTCTCAAGAGTTTTAAATGAGGCAATGGTCATATTTTGGCAATTTGACATGACGTGAAAAATCAGAAGATCCAGAGATAAATGCTCAGAAATGAAGTTGGAAAAAATAAGAAGTTTTCTCAATTCTGGTATCGTTGATAGATCAGATGGGGTATTAAAGGAGAAATTCCAACAGAATGCAAAGCCTGAATTCCGTATGCTTTCAGAGCAAATTTAACACAGGAAGTACCTGACTTTTCTCCAAGAATTATGAACATAATTATTCCAGTAGTTTTTCCTCTGTGTAGCAATTTAGCATGGATCTAAGTAGTTGAATACTTGTCAAAATGTTTCATGTCTTAAATAAAAATGCTAAAATTCTGGAGGTAAGTAGAGATTCCAGATTTCAGTATTCTGCCTTCCTTCACTAATGAGGAAATGTAAAGGAATGGAGAAACATGTCATTACTAAATATCCATGCATCTTAAATAATTGCTCATCAGGAATTAATAGCAAGTCCACATTACAATTTAATCATGCATCTTAACTCTTATATTCATGTGAACAAAACAAGTCATAGAAGGCTTTGTGGATCTTGTGAGTTTAGTGCAGTATTTGTTTTTCCCTGCATTTCCTGACATAGAAATGAATGTTATGGACTACAGCTAAAAGCTCTTCCTTTAGAAGATCAAGACAGAGAAACAATCTTTTTCTTCAGAGAGTACCATCCATCTTCCTCTTAAGGACAGCTTAAATGAGAAAATTTAGTACTGTGGCCACTATTTCTTGCACTTGCTTTGTGCTTGTAACCACTTTGTTTTGCTGTGAGAAAGGGAAGAGACAAATACAACTGAGGTAACAATGTCTGCAAATTTAGATTTTGATTTGCTAACAACCTCCTTAATGTTCAGATTTCAGCTATCTTGACAGGTGTATTCATAAGGGATAAAATTCACATGCAGACAGCCTCAGGCTTATGCACCATATAAATCCTCTCTAAGCCTTTAAAATGTGCTTTAAGTGGGCCTAATTGATGTACAGGACCTGTACTGGCCCTTATACACATGGGAGAATTGCTTCCTGTTTTTGGGCTTGAAATAATTAACTATTGTACTTTCCTTTTATTCTTTTTGATCAGATTTCATTTTCCTAGTAAACTGCTTTCATGCTGCCTTTTGTTTAAAAACAAGCAGAGTGGAATATTTGAGATCACAAGATATATATATATATATATATATATATATATTTATATTAGATGTAAACACAAATTAAATGTACATTGGAAAGGTCAGTGCTCAATAAAAATTCAAATCAGTTATTTGAATCTGATAAGGCACTGTGTGATCTGTGCCGTATGCACATGGGGATTCTGCAGAAAATCCACTGAACACGATTATGGGAAAGTACACATTTGGTAAAGGACAGAATTCGTCACATCCCTGAACAATTCTTGAGGCATAGGTGGAGATTAGAATTACTATAGCAACTGATTATGTGTTTGCTGGTGGGTTAGTATTTGCTAGTACATTAAGCACAATATGCCATTTCTAACTAATACTTCATAATTTATAGCTATCGTACCATCAATTTTGGATCAAAATGTAGCACAACCAGTTTATTAACCTAATAATGCAAAATATAGTCTTGTGTCTTGTTTGACTCTTGCCCCATTTTGTCTGGCATCTTATAGAATGTTTTTTCTCCTTCCAGATTAGCCAGTTTCCTATTTACATCCTGTGTGTTTGGAACAAGTCATATAAAAACCATCCAATTTTGTTCTAAAGAGAAGACAATTACACGATATTCATCATAGGATTTTATCTTTACATATGTTTTGGGCCAATGTTCACAAGAGTGAAGGGCTTTTGTTTTTTAGGCATACCAATTTTTTTGACCAAAGCTTCTGTTTCAAGGGTAAATAACTGAAATAGATTTTAGAGTGCTTTAATTAATCTTTTCAAATACATGTGTTTTTCTCAATTTGCTGAAGTCTGGCCCAGTTTGCTTTGGAAATGAATCAACCTAAATATGAAATAACTCTGTGTTAGTTTTCAGTGGCAGAATTTACAACATGGCTGAAGCATTATTAAGTGATTAATTTTAAATTCACACCATTAATGAATTCAAATTAACCTTGAAAGTCTATAGGTAGACAAGCTGTCTCTCGTATTATGCAGAAGAATTATGCCTACCAAGAATTGCAGTTATTTCCAAACTCCTCCTGAAAATCAGTCTGCTTGCCCCCATATTGTAAGTGCTGAAAATTTGAAGTTGTAATTTGAGAATGGTTTCATATTGCAGTTACAATTTCTAATCAAGTGTGATAGTCTCATGGCAAGTATAAATCTGAGCTTTGGCCATGCACTCTTTCTTCAAAGTATGTATAAGTTGTTTTTAACGTATTTAAGTTGTTGAATCTCAGTCTGTAAGGTAGAGAGGAGCAGAAGAGGTGAGTGTATGTGCTCTGGCATGGAGACAAAACAAGGCATTCCTCTACTCTCTAACCCAGTAATCTCTCAATTTATGGCTTCTCTGTTGAGGGGAAGATAGCCTCATTCAGTGATTGTTTTCTGATGTAAGTATTTCTCCACATTAAATTGGTTTGAACTATTACGTCTTGTGTGTTGTACAATATTATATGATATACTGTATGAAATTACTTGATCTGCGTTCAATCATGTAGGAATCAAAAAAAATTGTGGCATGGGTATATTTAATCTGTCTGGGCTCATCTTTTAGGCAATCTGCATATCTGCACACATTCTTTTTAAATCTCCTTATGTCATGATGGAAATACTTTTGCTACACAGTGGTATTCATGCTGTCAGTGTACATCCATGCACAGCAAAATTTCCCTCTTGGCTCATCTCTATTCATAAACAAATGTCACAAAGTTAATACTCTCCAGTTTTATAGAAACTACTGCATCGTGCCTCAAACCAGCATTGGCAAAAGGTACATATTTTGCAAAACTCATTATTAGCATTATTTGTACTTTATAGTAACTTATAAAAACTTGGAAGAACTTTTTATATGAAGGTACAGCTCTCATCAGCTGTCCATCATAAGGGACAATGCAAATAACTAAATATCAAGGATTCTGATAAGGTATATAATTCTTTTGCCCAAAAAAGTCTGCTGAAAGCCAGTAGTAAATTAATAGTCCCCTTTCAAAGATGTGTCTTTCATGAAAAAGGGGAGGAAGTGGACCAAGAGCATTACTTGATGTACCAGCACGAGCAGAGAAAGAAAGGAAATACAGATCAGAGGGGCAGCATGAAGTCCTTGTTATTACAAAAGCTTGCAGTGCTGTGATGTGTATTTGCAGGGTAATTCCAGGAAAGATCCCCATTTTTCTGGGAGAGAAGCTGTCACCTAGCAGAGGCCTTTTTCTGCACTCTATTAAGATACATCCGGTCCAGCATGAAATACAAACTGGAAGTGATACAAAAATCCTCAGAACAGATGCCATGAAAGCCAAGAGATATCTAAGGCATATTTCAGACAAATCACAAATTGACAATCAAATTGTGGTACTTTGCAAAATCAGAAGGAGCCATGACATTTTACTTTTGCTTGAGGCAAGTAAATGCCATTTTAGAATTTGATGACTGCCTCATTCTATGGATTCGCATTTAATAGCAAAGACTCAGTATGTGGTTTTTCCTGTGCCTCACAAAAGGGTATTGACAGATTTCTTCTCATGCCTGGCTCCTGTACGAATTTAGAAAGATGCCCTTTAGGCTGCAGAGATTAATGGACATATCATAGATCAATGGGTGGTTTCCTGAGGCTTTATGCACAGTACACCATTGCATGTCTTAACATGTAATTTGGAGTGCGTAAAGGGAGTTTACTTTGAAAGAGCTGTTAGTGGTCTAGCAGTTCCTTCAAAGATGGATATCTCGCATATTGTGCATGCAAATGAGCAGTCAGTCTACACAGGGCTTAGCACTTTGGTTATAGGTAGGTAGAGAGGACCTGGAGTGAAAGAATATTAAAACTGTGAATAAAAATATAATAAGAGCTGGTTAGATGGAAAAAAGGCAGCTTGTTAGGATAGAGAATACTGAAAGAAGAAAATACAAGTGTAAGGATAGAGAAACTATGAAAGAAAGATGCAAAAACTAGAAGAGGAAAACAGAGAAGAAAAATATTTGGGAAGGAGAAAAGGGAATTTCTTCTTACTGTTTGAAATAATGAGTTGTGAGACAGACTGGAGTTCTGCCTCAAACACAGCTGGTATATGTAATGGGAAACCAAAAGTAAATATTATGCCAGAGACAACAAGGGGGTATAACCTGGGACATGGGATGAAATAGTGGTCCAAGACCCACAGATTGATTATCCTGACAGCTCTGCTGCACTTGCACAGCAGCTTGCTGGAGCTCTCCCCCATGTGCTGGCTAGTATTTGAGCTAGAACTGTGAACCTGGTCTCATTGCACAGAGGTCCACTACTGGGAACTGTGAGCCAAGTGTTACAGAGTCTTTCTTTAGCTCAGAAGGAACCAAATAACATTTGATAGAAAAAAATAGTACTCGACAGAGTCCACATATGGGTTTTTTTGCTCATTTCCCCTCCTCCATCCCACTCATCCATAAATCAGTGTGGTAATTGCCTCCATACAGTCAGCTGAGAGAGAATGTGGTTGCTCACTGTTTCGTAATTTTAGACTGTTACAAGCCATTTACTCATGTGCTTTAGGCATGATAGTGCATTTGCAGCACTTCTGTGCCTTGTACCCCTCAGTGAGTGAGGTGCAGGTTAAACATTTGCCAGATTGTTTCAGAGGATTCTCATCCAAAGTGTGCTCCACCATGGGATACCCACCTGTGGCCTTTAGGGAAAGGTGGTTGGACACAAAATGTCTGTTTCACCACGGCTGCCTGGGCAAGCATCATTGTAAGGGCTGGACTAATCAAATCTCTGTCAAGTAACTCCAAAGGATTTCCTGTGCAGCTTCCCAAGCAGGTTTTTCGGTTGGTTGGGGTTTTTTGTTTTGTTTGTTTGTTTTCTTGGGGTTTGGTTTGGTTTGGTTTTGTCCTTCTGGTGGGCTCAAGGCTGTAAGCTTCAGTGACAGCCACTGCACTTGTGGTCTGGCCCAGAGAGGTGGCCACCCTTCCATGGCTCTCCTTACAAAGGGCTGGAGTTCTCATGATTGGAGAAAATATCCTTGCAACAGATCCATTGTGTATTTTTATGTAGTTGGCACTAAGTAGAAGAAAAAACAGCTAATTCTTTAGGAACTGGGTTCCTGTGCATTGTGCCCTTTATTTTCTGTCTGGGAACACTTTGTTTCTGTTTTTATACAAGAGATGCATTTGGCAGGTCCCTGAATGTGTTGCACTTCAGCTTAAATGAAATGTTCATCCCTTATCTTGCCTATGGAAATATATCCTCATCATGTCAAGAAGTGGACCTCTAATGACATAATCTAGAAATTCAATCCAAAACCTCATACTGAGGAAATTTGATGCAAAGTGCCTATTGGAGAGTATCTTTCATGCTCTCATATGTCTCTAAACAAACCCTGAGTGGCTGGGCCACATAACTATAGCTAGGTACAATTTTGAAAAGCCTTACAATCTTTTGGAACAATAACATATAATTACAAAATGGTGGCTTGAGATCTCCCTTTTAAAAATGTTTACCTCGTGCCTGTACTGCCAAGGTACAAACATACCCATTAATCAAGGTGTATCACAAACCTGTCTTTCCTTGAAAAATGCTTGCTCAGTGAACATGCTACTTTCAATTACAAACAGAGTTCAAGCATGCCTTGGTCATTTGAAGTATTGCATACCGTTTTCCATGCTGTGAAGAGGCACTGTGTTGTGTTGCCTGAAAAAAAATCTCTCCTTTATAATATTTCAGCTAACATTTCAGGCAGCACTTTGGAGCCTGGGAGAGATTATTGCTCAGGATTGCTATTCATAAAGTTTGTAGCTGGTCTCCTTTTTTTTCCTGTAAAGAATTCTACTTTCACCCTCCCATTTCTTCCAGATTGTTTTATTTCCTAGGAAGCTCTGGAGCAATTTACATGCCTTTTGGGTCATGCAAGAAATTTTGTAGGCAGCTGAGCAACTGGATGGAAGTTACATTTCTCCAGCTTGGACAGATGGTCTTGTTTATCTGTCACATTTTAACTCTGTAGCCTACCAAGGATTTGTCATTCTTTTCAGAGCTATTGCTAATATTTTGAACTCCTGCAGAATCTTCCTACAGAACTCTTGAAGCTCTTCACAAACATGATAGTATTTAGCCCTCATATTAGTCTATTGAATAAAGAGATTAGTACGGTCATTTTACAGATGGAAAAGCTGAGGCATGAGGAGGAGTAGGGCTAGTTGTCTAAATGAGATATCTGACATCAGGTAATAGAGTTCTTGTTCAGACATGCTGGTAACAAGTTATGCATGAAAATGTCACTAATTTTTGCAAATGCTAATTCAGTTGCTGTTGTTGCTATTATTTTCTACAAGAGTTGTATCCAAAACTACAGGCAAACTGAAATGACAGCTGGTAAAGCACAGGCCAGAAAAATGTTGAAAGGTGACAACATGGTAGAGAAAGAAAAAAAAAATCACAAGAGAGGTGAGCCTGTAAGGCACATGTGATCAAAAATGAACATGTTATCACTTTTGTATTACAACAGACTTGTGAGGTGATCTGAGATATGGTGAGTACGGAGAAGACATTTTGCACTGAAGATGTCAGTGCTACTGGTTCCGTCCTTCCTTCTGCAGCTTGTGAACACCCATACACACTCATCTGACTTCTCCAAGCCTTGCTGACACCAGTAGTATTTAGATGTGTGTGGCTCAGATACTGCGGGACTCATGTCATAGCAGAGGGAATCAATCAGAGGAAGGTCATATGTGACTTGAACAGAGATCCATCAGTGCTTTACGTTTTCCTGTCACTCTGTGGATGAAGAAGAGAGACCATGCAAACCTGTAGGTCTCTGATTGAGGCCAAAGTCTAAACTTGCATTTCTTGTACCTGCAATCTTGTATTCTCAGCTGCATGAGATGGGGAAAGTGAGTCATTTTTCATACCATCAAAAGCTGGTCAGAGGTTCATTGCTGGAGAGGAAGATGATGCCAAGGTCTTTTTCACAAATTACAGTGTCTCTAGTGTACATTTCCCTTCAGTTTCTTGTTTCTCTTCCCATGCACGTTCTCTTTAATTAGCTTTCCTTTTGTTCCTTTGCTGCATTTCTTACCCTTCTTGTGTTTTCTGGCATTCTCCCAATGGAATCTGTATGCCTTTTAAAATAATTTTATAAATCCTTTGAACTAATCTGCTGATCTTAATCTCTTACTCTCCTGGTTATGCAAGGGTGGAGACAGTGTGTTCCTATCTGCAGTGACGTCCACCCTGCCATCTTTATCTGTAGAGGTGGTGAATTTAGGACAAAAAACCCCTAGCAGCTACAAGATGTTTTAAAGTTCAGCCAGGAGAAAGAGACTATATATATAAAATATTTTCCTACTTCCATTCCAGATTGGGTACCCTTTCTTTCCTTAACATCTCACAATATCAGAAGAGGAAAGAACATTGAAGTGGACAGTTCAAACTGAGAGAGTTAGCATTTTAAGTGGATGAGTTAGATAGATCAAGAGCCAAGATGAAAATTGCAGTTTATCCCATTTTTTAATTTTATTGAAGTTATCATTCAAATCTTGGCAGAGACAACATCTGGAACAATATTCATTTTAATGTGACATAAATTATCATCATAAGGAATATGGCAGAATGAGCAGCAGCCAGGGAGAAATAATTTCTGAGATGGATAGCTAACATTTCTTGAGAATTCAGTCAATTAAGAAGTATGATTGCTTATTTGATCACATCAGTTAAATTACTGAAACAAATAGTAATGGAACAGTATGAGATGCAGATGTGATGAAAAATATTTTGAGGCATTATTTCACAGATCTAAATCCTGAATAGTTTCCAGAGGCAGTTGTTCCACAGAAATAAGAGGACATTTTTTGAGTGACAACAGAATAGATAAAAGAAACAGAAAAATAAGTTGTCAGTCTGACACAAAAGTTTCTTAACTATGGTTACTGTCTCTATATTTTGTTTACAAAATACAGCAAGCCTTTTAAGCCTCTAAAATTATGTTTACTTTCATTTGGATTGCTAGAGCCAGACAGGTAGGCAAGACAGCACAAACACATGACCCAGACTCTGCATGAATCAAAAGCCATCCTAGAGCTACAATGAAATCTGGGTTTAACTTTCCCAGAGATTTTATCTTGTAACATCAGACAAACGATTTCATTTGCCTGGGCCTCCATATCTTATCTGTGCAGAACAAAGACTGTCATGCCATGCACTTTGCTGCTTAGTAGGATGAGGCTCCTACATGAGTTGTGGGCATTGGTGAAAATCTCAATACTTGGCGGATAACCAAGAGTTTTGACAACACAAAACAATCCAAAGACAGAGAGAGCACATTTAAATTAGGCTGCAAAAATATACAGCCAGGATATATTTATAAGAGTATGGGGTCATCAAAATGAACCCTGATCAGAGGTGGAAGGTCTGCACATCTGTACTGATATCACCCCAGCTGGCTCAGAAAATGATGACTATTTTCTGGTGTTATTTGGTTAGACCAGAAGAAGTCTCTTAGGGATAATTAGTAGTTTTGCATAGTAATCACAGAAAGCAATTTCTCCTGCTTTAGCTTGTAAGAGACCTCCCAGCATAAAATTTTTTCCAATAATGTTTTCCCATTGCTGGCAAAGCATTTTTATAATACTTTAATGATGTGCACCAGTAGTTTCCTCCAGGAAAACCTCCCTGCTAGTGCTGAGGAGCTGATCCCAAAATCCAAGTGAGAGGTCAAATCCAGGAAAAACTAGTAAAGTCTGATGCCAGAATTAGACTGTTCACTGATGCTTTGATCGTCTCCATGAGACACTGTGATAGGGAGATAAAATGGACAATAAACATTACAGGGCAGCTGGAGTATATCAGGTAAAGGATTTAGTCTTCTACTCAAGAAACAGCATGGCTGCAGAAAGTATAATGGGAGTTGTGAAGTACTGAACTGATTTAAACTTGGTCAACCATGATAGACAGGAAGTTGTTAAGAAAAAAAAAAAGAGAAGGGGAAAGAGAAAGAAAAACCAGAAAGAATATAATAGGTTAACATTATTATTATTCTAATTTAAAAATGTAATATTAACATGAAAGCCAGGCACTGGCCATTTTTATGAAGGTTTTCACAGGGACCCCTAAATATTTTACACAGGTTAATACACATATATTGGCCTTAAAATTTTCAAAGTTCCAACCAGACTGTTTTGAATACTTAGCATTCAAAACAGTCACCTAGTCCAGTATCAATGACACATTCCCACTTTCTCCAAAAATAACCCCACAGCCTTATTTGTTCCAGGCAAAACTCTTGCACAGGACTTGTGCTCATTAAAAAATTGACCAAATTATGTATAAAGCTGCTTAAGATTACTTTCTATAAATAGAGCATTTCTTATTAAGCACTACTTTAACCTCAAATTGCTAGGTCTGGAGCAGGAATTGCTAAGTGAAATTCCATACAGATCAGACTGAACAGCACCTTTGACTTGAAGATATGTAAACTCCTAAATGAGTATAGTTAGTTTACCTGCCTTGTGTTCCTGATGTGTGTGATTTCTTTGACTATTTCATAATTTTTAGCAGAAATAAAAACTGGTCCCTCAATTTTTCCTAAAAATAGTTATTGTAGTTCTTGTATAGAACCCATTCAGCATCCGAGCCAAAGAATAGAAATAATATGTGAATTAGTTGACCAGTTTCACATCACTGACTAAAGAAAAAAACAAGTAACTGGACAACATAAAACCAATTCCTAGGCTTCAGTTCAGTGAACAGCTTTAATGAATGTACTCAAATAATGAGGAGTTCAGAAATCAAGAACAAATCAGAGAAAGAAGAGAAGGTTAAACTTACTGGGTGCTGAATTTGTGGTGTACATTTCTGTTGTGAGGCTGATACTCTCCTCTTTATATTTTTCTTACCACCATTGCTGGAGACTCTTTATCCCTTCTGTGTTTTTGGGGCTCCTGAAACTGCTTTATGTCTTTTATGCTGTCATATTTACTTGCACTAAAAGGTACTGAAAACCAGTTTACAGTTATGTATAGCCTCACCTTTTACGTGTCATCTTAGTAAAGAGAGTTGTAACATTTCCATTTCAAACCTTTATTTCAGGTTTTATAAATCCTTCTGCTTCTAATTACATCAGGCTGAAGACAGCAGTATAAATGTTAACCCCACAGACTGATCTGCAAGGAATGGTAGACATCTATTTTAAAATATGAGTCATCTGAAAAGGCAGTGATTTTGCATAATCTCTTTTTTTTTTTTAATACTAGGCTTTCATTCACAAGGGAACACAAAAGCTCTGACTGCTTACCTTGTAATTGGAGATCAGTTGAGTGGAATTAATGGAACTACATTATTAAGAAATAGAAGGAATTGGCTGGATTTTGTCAAGGGTTGTGGTTTTTACACTGTTCCTTACATGGAACACAAGAGATTGCTTCAAGAGATTCAGAGGTAATACATAGAATGAAGAAAAAAATACTTTTCTTTATAAAGTATATGAATAGTGACTGCTTTGGGGGTTAATCAAGGCAAACCTTGAGGCTGAATACCAAGAGGACCAGTGGATTTCCTTAGAAACAGCTACTGTTTTACATGGTATAGGCCATTTCTTTGCTGAGTGAAAATTGGTATCCTTGTATTTTGGGAATGAAATGCAGGAACTGCTGCTGCTTGGAACAGTGAAGCGCTGGTGCAAGCTACCTGAATACTGGGAAATAGCTTTCGTTTGTGGTTCTGAATAGTTAGCTAGGTGGTGCCTTCTTTGTCTCACTGGTCACTTATGAAGTGTCCCAGGCACATCCCAGCATACGGGTTGAGCCAGGGATTATCTGAGAGCATGTGACCCCTGCAATTCCATCAGACAGGATGGCTACCTGCAGACCAGGCACTGAGAGGTGGCCATTGTGCTGACTGCTGTCTTTGCAAGGTTGAGATGATCAGGGAGCCAGCATGCAGGTTAGGGTGTTGTGGCCCAGGTGAGCAGAGAGCTAGATGGGTACAGTCCTGCCTGGGAGAACATGGTTGTTGGGCTGTCTGTCCCCTGTTTGATGCCAGAACCAGCAGGGGTACCATGGGGTCTGTCTTGGGACTCGTCCTGTTTAGCACCATTTTCAGTGACATGGAGGAGGCAACAGAAGGCACTTCTGTGGGGTTTGCAGATGACACCGTACTGGGGGGACCAGCTGACAGGCAGGAGGAACAGGCCAGCATGGATGCTGTTGGGCATAGATGGGAACAAAGCTGTGCTGCCTCATAAAAGCAGAGGATGTGATACAAAATGTACAGCTCTTTCTCAACCTCCTCCAGCTGTCTTGTTTACAGTGCAGCTTTACTTGTTTGTTGTATTTTGTTTAATCTCTCTTTGCAAGTGATCTACTGGGCATTGACCAGTGCCAAGGGCAAGGAAGCATCACTCCACAGAACTATGCTTACTTCAGCTTTCAGTATGTTACTGTTTAACTTCTTGTCCCTCAGGCCCTCATAAATCTCATAAAATCCTTTTCAGATTGAAATCCTCCTCTTCCCAAGCTGTAACATGTTTTGCAGCAGGCATTTCTCTATAGTTATATTGGTCTCTTGTTGACAGTCTTAAGGTATCAGTTCCTTGGCTGGTAAATATCTTCCTTATTCTTAAATCTATCCACTTGCTTTTGTTCAGAGCAATGCATTGGGATAATAAATTGGCCCACAAGTGCCTGAAACTGCTCAGTGCTTTCTGTCATGCCAGTGTTTCATAATACTGAATCCTGGGAATGTCTTGAAGAGGCCAACAGCATCTTCCCGACTTGCACATCTCCCAGAAGAGCTGCAGGCTGCCCGGATTTCTCTAGTAAACTCACTCAGTGGATGTCCTTCCATAAACAGCATTCCAGTAGTTCAATAGATTTATTCCAGAATATGAAAATAGACAGTTATTTCAAATGCCAGTTTTAAGACTTGCAAAATGGAACTATGTACATACATAAGATGAGAGCATAAATCAGCTCAGTAAAACAGCTTTGTAAATATTTATGAGCACAGGGCTCCTCATTTCACACATTTTACTCCTTCTCTGTCCTCATCTTAAGTTTTCACTTGCTTTAGTTTATGGCTGGTAGTTTGGGCCAAGTACCTGACATTGCTAAATTGCTGCCTGTGTTCCCTGCTATTTCATATACCACAGTCCTAGACCTTCAGTGACTGCAGGTGAATGCATGATCTATGGAAAGAAACACGTTTGCATGGAGGGGCATATTCTGAATTCTGATGGACCCACATTGTGTTGTGTGAAGTTTAGCAGGCGCCACATTGATGAACTAAAGCACAGCCTGGAGTTTCCTGCTTGAGCTGCCACCCCTCATTTGGCTGCAGGTGAGGCAGGACCTGTTTCCTCTTTGTGTGGGTATCAGAATGGGGCTGGTTATTCAGAAGGGTGAGGAAAGGAAGATTAAAAAAACAGTTGATAGGATGAAAGATAAAGGTATGGAATGACAGAGATGTGAAGCAGCTGTGAAAGAACAGTTGCAAAAGAATCAGAACTGTCAGGATATAGCAGAAGCAATCTAATGGGGCCTGCAGAGATGGGTTATCATCTCATGCAAAAATCTTTGTCTCCCTGTCACCTTCTCCTGTGGCCATGATCCTTCCCCAGGCATCCTGGCCTTTTGGTGGCACAGAGGAGAGGAAATGACATTTTCACTCCTTCCTTTGCAGCAGTCACAGAGGAGAGCAGAAGGATGCAATCATACAGACATTTTCTTTTCAATTTTTATGAAGTTGTGGATGTGCTCATTATTTCCATTTGTGTCCATGCTAGTGCTGGAATTTCTATTACTCTTCCTTAATTCACACCAAAAGCTCTGCATTTTCTCCCTATTTCACTAGCATCAGATAGTACCATGTTGATATAATAACCAGAAACAAATTCTAAAAATAAACCTACTGATAATTTCCTAGTGTTTGTTTGACCAGACCCTTGAAGTTCCTGACTGGTCAGTGGACTGAGATAAGTGCTATCATTTTTCTTCTCTCTTGTCTGCTGGCTTTTCAGCCTTTTTGAACTGCAATCCACAAGGGGGCTGAGGAGGAGGTGCTTGTGGCAATTCAGGTTGGATTATTCTCATTGAGGAATTGGCTTCTGCTGTTTCATGAGAGGCTTTGGCAGATCAAAAGCTGTTGCTACTGAGATCCTGCCAGGCATGCTTTCCATGTATTTCTGTATGTCTTCACTGAAACTGCGTGGGATCAGTAGAATAGCAGAATTTGGGTATGAAAACATTTTTCATTATGTTTACACTTCTTAATTAGAGATTTATAAGGACAGCCTGATATGCTGCCATTTAAACAATTCCTTGCATTTAATTGTGTTTGCATTTTTATTAGGGAAATATAACAGAGAAAGATAACTTATTAATTTACATGCAGACTTATCAGAAGATTCCTTACATTGTACAATTTACATCATTTAATGTCTTAGCATGGATTTAATAATATTCATGCAAATTTAAGTGTCTTCCTGACTGCGGTGGCATCATTCATTAACAGTTACCCTGAACTCTGATGATTATAGGTTTGGCATAAACACAAAAAGAATATTTTCTTCAAAAAGCAGATTTTGGAAAGCTTATTGGCAATTTTTCCTGAAGTTGTGACTCATTTTGTATTTTTAGACACTGCTCAAGCACAGCTGCTGGTGTACTTGAGGAAAAAAAATGCTCTTTGATCAAGTAGGATGTTTGTCTCTGGTGAGCTGTGCTTAAGGCCTTTATTCTTTCATTTGCATAGTCTGTAGTCAGTGGCATTCCCCAGGGATCAATACTGGGCCTGTTCTTATCCAACTTGTTTATCCGTGGCACAGAAGGCCCCTCAGCCATTTGGTGATGACACTAAACTGGGGGAGTGGCCGATCACCTGAAGGCTCTGCTGCCATTCCGTGGGACCCTGAGAGGCTGGAGAATTGGGCAGAGAGCAGCACAATGGGGCAAGTGCAGGGTCCTGCACGTGGGGAGGAAAACCCCAAATGCCAGCACAGACTGGGGACTGACCTACTGGAGAGAGCTCTGTGGAGAAGGACCTGGGGTTCCTGGTGGATGACAAGTTGTCCATGAGCCAGCAGTGCCCTTATGGCCAGGAGGGACAGTGGTGTCCTGGGGAGCATCGGGAAGAGTGGCCAGCAGGTTGGGGGAGATGATTCAGCCCTGGTGAGGCCACCTCTGGAATACTGTGTCCAGTTCTGGGCTCCTCAGCACAAGAAAGGCAAGGGGCCAATGGGGCCACAAATGTGGGGGTCTGGAGCATCGCCTATGAGGAGAGACTGCAGGAGCTGGGCCTGTTCAGTCTGGAGAAGACTCAGAGGTGATCTCATTAATGCATTTAAACCTCTCATAGGAGGGTGCCAAGAGGATGGTGCCAGACTCTTTTGAGTGGTACCCAGTGAAAGGATGAGGAGCAATGGCCATAAACTAAAACATGAGGAAGAGCTTCTTTCTGTTGAAGCTGGCAGAGTACTGGAACAGGCCACCCAGGGAAGTCATGAATTCTCCATCTGGAGACATTCAAAACCTACCTGGATGAGTTCCTTTGTTAGCTGCTCTAGGTGACCCTGCCTTGATGGGAGGGTTGGACTAGATGATCTCCAGAGATCTCTTCCAACCCTAACTATTCTATGATTCTTATATAGTTAGTAAAAAAACTATATAAGGTCTTTTGTAAGTAACTTAACTTCCAAGTGTGTCCCTTCACCTCGTGTTTCCTAATGGTCAGTTCCAGGCAAGTTGAATCCATGGCTTTCTGCAGCCCCCAAGTTGCTTTTTCATGTTTTGCACATCCAGAACATGGGGCTGAGGTACAATCCACATATGATGAGCCAAGGGTCAGTGGAATTTAAAAATGTGGAGCAGCCACCCTGAACATTTCAAGAGCATCTTGAGAGCAATTAATGATGATACCACTCTCCATCTACTTCCTAGGAAAAAGAGAGCATTGTTCTGGTTTTTTTAACAGAACCTCTGTTTCTATGAAATTAATTAAGAACAGGAATGTATCCTCATACTAGCAAATACCTTGTGTAGATGAAATTGCCAAGTCTGAGATGTTTCATTGAATGTGCAGAAACAGTTCTTTTTATGCAGTAGGGAGCAGCATACAAACCCTCAGAAGCAGTGGTCATGATGTTACATGCCTGCTTTCACTGCAGTCCCACTCCTTCATCTTGGACAATCTAGGACTGGGTTCCCTGATGAAGCTTCCTCTTAAAATTATGCCTCTCCAGAGACCAGAGATTGTCAAGGACCTCTGTTTGCAACACTAACTACAGTAAATGCTATTGTATTATCCAACAGTAGAAAATTAAATAATCCCACTCCCGTCACTTTCTAACAGGATAATGTTAAAGGCATTCCTCTGGGATGGAGAGTAATAATTTGATAATTCCCCTCAGTATTTCATGCTTCTCAATATTGCAGCTAATTTTCTCTGAGTACCTTATTAACATTCACAATGACTTTGCAGTCCCACCCTAATAGCTCTCCGCAGAGGCAGTGACTGTGAAGGTGAGAGCTGACAGTGACTTATTTTCCTCCTTTTTCCTCTACAGACTGTATTATCCTGGCTTCCATCCACTGAGGGCTGTCCAGCTGATGCGAGTGGGCAAACTGCAGTACAGTCAAGGCATGGTTCCTCAGGCACTGGAAACCTTGAAACAGGTCAGTATGGTGAAATATTTTTTCTCTATCCCTCTCTCTTGCTTCCCCCAAAACTGCTGTGTGATTCCCTCCTCATGCCTTTGAATACTCCTCACCACTTCTTCCACCCGTGGTGGTCCCCAGGCTGCAGCTGGGTGTGGTGATGGGTCACTGTTGCTCAGCACAGCATTTCAGGCACTGACATTCTCTAGCATCAGTCACAGCTAATTACAGTTTGATAGCTCAGAGGTGCCTGAATGAAAAATTGCTATTAGAGCTGAAGAGATGAAATTAACTCAGTGCTTCATATGTTCCTTATTCCTATAGCAAAGTGATTCTGAGAGCACTGAAAGTACAGGAACAGAAGAAGAGCTGCAGTTTCTACCCTCCTTATTCCTTGTTGGGTTCTGTGACTTCAGGCTGGAAAACTTTGTCTTCAATGCATGTATTTTATTGTGAGCCACACTGAAATCAACAGGCATGTCCCTTGATCCCTCATGTTTCTTATCATTCATCATCTTTGATCTGGTTTTGCAGCTGTGCTTTATTAGTTCCATTTCAGCTTTAAGCCATCCCTCTTGTACCTGAGCTGACTTTTATATTCATTTCCTCGTACCTCAGGCTCTTATTTGTCTTGCTGTTATATTGCTGTTAGTATCATCTTAAGTATATTAAATAATCCCTTTCCATGTGCAACATGTCCTCAGGATGTATAATCTTGCCTCCCATCTCAAGCCCTCAATCACTGCTGGGGTGCTTTGTACCCCCTGGAAGATGTGCTGCCTCTAGTTTCCTTCAGAAAGGTCTTATTTCCTTATGTTATGGATTGTCCTGTGATCACTTGCCCTGAAGACTCTACACGCTCTGTGTGGTTCCCTGTCCTGGCTCTTGGCTCACCTCCAGTTCGTGACACAGCTCCTCATTGCCTTTGCTGGGTGCTGCCAAAAGCCACCTGGCCCAGCTACTTGCCTGTGTCTGCTGGGCAAGATCAGGCCCAGTTGTGGCACCAGTGTTGGAAAGAAGTGAAGAATTTGGCTCTACATTGCCTTCTATTAATGTCCATGCTATATGAAGTGCTTTGTGGCAACTGCTGGGGGTAGAAGGGGATGGGTGTCTCCACTGGAGGTGAGGGAGGAGTGCTTTTCTACTTCTGCCCAGGTCCCCTATAAAGATAATATCAGTCATGACTGTCTAGGTATTAGTATTTTGTACTTACCTTTTCTTCAACACCCATATCTCTGTGGTTTTAACATCTGAATAATGATGCAAGCTGAATACTTTTCATATGTTGAAGTAACAAATTAGTATTTAATATGATGCCACTCTTGCTAAGTCTTGGTGTAACTTAAATCTTCACTTGATGTAGTTTACTTAAATTATAGCCAATTCTGATCATTATAAAGCAGACAGAAGAGTAATCAATTCCATTTATATGTATTATTCAGAAGTATGTCATATATCTGTCATGTGCCAGGTAATCCCTCTGGCGTTTTCCCCAAAATATTGATAATTTCCAAACATTCAAATGTTCCCTTTTATCAATCGAATGAGACTCCAGTCAGAGGAGCTTCTGTTTTCATTGACACTGCTACCTATATCAACAGGCATTGCTCTAATTGCATTTCTAATGTGATACTGCATTAGATCATTAGATTAACTGGAGCGAATTCCCCTGGAGACAAAGGAATGCTGCTGGTCAGTGAAGGTGGACATTGCAATGGGGATTCATGTGTTTTTGGTGAAGAAGCTGACCACTGCAAGCCAGATGGCTACACTGTGATCCTTTGGAAACTGAGCAATGCCTAACACAGAAACCTTTTCTAGGCTGTGACCTCCTCTTTCTCTGCAAAGGGACATTAAGGTGCTGCTTGCCCTTCTGTGTCATACTTCAGCGAGCCTCTAACGGAGGCTCCAAGCCATTGGTGCTCCACAAGGACACAGTAAGTGCTTTACAACTGAGGTGTAGGATCCTGTTGTGGCTTTGTCTATTCCCTATTCTGCCTCCCCTTTTTCACCCAAGTGTGGGACAAGGCGAGACTGAACTCCCACTCCCTGGGAGCGCAGCTGAGAGGAGGAAGAACTTCTTGTCATCCTGTTTCTCCATGTAACTTCTTCAGATGAGCTCTGCAACTGATTCACTTCCTTGCTTTCTATACCGGAACAAATTAGAGGAAGACATAATTCCCGGTTTGTTGTGACTAAAGGATGTGATTCCTAATATTACTCAGATAATGTCCTAGAGTTATATGAGAACACAATTTGCTCCTTTGTGGTTAGATGTGTCAACAGAGCATGCCACATGCTCAGAGCAGAAAGTCAATTACCTTCTCTGCTTCATTACTCTTCTTAATACACTCTGACACTGAATAGCAGCACCCTGTTGGAACCCTCGTCAGACTAATTTCACTGTGGCATTAGGAAGAAGGATATGGAAGGTGCAGAGGAATTGGGATCTGAGTGGAATTCACCTCACATATAAATCCTGTTTAATCAGGCACAGCCTCAGAGCTGCTGGGGATTGACAGCCTCTCTGCAGCAGACACATGGTCTGTTAAGACCAGTAGATCTCACTTGGCTCTGCAGCCCAGCCCTCACTGCTGCTCTCTGTGCCACAAAAAAAATGAATCACTATCCTAACCACGTGCTCTTACAGCCCTATGGGTTTAGATCTCTGCCCTGCTCCCCTGAAGAAGGCTTAAATAACGTGGAGGGCTTTAAGTTGCCCATTAGAAAGAAATCACCCCCTAAACTTATATTAGGCCCTGCAGAATCTTATTTGCTAGATTTTGAAATAGTAGTTTTACAGAGAGGCAATACTCCTCTGGAATGAAAACTGAAGGTAGTATTTTACAACCAACATATTATTTTTAAATTTTATACAAATATATGAAAGATCTAATGGAGGACAGATTGAGTTATAAATCTGGAAAGCTTTTGTCAGCAAAAGACAGGAACTGGAGCCCAATCTGAAAACAATTTGAAGTGCCTGACATGGCATGGTCATGGGAGTACTTTTGTCCCCCATGAGCTGATGGGTACAGCTGTCTTGTCTCATGAACATCTACAACAGGTACTGTACGACTTCCCTTCTTATAGAATTGCCTGTTGTGGAGGCAAAAAGCACAGGAATTGGGGTAAAATCCTTCCCAGGTCTCACAGGAACACTGAAGAAATCCCTTCTCTAGGTGTTTGCATCAAACACTGAGCTGTTTACCAGCTGTCATTGATAGTATTCCTGTGCCTGCTTTAACAACCTGTACACTTCAATCAAGAGAGATGGAGAGCTGCACATACTCCCTCTGAAATACTAGCCTACACTTCCTGCCACTCTGGCACATGGCCATTTGCTTCCTGCTTTCCCTGTGACAGAGCTGGGCCATCCTGCACCTGCCCATGGTCCCTCAGCCATGGCCATGGGTATCCTTTCCCATCTCTGCACAAATCAGGCACAAACACATGCACTGCTCCTCGTTTACATTCAGCAGCCCTACCTCTGCTCTAATGGGGTTTATATTCTTCAGGATGTGGCTGATGACACCATGGCCTGTGTTGCCATTGTAGCTTTTCATAATAAGATTTTCTCATTTAGCTGGGAGGGAGACCACACAGATGACATGAACCCGCTCAGCCTCAGCTCTGCTGGTGAGCTGTGGGATTGAGAGCAGGGCAGTGGGCAGAGAGCCCATGTGCTCCTGCTTCTGTCCAGTAAAACCATTCATTGCACTGGAGCTGAAATTATTCCTTTTTGCATTGACCTTTGCCAAAACAGCTACATAGCCTAATACCAGTTGAATTTAGGGATTACTCAAGTCATTGCTGTTCTAACTTTGACGCAGCTGGTTCTGACTCATACAGCAGTGCGTGAGATGGTACATTGCATAAAAATTATTTCCTCCAAGGAAACAAAAGGATAAAGACTGAGTGCTTTTGTCTGCCATATTTATGAAAGAAGTGGAAAGAAAATGTTGGAAGTGGGAGAAAGGCAGCATTAACTCAATATTAGGTTTTATATTAAAGATATTATTGGTTTTCAATGGATGTATATCTATACAGGCATATCTAGCTGTACATCTCAGGGTGTCAGGGTCCAAGTCCATCACTATAAGCCTGACTTCTATTCTGTAGTGGGGCTGAAGATCCAGGTCAACTGCCCCAGGACTGTCACTCAGAGGTATCCAGATGCACAGCTCTTAGCATACATCATTCACAACAAATCCATCAGCTTTCTGGGACAGGGCATGCAAGCACTGTGCACCAATATGTCAGGATCCAGGGCCAGTTCAACAAAGCCACTTTGCTCTAGGCTGACCCTGTCCCCTTCTAGTTAGGCTGGGTGCAGCTGCATGTTACAAAAATTTAGTATTTCTGATTTTGTTTCACATTTCTTTGCTATTTCTAAAAGCAATGAAAGTTTTTCCATCTTTCTTTTTAACTGTGTAAATTTCATCATTTAGTAGTATCATTTAGCAGTTTTTCAGTATGCTTCAAAAATTTACACAGTTTTTAGAGCTCCTTACTCACTATGATTTGTTTTGACTGATATTTCAACTTGTTCTTTCAATCTTGTGCTGTCTCCCTCTTTTAAGAATTAGCAAATTTGATGCAAAAATAAACTGTGCTGGAATTTCCATATGCCTGCCAGTCTTCATAATTTGGAAGTAGGCTTTCATTCATTCCACAAAGGTATATATTTACTTTTGTCTATCCAATTTAAATGAGGCCTCTTCCTCAGCATTTCTTCCCCAAGAAGAAATGCTGCAATTCAAAGCAAACTTAGCTGAATTTTGTCAGCTACTGGACAGGGAGCCCTTTGAAATGTAGGCTGCATTTATTTTTTTGCAATTCTTCAGTTCAGGATGATGAAAAATCTCTGATCTTTTCTCCTGCCAGTACACTACTAGCTCCTTTGTTCTGTCTTCAGAAGTGCTGAATCAGCTTCCATCTAGGACTTCCCTCCTTGCAGGAGGAATTTAATAGAGGAAGAAGCAGAAATGCCATATGAAAAGTGATGATCTAAACAAGACCTGGGCAAAGAGCATTGCAGACATACATGTGGCAGGAAATCAGCAACTCTACAGGTAATATCAGCAAGCATAAATTAGCCCAGCAGTAGAAGATGACAAACATGCAGAGAAAATAGTCCCTGGCAAAAGCAGCAAAGACCCATTCCCCTGCATGCCTTTTAGTGAAACAATTAAGGTACTCATTTTTTTGATGCTATGTATTGTTGCTTCTGATAGAGTTAAGGTACTTTATTCCATGGGTTAAGCATTAATCCATTTCTATTTTTACAGGACTTTCATGAACATCAATCACAGTCATCTTTTAAATAATAGCTCAAAACCTTGGGTATTGTAGTTGACCAATCTTGAAACAGCCTTCATGTCTCAGTGCAAAATTATCTCTCTCTGCTGTTCCATACACCCAGTTGTGCAACATACTTGTGGGGTTTAACCCCTAGGAATAATGTGTCAATGCCTCCTTCTTTGTCAGGGATAAATCACCATGCACTTTAGGATGCTTCACTCCTATTTCAGCCATGCCATGCATTCAATCCCCAGGTGCCAGCCACTTGAGGACCAGTTCTTGCACCCCACCCTGCTCCAGGGTCCAGCCCCTTTGTATGGTCTGCACAATGACTAACATGTCCCTTTTTGTTCTTTCCTGTAGGCCTATAATATTATGAAGGTGACCCATGGGACAGATCACAGCCTGATGAAAGTCTTGATGGAGATAAAGGAAGAGTATGAGGCCATGATGAGAATACAGTGAAGATAATCTCTAGTCTGGAAAACAAAATATTTAAGGACAAAGAAGATGTTTTTTATTTAATTGTGAAGGTTCTCAATGGTTTTAGTGTCTTTTCTATAGGTCCTATTTGCTTTACAAAAAGGTTTAATATTAGTTTTGCTGTATGGTCTGAATTGAGTGGATGTTTGGCAGAATTCCTGTAATTTTCAGAGGGTTTTTTGTGTCATCAATCGTCAGTCTTATTGACAATAACTAAAAACCTAATTATTTGCTTGTAAGTATTGGCAAAATGCATACAGAGTCTTCATCAGTTACAAAGTGATCTAATTCCACTGATATCAGCAGTCATTTTTTTATGATTTTTATGAATTGCTGGTATCTATTTATGCCAGCAATTAGGAACCTCTTGTCAGACACATTATAAATTAAGAGAATATACTTTTTTCCCTTTACCTTGCCCTTTGGTATGGTTTCCGAAAGCCTGATCCAGTGCTCTTTGACATCAAATAAGTTTCCTATTGTTTTATATGGGATTTTCTTCCCTCCCAATAGATCTGCAGGGCTTTGTCTGTCTTCTTCTTTCATTTCATACCATATCATATTGAATACTAAAATGGATTAAATAAAAAATGTTATCATAGGTGGAAATTGCTTACTCTGCTTTTCCCCATTTTGCCATCTTCAAGAGTTTCTCACTTCATAACAGTTTTAAAAACAGATATTTGGACCTGTGAGCTCAGTGCTATGGCTTCTAGACCTTTCTGAGTCTTTGGGGTTTGAATGTCACACCCCCAAAAAGAGAAGCCCAGAGACCTACAGATGACCACGTCATCCCTGGGGAAGACAAGGATGTCTTGGAAAGCACGGGCACACTATTTCCCCATGCTCATCAGCAAGAGACTTGTTCTTGCCAGAGCTGTTTACTTCCATTTTTAACACAGAAACAAATATTAACAAAAGCCAATATTTATGAGGGACATTGAAACTTAAATAATTTAAGGCCTTTGAAAATATTGCTTCAGGTGTGTCACTCCTCTAACAATTTATTGCTGCTACTCCAGCCATGACTGTTACTTCATTAATCCATCGTTGTTGTAAAGTCAGGCTTTTTTCACACCAGTAACCTGACACCATTAATTATTACAAGATGAGAACACATTTAAAAAGAAAATGAACATTCTGGGTGTAATTTACAGCCATGGCACACAAATGCCAGGGCTGAGGAAGATATCTCCTTTCAAGACGTTTGAATTTGTTCCAGCATTTGGAGCGTTCACTTGCCCGGCAGTAATGTGCAGGCAATAACCTCTGAAATGCAGTGCATTTCTGGAGTACCTAGCATGGCTTGCTGCCAGAGGCCAGGTCATATCAGCCACCCAAGAAGTGCAGTAATCCTCACAGAAATTCACTGCTTGGCTGGGTCTTCCTGCTATTATAAAAAGGAAATTGTCTGGGGGAAAAGGTCAGACCTTTGCATTTATTGGGAATTCTGACAAAGTACTGATGGACAACCAGTCTTCAAAGCTTATTTTCTGGTTTTAAATAGGCACATGCATATTGGAATTTGCATGATTTTTGTGTAAAGATCATGCTTATGTTATCTTGTATTTACATATCTGGTACTAAGATTTGCAAATGGAGGGGTCTTCAGAATCTAAGGTCAGGTGATACACTAGTTTGTGCAGCATATCCTGGGAGACAGCCCAGAAGCCCTCATGCATGCAGACACATCTGCAGGTATGAACTGCAGCACTGTTTGCTGGGGCTTCTCAACAGTCCAAGGAAGGAGCTCAGGATAGGCAGAGTCACCTGGTGTTGTGTGAGAACAACTACTTTACAGCAAGGTGAAACCTCTGCCTGTGCTGGGGCCTTCTCTCTTCTTCTCTGAGAAGACATTAGAGAGAAAGTACAAAGGAAACAGTTCAATGACAGCCTGATGGGAAACAGAAGGAGCGTGCTGTTGGCTGTGGAGTGTCACAGCAGCAGCTGTGCTGCCATGAGTGCAGAGCTGTTGGAAATCCATCCACAGCCCCAAAGCTCAATGCAAGAAACTGAATGGGCACCAGGATCCTCAGTATGGGGGCATAACCCATGCTTTACATTAATTACTGTTGATGCAAAACTTCTTTCAGCTTGGTCAAGGCAAGAGTCACATTTTCTGGTTGTTTCCAGTCGTTTGCTGAGCAATTTCCCTTGGAGATTCCCATGCACTAACACCACCAGCAGTGCTGCAGGGAAGATTGTTGTGGGCAGACTTTTTTCTCCTGGTGGTCCTGCTCCAGTCTGTTTTCTGCAGAGAATGCTGGTCTGTGATTGTGGAGGGATTTACCTGAATGCAACATTTGAAAGTGTGGCAGCAAGCAAGGGTGCCAGGGAGGAGGCAACTTTAGATAAGCACTCATTTCAAATCAAGTAATATTATCTTTGCACAGACATCATGTTTCAGTTTTCATGAATAATATCTGTCAAATTTCTCAGGTGCTGGTATTAGTGGTAAGATAAAGATGCTGAAGTCAGAAAGAGGCAGACTGCAACATTATCTGTAATGCTGGCAGGTTTGCTGCTTGCTTCCCACAGGTTGGAGGCTTTTCTGATGCCTTTTGGAAAGCAGTGGTTACTTGAGTTCACCTCAAGTTTTAGGAATGCATTCTGCGTTACTTGTGTTTTGTCACTCTCCCTTAAATTACTCCAGGAAAAACAATGTTAGATTGCACTCAGAGGGAGCAGAATCGCACTGTGTGTTTGGAAGAAAAGCAGTAGCAGAACACAGGGAAAAAACCTTGGGGAATGATACAGTTTTGCTAAGAATAACTGATTACAGTTGAACAGAACATTTGTCTTAAACAAAAAAAAAAGCTCCCTAAACTCTGTTATTTCTTTAAGAATGGCATAATTCTCTGTATCCATGCCCCTCAAGGGTGCTGACCAGAAGGTGGAAATAAAAACTCTCTGAGACCTTGGAAAACAGTCTATTATGCAGTGCATACATGAGGTAGTAGAAAGTTAAAAAAAAGCAGTGAGAGAAAATGCAGTAAACCAGTTTTTTTAGAGCTTTGACCTCTTTGACTCTATCAACCTGTGTGTGAAGTCTGTTGTGCATGGGTTTATGCCAAGAAAACTCTCCCACTGATCAGCCTTTTTTCAGCTTCTCATTGTAACCCTCTTCCCTGATAGCTAGGTTTTTAAGTGAGCTTTTCTTAGACTTGTTATTTTTTTTACAGAGCATGTTTATGAAATACAGAGGCTATTTCCCCACACAGTATATTTCAAGCAGTCCCTGGCCACTGCAAAGCTCTTAATGAACAGAGTTCCATTTTTCACAGAGGTTGTGCCAATTATGAGGATTTTTTTCCTGAATCAGAATTAAACCTCCCATAAGACAAGAAGAAGGAGGAAGGTCTTACAATTATTGACATGGAGTTCTGGCATGGCTTCTCTGCTGCACCAGAAATTGTGTCTGACCTTGGGAAATCAGACAGGGTTTGAAAAAGGTCCATACTTGAGTTTCCTTTTTGTTGATCCTTGGAAAATAATGAAAAGAGAAAAAGAGGAGAGGAGAGGAGAGGGAAAGGAAAGGAAAGGAAAGGAAAGGGAGAAAGAAAAGAAACTGGCTATGACTCTTTCAGTAACTCTGCCTCACATGAATATGTCCAGATTGATGTCAGAGGTGCAACATGGCAGTGTCTGTGTTACAGCCCTGCCATGGCTGGCTGTGGGTGGCACGGGTGGGAATGGCATCATTGTAGTTGTCATAACTGCAGGTATTGCTCTGAGAGTTCCTCCACAACTGAGTGCCAGAGAGCTGTGAGCTGCTCACGTCTATGCTGTACCTCCTCCAAATAGACAAAGTTTTGTTTCCACCCATGGAGCTTCAACAATATCTAAAGAATTGTCAAAAAATCCAAAGCAAGTGCTTTTCTTTATTTTAGACCAAAGCCATGATAGAGTTCCTCTTTTCCTCTTCTCTTTCACTCTATTATTATTTTCTCTTTCCTTTCAATGTACATTTTTCCAAACAAAACTCTTTTCCTTTTTTGCAAATTTAATTAGCCTGAAAATAGATTTGTTATGGCTCTTTTATAAAGGACACCCTACAAGAACATCGAAGCGTGAATTTTCCTTGCCCTAAGCAAAAGGAGTGTGCTTTATCTGAAAGTCTGTGGTCTGCAATTCTTGCCATTTAGCACAATGGTTTCTGTTTATCCCCACAGCAGTGATGTGTAAGCCAGGCCTATGTCATCCCTGTTAATATTTCCTAGGGAAAGCTCAATGTTTTCATTTGCTCTGCACTTATGATCAACATGAACAAATCAATTCTAACTCCACAGTTTTTTAGACTTTTTGTAGGTTTTAATAAGAACCTTAGAGATTCCCTCCCCCCATATAAAAGAATAACTCAGGTCTAGTAATTAGGCTTCATACAGTCACTGCTCACACCGAGGAACCTAACAACAGGTTCTTTATAGTTCCCAGGAGACCAATTAACCTTCTTTTAAATATATCTCTATATAGCCACTGAGACAGGCACACACAGAAATGCATACACACAACAAGATTTTCAGCAGTCTCAGATGCTTCAGCTCCTTGTTAACCAAATTCTGATGGGGTTTATGGTAGGAGGGCAGGGCTGAAGCATCCTGCCCGAGTTCATTTTAACTCTAAAGATAACTAAATCAGGACAGACCACAATCTCTTCTAATTTCCTTGCCCCCAGGGCAGGAGGAAGAGAATAATCATGCAGCCTCTTCTATGCCTTAAGTTCCCCTCCATCTCTTGGGGTGGGGCAGGCACCACTTGCTGGTCCCATTACCTGCTCCCTAAGGTACCAGCTAAGGAGCCTGCTCTCCCATCTCTTTTTCAGTTAAGGGCTGGTCTAGTGGGGCTGACAAGATGAGGAAAGAGCAGTGATTTCTTCCTCTGCCCCTCCAATTCAGCAGCTCTGATTCCCAGTCCCAGAGGCTCCAAATAGGAAGGTGGCAAATTTACATATGTCTTGAAGGAAAACTGCACTTTAAATCACAGGTGATCCCTCTTGACAATTCCACTTGACTTTCAGAGCAAGAGCCAGGAGACAGTAATAGAGAAGGGTGTCTGATGAGAAAATTAGCAGAACACCACTCTTCCCCTCCCCCAGGCCCTGTGCACTGCTCTGAGAAGTCCTTGCCTATTTACCCTTAATGAAGCTCCTTTTAATGAAGTATTTCTAGTGCTGTCTTCCTGTTCCTGTGTCTCCTGGTGGTGCTGATAATCCCATGATAAAACAGGTCGAGAAGAGGTCTGGCCTGATCCTCCCTGTTCTGTCCCTTGGGGACGCCCAGGTGATGTGTTACGAAGCCCTGGAGCTGCCATCTCTCCCACCAGCAGCAGCACACTGCAAGAGCCCAGAGGGAGGGATAGAAAGGCTTTTGTACTCTTTGGATGGAATTTCAGTTATCACACTGCAGTAGGGAGGAATTGCTCTCCATACCTATAGTGGCAGCCATACAGCTGAGGGACAGCTGGTAGTCTGGGAAGTGGAGCAGAAAAGATCACAGAATCACAGAATCAGCTGAGCTGGAAGGTACCCTCAAGGATCATTGAGTACAACTCCTGGCCCTGCACAGCAGAGAGTCACACCATGTGCCTGAGAGTGTCACTGCTGGGGGTTTGCCTCTGCTCTTCCCATTCCCCCTTGCTGTATTTCAGCCTCCTTGTGAAAGTCATGTCAAGTTCTGCAGGGAGTCTTCAGAGAGGTACTGGTAATGTCTGGATTTCTGTTCTCACTAATGTCATTAACATTGTGTACCCAGCTTGTACCATGGATAAGACTGTGATCAGAATACAATTACTGTGGAGTGATGTTCCTCATCGTGGTAACAGAAATGATGATTGAGGAAAATTCTTATCATGACTTGGGAATGTTAATTTCTGAACATCTGTGGCTGAATGCAGCAGTAAATAACAGTATTTTTAAAGGTCAGAGTAATGAGGATATACAAAGACTACTTATCATTACCAAATGTTTTCTGTGGGGACTGTTACATAATTTGTGGACAATAAACAAAAATCTGATTTTGTGTTTTTTGCAAAGACCAGAGGAATGCTGATCCCAAGTCTGGGAAGGGGCAGCCTGGCAGCAACCAGGCAAGGCTGCTGCCTTATTTACAGCTGGCAAATGGAAAAAAACAATAAAAATCCTTCAGATGGGCATTGTCCAAATTCATTTCATTGGAGTCCCAAAGCAGTTTATGCAGTCCATGTAAAGCAACTGATACACCCAGGCCACAAAATTGTTCTACCATTAAAATCCAAAGCCTTGGCAAAACATGTCCTTCCAAGATAGCGGAGAAGCTCCTCAACAGATCAACTTTTCTTCTGCTGTGAAAGAGCCCTTTGAAATCTGCTGCTAAGCGACATAAAATGATGGTTATTGGATGGTAGGAGCAAAGGGCTTTTCCTGCTTGTGAACTGAGGAAAGGCTGGTTTGCTTGGTTGTTCTGCAGAGCTGCAGAGTCGACACAGGTTTGGAATTCTG
Organism: Onychostruthus taczanowskii; assembly: GCF_017590055.1. Lineage (NCBI taxonomy): Eukaryota > Metazoa > Chordata > Aves > Passeriformes > Passeridae > Onychostruthus > Onychostruthus taczanowskii. The sequence continues at coordinate 9,380,478 of NW_024499351.1, forward strand.
CAGCCCTGCAGACTGTTCAAATTGAGGTCATGGCCCAGACAGGCTTTAACCTCGGTGTCGTTCCTCTTGAGCGAGGCCTGTCAGGCAGGCACTGAGCTGGGCAGGTATCCCAGCTCAGGCCAGAGCCAAATGAGGAGCTGAGGGAGGCAAAAGCAAGGATTTTATTCCTGCCTGATGTGATGCCTTAAGCAACACCATTGCTCTGCAGGTGGGAGAATGCAACAATCTGCCCAAGCGAACTTCAGAGTTATTGCGTTTTCCTCTGTACAGGACAAAGGGGCTCGGGGTGCTGTTTGGGGCCATCCACCTCGCATTGCAATGTGAGCACCTCGTGAGCCTTGGGGAGCTTCCCTTTTCCCTGCTCTTCGCTGCAGAGAATCCAGCACGTTTATGCCCACTTCATGTCCTGTTCTGTCGCTGATGCAGCCTCTCATCAGGGGCTTTTGCTCTTGAAGCCGTGGAGGTTTTCCCGTTGTAAAAAGGTATCAAGTGTCCCACTCCAGTTGCAGGGGGAGGAGGAAGGGAATAGAGAGCAAAAAGCTCTCTAGAAAATACCAACCACAACATAATCATTTCTGAAGGGGCATGGAAGTGTTAGCTTTCTGCTTCACTTTTGGCAAATACCGGAGAACAACAGTAAAGCAGGACAGCTCCTACACTGGCTTTGGATCGTGGCAGCGGTTTCGTGCCTGCTGCTCTCTGGTTCCAGCTGAGCTGGGCTGTCCTGGCTCTGCCCTGTGAGGGGAGTTTGCAGGGCTTTGGGCTCGGCTGCCATCATCACTTTGTGGAGCAGGGCTTTGCCTCCTCGGGATACCCATGGAGGGGGTTTGCAAAAGGTAGCCAAGGAAAGACAATCTCATTATGATTAGGCTTGGATGCCCTCCGCAGCTGCCAGCTGCAAGTCCCAGGAAAAAGCTTGAGCAGTTTACCAGATCAAAACGGTGAAACCCTGAGATGCCTCAGGCCAGCAGACCGTCCCGGCAGAGGAAGCCGGATTTGGCACCAGTGTCCCTGTGTCAGTCTTCACTCAGCCCTGCCATACACCTCAGGCACTGTATGTATTTTCTCACAGCGAGCAGCCCAGCTCCTGGCCAGCCAACAGGGTCCTGCAGCCAAGAACTTCCAGGATGTGGCCAGGTGTAGGATTCCTTAGTGAAATGGGTTTACAGCTCTCCCACCTGAAACACAGTTTTAACTACAAGTTACCATGCAGTGCATTAAAAAAAAAAAAAAAAAAAAAAAGTCCTATTCCATCTTGCCTAGGGAAGATTTTCTAGGGTTATAGAAATTAGAGCTCAAAGGTTTACAATCCCAACAAGATAAGACAGTATAACAGCCTCCACACTTTATGGTGTAAGCTTATGAAGAGGTCAAAATGGCTTAGCATGAGGGTCAGTTTTACTCAAAGTCCCTGTTTGAGGAAGGGAAATAACATCCTAAATCTTCATAGCTGCCTTCAACATAACTATTACATTATAGGGGTTTGGATTGTTTGGTTTCTCTCCTAGCCTCAGTGGATTTTCTGCTTCCAGTGAGACAACAAAATGAATCCCAAAATGAAACAGTGCCTCTTAGTAGGCCTCTGGCCAGCTGGTGCCACAGGTCCTGTGTCTTTGCAGGGATAAGTGAGGACTATCATTATTCTGGGATGTGTCAAGGGCTGTGCACAGGCAGCATCACTGCCCTGGTGTCTGTGTGATGCGTAGTGGTGAAAATGGCCAGTTCAGAACAACCTTAAAAGCACCTTCATAAGAAACTACAGATAGCTTTGCAGCAACATCCTAGAAGGCTTGCATGACTGATGACTACAGTAACCTACCACAAAGAACTGGGAAACCTTCATCTTGAGTCATCATATGTGGAGAAGATGGAAAAGCAAGGTATTAGCAACTATATAAAAAGCAAGTAAGGAATTGTTCAGAGGAGCAATAAATAAATATTTCATAAAATGAGTCACGGGACTCTAGGTGATTTTACTAGGTGGAGATATCAGTCCCAGAATAATTTTTTCACCATGGAAGTATTTCAGTGCCCTGGTACTCTCACACAAACTGCAACCCCATCACAGATTTCAGCTACAAAGCCCTCTTGCTTGGCTACAGTTTTATTTAGTATACACATAGTGTTTGTGACTGACCTGCTCTGTGGACTCCTCATGCCACCAAAATGTTGATTGTCGAGCAAGCTGGAAAGAGTACTCACATTGTTTTGGCCTTGACAGCAGAAAGAAGGGCTCAATGGGTGTAAAGTCTGAAATTCCCCAGCTTAGGGGCTGTCCAGAAGCTTTTCTGTGGATTTCACAGCATTTTAATGGCTTACATATAACCTTCACAAAATTTTTTTTGAGCCTCTGGAAACTCAGGGCCTGAGCTACACTAACCCCCAGGGCTTCACGAGTCCCCAGCCACAGGGCCAGGAGCCAGCTGTTATCTTGCTCATTATTCCAGTAATTGCCATGCCTTCGGTTGTCCTCAGAAATTAGGAGAAAATGCTGTTTACAGTGTCTTGCTTGGCTCCCTTGGTGCCCCTTGCTGGGTACTGTGAGGTTTCCATAGCCCATTTCAATCAAACTCCAAGTTTGCAAGGGGCTGGGCTGGGTAGCACAAAGTATCCAAGGTTGCCAGTGTGGAGGAGTCTGTAGAGCACAGCCCACCTAGCAGGGTGGCTTTGTGCTCCTCTTCCTTCCATATTGTACCTACAATGAGCAATTCGCCTTTTGACAAATTAAATATAGGAAAATGTCAGGGCTTTCTCCCACCTCCCTGGTGTTCTGTCGTTCAGGGAATGAAGATGAGCCAGGATGAGAAAGGGACAAGGACAGTCCCTGCTTCTTTTAAAGTGAGTGACAAAGGTCCCTCATTGCTGGAGGTGGGACTTCCTCTACACAGCAAGCCTCAAGTCCTGCACATAATCCTGATGTGTCTGGCAGCACTTGGGTTCCTAGGAAATAGAAATGGAAATATAGATATGTGCCAGACACACACAGCTGAATAGGTTTGGCTGTCATTTGTTTGGTGTGAAACTCACAATCTGACGCAAAGCACGGCTGCCAAACCTGTGCTATAAGGGTCCACAGAAGAGACACATATAAATATATATGAAAATGAATGCAGGTCTTTTCCCCCAACAAACACCCATTGAGGTGGACTGGGTTTTGGCTGTCTAGAAGCTTTTCCCAAGTCAGCACTTGCCAGGATAGTTCCTGAGAGTGGACAGGACCTCCAAGCTTCTTACTTGTTCCTGGAGGTTATGAAAGTGGTCTTTGAGCAATGTAAAGCATTTGTGTGGTCACAGCCAGCAAAGCTTTGCTCAGTGGTTAAATAGCAGATGTCAGCCTCCAAAAATGCCAGATTGGCAACTGTCAAGACTGGTAACTATCATAAACCGTAAAATCCACAGATGGCCTTTTCCAGAGCAGCTAAATATTCACTTTGAGTTCATCTCAAAGACTGGGAACTGAATTTTCTAGCCTTCATCCCTCTTCAGTGTCTTCCAGGAAGATACTGTCAGCCAAAATGAGGCTGAGCTCCCGGGAGCCTGGTTTGCAGATGGATGTGGGAGAGGAGCATGCTTTAGCAACAACCTGACTTCCTGGTTTTCCAATGGCTAGGGAGTTATTTGGAGCTCCATAAGGAGATGGATTGGTCAGGTTTCCACGCTAAACCTGATTTTTTGTCTGGCAAGTTAATGGTTTTAAAGACAAAACTTGGTCATTACTTCTCAAGAGGTATCAACAGTTTCAGGCAGGCCTCACAAAGACACCAGACTTTTGCCAGGCGTGAGCTCCTGCTTCCTCTCCATGAATGTCTTGCTGTCTTGCCCCAAATCAGAAATATGTGTCATCGGGGTCTGTAAGGCTCCAGATTTGACCAAGAGTGAATTGATTCTGTTTGCAGCTCATCTAGAGCTCCTCACCATCAATTCTGTCTTAGACAAAGACTAAGACTTGCACTAACCCATTTTTCTGTTTTTGTCTCTGCAAGGCACTTCGGGCTCCTTAATACTGATGTGGCTGCATGATAACAGCAATGAAGATAAATTACTTCAAAAGTAGGCAATAAGCCTTTTAGCTCTTTAGAGCAAATCAGAGCTATTCTGAACAGCCCACAGACGAAATAAACGGCTGTTTATCTTCATTTACAGATACTGTGGAGAGGCACAGCCTGCAAATTCACTGGCCTGGGGCAGCAGCTAAGGTGGCACAGGACTTGCTGCTCTAAGAGGGGAAAGAAGGTGGGAACTGTCTCCTCCCCACCTTCTTTGCCAGCCTTTGCCACTGTGTCCACCTCAATATTTTTCCTTTAAAAGAGGTCACCATAAATAACTGCATTCCCTGCAACTGTGACTGCTAGATCTGCCACTGTGCTGAATAATAATAAGATAGAAGAAAGGACTTTATTAAGTTATTATCAAATTGTTAACAAAATATTTAATGCCTAACACCCTAACATGTCCCTCCTAAAGTAAGGAATATGAGAAAATCATCTGCCAGCAGATGATGTAAAAGATGTTTTGAATTACTTGGGTTTTTTAAAATCTTTCCCACAGGAAATAAGAACTGTGGTTTTCTTCTGATGGGAAGAGCTCAGTGTCCTTTTCAGGGCTTATCCATGTGTTGGTGGGCATGTGAGATTTGCTCAGAGAGCTTGTTCACATTTTGTCTTGCAAGCAAGGTGCTGTCTTAATTATCAACAGGGAACATGAGCCACAAACACGAGCCGAAGGCAAGCAGATATTGTGCACCCTTCTGCAGCAGCTCAGGGGCCTGCTGAACCTGCCACCACTGCCTCTCTGAAAGGAAAAATGTCTTGAGTAATGGACACAAACTCTTTTTATCACTCCCATGTGTTACTTACCTGCATGGTGGCCAAGGGAAATGTGACACAATTGCTAAAGATGATAAAAAATTATACCTATGAATACATCTTTTATATTTGGTTGGTCTCAGATTTTTCCCCTGCTCACAGATGCAAAAGAGCAATCCCTGTGTATGTGCATAACCAGCTTATGTAAAAGCCTGACCATTTCAGGTCCGTGATTGTGTTTTCTTTGTGTTTCTGGACAGCAGCAGGGAAGTTAATGCTGCTCTGCTTGCTTGTAGTATTTCTGTCATTGATATAAAACTCTGCAATTCCTTACTGTTTTCTGGTGAATTTGCTTCTCAGTAACACTTGCTCGATAGAACCCCTTAGGTCATTTTATTTTCAGGTTTGATCTTGCTCTCTTGCCTTGCTCACTTTCACTGTTACAGTACCCCATCCTCTTATGGGTCAAAAGCATTCTCTGGTATGAAATGCCATGAAATGCTCTTATCTAAAGTGAAAGAGTCAGGAGCAGGAGGCAGATATATTGGTAAGATAAAAGTAAACATTTAATGCCACTATAGTTTGATTTTTTTCCAGACATCATATTTTTGACAATGTTTCACACCTCAAATACCACAAAAGGGATATTTTTTAGCCAGCAAACAATAAACTTTACAATTTTAATGGCAAAAGGTTCAATGCATTTGTTGACAAACTTGGAAATGGCTGTGAATTTCCACATTTTGAACTTGTCCTCATGCTATTCTTTCTCCTTTTTTCCTCATAAAATTTAGTTGATAAAATATATATATATATATATATACTACTGATACATCCTCTCCTGGAATTGCCCAATGATGGGACCAGCATAAGTTCTACATCTATCAGTTTCTCTCCTCTTTAGCCCTATTTTATACCACTGTTATAATGAGAAAGAACATAGCCATGGACAGAGTGAAATGGATTTAGCAAACATACACTTCAATGCATAGCACTTAGATAAGCATTTCCAACCATGATGTGTAAATAAATTATAAAATACAAGCAACTCTATAAAACAAGAACATCCTGAGTTTACAAATAAATTATATCCTTCATACATAGAATATGATGTGGATGTGGATGTTAGTAACAAGCAGTTTCAGCTATGGGTGGGAAAGAAGTAAAATGTAGAAAAGTTAGTATCTATGCATACATAAAACATATATGTATGTGTGCTACATGTAAATACACACACACATACATATACAATAAAGAGGGTGAATACATCCATATCTATAGTATATAGAGAATATGTGATATAGCTGAAACTGCCTCAAGCACCAATTTATTACCATTATTATAAAGTATGCTCAATACTTAAGTAGGACCACTCAAAGTAAGATGGTTTGGGTTGTGTTTTATTTCCTGTCCAGGAGGGTTTGAAGGTAGTTTGAAATACTCTAGCTGAATGCTACCGAATGCTACTATTTCAGCTACTTTCAGCACCTCCATTCTTTGCAGAATCATCATGCTCTTTGTGAGCTTCAAAAGTTTGCATAAGTGAGCACGAGACTGCTGCTCGTGAATTTGGTGGCAAAAGGGTGCTACGTTTCCAAGGGAAATTTTTTTTTCTGTTTGTTTTGAAAGGTTGCTTGAGAAGGAGAAAGAAGAAAAGATAAAGACAATAATAAAATGGTTTATTATTTCCAGAAACAGGTATGGAAGCTCAGATAACCCCGGGATGAGCGCACAATAAATGCAAGAGAGAGAGAGATTATTAACTTTGCACTGACAAATCATTCACAGTTTTGTTTGCTATGGTTGTTTGGAAACCTCTTACAAATCTTAGGATAACTAGCAACAGCCAGCTTTGTGTCTTCAAAAACTGCTGTGTGTTGCCAATGCAAAAGCCTGTGGTGTTACAAAACAGAGACCATGAGGACATCAGGATTAAGCGAGGTATGCACCGTCCATGGATTTGAGAAGAAATGCCTCTCTCTACGGTCATCACCCACTCCTATTGGTATTTAATAATCTCTGCAAGGAGCTGGTGCATCCCCAGTGCTGTGCAACCATCCTTCCCATCATATGAACTGGCATCAGAGGTCGCTCAGCCTCTGGCTTAGAATTGAATTTGCTTCTGCAGTAAAAGAAACTTCAATTTACAATTTAAAATCTGTTAGGACTAGACAGAAATCTTCACAGACCACCAAGATTCCAGGCTCTCAGCTGATGTAACTGTGCTGTATGCCTCAAGCATATGCAGAAATTGGTGTGTAAACAGCTGAAATTATAAAATATCTTGCCGTAATTTCATGACACTTTGAAATACCTTTACAGGTTTTAACAGTGGGAACTGCAGCAATTTGGCTATGTAGGCTGAAAAACCAGGGTAAGAAAGAACATTTTAAAGAAGCTCTTGAAAGAGTTTCAGCATAAGCTTTCCCTATAGTGTGGCATAAATTAACTTCATCCAGGTGAGTGCAAGGGGAATAGTTTTGTAGGCAGGCACTCCTTGGAGGAGGGAAGGGCAGTGGTGGTGTTGCCATCTGTGAGAAGCTCTGCCACTTCCCCTCAGCAATGTGCAAGGGGGCCATCTCAGGCTGTGTGCATGTGTACTTATCAGTGCATGTACAACTTTTGTTTCTACAATGATTTTTTTACCTCATTAAAAATGATACAGCAAAATCACAAACATTTGTAAAAGGTGATTTTTGTAATAGAGTCTATATTTTTCAGCTGTCATCACATTTGAATTCCATGCCACGTGTCCGTATTTTAAGACCAGCCATATTATTGAGATAAATGAAAAAAGTGAAGATATAAAACCCACACTTCAAGACAGGCTTTTCTGTGACCAAACACAGGATATGGTATGTATTGCTCCCAGCATCACTCCCAGCTTTCAGCCTCTATAATTGCCACGTTTAGAGATTTAAAAAAAAAAAAAATGCCAGTGAGTATCTTTGATCGCTTTTTGTACATTCTATGCAACTCTCACTAAGAATCACGTCAGAGGATGATGCCATTGCTTTGTGCTAGCTACTATTTTATGGACCTGCAAGTTTCAGAAGCTAGGATTTATGGCAGTCGGTCTTCTTAGACTGGATCGAAGACAGTTGTTCAGCAAAAGCCCTGTGTGTGGCCTTTACACAAAATGAGAGGTGTTAAATATGTAAGAGTAGCATGATCTTCTACTATATACCTAACAGTAAATACCCCAAAAAAATGGCAGATGGATGAATTTTCCTCACAACTGGATTTACTTTGTAATAACTCTTCTGATTCTTAATGCAATTGTGCCTCAGTTTTATCAGAGCAAGTGAGATGAGAAGACAACCTAAGAAAGGAGAGTATTCATTTCCTTCCTTGTCCTTCTATAAAGTAAAATTTTGGATTACGTAGATCTGAATGAATTGACAAGGAATTGTTTTGAGGCAAATGCAGGGCATGCATGGCAAAAGAAAAGATGTGTGACAAATGTACCAGGAATTAGGGCTCTCCCACACCATCCAGAGCACACATTGACCCAGCTCCCAGAGCCAGAGCAGCTTCTGCCTGCTGTGAGAGCTGACAGAGACAAGAGGGATGTCCAAATCATCCACAGCACAGCCGAAATCTGCAGCCTATGGTTACACTTGAATTTATGGCTATAGAGCAACTACTGCCCCTTGTATGGATAAGGTTCATGCATGGCAAGAGCAGCAGCTCTCAGGAAGCGCCCCCAGGTGCCGGAGGGGATGTGGAGCAGGGCTGGTGTTCCACAGCCAGCTCACAGCCCGACAATGAAGAGCTGCGATCTCCCGTGACACGTGCGAACAAAGAATTAACCTTCAAACCTAATCACATTAACACTGCTGTTTCCTGCTAAAGCTGTCCCAGGGAAATAAGATTGATTTCTGAATGTGAAAATGATTAGGCATTACATTCGTGTTGCTCTTGTGTATTTTGGGCTACATGATGCCTTTTTAAAAATCAGCATAAAAACAGCATTATACTGGCAATGCCTTAAAGAATGGGGCTTCCTGGATGTTTTGCAGAAGTGCATGTATCTTCTCTAAAAAGATGGCTACTGCAAACTGAGATCAATTTCATAATAAAGTCCTGAATGCTTTATGAGTTTTGCGAATACTTGAGTTACAGTAATATAAATTTTGAAGTAAATGCTGTTTTCAAGAAGATAACGTTTTATCATGCCAAATCTCCACAATTTTTTTCCATTCTTTTTTTTGTATTAAGCCATCACAATTCTTAAAAACATAGTGGCAAGTTCTGAAATGAAATGACAGAATGCATATATGGATTTTAGAATATGAATACTAGCATATTATGGGAGTTAATGGATACTCTAATTAGGTCCACAGAAATAAAATATTTGTAAGTACTGCAATTCTGCTCAATTAGTACAGGTTTTTTTAGTATGCTAAATTCATCCTTGGCATAATCAATTTGATTTCAGGAATTAATTTTTGTCCATTGTGATAAACAGGGTGAACATATGCTCTTACTCTTTAAAACAATGGCTAGGTACACCTACTTTTTGCTGTGCCTCCTAAGCTACAGAAGTACCAAATCGAGCATCAATAAATAATTGAGTTACTGTGGGTGAGGAATATTACATGCAATAGGTATTTTACTATAGCTCTGAAATGTGTCCACTTGATTTATAGAAACATCACCACTCCCGTGTAAGTGTCATGGACTGTGTGCAGGGATTATTTCCTTGGCTCTCTGCAGCTGTACTCAATCCATGGGGCCCTGCAGAGAAGAGATGGCCTCCAAAGAACTAATATATTGTAACTGCTACTGAAATTCCTATAAAGAGAAGAAAGCCAGACAAATTGCATTGTTTGGGGGGATTTTCAGAGGTGGTTGGGGTTTTTTTCTGAGACAAACGGATATGTCTTTAACATTTAGAATATTACTTTTGTGATAGGAAATTGCTGCGGAACAGACTAGAAAGTGACTTTCACACAGAAGCTTTTTTCCTTTCCAAATAATCCTATAGATTGTAAGTAGAATTTTCTACAAAATCCAGTGACGAAGGCAATAGAAGTGAGTAAGGTTCATTATTACAAGTTGTAGAGCACTAAAAGAAAATAAAACTATACAAATGTTACTTCTACTTTTTAAAAATCTTTTCTGTTCACCTAACCACTAGAAAATCTACCAGCATTATTTTACCATTGGGACTTGCTGCTTGGGGTATTGTAAGATGGCATTGATATGATGGTACAGGTAAAATAAGAGTTGCAGTTAAGTACAGCAGTTATTGATGCATTTTAAGTATATTAAATGATAGTCTTATTTCTTCATGAGCAACAGGAGAGTAGCACAAATCTGAGAGAGGAATTTTTTGTGAGTGTGCTTATTTCAGTATAAAGGAATAAGAAACCCAATTCAACAAAATAATTCTTCATGCTCATATGTGATTAAAATGCAGTTTTGCACTTTTGTTTATGAAATACAAAGGATATTCCTTCCCACATATTGTTTTGTAGAAAAAGAGGCCAACTACTAGAATAATTGAATGTGTAAGGCTTTGTCCTTTTGATGTCAATATGAATATTGCCATGGCTTCAGGTACTGAGGATTGGTAAAGATGCCATAGCCAACATGCCTGAAATGCTGTATCTACTCATTTGCTTTATTTCCAGATGTGCTGAGCTGAGCAGAGCCTGCACTCCTCAGGTACCTGTGAGTACGGACACACTGGGCCAGGAATCAGAAGCTGACAAAAAATGTCTCGCAGTGGTGTATGTCATAAAGAGATGAAGCTAAATGTTATCAGTCATAGTCTCAAGAAAGAACAAATCACTCATTTTTGGACTGATAAACATGGGAACACTTAGCTTAGAGGGCACTTTTCCAGCAAGTTACTAGCACCAGAAAAAGGGGTTAGGATAAAAGTACTTCTTCATTCATAATTCCAGCCAGTACAAAGAAAAACATATATGAACAAGAAAACAAGTTATGGGGGTTGGATCAAATTGAAAAGATATTTACTTCACAGTAATGTCACTTCTCTCTCATACACTGGAAAACCTCCAGGCTGGGAAATTGATGGTGTTCTCCAGCATATAAGAGAGTACAGAAGAGCATTTAAACAAACCTTATTCTCTGCTACAAATATGTTTGTGTCATCTGGGAAGCTGAATTTCTCTTTGAGTGGCCTTACTCTGGTAACAAGAAAAGACAGTTAACATTTATTCATATGTTGTACTGATTAGGAAATATCTCTACAAACACAAGTTACTTAGAAACAGCAAGTCTGAAATAGGAGAAAACACCAAGAGAAAAACAAGCTGTAAATACATTTCAAAAGTGTATTTGCTTTTTTTTTTTTTTTTTTTTTTTTTTTCTTGACTAGCACCATCTGTACACAATAAAGTATGAACATAAATGTTTGGATAACAAAGATTTGCAAGGCACTTGAACAGTTTTTCTGGATAGGTTTTCTTTTAATGAACCTCTCAATGGAAGTCCCACAACCACCTTTCCTCCTTCCTCAGCTAATGCAGGGAAAGAAGTGTCTTCTGCCAGCAGTTCTTATTTACAGACATGTCCTTAAAAGGTTCCACAAAGTGCTCTTTTAGGCTAAGAGTATCAACAACCTTCTATCTCCATTTTCCATGCTTGTTCTGTTTGGTTTTTTAACACTACTCCTCTGTATAGTATAGCAAATCTCTCATACACATAGCTGAGACTTGACTCCAACCTTCATCCTCATTCTTTTGTCTTTGGGATGCTGTTTGGAAGGGAAAGGGAGGATGGCAGAGATGTGCATTGAAATCCTCTCGAGGTTCATCCTTTATCGGCGTCTAGAGGTGATATCAAAACAGGTGATCATCATGAGATGGGCCTTGCAGAAGTTGACACGGTTTTCCAAACGCTCAGTCACACATTCCAGGGCCTCCAAGTATTCCAGAGAATCCAGCTCAAACACCTGCTCCAGATCAACTGTGAGAAAGAAAATACACAGATAGGAAAGGTAGACCACACTTAGTGATGGCTGGTGGTAGAGTCAGAGCTAATTCAAGTCTTCAAACTCATCAGTACTATATACAACATCACCTCTGGCTTGCCATTGTCTTAAAAAGTTGCCTTTTCTGTTTCATGATTATTAAAACGACACAGCAGCTTGCCCACAGTGAAAAATGCGCTTAAGTTGCATTGGATCCTTTCTGGAGCCATCTGCTCTGCCATCCTCCTCAGAACTGCAGTTGCCTTTGCCGTGCTCCTTCATCCTCCAGCATATGTTGAATACTAAGCATGTACTGACTGTTTCACACATTCTGCTGACCAGAAAGAGCTTTAAATAGTTGCTCTCTCCTGGGAGGGAAATCCCTTTGCTGAATTTAGAACTTGGAATTTAAAACAAACCTCTAGGGTCCTTGTTCCTCACACCTTTCCCTATTCCATGTGATTCCCACTAAACCACTCCAGCAAAGCAAGGGACGGCATGCACATCAATCCCTCCAACACAAGTGCCCAGCAGCTTCCATGGAAGCCAAATGTGAGATACATTGTCTGAGCCAGCACTGCCCATCATATCTGGTTCCTGATGTCTCTGCAACCCTCCAGGCCTTCTGCACTTACCACATCGGAATTAGAAACAAAGGCATCACACAGTAAGGGGACAGCAGTGCATAGCAAATTCTCTCTCTCTTTAAAACTGTCCTGTTTAACTCTCTTCCTTTATAGTGTTCCTGAAACCTATACTGTGGTTGTTTTGCAGAATGTACCTATCTGATGTCAACTTAAAGCAGCCGTTAAAGGAAGAGTTAGGATGTCATAAGGGAATACACCAGACATCCTTCTTTTGCTGCTTGCAATTACCCTAAATAAACTTTTGCACATTGTGGGATTTTTTCTAGAATTCTTTGATATGAACTTATCTGCTTGCTAATACTAAAAACTGTTGTATAAGTACTGCAGTACTCTTTATGGTTTTTTCCTTGGAGGTGCTGAGGACCTTCTTCATTTGAATGTGAATGCCCTTTAAGCTCTCTAAACTTTACACATCTATTGTTATAAAAAATGGGCCAAATTTCATTTCATTTCATTTCACTTCATGTAAGCCCACTGCTGCCAAGGGACAAGTTTGCTCCACAATGTTATTTTGTGGTAGAAGAGCAGATTTATAATATTGCTTATATGTTTGAGTGATCTGAGGCCAAAGAAAAAAATCTCATTTTCAGGAGCTGTGGACTGAAACATGTGAATGTTAATCTACCAGTGGCAACATCCACCACTAGAATGCTGTACCATTTCAACCTTCAGCTCCCAGGCAAAAAGGATTGTTCAGTTCTACTGTTAACATTTAATAAGAGTTACAGAAAATAGTTCTAGAAAGACAGTCAATCTAAAGCTTGCCCTAAGGTCCTATGTTTGTTCATTTTGGTTTACAAACAGTAGCTTACATCTCACTCTTACCAGACATTCCTGCTTCCTTCCATCCCCCATATTAAATAAACCAAAGAAAACCTATGAGTTCAGGCAATAAAACAATGCTCTTACATTCACTGAGCCACTTATTAGGATCCAGCATCAGGTACTGTTTGGTCACTTCCAGTTCTCTCATTAACCACTCATACTTGGCCTTGACTTCAGCGATTCTCTGCTGGCGATGCTCCAGGATTTTCAGCTTGGCATTGAAACATATCACCTCCTGCCAGCCAGGAAAAAGAAGCAGAGAAAGAATAGGTGAAGAGGAGAAGAAATACCCAGGTCCATTCAGTGAAATGATCTCCCAGTCAATAATACTGACAATGAGCTGTTTATACTGGAAGCTTATGAATCACTGGATTAAATCATCCATCATCTGCTGTATTTTTATTGCTTTTGTTTGGTTTTCATGTTTTCCATCAGTGAGCTTTGGAGACTTTGTAATGGTAGTTAATAATAAACCATAATAATTAATACCAGGCAGCATCTTGAAATTAGATTAACTGTAGGAAAACATTTCTTTTTTTTTCACCACAGTTTGGCTAAAAAAATCTAAGCTCTTGGGAGTAGAAAATCCATTGCTTGCTGTATTGAAAGCCTAAATACACCCCCATGCTTGATGCATAAGTAATGCATTAGTCATGTTTTAAAATAAGAGAACTGGTAGCAATATCAAATTTGAAACATCCTTAAACAAAGGGAGTATGTTATGAAAAGCTCTAGCAATTCATAGTCATTAATAAAGAAGATATATTTTCTGTAAAGCTCTGGAGCACAGTAACAGCATGAGGTGCAGTGCTGGAGACAGCCAGCCTGGCCTTGCATGACTTCTGAGGGGTGGCAGCCACAAAGACGTGCAGCAAATGAAACCATCTGAGTACTGTGCTACCCTCGCTAGTGTGGAAGCAATTCCAATAACAGAACTGTCCTCATCCAAGCCTGTGTGAAGGTCTCAACAATATTTCACAATCTCCTCTGTAAACAAATCTGCTGTGGGTGAAGTGCAGTGGAAACCCTGCTCCAACAAGTTTCTCCAAAATCACAAACAGCTTCAACAAGTGTCAGAGGCTAGGAAGAAAAAAATGCCTTAAAATAATAATGAAGTCTATAACCCATCATCACTCTAAAATATTCAACCTCATATACTCCTCCCAATCATGTGTTTTATGCTGACCTTTGCAATTCACGCCTGCCAGGAGATGACACGGATTGCACTCACCTTGCTGTCCCCACCACGCCGTCTCTGGAGCCTCTCCACATCATCTATCTCATAGACTTTGATCTCAAAGGGCTCCCCCAGCCCCCTCTGCCCGCTCCGCAGCGGCCCGTCCACCCAGCGGACCCCGGGGCTGTTGGCAGGCTTCCTTGCTGGGGAGGCGGTGTCAAGGGATAAAGCTGGAATAAGCCTCCTCCTCTGTGAACCTGCAAATGGAGAAAGTGCCACTGCATGTTACCACAGCTATTGCTTCTCCTTTGCATTGCGGAGAAGTCTATGAATGAAATATGTTTGGCCTTCTCAGACACAGAAGAAAACGGAGGTCGTGGGAGCTGTAGCTGCAATGTGCAGTGCCCACCCACCATGAGTGACACCCTCAGTGCCCCTTAGTGCCTGACTCCAGGATCTGACACTCAGAGGGCAAACTGAAGTTCACAGAGCCTGTGTCTGCTCCCTGTTGATTAGGTCTCAGCACATACAGGTGAGCCCATGAAGGATCCAAGCCAGCAGCATGGAAGCTTTCTAGCCTGGCTTTCCTATCTCTTTACTGCTACTTACAGTCAAAGGACAAGCATTAGCCAGCCTCTGCCAAGTGCCTGCCACATAAGATGCCAAGTCAGGGCCTACAGTAGAGCAAGGAGTAGAATGTTTGTCCCCAGCCTAATGGCAGTGGTTTGTTGGGAGAAAGAACAAAAACACACACAAAAAAAAATAATCAACAGGTTGCATTTCCTCGCTTGTTTAGTACAATCAGAGCAATGCCTTGGTTGAAAAAAAGAAACAAACAAACCAAAACTAAAAGTTTTGTAGCTGACACAGGGTCTTCCCTAAGATACAGCAGGAACAAAAAGGATGGGAGAAGCCAAAAACAAAAGCCGGAGCCAGCAAGTTTGAATGAAACTATTAACTGGCTTTCTTGGCTGCAAATACATAAGTGATGCCAGCCAGCAGGGAAGAGATGCTGAATGATCATGCAGATTTTATTTTAAAAATAAGATAAAATCATTTATAGGAATTTCCCACATTACATTTATTGAGACTTGAATGGAAATAATTTCAACATGTCTGTCAATTTTGTGCTTCAATAAAAGCTAAAAAAACCCCAAAATATCTATTGATTGCCTAATTTTTGGATTTTCAAGTAAGAAACTATTGCCTAGTTTCATTCATGGGAGTCGGCTTCTGTGCTGACTTTGAGAACTATTCACATCTTATCCCATGATTTCTGAGTACAACAGTCTGTGCTAGAAACCAGTAGGTCTGTGTTAGAGGCAAGTAATTTAACTGCAAATTCTAGCTTTAAAATGCATGAGAATGGTCTATTGGAAAGCATAGTCTACAGAGCTTTTGTTTGGATACGTCTGAGATAACCCAATGCAGGAAAAAGAGAGCACAGCCAGAGCTGATAGACAGAGTTCTGGGTAGACAGAGAGGTATGCAAGGCTCCTTTACACCAAACAACCTGAGATTGTCATCCTATGACACTTATCATAGCTGAGTTTATTGCTCAAACTGCAGCCCAGCAAAAAAACTCATGCCAGAGCAAATGAAGCCTTACAAATACCAGCAAGCAGGAGTTTTTTTAGTTCTGTGGTACCAGTCACTGGAAGACAATGTCAGCATTCCCTTACCTTGAATGCATTTCAGTTAATCTCTAGATTAAACTGCCTGATAAAGAGAAGAGTCAGATCTTGATAAAAGGAAAAGCAAGACCATTACCATGGCCAAAAACTGACAAGAAGAAGACAGACAGTTTGGGAAGACCCCAACAAACTGTGATTCTAAGGGTGACTCCTGCCACCAGTGCTAGAGAAAGGTAACCAAATGCTGGGAGCAGCTGCATACTTGAAGGGAGGTGAGAGAGCATGGTGGACTATTTTATTTTATTACACGCAGGGAGAGATCCTGAAATAGGCTCAGCCCCTCCTGGGATACAAGTCCTCTGCTTGCTTAGATGGGAAGGGCCCTGAGTATCATCCTAGTGTCACTCAAGATCAAAAAGATTCAGGCATTAAGTAAGTTTTTAAATACTTTTGAGGCTTTTGGCCATGGTGTTTTACAGAAGCAGTCTCTCAAATTTTGACTGAGTGTAAATACAATCTCTTGGCTGTTTGACAACTTTTAGAGCCAGCGATATCTATAAGCATCAGATGTGACCTTCTGTTTAATGCACCCAGTGCTGTTAATCATTTTTTCTTTCTGCCCCACAGTAATGGTCACATCTCCTTTCCTGACATGCCTTTAGACTAGCTCCAGCATTTCAAGGAAGCAGCTGAGCAGACTGGAAATTCCTTCTGCCCAGATCTCCATGCATGGCTGGATTACAACTAAGTGCCCTTTTCCGTGATGTTTGATTTTCTTCCTCTTTTCCCCACTGTGGCTGTTAAAACCTTCTTGTGTAATGAAGCACTTTTAAACCACCCCGCTGGAAAAACTCTGTCTCCAGCCAGAGTCAAAGTCCACGTCCAAGACTGTCTAGAAATGCAGGTGGATGGCTCCAATGCACCTTCCCACAAGAACAGCAAAAGGGTCCTACTTTGAACAAAGCAAAACAGCTTGCTGGGGTATGAAGTAGAGGAATGATAGTAATTGTTTTTTGCATTTTGTTCCCCTTCATATTCATTTGGCTTAACGGGAAGCAGAAGTCTGTGGTGTAGAAGGAGGGCTCCAACCTGAGGCTTCCTTTAATAGCACTTGGCCCTTGGAGAGGGGCAGCTGAGAGTGCAGTGGCAGGAGACATTAACTCATTGTGTTTTTCTAGGCAGAGCTCGTGTCTGGGTTGCCTGTGAGTTATGAGAACAGGACAGGCTGCAGCTCGTGGTGCACTGGGGCAATGCAGCAGGGCAGAGCTGCCTCACACAGCCTCCTTGCCACCTTCTGCCAAGGGGCTCCTCTGGGACACAGGTGACCTGCATGGGGCTTCCAGGGGGTACAGCTGTGTGAGACACAGAGGAGAAAGAAAAAGAGAGATGTCTCTTATCTCACCTTCAATGCTGACTCAGGATTATTTATCTGAGGTATAGAGTCCTTTGAGGAGAAATTAAAGATCTTCTTCCTCTTTCTAGTAAGGTAAAAGTGGATCTAGTTTGTTCTAAACATAGGCTTCTTATGAGCCCAGGTACAGAAAATAATGGTGCCATTTGACAGGGGGCTCCTGACACTGACCTCTCCATTTAGTCTCTGGTTTTTATCTTGTTTTATGTTAATTGGGATCAGTAAGGAGATACAGCCTAAGCAGCGCTTTGGGGTGAATATCACAAAGCAGCTGACAGCTTTCTCATCCCTAACAACACACAACAATTAAATTGTTAAAATTAATGCAGTTTTCCATTAATATAGAAAATATCCACCTGAAGTCCCAGATTTATTGGGTGCACTTGATGGAGTTAGGATCTCATCAGTTTTGACTCTATAATAAATAACATGTTTTGTGGGAATTACAGCACACTCCTCCTCTATTCCCTATGTATGACTTATGAAGAAAGTGGGCATCCAGGGAGCTCAACAGGAGCAGATCTCAGCACCCTCCCACCTCTGCACCATGGCAAACTGGCTGACCCACCCACCATGTAAATAGAATTAATTCCTCCATTCAAAAAAGAAATTTATACCAAAAATCAATCTGAAAGAAACGCAGTAAGATGAACCCAGGGTAAAATAACTTCACATTCATTTATGACCATGCAGTATGTAAAGTAAAATGTCATTTGCTAAATGCCCTGAAGGATATGTTTTTCACTTAGTTTGAATTTACCCACTCTCAGAATAACCCCTCTTGAACCTAGCTTGAGTATGAATAACCAGGCTGTGAAATAACCATGAAAATACACAGGATATAAGGTCTGCTTTTGCAACAGATCTATTGCTCTACCTTAAGCTATAGTTAAGGTTTGGCCAGGTTAAGTTTTATCTTAAAGAGAGTAGCACAGCAGTGAGAGCATGCAGTGTGAAAATAGATCTGACTGAAGAGTGGTACTGAAGCAACAGTGTATTTCAGCAAAAGTAAGCCCAGAGAAGCCTTAAGGTATGAGAAATACATACCAAGGTATGTGAGGGTAACTTTAAGGCTAAAAGGCACACTGACCTCAGTGAAATTGCCAAACTGCAAAAGGATGTGTGCTTATAAAAGTACGTTTTGACCAAGGCAAAAGCTCTAAAAAGTCTGGTTTTGCTTAAGTTCTGTATATTTTGGAGTGTTCCCTTTAGGCTTCTTTCCAGGCACACATTCCAGATTGAGCATCTTTTCTGTGAAAAAGGTAAAGGCAAAAACTTCAAGTACAAAATCTTAATGAAAAACAGTGTGATGTGTATTTCTTCAAAGCAGCATACATCCAAATGGGATGCAAAACAACTGCTATCCTAGAAATTTCAGGGTGTTTCAAACAGAAAATGAAACTGTAACTGGATATAACAACACTTCAGAAGTTTATATTGTGTTCTCAAAGGCAGGATGTGGAGCCAAAGCTATTCCCCACAGCATTTAATGTTATGAGATGCAAAATTGCCTTTGTGTACAGAACCTGTTCTTCAGCATTTTGGTTTTTCTCACCAGACAGTCAAAGGAAATTACAAAAACCAAACCTGGCTAACTAGAGCAGTACCCCTAAGCTATTCCTTCTGTGGCTCCAACAGCAATAGCACCAATGTGAGTTGTAGCATCAAGCTTTTCTTACTAGCAAAGATTATCTATCCTATTTCCTCTGCTGCTCCTTGCTGTCTGACAACAGGGCTCCTGCACTGTTTGAGTCTAAAATGTGATGCTGACTTTGTCTCTCGTTCTTATTTCCTAGTGGGATCTGCCCTTATGGTCAATTGTCCATGACTGAACCAACTCCTCCCTTTCCTTTGACCTCCTTTCCCCTACTTTATTTCATTGTCAGTGCACAGCACACAGCTATTCACTCCATGGATTTTCATACAGTTTGCACAGTTCCCCTCCAAGGGGAAGTCATTGCCAGTGTTTTCAAGTGGAAGGCCCCTCTGATGATGTGGGCATTTAACGAGAAGTATTTAGGGTTCCCATCTTGAGGTCAGTACTCCAAACACCAAAGAACCAAGGTCTATATTGCCAGAAAATCCAAACAACAATCTCTCATCCTCACAGCCCAGATTAGACAGATTGCATAGAAATGACCATGTTGCACCCTAATACCTGGAATAGGACACACTGAGAGGATCCATCATTCAGAAGAAAATTTTCTATGTCCATCTCACTGTAAAATAATTCAGGCCATATTCTGTATTGACTGTTACACAAGCCCATTGTTGTGAATTGATAAGAAGTAGAAGGACACTTGAGGCAATAAATCACTTGTTTCCTGTTTATTGGAATAAAGCAATGCTTGTTTATAATATTCCATCCACACCTATACTAGATATGTTGTTTCTGTACTGGTATAAGGAATATGCTGATGTACATCCAAGTTCTAATTTTTTTCTATCAACACAGTCCATTTCTATCTACGCAGTTTGTTTCTTAACCTTGCTTTCTGAATTACTGTCTTATTTTTAAAGGAGCTTTTCAGGGCAGTTTAGAGCTGGTGAATGAGCACTGCCGAAACCAGATCAGAAAGCAGCCCTCCTGCAGCATGGCAGGTTGACAAGTAATCTGGGAGATGCTCCAGGGAAGATGCACATCACCCACAATTCCTAGCAAAAAAAAAAAAAAAAAAAAAAAACAACCAAAAAAACCCAAACCAACCAGCGTCTCTTCTAAACATTCCTCTCTCTTCAGGCTGGATTTTGGTTTAACAGGCATTTGTCAGCATTATGGCATCATTATTTAAGAAGCTGGTTATTATTCCTACGGTACTGCAGTGAAAAGCTGCAGTCACTTGGACAGCAAAGGCAGAGGCTGGAGGGGGAAGGGCGCTAAAGCCAGAATATTAGCTCCCACCAGGACAGTGGTGGAGGCATTCCAGTGAGCCAATTCTGTATTTAAGAAGCTGGTTATTATTACTACGGTACTGCAGTGAAGAGCTGCTCCAGTCACTTGGACAGCAAAGGCAGAGCCTGGAGGGGGAAGGGCTCTAAAGCCAGAATATTAGCTCCCACCAGGACAGTGGTGGAGGCATTCCAGTGAGCCAATTCTGTGGCAGTGTCAGGAGCAGGTTTTATTTACACCCAGCCTAATGGTGTGCGACTCAGTCATGCATGTTACATGGAGCCTTCACCGTGCACAATAGCCTGCTGCCACTTCCTCTATTAAATCATTCCTATGTTCATGTGGCTGAAAGCTCAGTGCTGGCATGCAGTAGTCAAGCGTGTAAAAAATGATTACTCTGATCCCTTTCAACGCAGATTTGCTGCATGAAATGGCCTGGCTTTGACCTGGGAAAATCAATGCTGTTGTTTTAATGAACAAAAAAAAAAAAAATTGGAGCTGAAGCCTGCACTTCCCCTCCCTCTACGCCCCCCAGGGCTGTCCAGTCAGCAAGTCACATGCATGAAGTGGTCACCTGCATGCAAACAGCATTTACTCATATCATTCTAAACATCCTTTGTCATGGTAAAAGCATAGTACAGGATATCATTTAGCTACCATCACTTGTAAGCAAGTTAAAGTAGAAATGCTGGAGGTTCCCTACAGCTTTCTGATACAAAGGGCAATTTTCAGCTCCCCACACTGTGCCTTAGGCAGTCTAAACATGAACCAAATTCCTTTTCACTTGGATTCAACAAGAAAAGCTCAGACTCTCTTTGTTGGTGTTCTGTTTCGTCATTATCATTTTGGCCATGTTTCAAAATGTGATGCTTTGCAACATTGGTTGGAGACAGACTTTCATAATTTACTGTCTATAGATTCAGCCTCTGGCTTTTTCTGCTGCTTTCATAGAAGGAGCAAAGTGCTTCCAGAGAGTAAATATGTTCAAATATAGAGTTTTCAGGGTTTTCCAGGAACCTCTAAATCTCCATCTTTAAAACCATCCCATCAGTGAAACCCAGAGCACTCCAGCATGAGGAAAAAGGAGGCCAATTGTAGATAATTAGTCATGCCTTAACAGTCTGGCTTTTTATTAAAGTGTTTAAAACCATGTACCAATTTGCTCTTCCTTGGTATTGACAGTTAGTACCAAGAAAGAGCTACAAGGAATTATGAAACTTTACTTGAATGTAATCAAATGCTGCAGCAGGAGTCTTTAATTATCTGTACTCAGATAGTTCCCCATGCAAAGATGAAAGGCACATGCGCGAACACACACACACACATTCACACACCCAAATCCTATCCTGGACTGACAAAAGCAGGGTTCTCCAGATTCTGAGATATGCAGCTCCAGCTCAAGGCATAGCTTTAAACTTCAGGGATTCAACCTTTGGAAACCTTAATTTTTCCCCAGTCTTGTTTCTACTAGGCCTGACTTTCAATAACATCTCTTAGGGTTTTGTTTTCTGATGTTCACTGATACTTAACACTCAGGAAAATGTTAAGTACCAGTAGCCCTGACTGACCCGACTGGGAAATGCTTTGCTGAGAAGGACTTTATGCCCAAAGCCTGATGTCTCTGAGCTGCCTCCTTCTGTCTCACATCTTTTTCTCATGCCCCAGTCCCAGCAGAGGGCCTGTGCACACTAGCTGCAAGGCAGAGTGCAGGGTCCCCACCAGCACCCAATGGCTGCTGCTCACCTGCTGCTCCCCCAGCCCTGCTTGGGCCACAGATCACTGCCCTGTGTTTCACCCTGCTGGCAGAAGCTCCAAGCTCAGACTCAGCTCCAAAAAGCCACAAAACTAGAGGAATCAAAGGGATACACTCCTTAGCAGAAGTCTGTCCTATCTCAGAGGGCTGCAGAAGTGACAGACTAAAGCCTGTAGTAACACAATGTTACATGGGATCGGGACTTTCTTAGGTATCCAGCCCCATCTCATAGGGAACAGGAAACAAAACTGCTCCAGGAAGATCAGTGTAATCTCCATAAAATGCTTTGTTTATGATGAATGATCTCAGAATCTCTCCTATTCTGTTGTTCCCAGGGAAGATTTCCTTACAGAGACTACTGAAACACTGTAAGGGACAGGAACGTGTAAATATATGTAGGAGAGGGCAGAAAAATCTGGAAACAACACATTTATGCATGTAACATGAAAATGCAAACAGGACTTGGCTCAACTGCATAAACCTTATTAGAGCCTGGACTCTTCCTTTGCTATTACCTCACAGTGGGTGAGACCCAGAGTTAACACCAAGGTTCCATCTCTGAAATCATCCAGTCATGTTTTGCATTGAGAATTATTTTAAAGCAATGCCCACATACATCCAAAGTCAGTAAAAGATGCTAAAATCAAACCAGAAGAGCAAAAGGCAGGTAGATAACGCTTTTGATCCAAGGGCCTTCCTATTACTTTTTCTTTTTGTACCAGCATTATCTACTTTTATGAGCTGGTAACAAGAGAACACAGAAATTACACGAGTTGCCCAAGGTGATACAGAGAACCAGCAGCACACCAGAGAATACAACACAGATCTTGCAAGCCCTAATTTGCTGCTCTGCCTGCCTCCCTCTCATATCTGTTGCACCCCTGGGATACAAATACAGCTCTGGTAAAACGAAAGTTCAACCAGAACACATTTCCTGATCACATACAGGGGTACGTACTATAAAGGCACCCTTACCACTGCCTTTCCATGGAGTGGCACTGGGCCACCACACTTGGAATTTCTGTGGAGTTAAAAAATAATAAATAACTGCTGCAACTTGTAACTGTACAAACTATGCCCTAACACTTCAGTCTGCTCGAGAGAGCACTGCCTACACAAGAGAAAGGAAGCTGGAGCCAGACAGAAATATGGCTGAGATGCCAACTGTTTCTTACAGGGAAGGAAGGGCTAATGGAGTGAACAAAGAAATCAAAGTACAACATAGTTGTACAGATGATTACAGGCAAAGAAGGAAGAAGGGCCCGCCACAAAAAGAAAACAACAAATGGCACTCTGTTTTCCATTGCTCAGCAAAGGCAGAGGAGGATGTATGGCAAAGTCAGTTGTGGTTGAGGGCAGGAGTCAAGGGTACCTGTAATTCAACCCTGCATCTGACTCTCACTTGGCTGAGGGCGTTAGGCAAGTCAGTAACACTCTTTACCTTCATTTCTCCATCTGTAAAATGGGGTCTGGAATAACACTTACACCACAGTGTGGATTAAAGAGAACCTATACAAAGCTCTGAAATGTACAACCGCAGATCAGGGTTAAATAGCTTTGTTTCTGCCACAAACAGTCACTTTGGGCCAATATATGTTGACAAGATGTTACAGAACCAATGTTAGATGTTAGAAAAATAGGAATATTTATTAAAAGCATAGGTTAGCTTCAGGGGAAAGGCTTATGTGCTTCATGAGGCAAAGACACGATTTTTCAATAGGTGCCAGAATGCAAAAGGAATTTTTTTATTATTATTTTCATCTAATTTCATACATACACAATTTTGTACTGCACTGTCTGTGAACTGTACGGTTACCCAGACAGAGCCCAAAAATTAACCTAAGGCTAACAGTGAAGGATATGAACTAGCTTTATCCTTCAAAAGCTGTCAGGGTAGGTCTGATGCTTCATGTATGACATTCGGGGCAGAAGCACATACACATACAAATAATGCACTTAAGAGCACTGAAAGACAAGATCTTAATCTCAAGGAAAAATGATGTCTCTCCAATGTGTCAGAACTTCAAAAGTAATTGCGAGATCTTCTGGTGATTCTCTTAAAGACTCTTTATAGCTCTTTTTACAGGGGCCTTGGGCTGATTCATGTTGATCGTGTCTGACAGCTAGCATTTCTGTTAATAATAATCATAAATAAAGTGGACAAGGTTGCCTGACCTGAAATGAGCATATCTATAGTGCCATATCCATTACAGCACAGTAGATCTGTGACCGCAAATCAGGAAAGGTCCAATGCTCTTGACACTTTGTATTAAAATAATATCTGTCTCTAAAATCTCAGAACCTTTGTGTGCTAGCTTTTTCATTAAAAAGTGTTCCTTAAGAGATAACACTCACACTATAAGAAAGGAGATGCTATAGAGGATGAAAGATTACAAAACCTCACATTTTTTCATTATACAATAAAAAAACATTTGCAAACAGCTCTATTCTCCCTTATACCTTAACTCCTCCTTCATGTTCTCCTGCATTGAAGTAATAATCCGGGTTTCATGCCATCATAAATCTGCTGACATGTGAAAAATTATACTATTATCAGACACATCAAAACAGAATTATGATTTCACTGCTGCCAGACAAAATGCAAACAGGAGCTGGGTTATATGAAAGCAAAGCCTGATCAATTTCTGGACAGTGGTTTTCGGCTAGAAATAAGGATGGTGGTAAAGATTGGGTTTTTAATTTCCATAAAACCCCTGGTTGCACTTATACACACAAGTAATTCCAAACAATATAGGAATTACTTGCTGATATAGGGAATCACTCTCAAAAGTAAAGTACCAGAGATGATACACTAAGAATCTCTCTACATCAGGTGACATGCTGAATTAAGAGAGAAGCTTTGTAAATTACTTTAAGGGAGGTCAATGTGCCAGGCTATGCTGAGTCCACTGGGGCAGGCAATTTCCAAGGACACAGACAGGCCCTTCACTGGAAACCCTGCACCCCAGAGATTCATGTCCAGAATCAGGCAGATAATTGCATTGTTGCTGACTAAGGAGAGAGGAACCACCTCACACCAGCAATTAGAATAAAGAGATTAGTTTTTTGGCCAGCCAAAAAAAGGTGTATTTGAGGAAACAGACAGGTCAAATGTTACACAGGAGTAAAAAAGCAGCAAACTCCTCATGTTCCCTGCTAATGAAAGGTTCATACTTACCCCATAATTTGATAATTTTGCATACCTGCACTGTATGACAAACCACTGTCAATGTTCTACCAGGTAGGCTCAAGGCCTCTTCTTTCCTGGTGTGTCCTCCAGACTGCTACAAGAACAATCTTAAACCTGAGTCGCAAGCTGATCTCTCTTTCACAGCTCCCTTTTCATGACCACTGATACAATGTTTAGTCCTGCACAGGGGTTATCAAAAGCCAAAGCTGCAAGCCACAATACAACCCTGGTATAAAATACAACACACATAGGAAGCTTGTCTGTAATTAGAACACCACAAAGACAATACTTTTGTCACTCATATTTCCAGCCTTGTCCAGCCTCCAATGTGCTACCAAAGCAGAGAGAAGTGAAATGAAACAAGCAGTTTTGTGAGCATCAGAGTTAACAAATACTGGTCCTCTAGTGATTCACTTCGGGGATGAACTCTGGAGTCTAAAGAATCCAGAGGCTCTGCCTGAAGTTTTCTCAGTTTGTTTGTAAAATATCAACCTTGGGGGAGTAAGGGGGACATTCTCTAGTATCTAATCTGTTCTCTCATCTGCACAGCTGCCTGTTTTTTTCATAGAAATTGGCAAACTTTTCCATCTAAATGACCTGTGGAAAATTTCCATATAATATGGCAGCTTCTCCACAAGACACAATCGAGCTGTCACTTTACATACTCAAATCTCATGGACAGCTTTGTTTTCCTTTTCCACAAAATAGAAATAATCCTTCTCTTCCTTGCAAGTTATTATTAAAAAGTTTATATTTGAAAGGGGTTTTTAGAGTCAGAGCTCTTCAGAAAGAGGAAAATCAATTTAGTACCATTTAACTGAAGGGATAGGAAAAGAGATTTTCTCAGAGGATGCAAAGTGAACTTCAGAAATACTATTCAGTCATTTGGTCTGGGCTTGCGTTATGTTGAATGATCACTTTCAGATGCATTCTCTGAACAGGTACAATCAGCTCTGCATTTATGGATGTTCTTTTAATAGCACTATCTATTGCATTCACATCTGTGCTGCACATGTTCTTTCTGCTACCACAGTCAAGAGCATAAAGAAAGGGAGAGTTATGCATTACTCTGTTCAGTGGAAATGAATTCCAGAGGGGAGTATCACAGCAAGTGGAATGGCTGGTGAATTAGGAATGCTAAGAGAAAAACACATTTTGGAAAGACACAGCTACTGTAGAATAAGTAGCTACTGATATTCCACATACCTGTACCACCAGGTCCAATGTCAACCTGATTTTTTTTCAGAAGTAGATTAGGCAGGACTTGCACTACAGGTTGGGAAAACAGCACCCAGGAAAAATGTGAACTGACCAGCTCATGAATGGTCCCCATCCCAGTTCTGCAACTTTATGAAACTTTCTCTAGTGGAAAGAGACTGCACAGACTCTTGATATGACCCAGGAGGCTCTTGCTATCTAATTAAAAGTCCTGACATAGTGTGAAGCTACTGGGGATTATGTCTGACCAAAGACAAAGTCTTCCCAATCCATTCCATGATCACTAAAAAAGTTTCAGATTTGAAAGTGCTTCAGTGCAGTAGTTCATATTGTCCTTAATATTATCTATTATCAATACATTTCAGGGAAAAGGAGCCACAACTCAAAAGGCAAGAGTCTCAGGTACAGGATAACATCTTTCAAAGGGCATGGACACATTTTTGTTCCATATTCTATGTGGGGAGAAAGAACTCAACAGTGGTTTCAGATATAGGGCACCTTGCACCTTTGGGTATCCAGAGCACACAAGGAACAGAAGCAGGCTCACAAAAGATACAGCCATTCAGCAAGATTCTGGTCTTGGGCTGGTGAAACATGCATATTAAGGCACCATTCTGGAATCAAATCAGAAGAATATTTGTATAAATAAATACTTGAATGTGGCTGTCCCTGGCAACACTAAGCAGTTTTTGTTTATCTGAAGTAAACCAAAGTGAAAGAGGTCAGGAGGAGACTCCACTGCCAAGGCAACACAACCACACAGGATTAGTGAATATTCCGAAATGAAAAAAGGCAGAGCCTAGGATACATACCATGCTCTTGCTTCTCAGCTAAGAGGTGGAACTGGTATTTAACTAGCTCATCCTTAGGGTCAGCCTACCCCTGAGTACCCCAATCTGCTTTGGTCTGCATCCCTCTTTCCCACCACCACGAGCTTACCTGCATTTAATCGTTTCTTTGGGGTTTTGAGGCTCCGACACCTGCCACTGGCAGAGCTGCTGTTCTCACTCATGGAGTCCTGCGCTGAGGAGGCACTCCCCGTCGCCTCGCTGTCCCTCATCATGCTCTCGTAGCCACTGCTGCCCCCACTGTGGTAGAAGAGGGCTGTTTTCCCCATGGCAGGGGGCAGCTCCCCGCTCAGGACGCTGCTGTTGTCGCTCCCGTGGCCGCTGCTGCAGCGGTGAGGTTTCCGAGGAGGGGTGATCTTGCTGTAAGGTGAAGGCAGCATGTGAACAGCTGCCTTCTCATCTCCGGGAAGGCCCCCGCGCTCGTCTGGCTCCAGGCTTCCCGGCAGCTGTACACCTCTGGCACTGGTGCTCCCCTGGAGCAGCTCTGAAATCCGCCCATTGACAGCTCGAAGGGGCAATTTGGAAGCAAGGCTGGAGCCCCGGCTTCTGCTGAGGGACTGCATCGACCAGGACATGTTCTTCCCACTTGGAGGCAAACTGGAGCTCTGCCCTACGGACTGGGGCAGAGACTTGGTGGAGAAGCTGAGCGTTTTGGTGGCAGAGGCAGAGAGGCTGCGGGCCTTGGGACTTGCCAGCAGGAGCTTGCTGACAGCAGAGATCTTTGACTGGCTGGCTTTTGGGGAGGCACCTGCTGACTGGGAGAGGCCCGAGTTGGTGGGTGATGACATGGCACTGCGGCTGAGGCTCCTTCCAGCCCTAGGCATGGTGGTGTCTCTGCCAGGGCTCATTTTGGAGCTCACAGAGGACAGACTTTCTGCTCTTTCCAGTGACAAACACTCATAGTGGCTTCCTGTGGACCTCCCTAGGGAGTTGGTCCTGCTGGCGAGTTGCTCCAGCTTGGCACTGAAGAGCTTGCTGCTGCTGTTGTTGATGCTGCTGTCTATGCCAGGGCCTTTTAGTTTGCCATTCTGCTCCTCAGGGAAGCTGGCCAGGAAGGACACAGGCTGGCTGGAGGGACTGCTCGTGGTGCTGCTGGCTGCACTGTGCTGGGGGCTGGCTCTGTTCTTCTGATCCAAGCTTGACTTTCTCACAGGTGGTAGAGGAGGGGTCCCTTTGGGACGAGTGAGTATGCAGTGTTTGGGAGAGGCCATTTTCTTGTCAAGACTAGCCTTAGAAAACTGGGGGAGGGCAGGAGAACTGACTCCACTGCTGTCAGTAAAAGTAGGATGGAGATGACTGTCAGACTCCTCCACCTTACTTGCCTTTGGGAGCCCTCGAGGGAGGCTACAATTCTTCAAGCCATCACTGGAATGAACAGGGCTTTGGGTTGCAGAGCTGGATGCTGCCACCTCACAGCCATCCACAACCCTTTTTAGACTGTCAGATCCTGGGGAAATAGAGGTGTCCCCACTGCTGGTGCTAAACCTGTCTGCAGAGGACTGTTTTGTGCTGTGCTCAGGCTTGGCTGAAACCGTGACTGTATCAGGCCTTGGCCCATCACTGCTCGCAGAGCTGTCCTTTTTAACATCTTCTTCTCTCTTCAACCAAGGGTCTTCAAATTTGATAACCTTCTTAGCAATGGATCCTTTTCCATCATGGGGATGAACAGCCTTTGGGTCTGCAGTTACAGCAGGTACAGCATCATCAGTGTCTTGAGCTTTGAAGGAATTAACAGCAATACATGGATAGACGGTAATGTTTGTCTTCATTGGGATGTAGCCCTCACAGCTGCTGAGACTTGCTGTGTTTTTGATTGTGACAGTAGTTTTGCCTACAGCTGATATCTTGCAGCCTTTGATGGGTGGCACTTTGCCAAAAGCTTCCTCCCCCATTTCCGACATTATAAGCATGTTGTCAGTCACTGACTTCTGTTTGTCACTTACACAAATCATGCTGGCACTTTGTATGGTGCTTGCAAACTCGGAGACAGGGGGTTCTGCCATAGCTTCCCCGTGCCCATAGCATGCCTGGGCTATGAAGCTGTGGCACGACTGTTCACCGTCACTCCCTGTGCTCATTTCACTCAACCACGAGCTGATGGATGAGCGCCTGCTGCCATCGTCTTGGGGCTTGTCATCCAGACTCAGCTTTGGAAGAGGAAGGAACTGTGTGATGCTGACTTCAGACACAGGAGCTGCACTGGAGTAACATTCAAGATCTTCAGAGATACTGCTGATAATACTGACTGGCCTAGAGCCAGAGGCCAAAGCCTGCACAGAGCAGTCACTGTTAAAACTGATGATACTGGTCGGGCGCCCGTTGTCAAGGACACCACTGATGGTCAGCTCTTCCACAAGGGTGAACACAAGCTCATCCTCTCCGTTCAGCTCCAATGGCTGCTGCACAGTCACCATGGTTGTGCTCAGAATCTCCTTCTTGGATTCTGGAGAAATACTTTGCTGTCCATCTTCATTGAGAACGGTCTCTTCAAAATCCCCGTTGTTGGACGACACTGACTTTTTCATAATCTGAGGGCTCATGCCTACAGGTGGGGTCCGGATTTCTGGCTGTAATAAAGATTCAGTAGATGTCATGGCCGCATCCTTACTCAGGGGAGCTGGTGGGGGAGTGGAGCTTGGCAGGACTCCTTTCTGTGTGTAGACCTTGCACCTCTGGGAAGGAGAAGTTGGTGGCTTATACTCAGATGTCTTTGAGAGGCTTGCAATGCCAAGCCGGGGTGAACCCATTGGCCGAGGTTTGCCTTCCACAAATCCAGAGGTGTTGAGCCCTTCTCTGCTGCTCTGCAAGCTGGTGCTGTGTGCTAACTGACAAGAGTTAAGCTCTTTACTAGAGCTGCCTGTTACACTCCTGGGAGAAGAAGGAGTTGAAAGATTGGTGAGAGCTCCAGAAGGAACCGGGGAGTGATTTCTCCTAGTTTTGCTGGGTGTTGTATTTGTATTTTCCTTGGCTTCTCTATCAGGATGCTGACATTCTGGCATCGTATCTTCCTTATCTGACTCTGGTAAGTGGCTAAGCTCTGCCAGCTGGCTTGAGACAGCACACTTAGACATCTGGTCTGAGCTAAATTGAGCAGGCATCTCTTCAAAGGGAAATTTGTCAGTCTCTTCACTGCCATCTATGCAATCCAGTCTCTCCTGGAGCTCTGCAAAGGTGTTGCACTTCAGGCAGTCTCTTTCAGATGTGCTGGGCCCTGATTCACTAACTTCCTCCAATCTGCCCTCATTTTTGGTCTTTTGCAGAGCAGGAACTATGGGAACAAAGTCAGGGGGACCCTCGTTATCTGTCAGTTCCTTGTCAGAAAGGGCAGTGCCATTGGGGCCAACATAAATCACCGTGTCACATGACTGCTCACTGCTGGATGAATAATCAGGATCACTTGATAAATGTAAAATAGGGAAGTCTGGGTCCACAGTGTTTCTAGAATGGAAAGGCCTCAGCTGGGTTGGCCTCCGCATCCGACCCTCCTCACAAGAGCTCTCTCCTCCAGAAGAACTTGATGTGTACTGCAACATGAGAGAAAGAGGGAGAGACTCTATGACATTTCAGCATTGCAAGCTGCTCCTTGCACAAATGACATACACAAAAAGTTCATGGTCACGTATGAACTGGGAGATCTTTAAACTAAGGCACAAAGCTCTGAAGCTTCTTATCCACAGCCCTGGAGCAAACTTGTAGCTATGTTCAATGCAGAACCCAAAGCCCCAGCTCTGAGTCCCATTCAAAAACATAAGACGTCAAAAAAATGTACTAAAAATATGGATTAAGATACCTCCCTTAACTGAACCTGGCCAAAGGTATTTGACAAAGGCTTTGCTGATTTTGCGCATGCATGTACATTCGTGTATTTGAAGAGGAACAAGAAAACTGATTACATATGACCCCATACTACCAGTGTGTGAAATTGTATAATGTGCACTCAGAGGTCTCTGGAGACACAGTGCTCTGATGGTGTGTGGACTGAACCCTTCATTTGTCTCTCTTCAATCAATTGACCAAAAAAAAAGCTTTTGTCAGTCTGCCAATTAAAATTAAATGCATAAAATTCACTCATTCTGCCCAATTCACACCATAAGTTGCACAGAAGCAACCAGAACTCTCTAACATGAATATGGGTATAGCCCATCTTCACTCTACTTCTTGGAAAATCTATCACCCATATTTAGAAGCAGTAGGAATAAAAAGGTGGCCAACGCTGGCCTTGAACATAATTGTTCTGCCTTTATTTTGCTTCCCCTCTGTCTGAGAAGCATAGAGAATCTAATTCTGAATTCATCCAAATTTTCTTTAACTCTACAGTGTTTCAGTCCCTGTTATTTCACTAACACTAAGAGCATAAAGGAAAATAAATGCTCCCTGACAGCTATATTATTAGACAAGGTCAGCTTATAAACCTGCTACAACAGATGTGCCTGAACTTACTCCTGTGTCTCTGAAGCTGAAGCATTTACCCCTCTGATATTGCACTCTGACACTTGACTAGGACTGTGTACATACAACCCACACACTTTGGAACTGATTACTGACTTTGTTACATGATGCTCTACCCAGTTAAGGATCCTTCACGATCCTTCTTCCTCCTTCCTCCGTCACTATAAAAAGGGAGTTACACATCATCTTACCTTCGTTTTCTTTTTCTTCATCCTGAGGACTCTTGAGGCAATCTGGATGGTGGAGAGCGTCTCAGCGTAGTTCCCCGCAGCAGCTGAAATGTGAGCTATCATCGTGGTGCGGCAGTTCATATTCCCCAAGGACTCTCGGAGCAACATGGTCAGCTTGCTGTCTCTGCAAAGTAAAATGAATTAAGGCTACATTAGCCAGCAAGGTTTCGCTTTGGCCATCATGATGTAACTTGGGTCTTGGTGAGATATTTTCTCCTCTTTTTTAATGGAATCCTAATTAGTTTCCTTCCTCAGTTTTGCACTATGTTGTGCAGCTGAGCATGCTGAAAGACCCTGGACTACAATTCAAACTTCTTTTCCCACTTCCTCTTTTCTGTCTCCTTTTGGTCACAGTCCTTCTCCATTGTTACCATTGCCAACAGAGAGATGCAGACCAGCACTGGAGACTGTTAAGGAGCCACAGCAGCAAACATCAAACTGCTGCTCTTTTGAAGTGCACAGTGCCCAGACAAACCCTGGCCCAGCTCTGGAGGACAAGAAGGTACTGGATTAGATTACAGAACACAATTTTTTTGTTGCCTTCTAGGGCATTGGGTAACTCAATATTAGTAACAGTTAAGTCACTGAAGTCAGTTTTGGATGATGCTGGTAAAATACAAACCAATCAAGCCTTCAAATTTCACACAATTGTTCTTTTATATTAGACCTTTTCTTTCACTGAGGCAGAAATCACATTTTCTGTTCTTGCCATTTACTCTATTGTTCAGCATCAGACAGCTTTTGAAATGCTGGTGCCTTATTGTGGGGCTGTCTGTGACTGGACTGAGAATATGAATTTTAACAGAATAATAATGCATATATAATACTTTTGAGGTGGTCATCTAATCCTGTAGTCAGAAATGCACAATATATAATTTTTTAAAGAGACCTTTAGCTCCATGGTGTAGAGTCAGCTGGATGGTTATGTGGAAAATGGCATTGTCTTGAAGAGTGTCTCCCCTATGCTAAAGGCTGTGGATGATGATTACATACAGCTGGAAACAAAGACAGCAACAGCCTGATATTTACCTATCACATTCGCTTTTGTAATGATGGTGATACTGTCAGCGGCTACGGATCAGATTTTTTAGCTCACTGTTAAATATCTGTAAATGACCTATGGTGCATGTGTGTCCTTGTTCACTCACTTGAGATTTCCAGCTCACAGGAATTCCGCGTAAAGCTGCAGCCGCTGGGAACTGAAGCTATGGCTGCTGGATGGGACTGATGAACAAACACCAAAACTCTTGGACCTCTCTTTTTGATTGAATAAACAACAACATTTGGGCCGCATATTTTGATGCAATAGCTCTGGAGGGTTCTCATCTCCTGAGGTTTCTAGTACTTGGAGTTTCAGCTTGACTACAAATACTGAAAATAAACCTTTTTTTTGGTTTCAGGATTTCTGCTTCCATCTGCTCCAGACACATTGAAGACATCTAGTGTCTTTGAGAAGTAAACAAACATCCATAAAGACTATACTGAGACAGCCTTGCTCATTTCACTTGTGACCTAAGGCTGCTTTGAATCCACAGATCCAGAGTTAATAGGTTGTTGTGTCTCAGGTTAGTGTCCCTCTTTTCCAACTCAGAATTATTAAGATGTCAAATTTTGTACATCAGTTACCACTCCAATGCAGAGTAACACAGAAATTATTAACATCTCCACAGAAATCAATAAAAGCCTTTCATTTGCCAATGCTTCTATCATAGCAAAACATGAGACGACAGGGGAAAGTGCAAAAGAATATATTCTAAACATGCTGGTCTCCTGAGAATCCATAATCCATGCAGCCAGCATCAGCACTGAGGCGTGGCCCTCCTAGATATATGCCTTTAGGAATATAAAATAATCTGTGCCGTCTGCCTTGTACTGGAATACAAGAAGAATAATGATACTGAAGAAATATCTATTTATAATTCATCCTCTGACATGGATGGGAACTAAAGGGCAGATTTGTTGAGGATTAAAGCACAACCCTAGCAGTAAAAAGCACAGCTAGCACTGATTTCTATTTTCAGAGTTTGTGCATTCAGCACAGGCTACATCTTGACTCTCAAATTCACCTGGTACCCAGAAAAAATAACCAGCCTCACATCATTATTGTACACTGAAAAATAACATGAAGAGGGAGAAAGTTACTAAACAAAGATTTTTGTCAAATCCAGATATTGTCATAAGACAAGTTCAGCTGTTCAGGGTTCACCGACCTCTCACAATAACTCTCACCTACTAACTTCTGAAGGAAAGAAAGAAAGAAAATAGAAGAGAATGTAAGGCACAAAAATGTTGGCCTAATTTTTAACTCACTCTATACTCTTCAATTAAAATATTGGTAAAACATTCTGGATGTTTCACTGAAACCTGCTTGGCAGTCAGTGTGAGACACAAAGTAGATGCTTTTTCTTCTGAGTGCTGGCATGGTATTTCTGCCTAAAAAAAATGAAAGGCTATGAAATATTTCATTAGGTCATTTGTGATCTGTTATCTGAAAATGCAAAATTTCCTGTGAAAGCAGAAGTTTTACAAAAGTTTTACTTTACAGTGCACTTCTGCACTGGAAAGGTTCTGAGAAGCAAGACCTTTGTTGATTTTCTGGCTCTGCAATCTAAACTAAGACACAGGAAATTTTGAAGAAAGTTATAGCATTTGCTGCTCCCAGGTGTATGTTGCTCACTGTGTTAAGCAGAGCCTGGCTAGCAGAAGATTTCTCACGGCAGCAGAGTGAAATGCATCAATGTCTTCATGGAAAATAAGAGAACTTCAGGAATGCTAATGGTCTATTTCTATTCTGCTCCAAAAGTAATAAAACATTATAGGTCAGAGCAGCACAATGACTCCATTTTATATACCTGTCTTCATTTTGAATGTATTTCTATCCCATCCACTAATGTTTTTATAGTTTTGGAAATCTACCCTAAACCATCATCACTATGGGGATATAAAACACATATGAAATTGAAGGTGGGGTCGGGATACCCCACTTCGGACTCCAAAGCATGTATATCAGTAAGTCAATTCTGCAGTCTTTTCAGCACTTAAAAGTCACCTATTTTTTTCTAACTACATCACTTGTTCTAATAAAATACATCACCTTTTCTTGTAAACCTTTTGTTGCCTAGCTTCTAGACAATCATGGCTACAGAAAAAAGCTACTAAATATTACTCATATATATCCCACACAGGTAAAAACCAAAAATAAAATATGCAAAGCTGTACCCCTGGAAAAGTTCAGAGGCAAGAGCCCTGTGTGCAGGACACTAAACTCAGGTATCTCTACGATGTGTGTCAGCAGATATGGTACAGAAGTGCAGACTGCCAGGCAGAAAGTCTGAGCTCGTTCAGATGTACATCTTCCTTTCAGTAAGAAGGAAAGGTGTACATCTTTCCTTATACACATCTGTATTTCTCTTCCTCGTGAATGATTAATTATACTCAAGTTCAAACAACACAGAATCTTACATTGAAGAATGAAGTACATAATATCATGATATGTGTCCTTTGACATTGCATAAATCCCAGTTGCCAGTGTACATTTAGTTAAAGTTGTTAATTTTGTGACTGGATGCTACTTTTCCACTAGAACCCTGTCTCAAACCCTGCACAGAATAAACAGTGCTCACTGAACCATAAGTTATATAATCTTTCTTTTAATCCTTGCCTTGCAATGTATGGATTTATGCCTTTTTTACTGTTAGAACTATACAAACTCTGTTCTGAGTCCCGAATGACTGATTTTTTCAAAGGCTCTTTATAATTTTTTCTTTTCCCTGTGGAGCTCATCAATGCAGTATCTGATGAATGCCCCTGAGGTGAAGCAAATATTCCTCTGATAATGCCTGAAACGTTGAAGACTTCATTAAGTATAGGTGTTTGGTGTGAAGCACAGATCTTTCAAAGTTATTGATCATTACACAGTCTTCATATTCAAAGTACAGCTAACTTGGACTTATCTTCAACAGCAAATGGGGCAGCTGGTTCTCAAGTCAGGATACCCAAAAAACCATGAACATACAATTAGCAGCCCATCTAA
This sequence comes from Onychostruthus taczanowskii, assembly GCF_017590055.1. Classification (NCBI taxonomy): domain Eukaryota; kingdom Metazoa; phylum Chordata; class Aves; order Passeriformes; family Passeridae; genus Onychostruthus; species Onychostruthus taczanowskii. Next base: position 9,416,534 of record NW_024499351.1, read on the forward strand.
AAATTTTAGGAACACATCGTCAGAACTAGTCTGTAGGTGGTATCAGTCCTTTCAGAATATCTCCCTTCTCTTCCACAGTCCTCCATCCCACCCTCCACATGTTTATTGACAATGACCACATCACTGCACAGTTCTGATTCACGTCTAAAGCAGGTCCTTTATCTGCCTTGAAAAAAGATGATATTTTGGGATGGAGAGAGAGCCCTGAAAGGATAACACAATATATACAGCCCATTAATTTTGACATTTCCTGACTCTATAGCAGTTGATTTTAGGATCTAAATGCACTTATTATAGGAATTTTATGTAATTTCATGTGGATTTGTGGTTACATTTCAATGAGACATCAGCAAGCTTGGAACATTCCTGTGTATAAAATAGCCTCAGTTTCTAAACTAGCTGGCAGCAGCAGCTGGCTGACACCTTTTGTCTGGTCAAGCAGTAGAAAAGGAGAACATGACTTACAATTTACCAGGGGGTTTTCTAGCATTTGCTACCTGTAGAAAAACACTAAGATGTGGGAGTAACAAACTCCTTTCGTGCGCTGTAGAAAAGCTGTGCTCTCATGTGTTCATACCCTTTTCGACATGCTCTTCTCTGATCAGATCTACAATCCTACAGTCTTCTACCAGCATCTATCCTGGGCTCTCCTCATCTAACCTTTTTGCTTGTTCTTATTCCCATACCCCAGCTCCTCCCCGAAACAGCCTGGCAGAACTCAGTTTCATCCTGCAGTGTAGTAAGCAGCTACACCAGACTTTGCCATTCTCCAGCATCACTGCTAGACGCTCTTCCAGTATTAAACTCCTCTTTTCTCCCCCTCTTCCTTCCATTAATGACTTCCACTATCTTTGCCTGATCTCCAAGGCCTCTCTCCCCAGTCAAGTTCCCGCCCTCAGCTGTTCACTGACACCCAGCAGAGGAATCCCAAAATGTGGCCATAATTTGGCGTGGCTGCTGTATCATGCTGCCTAGTGAGGGGCAGGCCAGGCGAGGGGGCAGAGAATGGTCAGTGCCTTCCTGGATCTTCCTCTGCCAGGTCCTCCAGCTTTAAGAAAGTCTGTGTGTTCAAAGTGAGTTACATGGAAAAGAGGCAAACAGTAATTGCTTTTGTGTAGGGCTGCAAAATAGAATTCATGAATAGAAAATGAAGCAATAAGAATAAATATTGTGCTCAGGAAATTCACAGGAATTTTTGTTGCCCAGCATTTCATTCTGTGTATGGTAGACAAAAACACAGAATTATTTCACAAAAAGCAAGCAATACTGGAGAGGAAGATCCAGCTGAAGTGCTGGAATAATGATTTTTCTGTGGAATTATTTACCCAATTGTATTATATACTTTGTGTTGTTTCCTGCATCTGCCTCCCCACACCCCCCACCTTAATAACAAATATTTTCTTTGTTTTCCCTTTCCTGTCACCCCACTACTATGCAGATTTTGGCTATTCAATGACAACAGCACACCATCAGAAATAGGAATATTAACATTCCACAAGGGAGTCTGTACAATGGTACAACTAAGCTTTAGGAAGTGCAAGACAGCATGTTTGTGCTCTCTATTAATCATATACCTTAGTGTCTTCCTAGGCACTTGGCCAAAAGGAGAAAGTTGTCGACTCCCTCCAGGTGTTATGATTACAGCATCACATGATGTATGCCCTCAGGTGTCTTGTAATCTAATTATTTATAGAGGTATGTCAAAGGAAAAAAATCTCAGTAACTGTGACAGTCATTTTTGATCATAACATCTTAACTCTGCTCCTTTGAGCTGATGCACTGCTTTATTCAGAGTAATAAATGTTTACATTACAAAGGAACCACATAAAGAATATATTGGGTTTTGGCTCTTACTACATGGGAATAATCTCTACAAAGGACAGTTTATAGCTCAGAAAGCACAAGCCCAGCAGCAGATGCTACAGGTGTGTAACAGCTGAGTTCACTATGGACCAGTATAGTTTGCTTAGTTATGTCTTTCCTTTCTGTTAATAATTTTGATAGAGAGAGAGAGAAAGAGAGGAAATGGGAGCAATGTGTGTAGGCACAGGAAAAATGAGTCCAGGTGGGGAGATAAAGCCCTCGGTGGTTCAGCCACGTAAGCCTGGCTTTGTTAGCAGAACAAAACGAGGCAGTTGAAGAAAGATGGGTAACGTGTTGGACCTTTAACATGGGGAATTCTTCACCTGGTGAAATGAGGCACTGGGGAGACAATGAACTTGTTCCAGGTGGAAACTGACTGGCCTTAAAGGGAAAATGAAGCATAGTGGAAATTTCCACTGCCACTGCAGTTAGTTATCTTGTATGAGGTGCACTAGCACAACCCAGAACCCTGTGCTCATGGCAGAGGGGAAGGGGGAGCTGAAAGGACTGTGCTGAGGGGACACTGTGCTCAGGTTCAGTACCAGGAAACATCCACATCTGGAAGGGATGTGACACTACAACAGTCAATAGGTCAAGAGCAGGAGAAAAGTGTTGCTGTAGCCAAGCATGGTACTTATCTGAAATTGTACAAAATTCATATAAAATGTAGGGGGATTCCCCCTACAATTGCTGTCTTTTAAGAGAAAATTTCATAATCCTTGTGCCTGTGGCAATCCATGAGCATGTGGCAGATGCACAAAAGAGCATCTTTTGTTTCTTTTTTACCAAAGGCAGAAAAGCAAATCGGTGACAGACAGAAGGACAGAAACCCATTGGTGAGGCTGCACCTCAAATGAGTTCAGTTTTGGGCTCCTCACTGCAAGAAAGACATTGAAGTACTTGAGCATGTCCAGAGAAGGGCAACGGAGCTGGAGAAGGCTCTGGAGAACAAATCTCATGAGGAGTGGCTGTGACAGCTGGGGTTGTTCAGTCTGAGGAAAAGGAGGCTGAGGGAAGATCTCACTGTTCTCTACAACCACCTGAAAGGAGATCGTAGCAAGATGGGAGTTGGCCTCTTCTCCCAAGAGTCAGGGAACTACCCCTCTCACCATAAAAGGGGGTCATTCAAGACCTGTAACTTTTGTATAAAAGTTGCTCCAAAGCTGATGAAGCTTTAACAGTCCACAAAACTGACAAGGAGTACCCTGTTATTCATAAATGACAAAAAAGTTCCTCACTTTTTAAGGTCTTGCTGTCTGATCTCACAATAGAACTGTTTCCCAATAAAGCTGCTGCTGTCACACAACTCCACTTTTACCTTTACATATTAAAGAGTGCATGGTTTCTGACAGTGCCAGCCCAGCTCCAAGCTGGGCACCACCATGCTAACTCTGAAGACACACAAAGACATTTTCACCATCTTCTCATTTCTGCCTTGTGCCAGCAGTGGAGCAGAAGTCACACGAGCTTCATTCAAATAATTCAACAAACAAGAGAAAGAAGTTCCTCTCAGTCTTTTCCCCAGCCCTGTGAATTTTATGTCGTTTGGTTCAGGTGTACTTTTGCACTTTGGCAATATCAAACAGAACACATATGTACTTACTTACAGTTCAGTGTGTTACTCTAAAAAGAGCTCAGAGATCCAGATGTGGCTTAAAGTCACAGTAAGTGCAAGTTTTGCGGTGGGAGAGAGAAGGTGGTTAGGGGCACAGCTCTGCTGAGGGCCAGTGATTATTGCAGAGAGAAGACTACACTGAAAATGTGAAAAAATGATCCCTCTCCCCTCTGTACTTCGAATCTCAGCACAGAAACAAACACCATTCACAAGCAGCCATTGAAAACATCCAAATAAAGCTCAGAGAGAAGCAAAATAAAAAGGATCCTAGTGGTCTGTTTCATTACTGTGCCAGCTCCTCATAAATTCTAGCTGAAAAACAGAAACTCAATTAATCCAGGGAGCTAATTAGGCTCAGCAACTCTTCAGCAACTCTATGTTAGAGCTAAAGCCAGATTCCCCAAAATCAGCAGTAGCACTTGCTGAGGAAACATGCTCAATAAGTAGACTGTGATTTACAGTAGAAAAAAAAAATCCTGCCATTAAAACCAATAATGATCCAGATTTTAAATAATTTAGGGACTCTGCACTTGGCTAGGCTAACTTCTACCAAACTACGCTAAAAAAGGGAAGGGAAATGTCTTTTCTCTCCCCATGTCCCGACTTCCTTGGCTCCCTTACTTAGAAGTATTATGGCAACCACAAGTTTGGCTCAGCTTGTCTGTATGGTTATTTGCTTTATATGAGAAGACAACATAGCTGCTATGGAATAGGAACTGGAGCAGCTTAGGAGCCTGCCTGCCTCTTCTCCGGGCTGCCCGTGCCCTGCCAGGGCAGCAGGAGTGCTGGGAAAGGAAGGGCTAGAATGCAGCTGAACAGTGCCTGTGCCTCTAGGGCAGTCATAGGGGAAACACACAGCAAGAGAAAACGTGCAGGAACATTCCCTGACGATCTGCTGAGGACACACTCTGGAAAGCACCTCCACCAGCCCCTCTGGGTGGCTAATTTGAGCAGGAGCAGAGCAGACACCCAGCGAGGGCATTTCCACCAGCCCCGCATCAGCATGGGCACGCTCCTTTGCGCAGCATCTCTCCTTCCAGCGCTGCTGCCCCCGGCTCCCGCTGCCTTCCGAGGGCCGGGCAGCGGGCAGGCTAAAGCAAGGCTCTCCACTCTGCATTCAAGAGGCCAAGCAAAGGGCGGGTTTGTCAGGAGGCCTCAGCTCCCGGGGCCGAGTCGCAGCCAGTCTCACGGCCGGGGTCACGCACGATGAAGCGCCGCTCCGAGGGCAGGGCAGCGGCCGCCTCAGCTCCCCTGCCGGGGCGGACAAGCACCTGCCTGCCGGAGCGGCCTGGCTCCTGCCCTACCCTCAGGCCAGGCAGCTCGGGGACCATTTCGGCCATACCCCGTGGCAATTTGGTGCGGGGACAGAGAGGGGACAGCTGGCTGCCGCCCGGAGCCCTGCAGCTGCCGCTGCCGCGCCCTGCCCCGCGCCGCGAGGAGCGATAGCGTTCAGATGGACCCAGGGTGGAACTCCAGGGTTATTTCCACAAACGAAAATTAACTTCAAATGTTTGTAATCGATACATTAATATTCATGATCTTTTGGGAGGATTTCATAATTACTTCATTCTGCTTATGCTCATTTGAGCAGCAGTAGCGACAGCAATAGTTTACACTCCTTCATCAAGATGCCAACAATTTGGCAGCATGACCTTCCCAGTTTCCTGTGCTGGAGAGCAGCTCCAGTTATTCTAATTGCAATCCCAAATGGAGTGGTACCTGAAAATAAATTGACTGCTGTTCAGTTTTAGAAACCACTCCACTTGGCACTGCTCCTTGTGTAAATAGATAACATCTCCAGGAAACTGGGAAGGTCACTCCACAAAATACTTTGCATTTTGATCAGTAAGATTGTATATGTCAACCTCCTGGAGCCTTCAGCCCACAGCATTATAGCAGAGGGCAGTGAAAGTGCACATACTCCCATGTGGAAATGGAAAAAAAAAAGGAAAAAAAAGGCAGACTTTGGCTGTCATTAATGATATGGAAATTAAACAATTAATCTATACCTCTCATTAGATGTATTCCCCAAAGAAAGTTAGGCTCAAGAGTTCATACTGCCTCTGCACCTGCACACAAGGTTACTTGATCGCCTTCAGCAATAAACTTCCAGGCTTTTGGCAAATTCAAATAAAGTTTGAGAAAATAATATGCAAAGTTTGAAGATAATAAGTCTGTAAATGCTGGAAGGATTAGCAGCTGGGTGAAAGGAGAGAAATCTTATTTGTGCTCCCACAGAATGAGACAAATGCCTTCAATTGCATTCTTGAACACACCAGAGAAAGCACATAGATGAGAGAAATTCCCAAACGTAGGAATATTTTTGCCCAGTATTTACACCCTTTTGGATGCCAGACTGAGAGACAAGTTGTTAGAAACATTATGTTCTTGATGCTGGTGCTCACAAAACTGTTCATTTAGATGAACAGCAAAAAAATTATGCACTTACATGATACTGGGTCCTGATCAAAAACTACCAAAACCCAAAACTACCAAAGCAATGAAAATATGAAACCATCAGGATTAAAGCAAAATATACAGTCAGAAGCCTCCAGTCATGCTTCCTTTTCTGGTAATCAGTGTAATACCTTTTAAATTTCCTTTTCACATACAGTTCCAAATTGCTTCACAGAGATGCATGAAACTGCTAAAACCTGATAAAAGAAGCAATCCCTGTCTGTTGTCAAGGAAGATGAACTTTACAGCAGCCAAGCAATCTGGGAACTAGGATGGGAATTAAGCAGGTGAAGCAAATTCCAAAAAGGAGGAATTTTTTATGTCATCTCCCATTTCCAGCAGACACACACTGGCCTCAGTTGTTCAGCTCCAAACTATCTACAAATTAATAACCCATGACTTCCACTTAGGAATAATGTATTGGCCTGTACAGGGATTATGTAAAGATCCTAGACAACATGCATAACTCTCTTTCTAAAAATCAGGGTAAGTAATAGGGGTAAGTATGGACTTAGCTATCCAACTTTACACGTTCTTTTGCTCTGGAGAAGAGTAAGAAAGCTGAATTTTGTCCATTACACCTATTTCTTTAACAACCTAGGACTGGAAGCCAATTGCACTTCAAGGTCTCAATTTACTTTACTATTCAAAGGTCAAAATAAGTTTCTTAGACACGTGCAATGATGCTTGCAGAATCTAATGAACAGAGCACTCTATGGCCTGCAAATCCTTGGCCTCTATATTTGTACTGCCATCAGTCAATATGGGTGGGGTGACCTTGTGAGGAAGTGGAGAGACACCAAGAACTCCTTTCACATAAAAATGAATGGCTGTCAGACAGCCAAAACTTTCATCCACAGATGGGCTGAGCTACTCACACAACTGGCTGATTTAGAGATGTGATGAGACAGGCTGAGCAATAGCAGTGATGATGGTGACTTGCATGGCAAATAAAGACCATAGAGGAAAATTTCCTGCCTGTGCCTGTGTTTTGGTTAAGTCCACAAACCAGCCCCAAAAATTAGGATTTTATTAACTGAAATCCACAGGCACTGTGGTCCAAACCCAGCTGTCTCTGAAATCTCCAGAAAAGCTCCCATAAGCTTCATCAGCATCTGAACTGGGTTTTTACAGATTTAGTGACAGGATACATGAGACAAAGACTAAACCAGTCCCTTCTGACGTCAAATACATGGCATTGAAATTAAACTGTGGAACCACAGGCAGGTTTATGATGACAGTTTTGGCAGCACGGGACCAAATCTAGCAGCTGGTGCAAGGCAGTGGGAATTCTGTCATCTATAAACATAGGCATAAGGAAACTAAATGTTTGATTCTTTTATATCTCTCACACTCCATACTTCATTCACAGAGGAACCTAAATAAAACCTGAGGGACTCCAGGCTATGCAAGTTCTATGTGCTGTAAGTAAAAGTAGCAAAATTGGTATATAAATATTTTTAATGTATATATTTGCTATTTAAACTAACTGGAGATAGGCTGCTTCAATACATTTATCTTCATCCATGCAGCAATTTAAAATTTTAAATTATGCACATGCATTTTTCATGTTATCTGAAGTTTCACTCTTCCTTTAAATGGATTCTTCTATTTATTTTGCCCACTATAGTAACATTGATAAGACAAGATTCTCAATAGGCTGTTGTATATCTGACAGTTCAAGACCTTCTCATAGCCTGCCACAGTAAAGAAACTCTTTTAAACTTGTTGGTTAGCAATTGTTAAATTTGTAGTAACAAGTATTACTACAATTGCTTGCAGTTTTACCTGAGGTGAGCAGGACATGCTTTAGAGCCCATTATATCTATTCTGCTCAGAAAAAGAACTATAAATTTGAATATTTCCATGTTAACAGCTGCCTCTCCACAAGGCTGATAGAACAGAGTTGTGGGTGGCACAAAACAATATACGATACTGAAGTTTGTATGTATTTAATTTTAAATCACAAAAAAAGATCTCTCCTAAAGTTAGCTGTTCAAAATCCAAGAAGCAGTAAAACAAAATTTCAGAGATAAACTGAACCAGTTTTTCATAAAAAGATTCTTTCAAACTTTAACTGTCTTTAAAAAGCCTCAGACTGGAATCATTTACAATGTGCCTGGAAGGTCCTACTTCTGTTTACAAAGCTGCTGCTGATACTGAGGAATTCCCACAGCTGAAAATAGTTGAGGCTTGAGTACTTTTTGGCAAAGTACTTATTTTAGCCTTACACTCTATCCTTGGCATCTGCTGTTGAATTTAGCCAGACAGGATGCTATAAGGACATTTAGCCTGAATCAGTACAGCCATTCTTACGTTCTTAGAATTGGCTTTTAAAGGTTTACAGCCAGACTCTGCAGCCTCCTTCCTGCATCCCCTCTGCATGCCCGCTGTGACCTCCCAAGGACCAGCAGAGTTCCTCAGCATTCAATCAACCCAACCCTGGCCAATATGACTGGAGACACAGAGAGGCCAAGAGGAAAGACAGTCATTCTGATGAAGACAGCACATGGATAACCACCTTAGAGGGAGGAAGAAAGAAATGCATTCCTTAGTCCTGTGAGCCTAAGCCCCATGGGACAGCATCAAAGCACAGGTGATGCATGGAGTGAGAAGAAACTGAAGTATTAGCTCCTGCCTCTACCCAGTACAGAGAACAATATAATCCTCCTAAAGCATTTAGAAAACCCATCCTTAAAAATATTATGGCTTTCTAACACTGCTCCCACACATTTCCATTTAATAGTGGTGTGCCAACTACTTTTCTATTTGCTCATGCTCTTTGGTTTCTGTTGCTCACCCTCCCCAGGGGTGGGAATGCTCCTGGCCACATGTACAGACGTGCTCTCTATCCCTTAACTCTATTTGGGTATGCAAGACAAATTAATTTCATTTTCTCTCATGTGAAAAACTCCCCTTGCCAGACTTTCTTGTACTTGCTTCAGTCTCAATTAATTCTTCATCTATATGGGAGACCAGCACTGCACCTAAGAGAGAAATTGCTAGCCCCTTGCATAACTATTACTATTTGTCTGCTGTCATTCCTAATATCTCAACAGATTCATTACCTTGTCACTGTTAATTTAGCTGCAGACACCTGAGATCATCAGCCAACATGCCTAAATCAGCACACACCCCCATCCCCTTTCTAGCTGATGAGCACCCAGATTGCATCAGAAATTATCAGCAGTCCATCAGGGAAGTCCTTGCATCAGTGCCATTTGTATTACTGCAGCCCTGGAGGTGCTACAGCTGCTCCCATCTGATGTTCTGATCTGCCTTTGTACAGATGATGGCTCTCAGCTTTGTGTCACTATGATTAGCATGCTCCTGCTCTGCGTGCCAAGGCTGCTGATGATAGCACCAAATAAAACCTCTCCTAAAACTGGTCCTTGAAGAACTTCCCTAGTAGCTTTCCCTCTAGTTTGATAGCTCCCACTTCCATGCTAGTTACTGTTGTCTCTGCAGTCTTCACTACTTGATGCATCTTAAGGCTCCTTGTCTTCTTCAGCTTAACTAGTAAATTCTCAGGGGACACCAGTCTGTGCATTTACTCAGATCTAGACAGATAAATTTCTTTCACCCCAACATGAGGTACCACATCTGCACAGAACAGAGGGCGAGGGCTCTATTCAGAAGGCTGGATCCAAATGTGTCCTCTTCTTGAAAGGAGGGTTGAATTTAAATGCATGGACATCTGTTCCAGATTTCCTGCTCTTGGGAACAGTCAAGATATTTCAACGTTCACCATCTGAGAAGGTAGTGTTTGTTGTCTGGCTTTACTTTAAAGTGAGTTTCAGCTCAGGGTTTCCTCTTTTGTTCCTCTCACATCTGAGTGATAATACCAAATTATTGTTGCTGCAAGACTTTTTAACATCTCAGTATTAACTTTTGCAGCTATTGCACTAATAAAAATTGATAATTTAATTCAGATGATTTAGCAGTGAATTAATTTGAAATCCTCTCTTTTCTCTACTTTTACCCCTCCTCTTCCACACACTGACAAGCAAATCATTTACAGAGAAGTTTGCCTGCTGACTGTATGAATTTTACTCAGTAGGAAAATATATTCCTGTAATTGCATTTCAAATGGTGAGGATCTGGATAAATGAACAAGTTGTTCTATGAACAGAGGAAGAAATGAAGGCTAGTTTCCCAGAGTTTGTTTCCTGTGTTACTAGATTATCCATACTTTGGCTGTCCCCTCAACCCCACCTTGCCACATCCCACCTAACTCACCTCCTTCAGTTGCAGTTCTATCCTCTCTCCTTGTTGACTCGTGGATGCTGGCTGGCATTTGGCTCAGCTGGCTGGCAAACCAGCATGCAACAGAGCAGTGTCATCGCAGCTTCATGGCCCAGCCTGCTTCTGCCCCACCCCTCTCTCAGTCTCAAGAGCCTTGCTCAGACCTCACATCTAAAGGCCTGTGCCTGCATTAAATCTGATTGGAAATGGTCAATTTAACAGCCAATTAAAACATGCATTTGGATGGCTAGCAATGAGATTGTCTGACCATGTATGCTTTAGCCTCTCAAGAGATAGCTAAAATTCTCTCACAGCACCCATGTCAGAGAAAGTTCTGCTTGCAGAGTTTGTCTGGGTTCACAATTTGGAAGCACAACATTGTGCATAGCAGTCATTCCCACCACCAGCTACTGGGGACAGACGGGACATTTCCCGTATTAGCACTATGAGAGCGATTAGAGCCACCTATTTATAGCTGTGAAATGAAAAAAATCTCAGCTCACAGATGTCAAGTTAGCCAGGCTTTTAAGTCTTTCCTATCCAATGGCTTAGATTATTCCTGCCTTATAATTTTTCAGATCTATGTTATGACTTTATATCCAATTAATTCTGTGGGAGGACAGCAGTTCTAAAATGAACACAGAGCAAACAAAATCATTAAGAAAAGGACCGCTACTAGAGTTCAAGCTGTCATTGTATTGTTAATATTCGTCAGTACTTCAGGTTTAAGGGGTTTTTTGTGTGTTGTATGACATTTTAAATATGTAGCAAAGGGCTTAAATGGCCTTTTCTGTTTTCAAAGCCACTACTGTACCAATTTAAAAAAAATAATAATTATCCAGAAGGGACCAGAGAAGTTTTGACAGCCCATGAACCTTCCCTCAGTGCAGCTGATTTGCATATACTGTAGCTAAGAGGTGTATTTGACCCAAGCATTTATAATTAACCCTTAACTTGTCATATATAAAGAAAAGCTTTATTTTTATTTTAGTGATTTTGTTGCACTGTAATTCCAAGAAACACCAATTAGGTATCACATGCTGACAACTCACACTTAGCACTGATTAGGGCTAGATATGAACTATAAACCTATCACATTACTATAGTGCAACAGCTCATTACCAGTCTAGCTTTCCTAGCTAATCTTTTCTACTAATTTTTATTTAGGGACCTACTGGCCAGCTCATCTGAAAATTATATGCTAATGATCCATGAAGAATTGAGAGCTCTAAATGGTAACATGGGAGAAAAAATAATTCTGTTTGATTCTCTTTATGCTATGATAGATGCCATTTAATCAATTAGGAGAGCAGAACATATCATTCCATTCCAGACCTGGCAAATACAAAGGAAAACAGGAAAGGGTGAAAGCTTCACACATCTTGACCTCCCCCACAATACCATATATAGTATGAGAGAATGTTTAGGAGCACAGTCACTGAGACAGCAGTCAGGACACTATTTCCTGTGGGTCTCCTGCAACAGGGGCTTGCCAAGGATGTGACTGCTGCTAGGAGAAGGACCTGTCAGAGACGGGGTCACAGCATTGTGCACCGTGACTTGTGGAGATGTCAGGCAGGCCTGCTGCCAGTTAAGCCTCCAAAAGATTTAACATGGGGGGCTGGGCCCCTGGAATGTCCCAGGATCAGAAATGAAGCTTACAATTATTCCTGCCTCCTTCTCCCCCACCTGCTTGAGATTATGAAAGTATGTGAGAAACTAAAGATATTGCAACAGTGACTGCTTCACAGTTATTTGCCAGAATTCTATGATAAATCAAAGTTATTTCTGAGATACACTGGAAATGCAAAAGGAAAAGAGCACTTTGTTTCATAATGCTGCCACTTGCTAATGAGTAGAAAACATTATAGATGGAAAGATGTAGGTAGGATCAGGTATGAAAAGGTGTCTGATCCATACTCTGCTAAACTTGTATAAATTAAGGGCATCATGGGACATAAAAGTCCTATATTTAATAAAAAAAAATTGACAGCAATGACAGAAATATTTGAAAAGCAGAACATTATCACATTTAGGGACTATCTCATCTCCTGCAGTCTCACTGGGCTAGAGTTTCTTTTCTGAAGACTGTGATAGTCACCCAACAGTATTGTTTCCTATGTTGACTGGTTCCAATGCTGAACGAGTCAAAAATAGACATGATCACACATTAATGCCTAAAACCCCCCAAATTATGTCTCTAAAACAATCACTCAAACACATCCATTGCTGGTTTGTACTTGTGCAATTCAAAACTTGGATAATGGCAGAGCACATTATGATGAGCATGTTCTCAACACTCATCCAGCCCTGACCTCAAGAAAATAAGTCTTTAATATGCCAAAAACTGGACTTTTTTTCCTAAATATGGCAGTAGAAATTTTTTTCTTCCTGTTGATGAAGGAGCAAAAATCCCTTATGACTGCCCTTCTTGGAACCTGCACAGCAAGAGGAGTGAAGATCTGCCACTCTGCCCAGATTTTTAAATCTCCCAAAAGAGTATTCTGTACATAAATATGCAAAGGTTTTTCAGATTTAAGTGCCAGAAATGTTCCAGTATGAGCATAATCAGACCACAGTGTTGGAAGATGTTCCTTCACTATAATAAAGGAGCCAGAAGGAAAAAGCACTGTACAGATAGACCTATTGCATACTATGAGGTTAACCAAGGAGAATTTACTCACACATTCAGGCATTGCAAAAGACAGTGAAAGATAACATGAGCAGCATACAACTTACAATATCATCATAGAATACTTAACTCTTTTTTAGACAAGTCTCTTTGTATTTATGCCAATAATCACTGGTAACATTTTTTAGTTGGCTTCTGGTGAAATGAAGAAGTACTTTCACATTTTGGAGTCTTAAAAATGAGCTTATATTAAGCTTCAGTAAGTGGCACAATTAATGGATAATACACAGAGAAGACTACAGAATTCATTAGCTAATGTGGATTACAGATTAGATATTAGTAGAAAACATTTGGTATTTTTTATTTCTGAGAGATGAATTAAGGTGAAACAATACACTGGTAACACATATCCATATGAATATGAATGCAAAATTATTAAGAAAGGTATGTTTGTTCTGAAATTAAGTTTAGTTCCAACAGAGAGATAACACAGCTGTTTAATGCATAAAATAGGTAAGTAGTTGCTGGCCAAAATGGCTCTCACATAGCCAAACTATTACTGTTAGAGTTGAATATTAGCTTACCTTACTGTAATTTCATACACAGCCTTCAACATTCTTTATTCATAGCCCACATCTAAATGTTGCCTGTTTAAAAGATCTGGTGGTTTGTTTTTTTGTTTTTTTGTTTTTTTACTCTCTTCAGTTAATTATTGTTCTCTTCCATGGGAGGAATATTCTTAGGAACAGCAGTTTTCCCAATGGTTAGGTATCAGAACAGCTATTACTGTGATGCTCAGATTCCTCAAAAGAATCAGGTATTGCTCCAGAGAGAAGCACTGTTGATGAATGGAACCTGGCCAATGGAATTTTTTTTTATACTATCTTTTTAATGGGTGTGATATAATAGCATTTTCAGAGGAACTATGAATTTTCTTGGGAGGATGAAAAAAGCCATTCCAATTTTCAGAGTACACCTAACAGTAGCTGTGACACCATCAGAGACCAGGGATAATATAATATATATTATATTAATGCCTCAGAAGCATTATGTCCCTGCCTGTACTATGCCTAGCCCTGCTGGGAAGAAGGTGACAGTCCCTGGGAGCATGAACATTCGGATTCACAGCAGCCAGAGACTTCCTACAAACAACATCCTCATGGGCATGAGGCTCCCTGCACTGAGATTGGTGTGAGGAGAACGAACACAGCACCTACAAATGGACACACAGGACTTTACCACACTTGTAAAGCTCTTGATTTTTACATCTGACACACACATAAATGATTCCAGGCAAAGGAGCTCACAAAGGAATGTGTCCTGGTTTCAGCTCCAACAGACTGCAATCACGAGTAGCACAAAACAAATAAAAGGCACTGACTATAGTGCCATTGCACAGCACACAGCCATCCAAAATGGCAGCAGTCACCCAACAAGGGAACAGGAAATCTTATGTGAGATTAAGTCTTATTTTGTATTCTCTATGATGCAAAGACTCTAAAAGTTACCCTCATTTTTCTGTAATACCCACAGTAAGCAGCCTCAACATTAGCTGAAAAAACAGGAGTATTTCACAAATCTCACCGGAGCACAGTATGGTAGGGTGCCAACAGGTTCTCTCTTACATATTTTCAGAGTCAAAACTTATTCAGGTTTGATCCTCCATCAGCCCCTCCTCCCTCCCTTAGTTTACACATCAATGTAAACTACTACAACTACAGCAGTTATTCTCAGTTTCCTGTGACATGAGAACTGTCCTCCAGCACACCAGTAATGTCCACACGTGAGAGAGATGTCCAGGATTCAAGAGGTGAACACAGGCATGATCTGACTGAGAACACAGAGCTCCTAGAACACTCTCTCCCTCTCTGAAAAAGTGTAGTTGTTTCTCCAACACCGTACCTTGGAAAACATTTTTGTTTGTTATGTTTACATGCCAGTTGTGTAGCAGATCTGGATCCTGCATCTAATTCCCATCCTCCTGCATAGGCATGTAACTTTAAAACAATCAGAGCCTGGGAAAACTGTTGTTTGCAAGGGAAAAGGAGCACAAAAGATTTATAGCTGGAGACAGACATGAAAATTTTGTTCAATCCTTAAAAGACTGCTCCAAGGAGATTCAGGTCCCACTTGCACAGAGATGAGGTGCCTTTAACAGCTCACCTTGTAAGTGCTCCCCCCGTTCATTCTCTGCTGTGTCTAAGCTGAGCCATGTTTGTAACAGCACCCAAAACAGCCACCACTGCTCTCTGGAACCACCTGCACCAAAGGGAGCCACAAGGGCTGATATTTCTGACAGTGTGGACATACATTTCGTCATTGATTTTCAAGGAGAGTGGGATTTTGTTTCCGACCAAGAGCATGAACTAAGGAATGGAGAGAAAACAATTTGGTAAATTCCACCATCTCTCAAAAATAACCCATTGGAAAATAATTTTAAATTGTAATAATTTTAAATGCAGCAGGTAGGACAGTTTTTTTCTGATGGGATGATAAGGCAAAACAAAGCTAAAAGACAATGCAGATAAAACAGTTAAATCTGCTGTCTGATATTAATTTTACCGAGTCTTGTCAGATATTGCTAGAAAGCATATCACCAGGATGGCATTTACCAAAAAATATTTTAAAAACTAAAATAATAAAAAAAGTTCATCTTGCAGCATGAGAGAGGTAATTTTCATCTTTCAGAAGATAGTTCTAACCAGCCTGCTTAAATCTAAAATGTCTGTGCATATTTTAAAAAACCCACATCTGTTCATTGTGTATAGACCTGGAGGCAACCACCAGCCAAAAACTTTGATCATCCAGCAAAATCTTGTATCTGAAGAGCACAAGAGGATTATCTCCATTGCTTTACTCCCAAATGTGTTATGAAAACAAAAACTTCAGTAAAAAAACATCTTGCAGTTGTAGTGTCATTCAAATACTCTTGAAGCAATAATGCAAACTGGCTGAAGTATCCTCCACTTACAACCACACAATTCTCTTTAAAGCTTATAGGGCCTGTCACTCCATTGAGAGGGTGATGTCTAAACAAAGCCCAAGAAAAGAAGGAGTTTGAAAAAAAAAATGTTCAACTATTTGCTCAGAAAATGTAAGCACAAGTTATGTTTATTCTTAAGTTAAAGTCACAGATACTATTTATATACACTGAAGAGGAAAAAAAAATAGTCCTGCTTGTGCCACTTCAGTAGTCTCAAATCCCCATTTGTGTGGCAAGTTTCTGCATCAACTTCTTGAGCTTTAAATTCATGGTCACAGACCCATTTGCAACCAATCAATACATGATTGTACTTTTGCAGTTTTCACATTCACCAATTTCATCAATTATGACCCTTGCAATTCCAAACAAACTCAACATTAGGTAACACTTAACCACATACTGCCTCTTTCAACAAATAAGCTGCTAATCATCAAATACAGAACATGAAATATCCCTTGGCAAGGATTTGAGGATTATCTCATCTAATTAAATATAAGCATGTTTTCTGATCTGTGGGTTTAAGCCAAATCCCAATAAAAAGATTTCCATTGATTTACATAGAGTTTTGGATCAAGCACTGGGAGAACTTGATTTTGCAACTTGAAGAGAAAGAGATCTTAAAAAAATGTGTAACTAAATGATAAAGGAAAAAAAGTTGTTCACTGAATTTAAATCACCTGGCACAGGAATGGACTGCTAGGGTAGGGTCTTGAGAAACATATCACTGAGACTTTCTGGATTTATTTGATAGTCATGAAAGTGTAACAATCCATCCAACCACTGGTTTTCAGGCTCCTAAAAGCAGATTTGATTCTAGCAGATATAATGGAACACATTTTATTGTTTATTTATAAAACTGCCAGCCATCCACAGACACTTGACAATCAAGGACAATGATAAATTATCAAAAGGAAGTACAGCTATTGAAAATTGTTAAAGATTTGGACGCAGAACTCTGCATTGAAATTGCATAAGCCTAGCCTTTAACCCATCTTAAACAGTCTATCATGTAACTGTTAATGGATATTTGTTAGTTATAACTTTATTTTGCTTTTTAATTATTCTAACAACTAAGTGTTCACTTCAGCTCTTGAGTAGTTATTCCACTAATAGGAATCCCTGTTAGCATGCTTTAAAGTTTATATTCCTCCACCTCATTATTAAAAATAAGAAGTCATTCTGCCACTTTGTCTTGCCAGACATAATTCTCTTCTTCTGTGTGTATTCACATCCTTGAAACACTACAGAGCAGTTGTCATTGCTTCTCTCAAAGGCCTCCATTTCCCTACAAGCTATGAAGCTTTATTTCTGTCACAGTGTTCTTCCAGGTGAGTAACCCTTTCATTTCAGACCATTCATAATTCTTCTTGCTTCTCTTTTAAATTCGCTGCAGTCTGTAACCTTTTCTTAGCAATGAGATGCACAACTCCAAACAAGCAACTATATACTGGCAGATAAATAGAAAAGCTATTTTCTTTGGTCTACTGCAGTGGGATGTCTTTTTGCACTGAGTCACACCGGTTTTGTACAAGCAAAGAAGGATCAATACAGAAATGAAATTTAATTTAACACAGCATATCCATATGCAACTATTCATTAAACAGGAGATAATCAAAAATGTGAAATAAGTCTAATAAAAATTATTACATGCTTTTTGATAATTTGCTGCATTGTACAAGAGGTAGTTATTCCAAGGATATGACTATTTAAAAATTGTTCAATTGTACATGAAATGAATTATCACCACATTTCCATGAGACAAAATGTATTAATGTGCAATTGAGCCTGAATCAATGGTGGAACAGGTGAGAATAAACTGCTGGATACCCTGACTAAAGGTTCAAAATTACATTTTAATGAATTAAGTACAGATTAATTTTTGTATGAAATTGCCACAATGGCCTATTTGGGTTCCACTCAAGCTATATTTCAGGAATAACTGCACACTACTGGATTGCTTGTTCATTACCAGCCACGTCTGTGCTGGCCCGGGACCAAAGTAGTGTCCTTCTGTGATGCAGCTATCTGCTGCTCATAGGAATGGCTATTTAAATGCAATTAGTAATTGCTGCTAAGTCTGACTATAATCCACAGCACTTCCCTTCTCATTTCATTTTGCAGTCCATTATTATTTGCTGCTTACAGAATCCATAAAGTACTAATTCACTGAGTGGTTCAAAGAGCATTCAAAGAGATACTTCATGAGGCCTGATTCTTCTCACTTGAATGCTTGTGCAGAATGGAGCTTGCCAGCTGAGGTCTGTTGTGAAACTGGTGCAACAGGAGTTCAAGCTCAGTGAATGCAACATAGCCACTTACACACATTACACACATTCACAGACACTGCTGCACCAATTCCTGTCACGTGGCCAGACTGGCAGGACTGAGTTAAGAACCCAAAGCTGGGGAATGGCAGCTCCACTGCACGTCTTCTTTTGAGGATTTTGTCTCTTTACTCCCTCTCCTTAAGTTGATGAAGAAACAGTGCTGTAAGATATGTGCAGATAGAGCTCAAATCTGCACTATCAACTGTACAAACTATCCTACAATAAAGAACACGGTGAACACTGCAACA
Organism: Onychostruthus taczanowskii; assembly: GCF_017590055.1. Taxonomy (NCBI): domain Eukaryota; kingdom Metazoa; phylum Chordata; class Aves; order Passeriformes; family Passeridae; genus Onychostruthus; species Onychostruthus taczanowskii. The sequence goes on from NW_024499351.1 coordinate 9,434,904, forward strand.
GCAACTACTGGAGCATGCAGACTCATCACCTGCATGTTCCTGAGCTGCTGATTAAATTATTCTAATAAAATGCAGGAAGTTTTCCTACATTCGCAAACTGTGCATCCCTGATTTTATGGAGTCCCCTGGAATAAAGAAGTAAATTGCCAGAAATTTAACCTAGTAAACTAGTAAACAGTCAGATAAGAGAAATGCCCCAAAGGTGAATATAATTGTCAGATGCTCATTGTGTGCATGCTGTCCTCATTATATGCATGCTGACAGAGTTTCATTGCTCTTGCAGACCACTGCATCACACTTGCCCAGTGACAAAGGGCATGTACCTAAGGCCAGGTCTTCCACTGGTATAAGGTGGCATGGCTTCAGTGTCTGTTAGCCAAGGTTCTAGCCCACAGAGACCTGGCTGAAAACATCAAGGAAAAATTCTTTTGTTCCTGAGCAGGCCATGTTTTTGATAGCTAACTAGGAACAATTTCACGTTCAGCAAAATGTCCGATGACCACTCTACTACACTCTCCTACAATTGGATCATTCAGGGGTATTTCTTAGGCTTATTTCTCTTTTTGAATAGGCTCATTTCTTCTTCCTTGTTTGCTTCCCAGTTCCTCTCTATGGATTGTTGTCTCCTCTACACACAATTTCAGGGTCTATTGGAGCTTTTCCTTCAAGGCCATTCATTTTAGGCCATTTCCCAGCCCTGTGATTCTGTTTCAGCTGTCTCTCATGTCCTCATTTCCCCCCTTCTTCTGCTCTCACAGTTCCTCAAGTAAAACAGCAAAACAGTTTTTCATCCACTTGTAGTGCATTCAATATTAAATTAACACAGAAAGATTGGAGATTCTAAAGAGCACACCAGGTATTTTTTCTGAGGCTGTGATCTTTGTACCATGTTCTCATTAAGGAGGTGCAAAAGTTAAGGAATAGAAGATATAGATGAAGCACTGGAAAGTAAAAGTGATTCAAGTTTCTTAATAAAAAACAAAAAAACCCAAAAAAAAATTTCTAGTTTCAGGTGCGGATGAAGTAACCATTAAATAGATTGCTCATTTGACATGTAGTTCAAATGTGTCATTAAATTAAATAAAACCTAGTAAACAGACATGGATGTGTGAATCCAACAATGTTAAGACTTTGTACAAGCTCATAAATAAGGGCAAAATCTCCAGTAGTAATAATACTTATTGCCCAAGAAAATCCTAACATCGTCCTGAAAATCCTAACATCTTTTCTGAGAAAAATAATATAACTCATGCTAAAAATGCAAAGGCAGTGCATAATATTCTACATTTGACCAAAAAAACTCTCACATGACATTGGTACTATTTATGTGAGTCATTAACTCTAAAGAAAGGGTAAAAATAGGGTAACAGTCCTAGCAATAGTGAAAAAATATATAGCTCTTTTGCCAATTCTGAATGCCCTTTAAAAATCCTATGTGATTTTTTTCTAATTCAGTTTTATAAATGCAAATATAGAAATAAGCATGTGAATAAATTATTTTCCAAAGGTCATGAAGAAAGAAAGAATGGATTAACCCATGCTTTAAACACCAGATTAGATCTTAAAACACAGTGGCTCTACCATGAAGCCTCCTGTGCAACCTTGCACCGCTCACTTAACATAATTTTATTTTCTGCACATGGGATCAAATAAAGTAATACCAGCATGTAAGACCTGGGAGGAAATGCAATCATATGACAGAGAAACAGAAGTGCCAAGAATAAAATTCATGCTTTTAACTCACTCATCTGTTTTACAGACAAGACTCCCTCCTTGGGTAAGCACAAGCATGTAGTTGAAAATATAGCTGCCTCTAGAAACACTAGCACATTGTGATAGCACATTAAGAGAGAAGCCTATTAAATAAAACAAGCAACAATTTCTGGAAGAGAAATTCATACAGCCTTGCACTTTTCTAAACAGTTTCCTTACATTCTCGCAGTCATTAAAATGCATAAAAATGATTATTTCCAAAACAGCATTACCATGAATTATCACCACCCATGTTGCCTAGCAACTGGAGTAATTGTTGAATAGTGAGCTATAGAAACCAGTATCTGGAGTTTGTGCAAATGGGTGTTCATTTGAGGGTTTAAAACACATTCCTCTTGGAAATCAGAGGCAGATAATACAGCACTAACATAAAACTGAAATACTCCTAAAAAGAAAATGGCATTAACAATTACTGCATCTTAACAAAACCCTTCTGTAGCAGATCTAAGCCCAACCATATTTGGTCACTGACTCCCTTGCTCTTGCTTGAGCTTGCAAGTGCCCCTTTCCAATTGTTTTGAAGATATTTGACATTCCCATGGAGAAAACAATTCTTGCCCAATCTTCTGAAGGTTTTTTTCATACCTCAAGAGCAAAAGAAACTGGAGACATTAAATGGCAATGTACTTAAGTCAAATAAAAATTTTATTTTTATATATGACACTGAGCTGGAAGAATTCAGTGGTTCATACCATGACAGAACAATTTTCTTACTAAGGTTCAAAATAGATCTGGAAATAGTGACAATAATAGTTACTCTGAGAGATTAGAAAGAGATTAAAAGTACATATATGAAAGATACAAACTCCCAGAAACCATGGTCTGGTCACTCATTGGCTGCAAATATTTGCCCAGTGTAGGGATTCTTGTCCTATCCTCAGAGCAATGTGAAATTTGACTTGAATACAAGACAAGAGCCCCCAAACCATAACAAACCATATTGTTTGATGCCCAAGAATTTCTACATTACTTTCTTACAACTTCAGAAAACAAGTTCCTGCTAAAGCTAGTATAAATCTTTGTTATTATTTCCAAAATGGGAGTGTATGGGGGGCTCTTCCTAAGGGAGAAAGATTCCAACTGAATGGTTTCCAAGGTTTAGCCTTATGGTGAAAAATTAAAGAAAAGCAACTTGTGCTGAAAAACAGCATGTGTTTCTCATAGAGACTGCAGGTGGAGAGGCAAATTCATCCCTGGCACAAACACAAAAACCACTGAAGGCAATGCAGTGGCATCTGCTTACACCAGCTATGAGTCTGAACAAGTTTTCCCTACAACTACTACCTGTGGAGATAAAGCTGGATACAAAACTGAAGTGAATTTAAGAGCCTGCAGCCTCTCAAAGTTTAGAGAACCAAATTTTCGCACTCAGAGAAAAACTATACATTGTGAGTATCCAAGTTCCCAGGAAGCCATGCAGTGGCTACTGACAGGCTGCCATAAAATACTTAATGCCTGTTTAATAGCTCAGATACAGAAAAGATGTTCCATTTTGTCTGTTGCTCTATGGAAATTTACTGAGACCACACACAATGTGCAGAGCAGTCACATAAGAAAACGCTTCCATTGTTTTCCTTTGGTCCCACTCAAAAATGCAGTTAACAAAAATATAGTTTTATACTTAACAGTAAAAGAGAACACCTCCTAGAGAAAGGGGAATTACCCCAGTCACAGAGGCTGGTCACTGCTCTAAACAAGAGGTGCCACTGAACACATATAATCCCTTTCTGTGGGGTACTGAGCCTCTTCTGCAATACAGCACATGCACATCCAGATTCTCCTTCCTCTCATCTCCACTGAGGAGCAGGACACACCTGCACTGCTGGATCACTGAGCTAATGGTGTCTACATTAATCCAGCCACCAAAACTCTTATTTCCACTGTTCAAGAATAGACCACATATGGGAAAATTGTTTTCTAGATTCTTCTCAGCAAGAAAAAGAAAAGGTTAGCCCCAAAATATGCCAGTATATTTTTTCAAATTATATTTTAAAAGTCCTCTTACAAACAGGACACTGACTTTGATTTACAGATGACCAACCACTTCTCCACACTATATAATATCTTCTTATAGGAAGAATTCTTACTAGGAGTGAACTAAAGAGGGGATTGTGGCCTGGAGAGAGCTTTGATCTTCTTTCAGCAGTACAGACATTGACGAGAAAAATGTGCTGACATCTCTGGCTGTGTAGGCTCAGAAGTGCAACAGCTGGGAGCCACAGAAAAAAGAGATTGAACACACAGCAACTAGAAGATGTGTTTGGTAATGTTTTTCTCCTGGTCAGTCATTGCCAGGAAAGACAATTGTTGTATTTGGTAACAATTCCTTGTGTGTTTAGTTCTAGCCTAGTGAGTGTTACTAACATTATCTTTTGTATTCCTACCAATGACCTTCTCTTCAAGCCATAAAATCCAACTGGAAGAAAGACAGGTTTGTGATAAGCATTGCCTGAGTTACACTCTGTGAAGTGCAGAATTCAAGGTATTTTCATGCTATTACAAGGTACATGATCCACTAAACATTTAATGAATATTTATATATAGAAATTTGGTTAGTCATTAACTGAATTCCAGCCTGATTAAACTCCAGGAATGGGAATATTTCCAGAAAGCATATTTTACGTCCAGACTACCAAATAATTTTTGAAACTAAAGGTCGGAAAATAAACAGGATATAACCAATATAAATTCATTTTTACTTGCCAAAATGAAGACAAAAACAAAGAAGCAATCTTGAATGGACATGTGCAAATAATCACGTTTGCAGCTTTTTAAATGCTAAAAAGGGTAAAATGCACTGAATGGACTGAAATATTGCTCTGTGGATGACTTGGTTCATTCCCCATGTCATCCTGTTGTTCCTAACTCCTGGTCATACAGCTGTCCTTCACAAATGGCGGCATTCATTGGTAGTTTGATTACAAGATGCTACTGGAAGCCATTCCCATGATGCTAGCTGCTACTCCCTAGGATCTAGGCTGGAGAAAAGCAATACCACCCACAAAATCAGGAGCTTCTCAACAGGAAGGCAGTGTGACTCCCTCGGCTGGGAAATGAATCCGAGCTTCCTCTCAGACCTTCACATCTGACACACAGGGAGAGGCAGTGATGGCAAGAAATGAGCACAAGGAAAACCCACTAGGTGAGCAATTCCTCTTGTTTCCCAGAAGCCACCTGCAGCAGCCATGGTCACTGGTTTACTGTGGCAAACAGGGCCTACTTCTTTTTTGCATATGAAAAGCTGACACTGAGATTCAAACCATGAAAAAAAAACCCTCAAAGTAACCTTAGGTCACAGAAGGAATCTCATGACAAACATGTATATTCATTGTGACATATATTTCCAAGAAAGTAAATTACATACAGTGGACAGCAAGATAATTTTCTCTACAGAGCTGCATTATGGCAGCAATATTCCTCTCCTTGGAACAAATATGAAACACTCTTACATGCTTTGAAACATTAAAAAAATCTTTGAACAGCCACAGGAAACAAAACCCTAATGTGCTGAACTTCAAACCTTAAGATCTTTCAGCCACCTGGGTCCTATTTCAGCAGGCTTCTTCCTTTGAAACCTATTTGTCAAACACAGTGTGTAGCTACCAGGTGTAAGGTCAAATAAGGTGTCACTGAACCTCGGCAGCTTTTGCCATGGCTCAAGAGGGCTGTAGTAAGCGCAGCAGACTGTTTTCCTCCTTACCCAAATCTGCCTCAGGCACAGACAGACAAACTGCTTTCAAGCATCCTCTCATTAGGCACAACCCAGACCATCACTTACTTGTATGGGATGTGTTTGCTCCCATTGACAAGGGCGAGGATGACATTGCCCAGCGCTGGCAAGGAGAGACAGAGGCCAGAGCTTCCCTCGCGGTTCTTGCCGAGCGCTTTCACGCAGCTGCCCAGGTCAATAAGGTGCAAGCGGCTGCGGCCTCCAGACACTGCCATAAACAAAGAAAGCAGACAGTTAGTGTGGGCCTCCAAAAGCAGCTTCCCAGGAAAGCAAAAGACTCACCATGACTTGTGAAGAGGAAACAACCCAGGAGCCTTCCCTAATTCCCCGTAGCAGACACGGCTGTAGGGGTCCTGCTAATGCACTGTCAGCCTTTAAGGCTGTACATTGCTGCACATTGCTGCCCACTCTGAACCTGCTTAAAAAATGCTGAGTACTCACTTGCTCCTGCAGGCTTAACTCTGTGAGAGTCACCAATGTAACTGTATTTTTTGAAATATAGCTCTATTAGCCTGTACCTGACTGGGCTCTATTTCTGTCACTGTCACTACTGTTTCTCTGTCTGGAAAACTACAGGCTGAGAATTCCTTCTCAGTAAGCAAGGATACTTCTCTTATTTTTCTTATCCTCAATACTATATCTTAAGAAGACCTGTGGCATCTGTGGGATGTTCAACTTTCCTCAAGTCTATATACTTTCACAGTATCATTTCAGCTAAGAAGTTTTCCAAGACGTGGGTGATGGATGGTGAAGTAGTACCTCTGTTCTCAGAACAGTTTCTGTAAAACTGGCAATGGTCTTTATGGTTTTTTCCCGTTTACTCTGCATCAGCACACTACTTCCAGAATTAAAAGATGCTACCATTGAAACACCAAGATTAATTTGCTATCTGTGGTTCCTTATGAATCCAGGATGGGAACTAGTACACTACACAGAAGTGCTTCTAGCTCTCTACTATCTCAGAACAACTTCCTAGCTGATTTTTTTGCTTCTGATCTTGAACCATTCCTCCCCATTCTCAAGAGCTAGTCTAGAAGCAGTCTGTAGGAAAAGGCAGATTTATTTCTAGGATCTTAAATCAATAGGTACAGAATAGAACAGAACAGAATCACTAGGTTGTAAGAGAGAGGTAATAGCAATATATGAGGACACAAACACACCTTAAACAGCAGCACAAATACTTTTACATCTGAGTTTAACTCTATGCAAGTTAATTCACAGTCTTTTTGACAGGGGATCTCAACTTGAACATTTGGTAAGAAAAAAGAGGGAAGATGAACAAAGACAGAAGACCTCCTATGGGACTTGTGAATAATATTCCAAAATGTATCCAGTATCTCTGTCAACAATTGTTAAAATGCATTGACTTCTGCTGCTTTAAAGTCCTCTTAGTTCTTCAGCTCTATCAGGTGTTAGGCAACATTAGACTTCTATGTATTCCTCTCACCAGAAAGTATCCACAGACGCTATAGGCTCCTGCACTGACTGCAGAAAATTAGGCTGCCTTGGGGAACCAGCAAGGCACCTGCACCTCTGAACTGATCATGGAGGACCTTTATCTCCCCTCTAAGACTCTTTAAAAACCTTAAAGAGTCCCTGAGTCCTCTAACATCGCTATCCTTAGAAGTCTGGAATTACTTACTTGAGTGTTTCACAATCATTTATTTAGAAAAACAAAGAAATGCATGTAGTTGCTACTGCAAATGACTGTAGGTGACTTTACTGAATCATATATAATAAATATTTCTGTTGCTAATATTACTAGATGTCAAGAAAACAAAGGAAAATGGAAGAAATCACTACCTTTCAAAAGCTGTCATATTGTTTCCACATATACTCCTATTACACAACTTGAGGAAATCCAGAATAAGATAACTTACTGGTTGTTTCTTTCTTATTTAATTTACATCTTGAAGGAATATTTTTGAGATGGTAGATCCACTTGATTAATCTGAAAATGAAGTTATTTGTTAGGCAATTTGTCCACTAACGTGCCTGGCTACTCTAGAGAAAAGTGGAACATCCTAACACTTGGGTTCTTTTCTAAGTCACAGAGACTTTGCAGAGCTGACAGCTGAAAAATGACAGCGATCCAGTTGTGCCACAATGTCATTTATTTCAATGGTGCTAAGCCTGCTTCATGACATTCCTGGTAATGAATCTAACAAGGAGGTAAGTACACTACCATCGCCTTATTCTAACAGTCATTTTTTACCAAAATCACACGTTAGCCAGCCCTTTAATCTCTTATCCTTTAGAAGCTTTTTTTTTTTCTTTTTTTCCCCTTTCTTCTTATCCTTTTTTAATCCTGTTACTGGAATCTATATATCTCTACTATCTTCATGGGTTTTTTTCTGAGAAGTCCTTCATTACAGCAGGAGACAGTGATAATCACTAGGCGCCCTTTCTGAGCAGCTGGAATTTCCCCTCATTCAATTATCAGTGGGATCTGACCCTGCCTAGCTTGTAAGGCCACTCAGATATGGGAACTTGAAGACAGGAGGATGGTCTGGCCATGAGACAAAGATATAACTAGAGTCCGTGGGCAAAGCATGCCGTATTCTAATCCAACAGGATCGTGCTTTCTTTTTCTGAAATTATAGCCACAAGAAGATAATATTTTCCCTTTTATTAATGATATTTGAAAGTAGAAGAAAAGGACTGTGCACGCATGTACTTTTGTGTAGTAAAAAATACGGAGCATTAAATAATTGCAACAATTATTCCCTCAGAATCAGCCATCTTATTCCTATAAACCAGTCTGTTTGAGTATTCACTGTCTTCCTTTCCACCGCAGGGTGGTTAATTAATAAATCTTTAGTTAATTGAGATTTCTGACTGCCAATTCCACAGGGGTTATTACTTAAATACATGCAAGCTGCATTTCCATTTAGAGCAACTTTTTGGTTTTTTCTCCTATAAGTACAGTCAGTGCAAATTTTCTTCATTTAAACATTAGATGTTAATAATGCAGTGCTGATCACCCACTACACATCATGCCTTACAATCTATTCCTTATTACCAACAGCCTATGCAGAGCCAGGAGCTGAAACATATGCTGCTTCTGCAGAATTGCTTAAGCCCATGAGTTCAAAGAAGCAGATTTATCTGGTGTCTTTCAAACAAACATTTTTCCCTGTAAAGAAATTATTATTTGGAAAAAAAAATTTTATGTCAGAGTTTTCTTTTTCAGTGGGGGTGCTTCCTACATTATACAAATCTTTTATAATTGGAATTTACTTACAAAAACCACTGTCTGTATATCTTCAGTCCTAAATAATTTGGGAGACTTGAAACAGAAGACAAATATAATGAAAATATAAATGGTGTGAGAAAAAAGAAAACTGTGAAAATTATAGAAACATAAAAGTTAGTCATGGAAGCACCTTTTCCTCATTTAAAAGTGGGATATGGAAGTAAAGACACAAGCTAGTGAAAGCATACATGACAAAGAGAGGGAACAAGCCCATCTGAAAAATCCAGACGCTTTACAAAGAACCATGAGAGTCCTTTGTGCACACATAGTTGGGCCAGCACCTAAAATATCATGTATCTCCAAGAAAGGGTATAGTTTATGGGTTGTCAACATCAGCTTCCCAGTTTATGGATTGCCAGCATCAACTTCCACACACACTGCCCTATTTAAGTGCCAAAGAGGAACAGTTAACATAAGGGTGGCAAGGAATTCCAGTCACCACAATATTTTAATCCATGACCTCAATGCTATCTGTAAAGATAATAATAAAGGACAATTTGAAAAGCACCTTTTTTTTCAGATACAGAGCCCACACAGGGCTGAGATTTGCCTTTGTCTCCACTGACAAGCGACATAATAATCCCCAGCGGCCTTTAATGGCCTTTGGTGGGTCTTCACCAGGCACTGGACAGCCTGCTTGTACGAACGGCCCCACCCCACACTGAATGGAGAATCTGCTGGTTTTCACCACTAAACAATATTGTTTGAAGGCCCACTTTCCAGGCAGGTTTGGAGGAGACAGAGGGGAGCAAGTGGACAGCTTACTTCCGCCCTTGCCGCTCTTCTCCATGCGGTACTGGTAGATGTGCAGAGTGAAGAGCATGTGGGAGTTGCGGTGATCCTCCTCGTCACAGTCCCGCTGGCTGCTGCGGCGGGAGGCGATGGCGGCGTCCAGGAAGAAGGCTGCCTTCTCTGCCGTGGGGGCACGGAGCTCGCTCTGATTCTGAAGCTGCAGTTAACACCAGGGAGAAATGGCTGAGAAATTCCCGCACAGGTAAACACCACCAGACAACTTCCTGCCATTGACATATGGCGTGGATACACTGACTTCTACTGGGACCACAAATGAGGAGGTGCCCAATGGAATGAGACCCTCCTGAGCCCTCATGGCTAGAAGTGGGAAAAAAATTGGGGAAGACACATCAATCCCAAACTCAACAGCTGGTGGAAAACAGCAGCAGCAGGGCTATGTGTTACCCTTCAGAAAGTGTTTGAAGGAAGCAGTCCACAGATAAATCTAAAAAATAACAGGACTGAATCTTGTCTTCTGCCCCATGCCATATGAGAAGCAGCCCAGAAGAGCAGCCTTTTCCTTGCCCCTTCATACCACAAGTTTATGATGCATCTGCTCATAAGCCAGGGCAATCCATTAAATGGAAGAAGGCAGGTAATGTACAAACATTCATAGTTGCTGGACCTCAGTTCCAGTCACCAGCCTGGACTCAACTCTTCTAAGTGACAGACAGCATAGGAGGGCAGGTATTATTAACCCCTCCTAACATTAGGAATGCCTGCATGTTTCATAGCACCTACAACTAGTTTGTCTGTGTGAGGGACACATGTCTGTGCAATCTGATGGCATCAATTTTGGCAGTACACAGAACTGGCCCACAGCCCATAGAATAGATTTGTCTTGTCTGGCATAAAAGCAGCAAGGAACTCCCTGGTCATGGGGTTTGTTCCCCTGCTATATAATATAGCTGACAGTTAAGCTCTCCAAAAGACAGTAATTCTGTTTTTTCTTTGCAATCATTAATCAGTCTGAGGAGGGATAAAACTGAGGCTGTGTGTAGGATTCGGTGACACAGCTGAAGGCTTAGCTCTCTCAGGAAAGAGGGAGAGGGACAGGAAGGAGTTAACAAGGCCAGCAGAAGGCAGGCCAGTCTGTGGGCTGATCTCACTAATGTAAGCAATAAGAAAATGTGCATACTTGGAAAGGTCCAGTGACAGACAGTATGACATATGGTGATCACTCATTTGCTGTACACACTGCTGATTCTGCATATCTGCATAGCTATAATATAATATCCTCCCATCATTTGAGGATTTGGAGAATTCAGGTGTATGAGACATGACTCCAGAATGTCTTGTAAGCACACATAAAAAGGCTTCTTTCCTTGTAATTTAATGCAGTCTTTCACACTGCAGAGATATATAGGTGTCTCATGGAGCTACCTCTTCTTCACTGATCTAAAATAATTAATTTTGTATATAGCTGTACTGTCTGTATCTATATGAAAATAAGCTACCATAATGGAATATTTATTATTATTGCTATTGTGCTAAAATACCTTAGTAAGGAATTAAGTGCTAAGGAGATGCTGGTTGTGACACAGTTGAGTAACACATGCAATGTGCAAATTCTTAACTGAGCCATCTATCATCCCAACGGGAACTGTGCAGACTCAAGTCTCTCACATTTACTAGGCTGCATCAGTTACAGGACACCAGAGCGTGAGATCTCTAGTGATACAGGAAGTATTTCATAAAACACTGAAGGCAGGAGTTAAGTGAAAATGAGAACCCTAATTGTTACTTAAAATCAAAACACAAATTTATAGTCCTTAGGTAGAATCCAAAAGAATGGAAAATATGACCTAAGTATGCCTAAAAAGCTCAAACCACAAAAAGATAAGACACAAAATTTATTACTTGCTGTTTAAAATCTCACAGTTCATGACTTATGTGGATGTGAGTCATGATCTCTAGATGCTTGGAGGTGGATACAGGGTACATGACCCCATAGGTCTGCTCTCTTCTCCCTCCATTCCCCATCCTGGAATAAGCAGGGCCCACAACAAAAGCAGCCTTTGCTTTTCAGGAAGGAAAGCTCCATCACCTTCTTTTGCTCCCTCTTCATCTACTCATATAAAAAGCAGATTTACTCCCTCACAAACATCAAAATGAAAGAATATGTCCCTTTTCTCCTCAAACCAAAAGAAAGGGGAAAAAATAGGGCTGCTAAGAATTTCTCATAGTTACCCAGAAAATAGATGAGTCAGTTACTCATTCCTGCTAAAACTCCAAACCGGAGAAGAGTTTGAGTTTTTATTGACTTGCCCAGCTCAGGAATTTGCTTCTTGGCAGCAATTAATAAGTAGCAATTAATGCTCCCTACAACACTGCTAATGCAAATGCTATAAATAATGTAGTTTATAAAGAAATAAACAGACATATTAGTGGCCTACAGCAATTTGTGCAGTAAATATTTTAGCTTGTTGTTTTACAAAAGAGAGATCACACTTTTGTTTGGTTTTTTTGGTTTTTTTTTAAGAATGAGGTGAATTTTTATTTGCTCTGAATGTTTTCACATTTTATTGCAAACCCAAGCCCTTGCTTTATATCACTTATACCAGAGGTACAAATATTTAGGCCAGGACAGCAGATGGCCCTGCAGCTGCAGGTCATAAAGTTCTTGCATGTTTTAAAGTAAACACTTTCAAGTCTATAAACTTTATGCTCTGGGTAGCTCTTGAATTTAAACCATCTCAATAGCTCCAGAAGAAAAAAAGTCATGTTTACTTGTTTCAGTGTAAAATTAATCTTGGATTCACCTGCATGCCACAAATGGGGTCTTCACAAAGGTAGACACCTGGGGACTGGCCATCTTGCAGGCTGCCTGTAGCCACTTCTGACAACAGGTCTCTCAGGTTTTCTTCTTTCCCCCACACTTCCACTGCAGAAATCCGGACCGAGAAGCGTGCTCCTGTCTTCTCTTTGCGTTCATTAATCAACTTGAATAGCCACGAGATGGCACAAGGAATTATTCCAAGGTTTTGCATGGAATCGTCCTTCCCAATCATGGTGTATGACTTCCCTGTCAGGAATGGGGGGATGAAGAAAATATAACATCATTCCCAGGACCTTGAGAGCTTTCTCCCAAGAGAGGTTATCCTGCACAGCATTCATGAAAACAACTTCACTACAACAAGGACAGTCAGCAAGGGGAAAGTAAAGGCAGGTAGAAAAATAGGACATGGAAAATGCAGATGAAATCTTGAACTTTTATCAAAAATCATTATCATGTGCATTCCCCTGACATCTCTCATTCCCAAGGCAGCTGCAGGCCCCCACCTTGCAATGCTGCAGCATCTGATGTGGTTGAATCATGGAGGGAATTGAGCAAAGCAGAAGTGTCATGGTCTCTAAAAACCTTTGCTTTGTATACTGTAAGTGTGGTATTCATTTGATACCATTTTACTTTAAAGCACTAGATTGTATTTCAAATGCTGGAGTTGAGGTTGACATAAACCTGATCCCAGAATCACACAGATCTAAATTCATTCAGAAAAAAACTCCAAAACCAACCAGGTATATGTGATCGCTTGGTGCAGAAGTGGGTCCACTACAATTAGTATTTCATCTGGGTCAAAACCATCCCCTGATTAGGTATTTTTTAACTCTGCAATTATAGCTCTGGTTTTTCTTTGCTGTAAAAGTTTGGTGAATAAGAACAGACACAGAGTACTATCATAAACTGCTTTAGGTGTTACTACATAAAATGCTTTTAGATGAGTTTTCTAAAGCTCCTAAATTTGTAAGCCAAATTATAAAGGTACACATCCTTTCAGGCAAGTACTTGTGGCTTCTTTACCTTGTTTAATTTTTTATGTTGAATCTATGTGGAAAAAGATCAGTGAAAAAAATACTTCTGTGCATGTGTCTGTGTCAAGGACTGGGTAGGTCCATGGTTTCTAGAATGGTGGTGGTGCAGTTAGCAAAGCAACTGCAGAGACCCAACTTGTGCTTCAGAAAAAGCCTAGCTAGAATACCTCTCTAAAGGATGTGTAGCACTTGTGAGATCCTGTTATCTGGTGGCTTCCTTTTCCATCTCATTTGCAATATTTGGCAGGTGATGGGGGGGTTAAATATCTAAGAGCTCATCCTAGTGTCACTCCTGTCTGGTCCAGAGGGGCCTTCTGGTTTAACAGGAACACCAACCGGCTCCATTCATTGTACCAGACCTGGATGCATTACAGCATTCAGAGCTCTCCAAGTTTTGTTGCCTATAACTTGGGATAATCATGGCCTGATACAGCTTGATCTTCTTTACCACCTGCAAAACTGAATTATCCTTTTAAGTTTTATGAGTACATCTGTGGTTGTTTGAGACAGTAAAGAATGGAGATCATTGCACACATGCAATAAACCCCTCTTCATTCAAGAGACAGTACTTCCAAAATACAATTAGATAAACATGAACAAAGCATAAGATTACTCTCAAAATCCAGTTATTTCAAAATAATAGTGTATTAAAGATGATGATTCTCCTTTTTATTGTCCTACCATGAATACCTGAAATGCTATTGAAGCACGTCCAAAATGTGAGTTTTGCTTCATCAGTCAGCCATTAGAATAAGACTTGTTGGAGACAAGGAAGTGGTCAGTAATGAGTGAACTGTCTAATCAGGGAACTCAAACTGTTTGAGTGCCCAGTAACACTCCATAAGAGTGCCATCACAAACATCAAGTACTTGAGTGAATATTCATAGTACACAGCTTGATAAAAGTGGCATTTGGGCAAACCCTCACCAACACGAAGCACATTTGGAAAACTGTAAATCACTGTTGGACCATTCATTAACAACTGAAGACAATGAAAGACAAAATGGCTATAATATTTAAGGGCTGAAATGAAGGGCTGAATAATTCAAAGATAACTTCTGTTCCAAAGAGCATGCTGTCCAACATTTGCACAATAAGAAAAGTGAATAAATGTGTAAGCAAGAGGTGAAGATGTAGCATGAGATCATGCACAGGTACTTTCAAATACAATTAATATACACAGACAAATAGAAGTTTGTTTTCCTTAACTTAACAGACAAGCAATCCTGCATTAAAAATATTCATTTTGCTGCTTGAATAGGGAAATTTAGCAATACCAACCAAGCTTGGCATGACCAAAGCAGAACACGCAGCCATCAGCCCCATTGACCACAGACTGGATCACCTCAGCCACAGTCCCAGCACATACTTCAGCCTGTCACAGGTATCGGGGAAAAAAATGAATGAAAATACAGGAAAGGAAAAAAAAAACAGAAGCATTAACAATAATAAGGAAAATAATTATTTTCACTGGAAAGGGGTAGTAATGTCTTCCATGCTCCAGATACAATGTTGAAGTATCTAATCTAATCCTGCTTGTCTCATTCGTGTGACCTGTGCTGCTGATAGGAATGACATGTGTAAGCACACAAAAGCAGGACTTTTGCTCTGGATCAAATAAGTTTCATTTGCTGATGCATCAACATCCTTTGTGGTGTAAAAAAAAAAAAAATACACATATTGTAAGGGGGTGTAGTTGGTTTGTTAGAACTGCCTCAGGGATTTAAGGGATTCAAAAATTTAAGGGATTTTAAAATACAGTTTTGATTAAAAAACAACACTGAGGAATTTTTGCATGCTCAATTATTTGCCCAATTATGGACTGAGTTTAATTCCACTAGCATGTGGGTAAGGAATGTAAAGGGAACAGCCTCTTTGGAATTAGCTAGGAATTAATAGATGACCCGACATTATTATGAGTCTTCTCAGCTTTTTACAGTAGCAGACTCCATTCTGAAGACTGTAGCAGTATTTTAAGGAGTACAACACAGAAATTTACCCCAGGCATTCTTGGATTTAAGGTTCAAGCAGGCTGAATTGTTGACAGTGCTCCTGCAGCAACTGCTTAACAACAGTGGACAAAACTCACATTTTTACAGTTTAGGCCTCAATGGGAAGCACTTTGCATTTGACAACACATCAAGTAAATTCACCCTTGTTCATGGCTACTTCTAGACTATCTCTACAACAGAAAATAAAATGGGCCAAGAAAGGGACAGTTCACAGGCTAGCGCCTTGAATTGCATCCAGGCATTAGTCTGCAAGGTGCGCTGCTTGGACCAGGACTGGGTGACCTAATGATAAAACTATGTGACAGTATTTTAGATGGCCCTGTGTCCTAGCTCTGTTTGGTGTATGAATACAGAGCCAGCCTTACAGGACTATTTTCTAATTATACTTTGCAATGTTACTTTACACTTTTACTGTCTTCATGACATTTGGGTAATATAGTTCATCAAACAAAAGTCTAATAAAGATAAGAAACCTGAATATATACTCATTAATAAAGACCCGTGGATTAAAATCCCCATCTTCTTATTGCAAGCTGTACAATAGAACACTGTAAAAATAACCCTTGATCCTTCAGTTAATAGAGGACTGCATTAGAGAACTGTAGTTCTCTAATGTAAACACCAAACAATAATATTTTATAATACACAGTAACTTCTTGATATTGAGGATTTTCCTATTAGGCACCATTTAGCACATTTATTGAATGTATAATTTTAGGGGAAATTATTTACAGTAAAGAATAAAGAAAGAATAAAGAATAAAGAAAGCACGCCATTATTCAGCAAAATTCATTATTGATAATCATGGCAGACCAAATTCAGCCCTGGCAGAAGTCCACAGAAAGTAGTACAGAAATCAATTTGTCTCTGCTTAGATAACTCTTCCAATCATACAGGGCCTACCTGTGATGCATCTTGAGGGAAAACTGCATCAAAAGCAAACATCTTGGGTGGAACCTGGCTGCCTCTTTTCTGGAAAGCATTCTGACCTCCACAGGCCAACGGGTCATACAGTGTGATTTGCTTCTTGCGGGGGTCAACTTTTAGGAAAGAGCTGGACTCAGACGTGTCTCTGGCAAGCGTGGAAGAAATGCGCACCATGACCTTGACCTGCCAGCAAACACACAAAAGATGAGCATGTTTCATTAGTCTCGGTAGTTTCATTGGTTGCTCTGAAACTGGTATGTTGAATGAATTTTCCAGCTACACTTGACCAAACCATATTTGCTTTTTGTAGCTGTGTCTCAGTGGAAGTCAGTGAACACGCAGAAAGTATTAGGCAGAATTTGTCCTAAACTACAAAGTGAGTGAAGCCAGAAACTCAATCTATTTCAACAAGCAACTCGTCTATTGAGAATTACAATGCACATCATGGTGTTTTAGTGTCGATGCTACTCAAGTACAATGAGGAAGTATTACATCACCTTGCCTTACTCTCAATATAAATTGAAAGTTAACCGTATCCTGGTGGCCCAATTAAGAAAGCTGAAAGATACTCTAGAATGCTAAGCTTTCAGAACTGCTGTGGTTTCTACCAAACAGCCTGATCAATAAGAGCCCATAAAAGGCAGATCTATAATTTACACCTTTGCAATTCTAATCCAAAAGCAAAGATGAAATGCACAGTTCTGAGTGCCGTCATCAAAGAGTTGTGAAAAGAGTCCCATTTTAATGGTCAGATTTTGAAATTACCATCAAGGGAGAGAATGTAATAAGCGATAAAAGATTTGTTAAAACATGTTAGCTCACAACTCATTAAATAGCTACATAATAAGATGTTATTCCTGAGACAAAAATAAATCTTCATAGACTTAATGAGGCTATCCTGTATCCTTAGCTGAGTTGGTAAGCAATTTAGATGTAAGTAAAATTGATGACAATCAATAGCTTTGGTTTTCTCCATAAATTCACCACCAGCAGACACTTGAGCTCCTGACTTTTTAGAGGGTGAACACCACCTGTCTGCCAGTTCTAGTCACACCCGCACAACTTTCTCCTAGAGCAGAGTAGCATTCTCACCAACTAGACAGAACTTTTATGTTAATGCTCCTTAATCATATGTCACTTCTATCAAACCCACCCATGCTTAGCATGCAAGTGACCACAAAGGGTCATGTCAGCACAGGGTGGGAGCACATCTGCTGCTGGAATGGCAGACGTGTTCCAGGAGGAGGTTGTAACCCCAGAAGTTGGGCTCCAGTTCCTGTTGGTCTCACTGAGACTGGAGCCCTTTGTATGTAGGTGTCATCTCCCGCTGACCCAAGCTCATCCCACATGCAAATAAATCAGCTGCTTTGAGAAGCAAAATCTGGGAAAATTCATTTTTGACACAACTCTTTTGAAGGCAACAGAATGAGACCAGAGATTAACTGGTATTATTCAGTATTTCTGTGACATCTTCTCTGTATGACAGTGGGTCAAACAGGTAATTTGACTCCAGTATTTTAACCTGGCAAAACAAGCTGTCATTAAATGGTGAAATGGCCACAAATCTGCTCATACAATTTCAGTTTTACACAAATATCTGAGGAAAAAAGGAAAAGTAGTGCTTGGGTAGGAATGTGTTCTCCTCCTGCTCAGCTGAGCTGCTTATGAAACCTAACCTCTAACTGTAAAAAGCCACCTCTAATGTCTTGCCAAAGGCATTCTTCTGGACCCAACCCTAAGCAGAGCTGACTTCTACTGAGGACAACAGCAGCCAACACACCCAGTCAGTCCACATGAACTGGGCAAGGTCTGTTTATTCCAGCCCTTGGTCTCCTGGAAGATCGGAAGGGAAGCAATGGTCAAGTTAGCAGGGAAGGAAGGGAGCAAGAAAAAAAAGGGCAGTATCAATCTTGTGCTGTTTTCCCATTTTCAACTTCATATGCCTTTGGCTTTCTTTTACTGTGTCCCCTTTTTTAAGTAGATACCAGTATCATGAGTACTAGACTGATCTGCTGGAAAACAAAATAAATGCTGTTTTTCAACTACTTTAAATAAAATACTTGCATGCTTTAGAAAGCTCTTTCCCTATAAGTTTATGTGTATTTTTGGCTTCTGTGACACCATGTCCTCCAGATCCTTGATCTTTTTGTGCAAAGAACAGTTAACAGAGTACTCTGGGCTAAGTTTTTTTGGGTTTTGGAGAATGGACAGTGTGTGAAATTTTACAACCTTTCAGACACAGACAGTTTAAAAATTCTTTCTGGCCTCAAACTGTATGGGCATGCAGTGTTAACAGCAACTACACCAGCTTTGTTACAGTTTAATATCACTGGCATGGGTCCGGATTTAAACCTGTTCACACAAAATCAGATTAATACCTGCCACTTCTTACTGAAGGAATACTGCAAACCCTCCTAACTTCCAACAGCTACAGTGACACAAGCCAAGGCATCAGGTTCCTCTTTCCCAAGAGTAAAATACTAGTTTAACTGAAATCCTAAAAATTTACTAGCATCAGATAAACTAAATGAAAAAAAAAGTGCTCAACTCAGAAGCCCCAGAAACTGTCAAACAGCACATATTGCTCCTCAACTTTGCCAAATATAGACATTTCTCAAGAAAAATACTGCTATTATCATGAACCTTTATACTTCTGTGCACTAGGGATTTTGTTTTGAGATCTAATGGTTCACAGAACCACAGAATCACATGGGTTGGATAAAACCCCCATAAGATCTTGAGTTCAACTGTTAACATATAACTGCCAAGTCCACCACTAAGCCATGTCCCTAAGTGCCATGTCTACACAGAATCCTAGAATAGTTTAGGTTGGAAAAGACCACATTCTTGTGTGTTAGACCAGAGGAACACCATATTGATTACATGTGGATATCCTCCTAGCTGGACCACTTCTTACTCATCAGGAAGATGTCTGTGTGCCTTGGGACACCACATCAGAGGTAATTCTGCTCACCTCCTTTTAGATCAGCCTACAGGAGCTGTCCCCATCTGACCCCTTAGCAGGCAATAGAGAGGAACAGACATTTCTAGCACTAAATTTGCACGTTCTGTTTTATAACAGATGAACTTGACAAATACCTCTTGTTTCCTCTATAATGCCACAGGCATCTTAAAAGTTTACCTGAGATGTAGGTGCCTACATTGTAGGCTGCCTAAAGTTATTCTTTTTGCTCCAAGCGTAATAAAAATGCTCTTTCTGGGCAGCACAGTGCCTGGCCCAAATTCCATAGCTCACACACACACACACAAACACACACACACACACACACATATCTACGTGAGAGTCTCCAGCAAAAACACATGCCAGCAAAAATAAAGCTAGGCACATGAGTGTCATGGACACAGAATACAAGTAGTAACTATAGACTCACCTATAACTATTTGAACTCATCTAGTAATTTGTAGGCACTTAAATATTCTTCCAGGTCACTTTCACACTAGTGCAATCCTTTCAAATTACTCTTGATTTACATTACATTAATCGAAAAAACAATTAGATCCCATCTATGCAGACTGTATGTCCTCTGTATGCCATGGGAGCTGTGACTCTAACAAAAACCCAATCGGCAGGCAAAACACAGGCAAACTTCTGTCCTGAGAAATACATTCAGAGCTACATATGTAACAGTGGCACAATGAACTAGGCAGACCAAAACAGATTTTAAAACATCTGAGCCAGATATATCTTCTGAGACAACAGGCAAGCTTGTGCTCTGGGAATCAGCCTGAGATTGGGGATCTAGGACCCCTCCTGATGGCTGTGTCCACATGCAGTATGACTGAGCTTTTGGTGCAGTCTGTCCACCTGTCCACACTATCCACCTGTACAGGAGGCAGAGTCACTTCACTGCCAGGCACACTGAGAGATTCAGGCACTGCCTGGCCTCAAAGAACTGGAAGTAGCCATTTTTTCCACACCCCATTATGAAAAGTTATTATGCTTGTAACCTAAATCCAAGAATTCAGGCAAAGCATTTCCCAATAGTAGTTATGACAAGAGTAAATCAACTAAGAGCAGTAGAAATTATGGGCGACCACAGCTTCCTGCTCTGAAGTTTCACAGTCTTTCATGCAATTTATAGCTGGGGGGTTAGCAGGGGAGGCTCAGATTCTGTGCTGGCCCCTGAAAATCCACAGCACAGGAGAGGCAGCACAAGGATGGGCAAATGTAACTCAGCCAGCTATGGGGATAGCACAGGAACTTACTGGACTTAAAAGACCTCAGCTCAATTTATGGAACAGACAGGCTGAAGATCATGGTGCTGCTCTGGGGAACTCAGAAATACAGTATGGTTAACTTGAAACTAACTGAAGAGTGACGTTTAAGAATGTTAATACTTCATGCTTGCAATTTATATTTAAATAAAGTATAAATTGTACTCCTCTTTAAAAAGAATAAAGGTTTTTCTGCTTCACTCCCTGTGTGTCATTACTCCTTCAGTCCACTGCTACAGTTTCCCACTAATCTCTTGTAATTGAAGTGTCTCAGAGATAACACTTGCAATTAATGGGAGCACTCAGTCTGCCAGAAACTCTTTGTTGGAATTCCAGTGATCGGGTCTTGGCAGTGCCCAGCCTTGGATGCACCTCTGACTGTTCCTATGGGGAAACATGAAAGCAATGTCCTGAGACATGCACTCTTGGTAAAACAAACAACCTGGGCCTAGTTTTGATCTAATGTTACACCCATGCTAGTCTGGCTGAACTCAGCAAGAATTACTCCAGTTTAGGAGTGGACAGACAGAATAAAAGAAAAGGTCACTTATTCTGCATCACTGCTGTGCCTTTTATAGGATATAACTTCACTTCTTAGTTGTGCTCATGCTGGTAGCATTTTTTAATCTGTTTTCTCTTATGAGTTTACAGTATTTCACTGGACAATTATTTAATCCAATAGCACCCCCATTTATTTCTCTGCATTTCAGTTGCTGCTTTCAAAGACATGACTTGTTCGTACATGAGTTCTACAGTTGCTGAATTCAACAATATTACTCCAGATGTGAAATGCCACAAATAAAAGCAGAATCAGAACTGAGTGTTCAGGCTTCCTCAACAGGTTTGGGGGTTTTTTGTGTATATTTGTCTATGCACTTATTTTACACATATGTCTGTGCTTTTCAATTACATACACAGTTTTTTAAGCATATACATTTTCTGAATATATATTAAATTGTTTTTCATAAATTTCTCTCTAAACTGCAATTATTGGCACGATGGGTTCCTTCATGGGGTACCATTCAGTAGCATCAAGAGAAAACCTAGAGAAAAGGTTGTATTATCACTATGCTACTGTACTGTAAAAATAAGCATAAAACTTTTAATCAGCTCTGTGAAAAGTTCACTTGCCTGAACCATTTTTCTTTCTCCTTTTTTATCTAATGCATACCTATAAACACACCTACTATTTCTCAAAGAAGGAATTTGCTAATTGCAGGATTTTCCCCAGATAAACTCAAATTGTGACCTGTCGCAGACCTTTTGTTATGTTCATACTCTGTGGAGAAGGACAAAGGTTCAGCACACTCTGCAAAGTAGATCTGGTGCCAAAGAAATAAAAAAAAAAGAAAGCAGAGTCCAGGCACTGAGACTGCCATGTCTCCTGTGCCCACAGGGGTCTGTCTGCAGGACGGGCAGCAGAATGAGCAGGGGAGGTGGGAGAGGCAAAGCTGTGCCTAATCTGTATCACACAGCAATAGCTGCAAACACAGACTGCAATGAGGCAACACAAGCAGAGATCGACACTGGGGATGCTATAACTTCCTTCTACTCTTGCCTGTAAGATTTCATTTGGGGTTCATTTATCTAATTACTGCAGGGACAGGGCCAGACAGCTGTTGCTTCAGGCACTGTGCTTGCCTTTATGAGCTGCTTTTCTCATCAATCATTTGAGCAACTTCTGCTGGATGTGTTCTGGGTAGTGGTGGGAGGCAGGAGCTGCAGCGCAGTCACAGGAGAGACAGGCCAGCCAGGACTATTGAGCTGTTTCAGCACTCCATCAATGTAATGGCAATCACTGGCTGCAGGAATAGCCTTATTGGAGGTTAATGAAGAGTAGGTTTTGTAATTTCTCACTGTTACAGCAGTAAATAATGGTGTGAGGCATGCATTTTTGCTGGAGCCAGCCACAAAGTACTACAGCACAAGAAAATCTAGTCCATCCCTATGCTTGTGCACATACATGCTTTTGCACGAGGCCTGTAAAGTTTGAAGCCTTTCTACTGTGCTCAGACAATATGAAACCACCTGTTAAGTATGTTTAAGGATTTTTCTTACAGATTATGAGACAATTAGTTGATCATGCTAACATAAATCTAGGAGGTCAAGATAAACAGACTGACCCAGAATGCAACAAGTGCAGGATTGTATGAGTGGACTTTGCTTTAATGGAAATATGATCACATTTAGAAAAAAACACAAACAAATAAACTCGGACAAACTATGCCAGTATAACCTGTCAGGAAGCATGTACAAACAGGCCTTGTTGTCCTCTCTTTCTATTTTCACAAAGGTAACACTCCTAGGCTTCAGCAGTGCTTTGCTTCAGCACAAATTAGAAAACACATAGGCCTGATCACTCTTGCTGTTGGTGGAAAAGGCTGTTACTGATACTGATGCTTTGGAAAAGCAGTGAAAATAACTGAAAAAGCAATAGCAATAGCAGAGCATGAAGGTCTCCTTTTTTATTTTACAACAGGTGCTCTGTTTCTATCTTGTGTAATTGCTAAAATTTTACTGGCTCATCAACCCCATCCTGTACAGCAGTTGAACTAATTTGGATTTCCAGCAATAATGGGAAGTAGTGGCTGCACACTGTACCCAAACACCAATCATGTTATTCAACAAATGTGCACTTATCATGATTGCACACTTTCTCAGATGGACAATGGAACTTTAATAATGAATTCAGTAAAATCAGGTGTGAAATATGCTCAAGTCACAGAGCACGGCTCAGTGGTTTCTTGTACTGTTCATGGCAGCAGTAGCTGTGAGTTTGTCACTGTGGTTTGGTACAGTTGAAAGTCAATGCTGAGCACCAACACTCTCAAACCAGCATATGCATCAGACCAGCCATCAGCTCTAACAATGCTACTTCAGTATTTACTAGATTTTAAATTAACAGAGAGCACTGCAACTTTCTTCTGCTTGTAAACAAATTAATTTTAAAAAAGCCAATCCCTCCCCCCCAAAAAAACAACCAAAAACACACCCCAAAAAAACCCAAAGAAGACATGAGGATCATCCTGTCATGGAAAACAGTCTTTTCTTAAGGCTCCCCTCATGCAGACTGGGTTCCTGGCTTTCCTTTGCTTCCTTATGATCTCTTTAAGGTAAATCTGTGTTTCAGAACTCCATAACTGGGCAGGAGGAGGATTTTCCCAGCTTCTGACATTCTCCATATACCTGTATTTATGATGGGACCAACTCTTTAAGAGAGTGGCATTTTCATAAGAACTGAACAAGCCAAAACAGCCTTCAACAATCCCAGCATGAACAACATGGGATCAGCTGGCAAATCTTGTCTTCCCTGCAGCACAGAATCTGCAGGTGTGTAAGCATGCACCCACTGCCTACTGTCTCCAACACACTACAGCAAAAATTTACTCTGTTTCCCCACTGATGAGAATTTATTTCTCTGTGCAGAGGACAAGTACAGTTCACTGCCATGAATTTCAAGATCTCATCTTTTCCTTGGTACCTTTCAAAATCAAGCATTTATTTCACTTCAGTAGTTTTTAGAGCATTTCCTCCCTTCCTTTCTTCCTAGTTAATAGAAATTTTCAAAAGGGCCTTTAGATACACAGATCTATGTAGTAAATTAAACAAGATAAAAACTTTTACCTAGCACAAAATGAAGAACTGGCAGCTTTCCCCATAATTCTTGTCCTCTGCCATGGTATGGCCATATCCAACAGTCTGCAAGATGCTCCCTTGCCCATGTTAATTAAAGAACCATGCCTGGCATTGTTTGGGAGAGACAAGTGCCCAACACCGTGCCAGGGACCTTGTTAACAATGCAGGACTACAATGATTGAGTGCCAGTGCCCAGGAATATTTCCTGCTCCTGTTTAATTGATTTTATAGCCTGTACCAGGTTTAGTTCCTTACCAGTAGCTGGAGTATGGGACTGTGCTCTGGATTTATGATGGGAGCAGTGTTGATGGCACAGGAACATTTCAGTTACTGCTGAGCAGAGCTTATACAGAGTCAAGGCCTTACAGCACCTCATGTCACCATGCCATCAAGTAGCTTGTGGGTGCACAAGAAGCAGGAAGGGGACACAGTCAGGAGGGATGACCCCAAGTACCTGAAAGGATATCCCTCACAGCATGGCACCTCAGCATATAAAACTGGGGGAAGAAGGAGAAAGAGGGAGATGATCAGAGTTATGGCCACACGAAAGCCCTGCTTTCGTGGAGATGGCTGAGCACCTGCCATGGGAATCAGTGGATGAATTCCTTATTTTGCTCTGCCTGTGCGTGAAGCTTTTGCTCTTTCTAGTAAACTTTGTTTGCCTCAACACACAAGGTTTTCCTTTTACTCCTCTGATTCCCTTGCACATCCCACTGGGAGAGAGTGAGTAGGAGGTTGTGTGGGGCTGAGCTGCCTGCCACTGTCAAGCCACAGAACTGTCTGAGTCACAGATCCTTGCACAGCTTAGCCATGTTTAGCATTCTCTAAGTTAAATACAAGAAACTCAGTCTGTGCAGGAGTGGCCTTCCAAGCATGTGATGTGCCATATGTTGCTCTGTTCTATTCCAATCTGGCTTGATATGTACAGATCTACAGACAGATCAGCCAAACCCATTAAACATTTGCAGCATCAGCAAGGCAGGCTCTCTAAAGGAACTTCTCTGCTCTCCTGATTGATGACAAGGCTGCTGTCACTCCTGCTGCCTGCATAAGGCTGCCATCAGCCCCCTGGGGAGGAGGGAGACAGCAATGGTGAGTCACTTGGCTCTTCCTCATAGGCCGTGCTCTTATCCTGCTGCTGTGCAGAAGGACTGAAGAGAACTTTGCTTTGCTTATTTAAGCTTCCTCTTAGAAACCTGCCCTTCCAGCAAAACATGACTGAACTGCCTCGGCTGTCACAAGGACCGGTATTGATAGAAAGCAGAAGCATTATCAACAGTAGCAATATCTCAAGCACGTGCCTTGATAATTATGTCTGCTATATTATTCCTTAAAGCCCCAGTTTCCCTTTTGGTGAAGCTGTGGAAGAGGTGCACAGGATGCAGCTTGGTAAGTATAAGCAGCAGGTCAACTTACCACTAATTAAAGAAAGCGTGGCGCTGAGGGTTTCTCATTATACATTCTGAGGAGATGAGGAATTCCAAGATGAACAAGGCTCTATGGTTTTTTGTCTAAGGAAATAAGAATTTCTATGGAAAGAGTGCAGATAAAAGACAAAGTTGCCCTTTCACATGTCTTTGAGATTCTTTTCAGTGCTAGAGAAACAAAGGATATTCAGGTATTGCAAAGAGATGTATAATCGCAATTGTAAGCCTTTCCATTATTTATAAAGATGATCTCCATGACTGCATACAAAAGAAGATTCCCCAGTCCACACATAAAAGTGTATGCCGTGGCACCATAAATAACAAGCAGCAATACAATCAGACAAGAAGGATTTACATTATTTAAACCAAGCCAGAATTGGAAAATTGCAGCTTAATGCATATAAGTGGAAAAAAAAGATGTGTAAAACTTTGGAGTGGCAGCTGGTAATGACAGACAGTAAATAAAAGGGATTGTTCTGACTAGAAGTTTGGGAATTCATTGGTGAGGAAAAAAATCCCAAAGAAAGCATGGGGCCACATTGTGAAAGAGAGTCTGTATAAATGGAAGGGGGTACAATCATCATATTAGGCTATATAGATGAGATATCTAATAATTGCCTAGGTATTCAGAGGAGAAATCCGGTCTCCAGAAGGAATAAAAACAGCCTCCAGCACTATATGTTGCATGAAACAATCAGTGGAAACTTCAAGGAGCAGAGCTAGGTGCTTTAGTGAGGAATGTAATACATTATAGTGCCATTGAATTCAGCAATAATTCCTCATTTACCTGCAAGTATATGAGATGAGGATTTGACCTTAGTTATGAACAACCAGCAATAAAATTAAATTTGGAAAACAAGGAAATTATAAAACCTGAGTCCAAGCAATGATATATTGCTAGTGAACATTTCACCTAAAGATCCCTCAGGGCTTTGCAGTCTTCTGGCAGGATCAAGACATATATTTACAATTATTCTTAATTTTCAATGGCAGAAATAAAGCCTAAGAGTAAATAAATCATCTAAGATCCCAGGAAAAGTGTGCTTTACCTAAATAGACTACCTGAATTCTGGTTCTTCCCTTTCTTGTCCCATAGCTGTAGGCTATAACATTTACAAGGGCATAAACACAATATTAAATTTACTTTTCTTTCATGTTGTATCCTATTTAATGCTACCCTCATATTTATATCTTTGGCAGTGGTAGAGGGAGGCACAACAACTTCAGAGCCCTAGCATACACTCAGAATTAATGAGATCCATTTGTAATGCTATACATTATCTCAAATTGAAAGCACTTTTCTTTTCAGCCTTAACAGAAATCCCTGCAACAGACTTTTTTGGGGGGGGCTTGATTCTGCATTCCCTGGAAACAAACAGAATTATTTAATGTACCTGGAACAAGAGAATAGAAGACAAGGCCATACAAGATGCATCTGAAGATTTGTATGACTCCATAATATTCCATCTCCAACAGTGATCCCACATTCTGGCCCATGAGCCTCCTGCTGTGGTGGGCTGCAGTGCCATCCCTCTGCTCCCTCCCAAACTGTGCTTTGCCAGTACCTGTATGGCTCATGTGCCACTCACATCCTATCAAGACTCACACTGGGAGGAACACATACTATCAGGAGAGAGCACATACTATCAGGAGAAAGCCACAGACTCCAATGGGTCAGCTTGTAGTCTAAATCAAACCTGCAGCCCACTGGGAACACTGCTGGGGTTGGGTGTGTTTATAGTGCCATTTGTGGGAGGTTGTCACTCCTTTTGGAGCTGGGGTGAGAAATGCCCCACAGAAGTCTCCCCTGGGTACATACAAGACATGAAGTTGCCTCTCCCAGCTCTTCCAGAACCAGTTGCTGAGGCTCTGCTTGCTCGTGTTTCTCAGACTTTGGGCTTTTTAATGCTTTCCCCAGTGCTAACATTCTGTTGTTTTCTGACCAGTAGTGAACATTGTGTCGGGATTTTCAGTAGCCTCTAGAAGGCACTACAGCCTGACGCTTACCCCTTAAGGAAATAAAATCCAAGGAAGTCATATATCTGAGCAAATTTGTTCCTAAAAGCAAACACAGCCTCTTGGTGGTACAAGGATGCTCTTACATATTTGGAAAAACCCAGACACGTATTAGCCAAGTCTACAGTGCTGGTTCTAAGGATCTCTGTGTATTACTCTGTGATGGTGACTCCTGGGCATGCATCTGACTCCAGGGACAGTACAGCCCATCTCCACTGCATCCTGTGTTCCCATGGGAAGAAATCCAGGTATGCAGGCAATGAGGATGCTACTGTCTGCTTAGCACAGAACCAAGATACCAGGAGTGTACTGCTTTCCTGTGTTTTTTTTTTTTTTTTTATTTTGTACTAAACATAAACATAACAGAACAAAAATTAAACCAAATCAGAGAGGCTGACAAACAAAAATAGAATGAAAACTGAATGGGAGCCCCTGCTGGGAACTAAATGCAAACAATATTTTGACAAATGGAACTTGTCTCATGTCACAGAGAGCCACTAACTTCTCTTACCCTCAGTTGCAGCATAACAGCATAACACTGCCACTGACCCTCCTCCTTGATAAACACAACTCTATAGCAATGAGAAACAGCCAGTGAAGAGCCCTCTGCCTTGTGACCCCTACCACATGATTTCATCCACTGTTTGCTGCTTTGCTAAATGTTGCAATAAATAGCAGCAGTATTTGTGAATAGATCAGTAATCAACTACTTGCCCTAAAATGAATATCCAGAGCCTGTTAGCATGCCCTCATGCCCTCAGCTGTAATTCTACAATCTTAATTTGGGCAAAATTTCCGTCATCTTCAAACTCCACTGCCATTTTCTGACTTCTGAGTGCTTAAACCATGTAACCTTAACATTCCTTTAACACTGCTATTTGTCAACAGAATAATTCATTCTGCTGTGTGTAACTTAGGAACTGTGTAATTCTTCTAGCAAGCAGCAGCCTTTAATGAATGGCACCTGATCAATAATGCAGAATTCAACATTTGAGAAAAAATAAAAAAGCCTTTTTCATGAGGAGTGTCTGCTGGAAATGTCAAAATCATTTATCAAGGGTCCACGCTGATAGCCTGCAGCTGCTGTCCACAAGAATTATAAAAACATACATTATTGAATCCTGAAAATATGTTTTTTGTACTGAGTATAACTAGATTTTTCCACAAAATAAAGACTTATAGAGTATGAATGCAATAGTCTTTACCAAAGTAAAGACCTGTAACAGTAAAACTTTGCCACAATAGTACTTTGTCCCTGAATTGCTAGTTATGCAGGATTATTTTAACTTGGTTTCCAGGTGCATGTTTAAAACAATCCTCACTGTAATTCTAGACAGGCTGAGTTGTTTAATACAAACACGAAAATGCATTTGTATTTGAGTTTCAAAATCTCAGATTAACCAGGTAATCAGGCAAACATTAGAAACCAAGACAAGAGTAAACATTTTATCTCCTGATATCTAGGTGCAGCATGTATCAAAGGAAAAAAGTAGTTTTCACTGGTTTGGAAAGCTTTTATATTTCTTAATAAATGGTCTAAAAAGGAAGTACAGGGTAACTCCAGCTTCTTTGCTGATAATTCTCATCCTGAAGTATGTAGAGTAGCAATAGTTAAGGGCTGCAATCACAATTCACAAACATGAGCAAGATTATGAAAATAGAGGTTTAATGAAGTTTTCTTTAGTCCTACATGGCTTAAAAACTTTAAGTGGCAAAGGTGAGTACAGTGCAATCAATTTTCAAGGTATGTTATTTAAATAGCTAAGAATAATCTCATCCTGGACTGTACATATCCAAGCAAGGCACCTTTCATTGTACCTGGGATGCAGCAGAATGGGGACTGCAATGGCTTTGTGTCCTTACTTTCTAAAGATTAGCCACTTGATCAGCTAGGAGCTGCTTAAGAAGTTTTCACGTTTAGCTAGATTGAATTACACTGGCCATTTGATTTCTCTTTTCTGGTGCAGGCAGAAAGAGTGATCTGGTGGTGGATAAGAACAAGTGGACAACCTTGATGAGAGTGGGCAGGTCACAATTCTATAGCTCCATCTCTCACTGAGTTGGGTGACAGAGCTGGCTGCTTCATCTCCTCTAAAATCTGAAGATTTCCACTTTGGTTGCCTTGGTGCGTTCAGTGAGCAACGATTCCTGCAGAGAGCCTGCAGCTCTGTTGATACTACTGGAGATAACACTAGCTATCACACCAATTAACCTGCTTCTAATCCATCTCTTTAAACAGTGCTTTTCCAGCTATGACAATTTCTGTGGTGACACTGCTATTTGTCATTGGTGGCACAGCATGCCAGACAATGGCTATAAAAGTAGCAGTCAGTGCACAGGTTTCACAAATGATTGAAGCAACCAGCCTTTTCTTGAGCAACAAAGGGATCTTTCATGTTAAGATAATTCATCCTCCATGCTTGTCACTGCTGCAGCTTAGTATCAGGAAAGAAATGTTCTTTGATGCTTGTAAGGTTTTATCACTCATCACAAAATAGAGAGATTAATGAAGGGGAATAAAGGTGGGGGTGAAGATGATTTTTTTTTTAATTAAAAAGCATCTTCCCACAATAGATTAGAGTATAGGCAGAACAAGTAAGCAAAGTAAAATATATCAGAATGATAAAAGGGAGAAGGTACCACAACAAATTACACTTACAGAGTCATTTCTAATGTGCCGCACAGAAGGAAATTTGATGAAATATTCAAACTTCACATCTAACGTGATCCTAAATCAGTCCTCCCTCCTTAGGGAAGGAGACAGATCTACTGCCTGTCTGTCTGGTGAAGGATAGTTTTATACCACTAAACCTGAAAAGGGTATGTCTTGAAATGACTTGAGCCAGACTGATCACATACATCAGTATGAAATGTGAGAAGCACAGAAAGCAGTGTGGCCAGAGCTGGGCCAGAATCCAAGTCAGAGTCATGCCAACCACAACAACATTTAGATTTTCACTGGTGGAACCAAAGCCCTAACTTGGATAAACTTTGGTTGAAAAAATTATGTTTTTTCCTCATTTATTTCAGTACATAAAACCTTCCAAATAGTTCCTGTAATTGACAGTACTACAGTTAGACAGAATAGAGCACAAATCTGTCCAGCTGGGAAGTTTGAGGTACAGTAACAGGCATTATGACAACTATTAAGGTGAAAAATTAACAATCAAGGTTTTTAATTGCATATCTAAGTCAGCCTTTATCACCTGACGTCCATTACTAAAGCTGTACTTTAGTCCTCCTTTTTTTTAAGGACTTGCCTCACAGCAGCACTCATCTGTGAGTGCTGGAAACCTTGCAGCCCTGTGCTTACCTATTCAACAGTCAAGTATCTTCCAACAGTCAAGTATCTTTCATTCTTACATAGAATTTATGCTACACAAATGAAAAATTGGATAGAGATCTTTGGGCAGTGTGTATCTCAACTTTGGGTATATTTACATCTAGATTTTGATTCCAATTATCCCATAAGATAAAGCTAATAATTGGTAATATGTCATGGTTCACACACGACTTTGTCTACTGCACTGCTCTTCTTGTATTTCTGTTGAATGCTGCACTGAATTCTGTTAAATTCTGTTAAATTACCTGATTGCAGGTGAATGCACATTAGCAAATATCCAATACAAGTTTTGGTAAGGTTAACATTGCATATGAAATTAAAATGTATGCAAAGTATGGCATGTAATGTAAAGGAAATTCATTTTGTCATTAATTTCTACTGATTTGTATAGATGTTTCAAGAAATGTAGTCTCTGTCAAGGTGCTCCAGGACTTACCCCATTCTGTGTGCAATAAGATAAAACAAGGCACATTTTCAATGGAGTGGCTACCTCAGAATTGGCCCTGAGGATACTGTAGGATTCAGTAAATCTCTCAAAATTATTTTAATTACAATGTTACAATTCAGCATGTCAAAACATAAACATACAGATTACATAAAACTGCATTAGGAGACCTTACATAGCCCTGATTAATGGTCTCATAGGTTGTAAAATGAATCCAAACTGTAAATTTATACTGTGGGCTTTGCTAAAATGTGAATTATTGACTTGACACCTTATAATAACTCTTTCCAAACTGTTGTGGTCTATGGTTCAAATCTTTTCTGTATAGCTCACTGACACTCACAGTAAGCCTAATTTACTACGTCTTTTACTGCATGAACATCCACAGACTGCAGCATCCTCTGAAATGCATTCCAAACATTGCAAATAACCAGATGGACAAAGGCATGAGGAAAAAAAGCCTCCAATCAACAGTGACTTCCAGATAAGAACAACTCAGAATCCCTCCTGCTAGCTCACCTGGCAGAAAAGTTTCTACCATTAACAAGGTACACCAATGGCTGAATGTGTTACAAGGACCTGCTCTGTGAATCAGCTGCCTTGGCTCTCCCGTGATTTCCTTTAGAAAGAGGTAGTTTATTTGCTGGTTCAGTATGCTGTGATTTTCTATAGGCCTAAGACAGGAGAGAAGTTTCTAATACCTGGCAGATTACATCTTGATTGCTGTATTAACTTGAGCCTCAAAGAAAAATCCACTTGAACCCAGCTTTCAATCATGCTTCTGAAGACTGAAAAAAACCTCAGCCCATTTAAGAAATTGTAGATTCTGTAGGCAAAGAAGCCATTCTGGATCCTGTGGTCCTACAGACCATACAGATACTGGGCCGAGTCACCCACTTGTGTCACTCACTGCTGCAAACATGCCCAAAAGGCATGGAAACATTGTCCCGTCTCTCTCAACAGCCAGGGATGAACTCAAAGCCTGTCCTGCTGAACCTCTACAACGTAGCCTCTATTTCCCTGAAGTTAAAATGCCAAACTCAAATCAGGCAACATATTTTGCAAAATGCCTTCTTTTTTTCCTGGGTAACAGAAGAACTCTCAAACATACCCAAACTGAAAACCTGTATCTTGTTGAAATATACAATTGAAGCTCTTTTGGTTACAGAAAATAATTAACGTTTTAACTTGACAATTTTCAATTACACCTTTAAAGACTCAAAACTCAGAATTTCTATTTTTTCAGGACAAAAATTTTGCTTTATTTGAATAGAAATAAAAAATACAAAAGACTTAGATTTTCCAAGAAATACTGAAATTATTTTGGATTCCTTTAAAAATTCTTTGTTGGAAAAACAGTGTTTTCCTCTCTGACTTTAAAAAATACTTTGAAAATATAGCCTATATAATGCATTACATGAACAAAAAATATATATATTAAATTAAAATAGTCCACCTATAGCGTAGTGTAAATACAGTTTTTTGGAAGTGGGAATAAAACCAAAACAAACAACAAACCAACCAAGCAACAAAGGACTGGAAAAAAATTCAGCTATTTTTTAGCTCAATCACTATTTCCACTTTCAATCATCAGTTTTAAATAACCCAATTAGGTGAATATTGGCAACTAGCATAACTGACAGGGAGCAGCTATCTTGAATTAAAACAAAAAAAAAAAAGACATTAAAAACTAAGTTGTTGCTTTAGTAGAACCAGACCTACTCACTGGGTATGTATTAAACACTTAAATGCTGAAAGAGTTAAGAAAATCCAAGCCAAACAATAAAATCAACTAGTTTTTAAATATTTACACTAGACTCCATAAAACTGAGGAAAGTAAGACTGAGCAAATTGATATCTATAAATAGCTCAATCACACAATTATATTATTTTTTGAAGTAGTGTAACATGTATTTTGCAGAGTTAATCTACACTTCATTATGCTCTCTAAAAAAGAATATTCAGGGCAAAGTCTACACACATACACTACATTTTCCCATTTAAAAAAATAATTATCTTAACATGAAGCAAAATAAGTTTTGTTTCCAAAAAAAGATACCCCCAAAATCCATCCTAAAAGTCAACACAGTTTTGCTCAGAAAATTTTGAAGTTTCTGTCGATGCACTTGGCATACTCTTCTAAATCTACATTTTCCAAGGAAAAAGTAGGAATCCCTTTCACACATAAACCTAGAAAAGCATGTAGAAATCATCATTAACCCTTTGCAAATAGTTTCTGCATAAGAATAAAAATGTAAAGGATGTAATACAGGCTCTCCAAACCAAGATGAAGCTAGCTTTTCTATTTCTAAGACCCAATGCTCCCTTTGAATTCTCAGGCAGGGGAAGTAACTCCAGGAATGTTAATACAAAGATTTTCCCTTCAATATGGAATACTCACTACTGCATAAATAACCAGACCTCCTACCACACCATGTCACGGAATTGTCCACAGCCATTAGTAAAGAATCCTTCCTCTGATTTTCCCAGCCAATGCTGCTTCACACAGCTGAGTTCAAGATGTCCTCTAGTCCACCAGGCAACGGCCTTTGATAGAGGGATCAGGAGACTAGACTGTACAGACCACCGACCTAATCCTTGCCAGTAACAGATGGGCATGTACATAAATTTGTATGGATCTACCTGACGTCCTTGCAGCTGAACCTGTGCTCAATGCCTTCAAGGATTCCCTCCATTCCATTTTACATTTATACACAACTCAGGTTGCTGTGACTCATTAGGTACATACCATTATTACTTTGCAAGAAACTCAAGTATCTTGAAAAGTTAATCTCTCTGCCCTCAGCATCTGACAATCAATAAATCCAAGACATAATTGGGCTAAATATGACTCTCTCCTGACAAATTATATGGATTTTAAGTAATGCATTACTCAACATAGTAATTTTACTCATAATCAATTTCAAAATTACTCTTTAAATTACTGAAGGAGTAAGTGTTAAGTTGCAGGATCTCACCTTCCTTACAGTATCACTCAGGCACACATGTGTGCTGCCCTGACCTAGACTGGATGCTACGTGCCCACAAAAGCTGCTCTACCACTCCCCTCTGCAGCTGGACAAGATCAACCCACCACCACAGGGAAGCCATAAAGGTGCTGAACTGTATTTGTCTAGAACAAATGGCACTGTGTAAGTGCACAAACAAGCACAAAAAAATGCTGCATGGTATTGGTGGTATTTCTATTAATCTACCACAAGCAGAGCCTGAGCAATTTTCTTGCAGCTCTCTATCAGCACTCTTCATTTCTCACCTGGAAAAGCTCTAATGCTATTCCAGTCCTAAGTCTTTCCTAGACAGAGATGGAAGCCTGCCAAGACATGCAGGAGTACTGTGAATACTGTGAATGAGGTGTGCTAAGGAGTCTTCTGGGACTACAGACTCAATTTTACACAAGGTCTGAGCAAGGGTGTGAACCCAGATGTCTAGAGGTAAACTATTGCATTAACCTACTGTGCCTTTTGTCTGCATTCATAACAAACTCATGCTGTATTTAATGGACAAGGCTGTACTTTCTTCACAGCCACATGGTGACAAAAGAAGTGCTATAATATTAATTTGTAGGGGAAAAAAGTTCCACATGGAGCCATCCTTTGCACTGACAGAAGATGCATACTTTTCCACTGACACCACAGAGAACAGTAATCAGAAATGAAGGGGGATTTTTTCAAAAGCCTTCAAAGACCCAATAAGGCTGCCACTGAGGCCAGTGATAAAATTCCTTTGCCTTCAGAGGAATAGGAATAGAAGTGGGTCCTTGCTGTGCTCTGCCAAAGCTTCTGCCATCTTACCCATGTGTTATGCCACAGCCCAGACTCTCCAGGTCATAGGATCAAAACCTACTCCTATACGCAATCTTATTTTCTAAATCAGACTAGAAAAGCAGATGAACAACACTGAACAAACTGATGGGAAAGATAAAAACAACTGCTACTAACAATCATTTTTTCAGTGCATGATGGAAGGGAGATATGCCTCATCTGAGAGCTTTAAAGATTTTTAAAATACTGCTCTAAAAAATATGGATATTGTTAATTGAGCATTTGTACCAATTTAACACCCTTATTGTGACTAACCAATAAGCATATTTATCCAGTGGATTCACTGCTGTGAAATTAAAAAAGAATAGGGTTGCGTTGGTATTTTTCCCATTTCAGCCCATGATAAATTCCTCTTTATTTTACTAGCTCTCTCGCATTGTATTAATGGAATTTTATGAAGTGTTTGCCAGGCCAAAGGCTAATCTAATTACATAGACTTCTCTGGATCAGATCCATTTGTCACAGACTATTTCAGTGACTTGGCTTCTGTCTGTGCATGTATGTTTCTATAGAAAATTATAAAATCAATGTTCTCTCCCCCAAGCTGTGAGTTTCCATACTTTTATACACAGCCTTCTGAAAATTTTCCAAATGTATTTTAAAAAGAAAAGTAAAAAAAAAAAAGAAAATTAAAAAATTGAGAGGTCATTTTTTAGTATGAGTTCATCTGAAATGATTGTTTACACTGCAAAATTACTGTGCAGCAAATAAATATTTTTCTGCCTGGGATAGTCTTTAAAAACATTCATTAAGACAGAGATGTAACTTCCTTTTCTCTTCTCCCTCTTCCTGCTATGATTCCCATCTGCTTAAATCATTACTTTTCTGCAGCAAAGGCACTTTCACAATGATGCAAAAGACTGGTTTATGTGCTGAAGGACTCTGAGTGTGTACTTCGGTAGTCAAGAGAAAACCCACATGGGTATGATGCACCTCTTGAGGGTGTAAAATGTCTGTTGAGGGAATCAAAAACAGATGTGAGGTTAGATTCATCCTTTTTCTGCTCCGGTAGATGAAACTCCGTGTGCCAAGTCACGTAAAAGCACGTTGTGTGCGTGGGACAGCTGCACATCCTCTCGCAGGGTGCAGGAGCCCAGAGCTAGCCCGGGAAACATGGACTGCTCCAGGTGCACTGCTCCTCCTCCCTGGCCCAACACACCAGGCACAGCCAGTCAGAACATCAGTCAGCAGGGCAGAAAGCGAGGAGGACACGTCACCTGGCTTTGAAACTGGGAGTTGCAGTTTTGGCAGGAGGGGAGCTTAGATGAGGCGCAACCATGGTCAGTCCTATACGCATCATAGAAGACTTGACAACCTTGCTTAAATCTTAAACCCCACTAAACTGTGACTGTTTGTCCTCTCTCTGGCACTGTAGCCCTGCTGAGGTGCTCCCTCACCAACTGTTGATTGCCACAAGGTGCAGAAAGTCTACAGAATTCCTAAATAGAAGAAAACCTGTTTTTGTGGGAACACCAACCTTTTAAGGGCTCAGATAATCTCACACATGGAAAATCCTAAAAATCCCAAACAAAAGTTATGTAAGACGTACTTTCTGAGGTTCTTGAGAATATATTAGCTCTAAGGCACTAAGTATTTACCTACTGAGCAAGAACTCAGAGGCATTTCAGGTGTTCATGTTGATGGAAAGTTTTCTGCTTTGTTACACAAAAACTTCAGTTGAGCTATTCAGCCACCAGCCCACCTGTGTCCTAACAAAATAACTTACCACTTCTTCTCCTGATCAGCCACTTTTTTTGTCTCCCCATCTCTTTCCCTCTAACCCCTAATAATTTTGTTATAAATCTGAAGACCAAAAGGGACAGAAGTAGCAAATGTGACAGTAACAGAGAGTAAACAGCTAACAGATTGAAGAACATAATAACATGTAGAGTGCAGATACTGCCAAAGAACCTGGTTTCTAGTACTGCCACCTTTAATAACTTTCATCTTGGTTTTTGCTAAAACATGAAAATGAAACCATTCAACTCAGATGTCTGCTGCTGGTCTGTCTGCCTGTCATCCTCACAGAGCAATTTGGTTTCTGCATTTCTGTGCAGCAGCACAACGAAGTCATTGAGCTACTGCATCCAATATTCTCACAGTACCCATGATAAAAGGGGCTCCCAAGGTAAAGCAGCATACCTGGGAAATCTGTATTCCCACTGAATAGACCCAGATGGGATCACTGTGATAAAGGCATGCCAAGACCAAAGGAGCTACAGGAGCATGCCCCACACCAAAAACTTTCAGGCAAAAGCAAGGGCTGCCAGCAGGACCATGGAAAGCACAAGAGGAGCCCTGCAGCTCTTGCAAGCAGGAAGAGAAGATAGTGCTAAAACACAAGGAAGGTCAGGAGTTGCCTAGAGCCCCCGCTACCCCTCATATCATTCCCATGTGAAATGAAGCACATAGGGGACAGAATATGGGGCAGTACTACCCATCTGCAGACCTTCCAGTCTGAGGAAAGGGAAGGAGCAATCTGTACATCTTGTTTCTGGTAGCATTCAAGTTTATTTTGAGGCATTTTGACATGCATCCAATCCCAGGGTCTCAGCAAAAGCCCTGCACAGATGACCCCAGGCATTGCTCAGGTACAGATTTTTAAAGTTTACTTGACTAAAGCTAAAGAGTGTTTCTGAGAAGCCACAGCATACACAGGAAAGAAACAAAAACGTTCTAATTAAAGGCTTTCTCCTGTTATCAGAGGTTATTGGATTAGTGTAAACCACATCAGAGGAAACTAGTTAATCCATGTTTGGTTGATTTGTACACTGGGGAAGCCAAGAGATTTTAGCAGTCACTATTATTTACAGCAGTAAATGTCAGTTTAATGACAGAAAATCCAGCGTTATTTTTTTTCACTGAATGATGAGGACTTTCTTGTTTCAACATGTACATATTTCTGGCTCTCTGACTTCTAAAACAGCAGTATAAATATACTTTGATTTGTGATATTAACTTTTAGAATATCCATGACATGTTAATTAATGATGCTGATAACCTCCAGAGACTTGCAAATAGGAACATGATGTAACAGACATGGTAAGTCATTTCAGGAGTACTTGAATTTCACATGACAACAGTTCTCTTGGGTGCAGGAATGGGATAGGAGAGCCAAGATTTGCCTTGAATTGCTCTAAGATTATGAGGATGCATCCTGGCACAACACCTACAGTTATGTTCAACAGGAAAGCACGAGAACTCTGTCATGTCCCACTGTATGCATAAGCCAGAACAGCCTATTCACCTTTTAAGTTGCTTTCCGGGCAAGCATACTAAAAAATAATGAGCACACCTCTAGCCACACTCCTTGTTAAAATGAAAAAGGGGTTCTTCATTTATAGTCCCAAAGTTTCCACATTCCAGGTGGGTTGTTTCTGGCCTTTTCTCCTTGGAACACTTTTTAGACAAAGGAGTGCTTGTATGTTTCACTAACCCTTTAATTTGTACTAACTCTATACTTGAGCTTTCAGGCTAGGTGGTATTTCCCCCCCCCCTTTCTAAATGAATGCCTTGTTCAAGACATTGTTGATACAGACAGAAGAGAGGTATACTATACCATAAGGGACCACGTTACATGCAGCAATACACATTTTTTTATTAATGCAATCCATCATTTACCTTATCCTCCCTCTGAAGAAAACAAAAGGATCAAATTTATATGTAATTGCCCAATGCAGGGATTTTTGTAAGACTTGTTTATGAAAAGAGAAACCAGCGTGGGCATAAAATATAATTCATAACATACGAATACTTCCTAAAGGTACAATAAAGCTCATGGCAGCAGCAGAAATAAAAAGCATTATGGGAGAAATAGTAGCATATCCTCACATTAGAAGGCATCAGAGAAAGGTCAGGAAGGGAGGGTAATGGGGAGCTGGTAGCACCACCCTGGCCCACACTGTGACCAGCAGATTATCTGAGCAGGAGGGAAGAGAATGTGAAGGTTCTGTCTATGGTAATTCTGTTAAGGTGCTGTTTCTGGCAAGCAGCACTCAAATACCAGCTAATACAGACATTTGATACTGCAGTAATGGCATCTGCACCAGTGCTTTTGAATGCCTCTTCACATAACCAGAGTGAAACTGAGTTCTACTTCTTACATCCATAAAAAAAATTAGACATGATGCATCAGGCGCAAGACATTACCAGATCTTCAGCAGATCAGCAGAGCTGGCCTCACAGAACTTGCCCTGATCTACTCACTCTTGTCTTCAGCTGTGTTTCAGGCATCTTCCTCCACATTTATTAGAGTATCATTGATAGGACTGCTGGGGGAAGCTCATGAGAGTGAAGACACAGACTGGTGTAAAAGGAACAGTCAGATTCCAAAAAAAAAAAGGAGCCAACATGGAAGGCAGCCCTGAGATGAATGTTGGAGGATGAAAATGTGGCAGTAAGTAAAACAGCATGGATAGGTCATATTTTGGAAGCAAAGACATAAGGCAATGAGGGGCAAGCTGCAGTGAGGGGCTGAATTCCACAGTGTAGGAATGGTATTGCAGTTCTCTAGAAAACTAGAGACAGTTAGTGAAAAGGACAGGCTGGAAGAGTTAAGTATCAAAGTCATTAATTAACTAAAATTAGACTATAAATCTTTTCAGATCTCTCACCCATTGTGGTAATGATGCCCTGCCTCTTCATTTCACTGCAGAGACTATTTCTGCTCATGAGACTGTAAGCAATCAGAACAGAGCCCTTTCACTGTGAAATACCTCAGAAGATACACAGCTCAGAAAACCAGCACACCTCAAAATACACACTGGTGCAACTACTGTGAAGTGTGTAAGAAATGCAATGGGATAGAATTTGACAGGTGATGTCAGTTAATAGAAGAAATAGAAAATATAAAAAGCAAAAACCTATAAGGCAAGAGGCTACAGGCAAAATTTGTATATCAGAAATGGAATGGAAAGAAGATAATGACCTATTTCACTCCATCAGGAGGTGATCACTTCTCTTGTTATGGGTGTAAGGACAAACAATCCATATTTGATCTCTGCTTTTATGTATTCTGGGCCTCACAAACCTGTTGGACCTGTGAAAGCAAGCATTCTGAGAAAATACACAAAAATTTTAGAGGAAATAAAGTGACAGTTTTTACAGCAACATAAACAGGTACTGAATTCCAGCTTTATAGCACTGCTGTACTGTGGGCTGGCAGCTTTCAGAAAGAGAAGCCTCTAGGTCTGGGGTTTGTAAGCAATTTCCACACTTGTCATCCTTGCTGTATAAAAGCCTTTCCCGAAGGACATTGTTCTAACAAAATTATCCATTGCAAAGGCCAGCAGCGTGCTCATCATGTCTCAATCAAGGCTGCATAAAGAGGAAAGTCAACCATGCATGTCTATCATCTGGACAATTAGTCTTTCTGACTGCAGAAACTATTCTAAAAGGCTAGTCCTTAGAAGCACCTAATCTTTCAGTTGGAAATTATTTCTCTTTGTCTGGCAGAAGCATAGAGCAATGAACGCCCTGTGAGAACAATATTCAGAGGCTTAAAGCAGAATCTATGTAAATGCATCAGAAGCATCCTTATAACCTTTCTGTAACCAAAGAAAAGAAAAAAAAAATTAAAATTGTGTATTTGTGATACAAAGTAGCTAAAAGCAACAACAAAAGAAAAAGATGAGCACAGCACACTGGTCCATGAGCACATCCATTTACACTTTTGATACTGCTCTGATCAGTCTCCTTTGTTTAGCCTATCTGCCCTCTGCACATCATCACCCACTCTATTAAATACAGAAGAAAAAACTCACATGGTCAAAGAAAAGGAAGAATTATTTCCAAGGAACTGTTCATAATCACAATACACTACCTTAATCTCTAAACTGAATTCTGTATCTGATTTACATGAAATTACACTACCTTCCCATTATCAGTTAAATTCTTTCAGCATTGTCCCAGCTGCTTGTACTGGCAATTCAAAGGAAAGAAAACCCATGAATTACAAGTAACACTCTTACAGATCCACAAGGATAAGGGTCAGATGAGTATAACTGACAAAATACAGCAATTTACACAACAACAAAAAAGTTGTTGCTTCATCTGCAATAATGATTTTTCTACCATGTCGTGTATTTTCTGTGAAGGCAAAGCTCTCAGTCAGGGAAGGTCTAAGAATTTCAAGTTCATTCTTACTTGTCTTCCTTCATTCTTTTCTGACATTTTAACATCTGCTCAAAAGAATTTTTTCAAAGGGACCAGATCTGAACCATGATGACAAAGGCATGTCAAGATGGAAGCAGAAGTAAAGCTGGGGATTTTTTCAGTCTGAATTGACAGGAAGATTCACTTCTCCTTATCTGTCTTATCTCTAAGATCAGTAACACAGAGACAAATTGGCTTCCTTATGGGAGGAAAGAAGCACAATCAAAAGCATTTTTATATTATGGGGTTACAACAGCCTATATTTTTAAGCTCAATAGCATCAAATGCAAATTAACATCTCACTTAATATGAAGCTCTTCTTGCCAGTCTACAATCCTCCTCATCCTTCCACCTCGTCCTGCAGACTCTTGGAAGTGGTCTCTGGCAGCTATTTGGTTTGTGCAAGTTAAAAGGCATCACTGCATGACAGAGGTGTTTTTGTTTGACTTTTGCATGCACAGGCTGGGATGCAAACCAAAGGTATGATTGCTGGGTCAGCCTGCCCAATGTGCATAAATGAAGATTTATTTGGGGTTTTTTTTAGTTTATTGGTTTTTAGTTAATGAAGTGACTTGAAAACTAGGAAGTTGCCATGCTGACAATTCTGTTCTCTAAACAGACCAGGTTTAGAGATCATCATCAACCATATCCAGATCATTTTACCTATTAACATACCTCAACTGTTTTAGACTAGGGCCATTTCAAGGGGTAAAGGTATTGTTTATTGTGAGTGCCTGTTTAATTTTGGGCTCTCAGTCAAGACTGCTAACTTGCACACTGGTTCTCCTGATCTATTTGTCTATTCATTGGGAGACCACCAACAGCCTTCCCTCCACAGCTCTGAATCCTACCTGCCTCAATTTTGAAAATATCAGGTGTTAGAAATCTTCTTTTAATAAACTATCTCTCCATTCTGCTTCCATTTTGGGATACAATGAGAAACATTAAAATGAAACAGGCTCCCATGGTCTCTTTCAAACTTTGATATCTGCAGCACAGTATCCCTCTGAGAAGGCAAAGAACAGAATTCCTGTATATTCCCACACAGTAACAAGCAGTTGCCAGAGGGACTTTTGCCCACTGTGAAGCAACTGATGTCCTAAATAATCTTTAAACTCCAGTCACCACACATGTTGCTCTCATGAGTGGTGGTTTTGGGTAGAAACAAGGGCAGCAGATCTGCGATTTTCCTAGGCTTGCAGAGCAGTACAAAAGCAAGGTGCAATTTATACTTCTATTCTTGAAATCCCAGCAGCAGAAATGCAGCAGTCATTAAACAGTATTTGCCTTCTGCTTGTAAGAGTCACAGCTGAATTTGGTTCACATAGTTTGTCAAAGCAGTCAGCCTTACAGAGCTTTACATCCTTCTGCCTTTTATTCAAAAATCTGTATCGATATCTAGTTCTGAAGAAATTCACTTCAGAAGTTAACATTTACATTACAAATACTCAATTCATCTTCTGATTCAGATCTTAATTATTTTTGCATTTCCT
Organism: Onychostruthus taczanowskii; assembly: GCF_017590055.1. Taxonomy (NCBI): domain Eukaryota; kingdom Metazoa; phylum Chordata; class Aves; order Passeriformes; family Passeridae; genus Onychostruthus; species Onychostruthus taczanowskii. The sequence continues at coordinate 9,477,798 of NW_024499351.1, forward strand.
CAATTTACTAAAACACAGCTCATTATGAAGTACGAAAGGTCAAGTCCCCAGAAAGTATCAAAATTAAATCAATTACAAATTCTTAACTGTTCACAGTTAGAGTTTTTTATCAGCTGGAGTTTTAAACAACCATCACAAAACTTGACTAGAACAATTTACATCAAAACAAGTAAGCATGTTGCAATGTAAAGCTGTGTGCATTTTTCTCAGCCAGTAAGGAGGAAGACTCAAACACTCCTCCTAGGAGATGATCAAGGGGCACAGATGGGCAGCAGTGCTGTAAGGATTTGGGTGTCAAGAGCAAATTACTACAGTGTGGGAGCAGGAAGCATAGGTCTGCTGGATGATTAAAGAAAAATGAATAAATTAATTATAATAGTATCTTTTGTACAGATCATGACCAGCTGAATAATTTCAGCATCCGAAAGTTTAGAGCAAGAAGCATGCAAAAACTGTTGCAAAATAGATAAACACAGCTTATGTTCTTGCGTGGCAGATTGCCCCCTGTCCTTGCTCTGACCCCACAACTCCCCTGTTCAACAAGGGTTGTTGGCCTTCTGACTAAGGCTGTGGACACTTAGTTCCACCATTACATTAGGGGGTCACCATTAGAGGGTCACCAGATTCCACGTAGTCCTCACACGAGACACCATTTGTGGTGACTGAGAAAGCACAAAGCAGTACTGGATGCCACACTAACTTTATTTCCTTGACTACCTCTTTTATAAGGTTACACGGGCGGACCCAACTATGCAGCCAATAAGATTTCATACACCCATGCCCACTCACACACAGACTGCTTTTCCAATTTGGCACATTCCTCAGTGGTGGTCTTCCAGCCCTAGGGCAGACACTCCCTTTCGAACATCTTATTCAGCTGATCATGATCCATACAAAAGATAAAATTATAATTCATTTATTCATTGTTCTTTAATCATCCAGCAGACCCATGCTTTCAGTGCAGCTGTTCCCACACCACAGCTCTGCTTTACCCTTCTTGTCAGGTCATTTTATCCTGGACTAAGTAACAGACCTTAGTAGTGTAGTGTTCAAAGATTTCCAAGGGGGACAGAGAATTTGGTGAACAGTCTTCTATTTCACAGGAATAAAAGAAGCTCAACAACAAGAGGGGGAAAAATAATTGTTCTGTGAGGGGGCAGTTCTTTGCTAAGCTGCTGCTCCAACAATGTATTGGGTGCTCAATCAAATGGTCTTCCCTTGATAGGTTTATCTCTCAGTGGGCATTGTTGCTCAGATGCAGCTGTGTGAAATGGCTGTGCATTGCACTAGTTCAGTACTATTTCACTGAGAACAGGATTTAGTGTCCTGACAATTGCTTAGCAAACAGGACTTGAAATCAAAGTGACAGCAGTCCGTGCCCTACGTAAGGCACATTTTGGTACCCAGCAATGGACCAAAGTATAGTTCTGAGTCATTATTTTAATTCTGTGGAAAAGAATCATGCAGAGACCCCAAAATCTGATAGAGCCCTGACAGGTCAGTGACTGACAGATATAGGTAGTGCAAAACATTACTTGGGGGCAGCACAATCATCCAGTGCCAGAGAACTAGATACTTACATTTCTCTTTGCCCAACCAACTACTACACCTCAAGAGATTCAGGGACTTTGGGGATTTCACGCCACTGCAACCCAGAAGGAGCTCATAAACCTCTGGGGAACAATTGCATCCATTTGTCCTGAAGCCTGAATATCTGAAACGTGTAGTGTCTTGTCTGCCTTTATACTGTGGGATGGGAGTGGGAGGAGAAAATGATAAGAGATTTTTGTAGAGGAAGGCTAATAACCACAATACTCTTCTTATTCAGCATTATTAATCTCTACTGAATTAGATGCATTAGCAAAAGATACTTCATCCCTTTGGAGATAAAAAAAGAACAGTTTGAATTCTTGAGGAAATATTCTGCCTATTAGTGTCTATGTAAAGCCATAGAAATAATGCTCTCAGAGATTAAATGAAGAATAAGAAAATAACGAAGGCAAATTTCCTTCTATGTGCTACTCTGCAATAAACTGTTTGGAGCAAATCCCAATACCCTAAATCTCAAGAACTCTGCTTATCTGCCCATCCAGTTATTTTTAATTTGTACTTCTGTTATTACTACTGCATTATTAATATACCCAGATAAGACAGGAAACAGCCTGGTGGTGTTCTGTTTCAGCAATGCCTTGCTGAAATAATAGTCTTTATGACGAATTACTCCTTCCAATCTGAGGAGATTCATTATTCCCTATGCTCACAGACCAGGAGGCCCTGGGGGAATCCCATTTCCTCCCCTGAGTTGGTATTCTATTTTCCCCAAAGCAGCCTGGGCCTACTTGTGCTCCCCACACATGCACACGCTGTTATCAGTCAGGGTGATGCCCTCTCCTTCTGTGTGGCCAGGAGATACGTGCCCCAGGTGCCTCTGTTGGAGCTTGTGCCAGCACAGCCTCACCACGGCTCCTCAGAGCAATATTTAAGGTATTTTAGTAGGAGTGGGTAGGGAAAGGAGGGCAGCTTTTCTAGTCATGCTGCTTCCAGAATCTGGGCTGGGGTGCTGCAGCCAACCTAGTCAAGAATAGATTTCCATTGCAAATCAAGATTCATATTTGGGGGAAACTCCAGTAATACCAAATGTTGGAAAGAAGGGGAAAGACATTAAAGCAAAGACAACTACTCTTACACTATATGGTTTGAAGTTTATATGTCATATTTTTTCGTGGGGAAAAAGGGGGCAGGGGAGAAAGGATTAACAGCTTTTAAGGTTTCCCACATCTATGTTTCTGTAATGGTGTATGCGATGCTGTAAAGGTTATTGTACAGCTTTCCTCCTGACATTTTAATACACATCCCATTTTGCCAACACATCTTTTTCTGTCTCTCCTTCAGTATAAGCGCTGTGAATTGAACAGATCTGTGGAAAAATCCAGCAGCAATTAATAGGGGTGAAAGCTGTTGGGATCTACAGAAACACAACAGAGCCTCACACACACCTAGAGAATTTTATGTAAAATACTGCTATTTGTATATGCATTTTCAATCACCACATAATAGAAAAAAGATAATGTACTGTATTGTATTGTATTGTAAGATTGAACTAAGCAAGAAAAATTATATTAATCTGGATTAAAATCTGTGAGTTTAATGGCAATATTTTAAGGGAATGTTGAATTGGTTTTTTAAAAATCTGCTCATTTATTAAAAAAAGCAAGTCTATAGCCAGTTAGCCTGACAATTTTTTTCAGATAACTTCCTCAAAAAGTCCATATAAAAGTCCATATAGGAAGAGGAGATGAATATATACACACATATATGCACCTATAGATGCAAACATGCACACCTCATGCATAGTGAGAACTACACAAACACCTGTCCATCCACACCCATCACAGGTGCACCTACTCCATTTCTCACTTCTGAGTGTTACAAGAGAGTTTTGAACCTCACAGGCTTTAAAAATACCTCCTGATTTGTCATATCAAACAGGTCAATGATTTCATCCAACTTTTTTTTTCCTTTACTATATAGAAAAATACTTACTTAATGAAAAACAGGAACTGTTTTTTGAAGTATTACTTTTCATACCTGGTATTTCATATCTCACTATCTAATGAAAGATAATTTAACTGCTAATCACTTTGGGAACAATACAGAAAAGAAAGTCTATTTACATTTGGAAAACAAAATGGCATTTGGTTATCAGGAATCCACATCCACTAATGAAATGTTTCCAAACCCCAAGCCTTGCTGCCTACACTTCCAGGAAGGAGTTCTCCCTGGAAGAGATTTATAGGTCACATGCAGAGCAATGAAAATCTGGCCATCGAGTGCCAGAGGCTCTAATCTAACAGGTGTGCACATTATGATCATCTCTACAGAACCACCCTGACAGAAGTACAACTGATCACCTCCAGTCCTTAAATAAATAGACTCAATAAAGAGCAGTTTAACTTCACTTTGATTTGCCTGAGGCCAAATGTGAAAAAGTCAGCTTGGTCCTTTTCCACAAAGGTCTGTCTGCTTTATGCAGCCTGCTCAGTTGCGTTCTGCTCAGGCAGACCTGGGAGCCATACAGTGGAAAGCAGAGGATGCAGACTTCCTTCTGAGAAGAGGTCAAAGTACCTAGAACTTCCTGCAAGCACCTTGTTACTTGTATCTCACAGCACCTGGTTTTCTAGTAAAGGTTCTGAACAGCACACAAGAGGCTCTATTCCTACTCAGGGAGAGGTTAATTTCACCTTACTTGAGCCAGCCAAAACACAGATATCTCATTCCAAGGCAGCTGACTATGTTGCCTCTGTGATCAACTGAAAAGGAGAGGTACATCTGGTAGGCAAGTCAGCCCAAATCTCTCCATTTCTCCATGAGATGAATACACATGAACAGCCTGGATCAGAAGGGTGGTGATCACCTAAGCTAGCAACATGAATCCCATCCTAAGGTGGCAATAATGGTGGCACTAAACGTGAAAGAAAACACAGGAATACAATGACTTGAAACACAGAGATACATGCTTCTCAGAACAGCACAAAAAATGGATAAGTGATAATAGAGAGATATTCCCAAAAATGGATTTGAATCCTAAAGGAAAAGGCAAAAAATGGGGAGACAGTGAATAAGAGGAAATACATTTTAACGGTATTCTCCGTATTAAAATGCAGTTCACGTTGGCTCTTACTCAGCTGAGCTAGTTATCTATTGAAGTCAATGTTGTACCAGAGAAATGAGGTAAGGCCCAGACCCTTAGAAAAGAAAAAGCAGAACGACCTTGCAGTTGAACCAAGAGGCTCAGACAGATCATTAGCCCATGATGTTACAGCAGTGCTACAGCAGAGCCTCCTGCAGTGTCCCCATCCCACCCGCACCACTGCTCTCCGACACGTGCTGAGAGGAGTCAAACACAAAAGGAAAAGGCTGGGAGGAGAAGACCTTCAGGAAATTTTAAAGAAAAAAGAATCGTAATAAGGTCTACAGCTGACTGCTCAAAGTACAGTGCCTGTTACTTGCCTAACATCTCAGAAAACTCACCATGATCCTGCATTTAGCAAACTATCCGGTATTTTGACTTCTTCTTCAGCATTGAGCATGAGAAATACTCATGAAATTTTCAGTTTCTGTCACCTTGACTTTTCTGATTTATATTAATCTCTTAGTCATGAATTTAAAACTAATTTAATGACGTGAGATGCAGAGGAGAGTGCAGGGAAGAAGGGGGGGCATTTTGGAAAGTACTAGTGAAAGCCTTAAAAAAGAAATGGAAGTTATTTACCAGAACTATCAAAGTGCTCCAAAATATCAACCAGCAATACCACCTAAATTAAAAAGCAAAGTAAATAAAATACAGTATCTCATAAAAACTTAGAGGAGATGAATATTAAAAACAATGGGTTTATATACTAGAAAAATCCAGAAATTTTCATTAAAATTGCACGTCCTTCAAAGTTTAAGAGACCTTAAAATACATGGCCACTGTATTGTCATACTATTTCAATAATATGAGAATATTTTGAAACAGTACTTGCAAGGTGAGCAAGAGTAAAGGTTTCTCTAGCTTCATTAGGTTATCAACATTAATTGACCAATGTGAGCCTTGTGTATAAGGCCCATAGCCAAGTAGGAGCCCACAAATCATGGTCATTCCTGCCACTAAGTGACTTGAAGCAAGAAACAGTCTACTGGCATAAAACTTAAAGATTGCTGGGCATAAAATCATATGACAATGCAGAGGGTTCTGGATAAATAAAGTCACTTAGAAATGTACAAAACCTAGTACCACCAGACTGAAGCATTTTGAGCAAGCTAATTTTCCTTTTGTTCACCAATGTTTACAGAAAAATTCATCAAAACAGACCAAGGAAAAAAATACTAGACTTTGGAGCTCTTTTCCCAGGTGAAATGTACTATAAAAGAAATAGAGAAAATATTGATTCTTTTAACACATAAATAAAAAATGCCATCAAAGTGAGTTGAGGTACAGCCTTTTTCATATTTTTTCTGTCCAGTCCAATTCCACCTGGAAATTTCCTCCAGCCACCTCTTGTGCTCCCAAGCTCATCAGTACAATTTCTGAATACATCTAGGAAGATGTCACTACAGGGAGAGACATTTCAGTATTTTTTGAGGAAAAAAAAAGAATTTAATGAGCAACAGTCTGTTCATATTTGCTATCACCAATAGCTGGTATTCAGATTAGGATACAAGTTTTTCTCTGAGATATATAAAGAAAGAGATCTTTTTTCCCCAAAGCAAAGAGTTTCACTTAAGGATTAAGTTACTCTCTAGAAAACCTCATTTTCTCTGCTGCAGTTTTCACACCACCCTCCCCACTAGTGAAGAGGAAGGTGTCTGTTAGTTTGAAAGTTGGCACTTTTTTTTAATGGAAAATCAGCAGAGACAAAGTAATTAAGAGAAAGATAGGTGCCTACATTAGTGGAGCACTTCCAATGCTCCCAGTTCTCTGGAAGTAGCAGCTTCTAGAAGCTTCACAAAACAAAAGAAACAGCAGTTACAGTTGTTCTTTAAATCATGAAAAACATGAGTGCATATAAATTTATTTAAAATACACTTTAAACATCCAAGTCAACCAAAATGCAATCTGACAGGTTTCTGGCATGCTTGGGGTGGTACTTCCAAATCCAGAATAAGCTTTACTTTAGAGAAAGGCACACTAAGTGTTCATAAAAAACATGATTGACAAAGGTAAGAGATTTTTGTTAACAGCAATTCTTCCAGATTCTAATAATTTCACCTTTTACTTAAAGCAGCTTGATTTTAAAACTCCTCCACCTAGCAGGAATGTCGGCAAAGTGCAAGAAAGCTTCCACCGGGTCCAAAAGTACATTTCGAGAGGAGGAACACAGTTCTGAGCAATTCTGACTGGAGGGCAAAAGGCCACCTGGATTTCATTCCAAGTGGAACTAACTAATTTGTACAACAATCATGTTGACAACGAAGATGAACACATATGTCTCCTTTAAATGCCTCAAGGGGTCATCCTCTCACCTTTCAGTAGCCATGGTAACTTTGGGGGGAAAAAAACAGCTCTCATCTCAGAAATTGTTTTCTGTGATAGAGCATTTAAAATCACTTTTGTCGTCTATCCGTTAACTTTTGCCCCTATACACCTGAAGGATGAAGCTTTAGAAAGGAAGGATCTCTGCTTGACAAAGGAAAGAGAACCTCTTCTCATTCTTTCTGGCAATACCTTAAAGATGGCTGGCGGGGAAGTGAAATACAGAACATATTTTGCAAGTTGGGCTGGGGTTTTTTGCTGACCATAGCACAGGTTTTCATAAACTCCTGCTCAATGTATCACAAAAATGTAGACAAAACTGTATGACAATTGTAATGTAGACAAAAAAAAACCTGACATCCATCAACCAGCACGTTAAAATGAAAACTCTGATAGCAGAAAGGGAGGTTTCCTGTGCCTTTTGGACTTAAACAAGATGTGAATCAATTTTGTTTACTTCAAACCAACTTTGCAAATCACATAACTGTAAGACTATCTATTTCCCTGCACTGATACAAAGAATTGACATGGCTATTGAAAACATCTTTTGACAAGTACTATTCACACCATGATTTATACAGGCCATAGCCAATATAATAGTTACTCATTATTAACACCCTTATTGCATTGTTATATAGCTCGGATTAATGCATGTCAAAGACAGCACAATAATTGTTGCCTGATTTAGTGAAAAGTAAACAAAAACTATTTTAAGGCATTGGACAGCTGAAATACTAGCAGCTTGTGAACCCAAATTATTGGCATATGCTTCTGTCCCAGCCAAAAGACAGTTGTGAGTCTACTCACAAACCTGAACTGCTTGTGCATTAGAGCTTTCTTCACTGTTACTTTTGACAAATACTGTGTTGGTTTGGTAGACACGCTGTCAGGTCAGACAAAACGTTTCTGATGCTTTCATATACATTTTTATGTAAAACAATGTGAGAAAAAGGTAAGCTGCAGACTTGTGTAAAGTGAATAGTAGATTTTGGGCTTATTTCAATCAAATACTGTGTTGTGACAAAAGATTAGATTCGTCAGCCAGGCACTGAAAAATTATTTTTAACTGAATTGTCTTTACTACATGACACAGATGCTTGGGAGAAAGGTGTATGACTCAGGAGTCTCTATCACACTGCCAGTGTCCTGCTGCCACTCCTGCTATTTGGCTGTGTCTTGGTTCCCACTGAAGGCCCCTCCCAGCCACACTCCATGCTCAGCCCTGTGCTTAATGAGCTACCAGCTACCACATCTCTCATTCACTCACTTTCCACTCTCAAACCCCCTCTCTGTGCCACTTCCTACTCTGTTCTACACACTTGGAAAGGGCCCCTTAGGAGCACCTGCAGCATAATCAATTATTTACTCTTTAATAATCTCCTCTTCTACACCAGCTTGAGAAAGGGTATCTAATATTACCCTGCTGATGGGTTGAGGACATCACTACCAAGATGATCAATAACACTTCATTGTTTCTTCTTGCTTTGTATCTCTCTGTCTGCTCCTCTTTCCTACAGTGAGATCATAACTGCTGTGGACAGAAGCAGGGGGTTTTTAACCTGAATTTACATGTAATTTAGCAAAACAGGTCTAGGCCCTGCAAACAAGAGTGCTGCTCCAGAAAAATAAAATGTAAACAGAATCACAAATTACAGTTGTTCTTTTAAAAGGTCAAAAAGCCTACTTGAAGAAAGTTCAATGGTGACTTGCTTCTCCCTGGTAGAAACCTTGTGCATAGGAATGATTTTAGTGCCCAGGCATTGCTATTTTATTTTGAGATTAAGAAGTACCAAATAAGAAAAATCCACACCAAAAACAACAACAATAACAACAAATATATATATATATACATAAGGAAAAGTAAACCAATCTCTGCCCAAACATAACAAATATCTTTCACTGACAGAGGTTTATAAGACTACACACAGAAAAATAATAAATGAAAGAAAGCAGAGAGACCACATCCATTTATCCTAACCCCCTGCCACCTGAAAACAACCCATTTATTCAGGCTGGCAGAAAATTTTTCATTCCAGCTGTTTTTCATGTCAAATGTGGGATTCAGCAAAACAACATCTTTCACAGAAAGAACATTTCCTGAAAGTTGGTTTACTTCTGATTCTGTCTGACAGAAAATGGAAGAGGAGGGGTAGAGGGAGGATGGAGGGAAGCAGACTGGGGAGCAAATCTAAGCAAACCTTACTAGAATGGCCTTACTGTACAGTTACATCTTAGTGCAGGCATGGAATAATTCATTTCTGCACATGGAATAATTCATTTGCTCTGTTACTGACTTGTTGTTAGGAAGGACACAACAGACTTAAGGAGTATCTTTCAGAAAACTGAGATTTGGGGAAACATCATGTACATCCATGCAGAACAGTAGCACTCACTCTCTGGATAAATTCATAAAAATATTCTGTTACGCAGAATATGAGGATCCAAAGACAGCAGAGAGAGAAGAAACAGTGCTCAAGCTGTTCCAGTTTACAGAGCAGGATTTCCTTTGGGCACACAGCTCAAAGAAAAATGCTCACGAACTGACTGTGGGGATACCACACTACCACTCAGAATCATCTCCCTCTACCAGCAAATCTAAATCCAAAGTACACTGATAATTTATGATCCACAAAAGCACTCCTGTTAATATATTTAGAATAGGGTCACACCTTTGTATTTAGCATCAGGAAGAGCTATTTGGAAATGAGTGCAACAAAAAATCTGATCCTTTACTTGTTTCACTTTGACAATGCAGCACTTTGCTAGGCTCAGTGGTATATCTAACATCAAAGTAAAATACTGATTATGCAGTCCCATAATTTCATTATTAATACCATCTTCCTGCTTCTGTGAAGCTGAACTTCAGTTTTCAAATAATACTTCTTTCACAGTCCAGGCTGGTACAGTTTTGATTTGCAAGGATCTTTGTAAGGAAAGGCATGAAGCATGCAACCTGAATATATATTCTCTAACCCTCTTCATCAGTTTAGATGCTTCAGTGAGGGGTTGTACCCATATCCATCCTAAATGAACTGCTTACTAACTTTTAAATATATTGGTGGTAGGCAGATCTTTCTCTTTTAACTTTTTTTAAAAAATTACATGCCTACATGTGAAAGATAAATTCTATAATTTTAAATAAATCATTGTCATTAATCTTGCAATGAGAGGTAGACTCTGAACTTCCTAGTAGAAGTGAGAATATAAAATAGCAACTGTTTGCTTGCAATTTTGTTTTAGAAAACTGTGAAATTAAACTTACCCTGAAAGTCTAAGCTTTGATGTACCCAACTTCCTATCCTTCACATCTTGGATACCCCCCTCCCCTGGAAAACTGACAGATCTCAAGCTGACACCAAGCCAGTAACACCCAGCATGTGTGCCAGGGCTCACAGCCTTCCAAGAAGCCTGTGTGCAGCTGTCTTCTGGAGTTTCAGAAATCCACAATCCCTGGCAATGGCCTTCCCTCCAGTTCTGGTGAACCAGAATTTCCAGTAACAAACTGTCACGTTAGAAATTGCCCAGCCCACTCAAACCCAAAGTGAAATAGAATTTTATCACACTGAGATTGCTCATAAAATGCTATTTAAATACAAACCAGGAAAAACCCCTAAAATATTGAAAACAACATTTAGCTTCCCTGAACCCCCTTCCTCCACCTGGGTTCATATTTTAGAAATTTGTACCCTTACAGAAAACACTGTATATGAGAATATACAAGAAAAATATATTCTCATATACGAGTGTATATGAGAATATATGAGAAAAAATGCTGAGAAAAGTCACTGTTTTTTAACACACTCTTATCAAAACATATCCCAACCTAACTGAACAGTACATATAAACAAGGAAAATTAAAAGCAAAGAAGCTGGAAATTCCATTACCTCATCTAAAGTTTTCCCAGTCTGACAGAAAAATTAAATTGTTATCCTGAAGTTATTTACCTATTGTGCTTCACAGTTATTTCTGACATATTAAAATGAAAATTGTGCTACAGAGGCAAACTGATGGGAAACTTTGATGAAAGTATACAAGCTTCAGGTCATAATTATAAGGTGACTCCTAAAAGAAAGCAAAAAGGTGAAAAATGAAATTGGCTTCCAGAAACTGCTGGTTAGACATATTTTTGCTAATGGAAATGCAGAAAAAAAATTAATTTTCCCTAGTATGACTATATGAAATAACTTAATTTGATTTACTTCTTTGAAGAAGCATGTGTGTCAATATGTTAAAAACCTCTTAGCTACTTTTATACTCTGACTGTTTCAAGTCTGAAATGAAAATAAATTCCTCCCTCATCATGTGGGCTGCAAAATTTCAGTTTTACTTACATAGCTAGAAAGCCTGGAGCCTGTTCTTGCACAAGGTTTTGCAGAAGCAAATCACAGGTCTTTTTGGGAATATTGCAAAACTACTTCCCAAGCCCTTTCCACTGGAAACCAGTAGTGAGAGGAACAAGAAAGGCTCCAATCAGCTTGGAATGTTTAGACAGAGCTATGTTTGTGTCTCGGTGTGTAGATCCTTTCCTTGGGACATGTGAAAATAATGATCAGGAAAAGTGCTGATGCAGTCCAAGGTGGGAGATGAGCCCCTGTTTCCAAGCATGCACCCTTGATTATTCCTCCAGATGTAACCCGTCCCAAGCACAAAAAGGTAAGACTCCTGAGAGGATGGCTTCTACTGTTAATCAATTCTGTAGCAACTTCTTATAACAAGGAACAAGTTCAAGTTTACTCCTCGTTCCCCCACTAAAGTCAGAACACAAATCTCAATTCGAGTTTTATAAGATCATGACAGATTTCTACATTTCTTCCCTCCTACCAGGCCAGAGGAAAGAAAGGAAGCCCCAAGTGTAGGAAATCTCTTTTCAAAGAGGCATTAAACCAGCCATGAAAGTAATACCATTGTCCTTTGAAAGGAAACCCTGGAACTGCACAAGGTAAATGAATATCCAAAATCAGCAGTGAAAGTTCTGAAGCCCATCCTATGCTCAGCAGTCCTAGATCATACATTACAATTTCTCTTCTAAACAAAAACTTTCACCAAATTCATTGTCACTGCTTAGTATTCAAGGAATATGGGAAAGCCACATGCACAGATGCTTGCATAAGAAACTACCTTGATTAAAGCAAACTGCTTTTCTCAGCAAGTGCATGCTCATATTCCCAGATGTAATATGCCAGGCTCTCCACTCGTAACAGGGAAAAGGGAAGGGCCACTCAGACAAACTACAAAGCAACAGCAAACTACATACCCACCTCCTCCATCACATCAACATAAGTGTGCACCTAAACAGCATTTTAAGAGGAAATTATTATGCAGAATGGGAGGAAATAACATGACAGAAGAAAAAAGGAGTAATTTATCATTAAAAGCATAGGTCTTGTATAGGTAAATGTGCTGGCAGAAAGCCAGCAGACATAAGCCACAAGCAAATTACAGTGTGTCCAGCCAAGACACCTGTCTGGAAAGCAAAGGGATCAGGAACACAAAATACACCAAAGCAAGCAACCACTATGCAGTTTATACACAGCACAGAGACAGCTACTCCCAAAACCCAGAATGGATATTGCCTCCTGGCAGAATGGACATTAACTCCATCTAGTAGCACTGTGGTCCCAGTGCAGGTGGATTAGTGTAGCTGGGCTTTGAAGTGTGTAACTTCTACAGAGCTAGGTCTGTCTGTGTTAACTCAATATCATTAGAAATTCACTTGCATTAATTAACTCAAGTTGTTAGGTCTTTTTACACATGTTCAGGGACCAAACACAGCAAAACCAAATGAGAAGTGTCATGGTTTTCCAATTCCCTTAATGTTTTTCACAAGGATAAAATCTTCTCCCAAAGAAAATCACTATTTTAGTGACATTTACAAGGCCTACCTTGCCCAAACCAGGAGTGTCTTTCACTTTGCTGACTGCCCTCAACAAACATGGTGGTGCAGGGGGTGGGGAAGTCTGAAGGATACTGCTGAAGCAGGTAGAGAAGAGAGGAGATTCAGGAACAGATGATGCAGAAGGCCTGTGCTTCTTCTTTTTGGAAGACAGGTTCAATTTCTGAGCAGCTCTGTGGGAGGAACAACAACAGTAAGCTGAAAAAACCTCAAACTCATCAACAAGAACAAATAAAGATATTTATCAGGTTACTATTTATGTAGACTCTCCATTTTGACCTCATTGATTCAGATAGTTTCATAATTCTTGTTCTTCACTCCTTAGTACTATTTTAATGCCATCGACCACAAAGTTGCTCCAAATTTAGAGTCTTCATTACGTAGGGCCACAATCAGGCCTCTGTCACTATTTTACCTGCTGAAACAATTCAGCCTGTAAGAAAGATCCAAACCCAAGCCAGTGAGCTATACAGCAATTTCTGTTTTAAAATTATGAAAGGTTCACTCAGAATTGTGTCTCATGCATAGGTCACTGAGTAGAAAATAAATACTTGTGCTTGGAGTTAACTAGTGATAAATGCTCAGGTGACTGCTGAGGTGTAAGAAACCTTGCACTAGCTGTTCAAAACTTTTATCACCTCTTAAAACATAAACCGGTCTAAAAGCAGAACAAATGCTGACCAATGAAAATACTGCTGTTTGTGATGAGGTGGAGACAATCATACAAGCTCCAGCTGCATTAATCACTAAGCAGGGGAAACAAAGAAGACTGTTTTTTTATTAGTACAGAATTCTCAAATAAGAATGCTGAATTTTGTATAGCATTTGATAAAAAAAAATAAGCTTTTCTGGAGCAGAAACATTCAGTACTTTTGTTTTGCAAAGTGTTTCATTTTGAGAGATAATGCAACATTCAAGTCTTTGTTGCAGCTGGTTTGTTCCAACACTTTTGCATCCTGCACTGCCCAGGGATAACATCAATATTAATCACGCTGTCCCATGGTCTCCCTTTTGCAAAACAGAGCACTTTAAACGGAGCAGGTCAGCAGGAGTACCAACTCAAAGGAGAGATGGATAGAACAATTTTGTTTGCTTTGGCAGACAAATTGGGACTTAATATATACGCATAAAAGCAATCTGTGCAATCTGTGCTGACAGTAGCTCTCCTTGCTTTGCTGAAGTACGACACTCAAGACCAATAATTCTTCTAGGTTTTGAGAAGCTTTGGCTGTACTGGTATCAGTTTATATTATCCAACTCAAAAGTTACAAAAGTAATTACATCATTTTACCCAAAGGAGTCAGAGAAGAAGGACTGAATATGCACACACGTGCATAGGCACACATTTCAATATGCAAGTAACCTCTGTTTTTAACACACAGGTTACTTATATCTCAGACACATGGACAAATTACTGCTCGGTATGACACTACCATTTGGCAGCTGGTCACAAGTACACTGTGTGCACCACCAGTGTATTCTTTTAGCCTATGACAAGTGCAAAGCACTTCAGATAAATTTGTTTCCAAAAAAAGAAAAACACTAGGAGATTTTAAGTGACCAGACACAGAATTAGAACTCAGAAGTTTCTGTTCCACCTCCCTGTCCTTTGTCTTTATGATGACCTAAAGAGTGCAGTTCATAACCTGTCCCTCTCATTTAAGCATACACTTTCTTTTTCATAGAAAACATACTCAAAATGTGTTGATCAAAACCATTGTTCCCTTTCCTTGCAACATTTCCATGGTTTCAGAGGATTCACTAATGTCAGCTTCCACAGTGTCCATCACTAACACTTTTATCAAGTTGTCCATGCCGAATCAAGATCTTCTGTACATCTTAGTTTCACCATAAAATTATTTTAAGAGAAGTTTTGTACTCTATGTTCAACAACTGAAAATGCAAGTGTTGGTCAAACATACTGAAAGCTTTACCCATGTGTAAAAGCTCATTAATCCAGTCTGAAACATAGGAAATGGCTCCATCCACTATGGTCATCTATCTGGTCTCACTGACTTGTGCCCTGGTATAAATATATTTCCTAAAAGCAGTTTCCTGAATTGATTGACAGAGCCATTATCCCTCTTGCCACTAAATGCTTCTCTAGAATTTGCTGTTCTTTTTACAAAGCTGACAGTGTAATACAAACCACTTCTTCAGCCAACCAAGCACACAGCCAACATTTTCTTAAAGAAAACACATTGTTGGAGGTACCTGGTCTTTTCAAAATCTTGGAATTGTATTATAGTTTGATAGTTATAACATTTGTATGAGATTGCGTACAAATGGAATAACCTGCATTTTCCTTATATTTTTTTGGCCTGCGACTGGCAAAATGTATGACAAACAATGAACTATTTTTCACAATTTCATGAGGTTCTCTGGTTTTCCCTGAGTAGAAGAAATCAATGTATGGCAGGCTAGAGAATCATTTACAAGCCCTATCGGACTGGATTGAATTTTGAAGGGGATGAAAAAGGCAGTAAGCATCTGCTAATTCCCAGAGCATTTAACTGGGAAGAGAAGGACAGTATAACCACACGCAGGCTGCAATGCGACACAAATCCGTAAAGGGTGGCTTTCTTGTGAGTACATTTGAGTGAGCAAAATCCTTCAGCCTGAGTGGCTAGCATTGCTCCAAACACAGTTGCTCATGCCAGCTGATACTGATTTAGCCCTGTGATCTAGCACAGGAGGTTAGAAAATCACATATTTTACCTTTCCAGGCAAGTCAGAGGCCTGGCTCTCTCATGCAGCCTCTCTGGATCACCAGACTCCTCAGGCAAAGCACCAGGCTGGACCCTGGGAGAGCAGTGCAGCTCGCAGCCTGCACAGCTCCGCCAGCAGCTCTTTAGGCTCTGCTCTTTGTACAGAAGCCAGCTATTTTATTTCTTTCGTTTAATATCTAGTATAATAGGGCTCTGATTTCCACTTGAGACTCTGCATAGTGCTGCAGTAATGGTGATGGCACTGATGGCAGCATGGCTTTATGTACTGACAATAAGCCGATCATACTCCAGGTTGTATTAGCTCCCACTTGAGCCAAGTGATATCAGCTATGCAATATGCAGGGGTGTGCAGGGGGCTCCAGTGCCTTGCAAACCACTTCCCCACTGTGTGTGGTATGGCTGTGGTAGGGATTGTGTCCACAGAGACACACAAGGAACTTGATCCAAATTCAATTTTCGAAGGGCATAATTTAAACTGCATTAGACCACTGTGTGAGCATACTCATTCACAACAGAACTGTCTTTAATGTCATTTTACTGAATTACCTTCCAAATGAATGCATATTTAATCCAGTTTAGCTAATATACTTTGGATTAACGCCTTCAGATAATTTGGACTATTTCTTTCCTGAGAGTCCTGATGCAAACAAGCAGCTGGAGACTTTTTGAAGGCTTACAAGATTTCTGGCAGAGGAAATAATCACAAGATCAGGAGTTGAAATTGCAGGAGGGACATTAGAAAGCTGATTAAAGTTCAATCCAAATAAAACTAATGCATTGCCCTGGCAGGAAAGGGGAACTGCTTTGAAAGTCCACCTGATCCATAGCAAAGACTGAGATAATTTCTTGAAAGGATATTTTCTGCTTTTTGGGGTTTTTTTAAATAAAATTTTAATTGTGTATATCTTTGGACAGTCAGAATTGTCTTCATACCCCACCTCTGCAGAAATGGTGGTGTTGGTTTTTTTTTCCCCATATAACTTTACAAGCAGGCTGGGATTTTCAAACCCAGGCTTCTAAATTAATGCTAATAAAATTAAAGGAATGCTTGATAAAATAATTTTTTCTTTTTTTTCAGCAACACATTATCCAAGACAAAGATACAATTTTAGGACTGTCAAAGTAAGGTCAGTAGGCCCACTAGGTTAATTGGATTCAGAAGATGGTAGAACATTAAGCAGATACTTAAAATATTATTCCCACTTGTGTCAGCAAAGATCATTGATAAGTAACACTGACTGGCACACTCCATCATCAGTGACATCTGAAGAGATTTCCTTAGGTGTATATCTCTATAATTTATTTATTCCTTACTGGATGTTCATACTACACTAAAATGCATCCAGTACTTATTATCCTTGGAAACAAAATTCTATCATAGCGGCTACTGAGCTGACATATCAGTTTCTCTGTCAAAATAGGAACTGAAATTTAATTTTCATATCCTATTTTCCACAGAGGAAATTACTCACAAGCTGTGGATGCTAAACAGCCATGTATTAATTTATTGTAAATATTTACAATTCTAATTTGAACTAAAAACCTATTTTTCTTCTTTACTTGGAGATATACATTCCATTTTATAATAAAAATATTCTTGGCTGGGTACCATGCAAGGAGTAAGGTATGAACTTTATTTGTGCAAGGGATGGCTTACCAGAGCCTTGATTTGACACTAGATTTGACAAGCCCAAAGCAGGTTAATGACCTTCCCTAACAATTAAAACACTACCTTTACTTACCCAAAACTGCCTTGCCTGCTGTATCTTACTGTATGTGGGAAAAGAGATGGAAGTTTCATTTGGAAATCAGTCTTTGAGCCAACTCCCTAAGTGTATTTGTGTATCTCTATCACCAGTTATACAACAGACCTGTATATCTGTGATCAGCAGTCTTGGTTACCCAGCACGAAACATTCGTATCCTATGGTCTCAGGCTGAGCCCCTATAAGTAAAAGACACCTTTAACCAGCCACACCCTCAAAACAACCGGTGTATTGATGTTCTCTTTTTTCTTTTTTTTTTAACCCATGACATAATTCCTCATGCAGAAAAAAGCAGAAGTTCTTGACTGTCACCTACAAAGTAGAACATAACCTGTGCAGTGTTGTAGTTAACTGCCTGTGCTGGTTTCAGCTGGGGTAGAGTTAATTTTCTTCCCAGAGGCTGGTGTGGGGCTGTGTTTTGGGTTTGTAGTGAACACAGTGAAGAAAACATAGAGATGTTTTTGTTATTGCTGAGCAGGGCTTACATAGAGCCGAGGCCTTTGCTGCTTTTCTTACAGCCACCCACACTGGGGAGGAGGCTGAGCGTGTATGGGAGGCTGGGAGGGGACACAGCTGGGACAGGTGACCCCAAAAAAATGACCAAAGGGATATCCCAGCCCATATGGCATCACACTCAGGATATAAAGTGGGGGGAATAAGAAGGAAGGCGTGGAATGTTCAGACTGCTGGTGTTTGTCTTCCCAAGTGACCATTACGTGTGATGGGGCCCTGCTCTCCTGGAGATGGCTGAACACCTGCCTGCCCATGGGAACCACTGAATTACCTCCTTGTTTTGCTTTGCCTCTGTGTGTGGCTTTTGATTTCCCTATTAAACTGTCTTTATCTCAAATATAAAGACAAATCTCACTTTTACCCTTCCCATTCTCTTCCCAGTCCCACTGGTGGGGGAAAGAGCAAGTGGCTGCTTGGGGCTTGGCTGCTGGCTGGGGTTAAACCACAATTCTGATAGAATGTCAGACAAAGGTATCCTGGAATCCTGCCATTAGTTTTGATTATTTCCAACTCAAATGTTTGCCAACATGGTTTCCAAGTGTGTTTTCTGCTTTGGGTAAATATGTTTATATTAAATGAGTCATCATATCATATAAAAGTCCTCATGTAGCTGGAAGGTAAAAACCAATGGGATACAGAAAACTTACAATCATGCAGATTCCTTTTCTATGAGAAAAAGCCAGTCTTGATTTTCAGTCACGCAGGGTCACTAAACAGTGCTTCATCCAGGATCTTTCTTTACTGAATTATATCACCTTTAGGCTGCCCATACAAACTGGACAGAGTGCACATTTTCTGATAATAGGGATCTAACCTACCCTCTCTGAATTTTCACCAAAATTGATTCTATTTCTTCCATTCAGCTGCGTACGTGATGCAGGCTCAGTAAGGTGACATTACAGCCAGGTTGACCTATTACTACCAAAAGGGGAGACCCCACATCTGCCACTGCCCTGTCTGCATACTTCCTTTCCCTCTCTTGCTTCTTTATTTTGGCTCAAATTTATTTTGGCTTGGCTGCTACTGCTTTAACCTCCTAAATGGGCTTGTGCCAAGGGTGTTTTAAATCATGACATGGCTAATATGCCTGAAGTACTATGGCAAAGTCTTTCCCAGCCTTAAAATCTGAGGCATGTAGTATGAAATGTGGTTTCATATAAATCTCGTATTTCTATCTGGAGGGCAAAGAATTGGCCGGGAGCCGTGGCTTCCTCTGTGCCATGCCTTACCTTGCACCTCCTAAAGCAAAGAGCAGAAAGATGCTTTAGAGGATGTTTAGCCCCTAAGCTAACAGCTTGCTCTGCCACCCCTCCACCATCTGCTGTGATCCTGGGGTACCACCTGGGAAGCTTGTTCAAGAAGCAAGAACAGCCTCCAGGAGCTTTTCCTCATCTCTCTTCTCACCCAGAGTGAGAGCAAAAAGACAGAGTAATAAATCTTGCAGCTGGCTTGCCATGTCCCTGCTCAGTCCTCCTTCCCTGCCTTCCAACAGGAAGCTACAAGCTATAAACAAGAATCAGAACAACTTTATTCCACTTTAATTCTCAGGGTGGCCAAACCCAGGGTTGTGGTGTTGCAGCCTAATAAGATATGTAAGGAATGAAGTAAAAATCCTCAGAGGAACATTTTCAGGATTTGTAGTTCCAGTAAGATTCTTTGTATTTGTGTTTAATTATTTTACAATGCCTTTAAAATCTGGAGATAATTTGAGCTTTCTGCTTATTCTGTAGAAGGTATAATAAACATGTCTCTAATGCCCAGTAAACACTTGCCCCTTATTGTTCTCTTTATTTTTATGCCTGCATTCAATTTCATAGCAACAATAAAGTTGTCCCGGGCTATAATCTTTCACATCTTGGGTGGCAGTTCAGATATTTTGGCCACAGTGCTTAAGTGACTGCACTCTCCCCAGGAACTGTACTGCAACTGCCAAAAACCTCATTATTTTTCACTTATTTAATTCGAGAGCAGTCAAATAGGGCTTCAAACTTTAGTCAGGATAGGTCTTGTAAAAGCTGAGGCACACAGGTAAACTCTGTGAAATTAACAGCACAGGCACGCTTTTATATCAGCTTCAAAGCTGAGTAAATTCACTGGCAACAGAGCAACAGGATTGCACCAAAACAAACATGAGGAATATGCTTGCAGACCAATAACTTAATGAGAAACTCAAAGTTCTACACAACTGTACTGTGGGACAGAGGACTCATAATCTACACAGCTATTATTTGAGGGAAACTCCCCATTTCAGAGAAAGCTATGACAAGGTCTGAAAACAAACCCCTTCTCATGTCATTCCTGTTTGATGCACAACATTCTCTTCACCAGGTAGCACAGTATTCCAGCAGAGATCTTGTTTTCTAACCTATAAGTTCCTGGAGAACTCTGTTTTGGTGACAGATGTCTTTCTGCCTTTGGCAACAGGACCATTCATTAGCACTCACGCAAAAAGTAATGTTGGCAAAAAAGATAACAACTCAAATGAACCCTCACCATTGGAATTTCTACAAGTACCTATCAAGAAAACTGTCTTGACTGAATTTCAAGCATTACCAACCAAGGTAGTAGTCACATACATGATAAAAATTACCAGATTCACCTTTTCTGCTGTGTTATTGACTGCAGACTCACATAATCAACCTACATTTTCAAAGACAAAAATAATTATTTTGGTAATCAGAAGAAGAACCCAATCATATGAAAAAATGCTGAGCAATCAAACGACAAAGAGAAATAACTAGTTGATTTTTTAAAAGAATGGGTAAAGGTTGTTTCTGTTATTAATCTAGCTTATTTTCCTCAATGAAAAAAGGTTTTATAAAAAATGGTAATCAGATCGATGACAGTGCTCACATTATCCTTTCCTTGGGAAGCTCTGAGGATCAATAGGGTATCTGCCACTGCATGCTTAATGCATGAAGCAAGCTGACCCCTTATACTCGGATAAAATAAAGGAAAGATGTTTAGCACTAGTTTAAAATAGAAAAAAAACCCCCAGATATATTTACTATAACTCAAGTTAATTCAAATATCTTTATCACTTACCACCATGATTACTTGACAACCCATTTTCAGACCAGAGTAGCCTTTATTTCAGTGACACAGAGCTGAGGGCAAGGGCTCTAGTATCTTCCAAGGAAAGGTCAGAAATAGGCTCCATCCAGCTCAGCCTTTGTGTATTAAGAAGAATTGCCTTTTTATACTGACAATTTATTTTGCAAGGTCCCAGCATTGCCACCAAGTACTAAGGAAAGAGATGTGCACTGTTTTATCCTTGTAGTGTTATTGTGTACAACAAGAAATATACACAGGCCTTACAGTTGTTAACTGTAAAATATTAAAGGTATAGATGTACAGATACACTGCCTTCTCGTGAAAGTTCCCAAAGTAATAGCTGGCAGGTTTTCCCTGTGTCTGAGCTAACACAAGAAATGCCAAACCATTGGCCTGGGCTCCCGGTTAGTCAGCCCCAACTGGCTCTCCTCATGAGCAGTCATGACAGCTCAAAAACATTACTAACAGGAACTTTGCAATGTGGGGCCCACAAACCACTGGCCATTAATAACAGTCCTCAAAATCACATAAAGAAAATTATTTAGCTGTAAGTTTTATGGAGCTTATATGATTACAGTTATTATATTACCTTGAATGCTAAAGCCTGACCACATACTGTGCAGAAAGCTATTCTGTTTCATATCTGTCCCATTCAGCAAAAACCTCTCATAACACCAGGAGAAAAAGCAGCCAGCACACAGATTCACAGTCCATTTTGTCATTGTTTAACTTTCCGGATGGCAGAACCATAAAAAGGTTAAAAGGCAGGTATGTTTTACAGGGAGTTTTGCCTCATCAATATTTTTGAGGTCAGCACATTTAAAATAACACCAGTATACAAATGGTAAACTATTCTGACAATGCAGATGCATTGAAACTCAATGCACTTAAGCCCAGCTCTGACAAGTCATTTCCTGTTGTAGTAAAAAAATATCTCCTCTAAGAGTTCCTGTTAGTTTTGCCTTGTACTTATTTAAGCCCCCACCATGAGATGGTGATAATTCTTTGATACAAGTTGTTTCCAGCTACTGGAGACTACAAGAGTTACCAAAAATAACATGCTACGGTCCAAATCTTAGGTCTTCCTCTTAGCAGACTAAAATCAGTCCAGTCCCAACAGCTTATAAGCAAAGTAGACAAAACAAAAGAAATTTTATAATCCCACTTTCCTAGAGACAGGCTGAAGCACAACGAAATTCATGAATGGTGGGAAGCAATAATTAAATTAATCTAGATTTTCTCAGCAGATTCACACAAATAGTTCCGGTGGTTTTGGAGGTGTGTAACTGCATCCCCACCAGTATCTCCAAGGAGGGTACCCAGATGATGGACTTGTGCTCCACACCAGGGTGTGGAAGGAGAACAAGAGCTAGTGGGCATATGTTGAATCCAGAGGAGTTTGAACACAGTATAAGGAAAAGCTTTTTACTCTGAGGACAGGCAAGCAAGACTGTGAAGTTTTTGTACTTGGGGAAGTTTAAGACCCAAATACGTAAAGGCCTGGGCAATGTGTCTGATCTCAGAGCTGAGCAGGAAGTTGGTAGAAAAATCCTGAGGTGCCCTCCAGCCCTCCATGATCCAATGATATTATGAAAGAACAGTTAAAGCAAATCTGTATTTTTTCTTTCAGAATGTACTTTTTCTGAAATTTTTCAACAGGATCACTTGGCATCAGTCTCAGAAATTTATGAAATTCAAAACTAAAGCTTTAATATTTAGAATATTAATCTAAATATAAGTGGAGAAATGTCAAACTAAAATTCCAAAGTGAAAAAAGGTAATAGCTACTTCTTGATTTTCTGGCAGGACATTAGCTAATCAGCAGAAGCTGATGAATTAAGCTTGAATGAAATCCACATTTCTTGCTGAGAAAAAAAAAATTGACACTAATTTGACCCACATCACCTTCACTGTTTTGTGGTAAGACTTTCTCTATCTGCTGAAGACTCAGGCACTAAATGTCCTCATATCCTGCCATTTGCAGGGGAAGTCCCAGGTGCCCAGCCTCTTGCAGGAATGCTCAGCATGCTGCTGGCTTGGACTCCACCTCCACTGGGAGCTGACCTTAATATTTAACCTACTTTAATCATGCTGCAGAATGATTATGAAAAATTATTAAACTGGAAAACACTATTAGTCTTGGCAATTGCTGATATTTTTAAAACAAACCTTTTGTTCTTTATTTCTCTATTTCCAGTAAAGTGAAATTCAAAAAACCCATTAAATTAAATACACCACACAGAGTAGTAAGGCAGTGCCAGGAAGAATTGAACTGTACAGATGTGTGGCACAGGCACCATCAGAAAAAAAGAAAAGCAGAATTTATGACTTGTAAACCTTCAATCTGAAGCTTTCTGCTTATTACCTGTTCAAATTTCAGTGAAAGCCAATTAATTTTCACTTCTGAGGGCACTTCTCAGATAGTTGGACAAACTGATACACTGAACAAGTTTGTTTCTCAGCAAAAGCAAATTTTTGAAAATACCTCAAGAAGTGGAAAATAAGTTATTTAAAAACAGCTCAAAATTTTTATGCAAAAATGGTTCTCTAAACTCATTCTGTTTCATATAAAAAGGCAGGAAAATGCATTTACTATTTGGTTTTACTTGGATCTCAATATTTTTTGTGATTTGTTGCTAGCACCAATATTTGCAGCTCTGTTCCACCTCAATCAAGTGCCAGTAACTGTCAGAGACACCCCAAGTGTGGAGACGCCAGGCTTGACTCCATGTTTTCAGAAGGCTGGTTTATTATATTATGATATATATTACATTAAATTAATACATTAAAATGATACTAAAAGAATAGAGAGAAAAAAGATTGATCAGAAGGCTTGAAAGAACAAGAATAGAATGCATAACAAAGACTTGTGACTCTCAGAGTCCGATGCAGCTGCATCTGTGATTGGCCCTTAACTAGAAACAACCAACATGCACCAATCACAGCTGCACCTGTTGCATTCCACAGCAGCTGATAGTTATTGTTTACATTTCTTTACTGAGGCCCTCAGCTCCTCAGGAGGGAAAAATCCTAGCAAAGGACTTTTCATAAAGTATCATAGCCACAAGTAACTCCTGTTCAATATTGCTGAAATACAGCTGAGAGTGAGGCATGCAGGGGGGAGGGATATCAGAAGAATTAGCAAGGATCTTGTCTGCTCTTCCATGACACCAAAGGGACTGCAGTCTCTGAGTCTCCTGGGTCCATGGTAGATATTACAATACAAGGGGTAACATCCCCCAGAAAAATCTTTTGACTCTTAAAATGTACATGGGCCCTCTAAGAATAGGACACAAACTGTATTTCTCACTGTATTTCTTTTATACCAGACAGAGGACAGGAGAAGAAGAGAGCACTTTCTGCATACAGAAAAAATTGAATATACTTTGCTTTCCAGAGCAGATAACAACAGAGAGATTAATCTGTTTCTTTTGCCCTACTACAGCCCCCTGCAGCAAGGCACAAGCAGGCCAAATGCTCCCTTACCCTGCATTTGCAGAAAGAGAAGTCATTATTTTCCATTCTCGAAATTTGCTCACACTCACACATTTGGCATATTGGACATTTTAAATAACCTAAACTGGCCAGAAAATAAAACTCAGAATTTCATTTCCAACATCATAAGATTCTGGTCTCAGCTGAAATGCTTTTAGCTGATTTAAACAAGAGAGGATGGAAGCCTTATTGACTGGGTAGTGTAGTTAAAATTAAGCTGACCAACTGATCTGGCATGTCTGGGGTTGCTTCTTTGAGTTAGAGAATTCTCCAGCTCCTTCACAGTGAAACATATTGCTGTTGAAGCTCCAGAACAAAATGAAAATTTAATTCAATCTGAAAGATATTGATCCCTTTGGGACTTAGTCAAGCTGCCTAGCTTTATCAGTTTAGGCCTCCTGGGCTCATAATAAACCTGTGCAGCACTCTCTGAGCCTCAAGCAGACTGTTCCCTCATGCTCCCACCCTGATTCTTCTGTGACCTAGTACCCAGCAAATGCAGCTTGTAATCAGCCCTCTCTAAAAGGCTTTTTGCACATATCAGTATATCATAGCACTTTGATTTCTCACAACCAAAATACTCCCCCTGAACCCTCTCACTGAGCCACAGAGTTTAACACCAGTCCTTTAACAGGACCCATTAGACTCACAGTAAAGTGTGGGGCTCTGCACAGTTTTGTAAACAACCACACACAAGGTCATGCACAAAGTCATTTTTAGTAAATCTTCTGTTTTATCCACTTGCAATATCACCCTAAGCTCTGGGCATCACTGAAGTAGCCTCATTCAAGCAGTCATTCAAGAATGAATGTTACAACTCAGAAGACACAAATATTGGGGAGCAAGAGGGGTTTAAAGTACTTTAGCTTGAAGTAGCTGATAACAACACCTTTTTATACCACAAGGTATAATAGATTTCTAAATATAAACTTCATTCTTTTCCTTGATACAGTACTTCAGTGGGAAAGCTATAGGCATACACTGTGTGTCCACAATGCAAAAGCACTGCAAATCTGATATAGACAGACAAGACACATAAATGCACATTTTTTTACCACTGCATAAACATAAGTTATCCCACTCTAATTTCAACAGTATGGTTACAGCAGTTGGCCTTCTTAGTGTGAAAGCATTTATTCTGGTCAGTTTATTCCTAAACAGCATGGGGAATAAGGAAATACAATGTAAAGTACTACCTAATGATAAATTTGCATTTACTCAAGAGCAGCTCTACTGATACAATTATTTTGGCAAGAAATATGCCCCATAACAAACATATATATATGAACACACACATGCAACACAGCCAAGTTCACTTTCCCTGCACAGATCAACACCCACACCATCACAGTTCTTCACATTTGAGCTGGGACAGCACAGCTCTGCACCAGACAAAGCCACTGGCCACAGATCTCTCCCTTTCAGTCATCAATATCACTGACTTTCTTTTTCCTTCATTTTATTATGTTCTCTTGTAGCTATTTTCCATCTGTTGTGTTACCTGTTTTTCTCTTTGTCTGGCTACATCCATCCATTTAAACAGGTACTATCAGAAACACAGCAGGCAGATGAAAAGCGTTCAGCTCATCACCAACAGCTCAGTGCCCACTCAGGAGTGATGTTACAGTATTTTATGATTAGCTCCTGCCCACTGTACCAACTTAGACTTTCATTTGCTATTCTGTTCCTCCAGCTAGAGAGCATTTATAGTCCCCTTTGGATTTATTTTCTGTTCTAGATACCTGTCTCTGAAAACAAAGATATGCAAGGAAGACCCATGGAGTGTGTGACACTGTTAGTACCAGGAGAAACAGAGTATCTGTGGGACCTTTCTGCATGGTTCTAATTCAGACACCTAACACTGCAAGGAGACACATTCTGATCACATTAAATTCAAATCAATAACATAAGGGCCAGTTTCAATGACTCTCTGGAGATACAATCATGCTCCAAAGCTCACTGAGGCCAAACTTGGGTCGCTTGTTTCTGAATGTATAATAAATTTCCTCTGCAAGTTCAATTTTGCAAGGACCCAGGCATCTCATGGGGTATGTGATGCATGCCTTTAGCTCCTGCTGAGACTAATGGGAACTTAAGGGGCTGGACAAATTTCAGAAACAGGCATTTTCCAAATTACAAAAGCAATTCCTGTCTGAGGACTGAATCCAATACCATGATGTATGCCCTGTATTGCCACTGAAAGAAAAAGAAACACAAAATATTCGTTCTCTTGAAGAAGGAGACGACATAAAGCCCTAAAGTTAGAAGACAAGGCAACCAGCTCATGCGTGGAGCTCATCAATATGATTCTTAGGAGGCTTCCAGGAAAGTTGGCTGGAGGGGCAGCCAGCCAAACTTGGGTTGCCACGATGTGTGTTAGGAGGGCAAGACATGATTACACTATCATTATTTACCAAGGAAGACACAGAATTTTTTCAAGCATGACTGAATTGCATATGCCCTTGAACACCTGGCTGGGAGTAAAACTGGCTCTCAAGCAGAGAGAGGCTGGCTGCCTTTGCTGCAGATAAACTCACCATCATGAGAACTTCAGGGAGCAAGGCATTCAGTAATTAAAGGAGAATAAATATAGGGCATGTGACCATGCTATTTCCCCTTCTTTATCTGATGCCACAGGAAAGCATGGAATGACAAAAACAAAGCTTGTTTTCATGTTCTTTTCTACCAAGACTAAATAAGATTATAGCAGAAGCACACAGGCAGTCACATTGACAGCACAGTGATATTGTGAAGCTAGTTTGGGGAAAGAAAAAAAAAAACCACCAACTCAAAAAGTCTGTCAGCAGTCTATTTTAAGGAGGCATCTTATATAACAGGAAACAAGCACAGTTATTCTGGATTCTTGAACACCGTCTGTCACACTGCCACAAGCAAAGGAAGTATAAAGAAGTATGTGACACCATTTGAAGACTGTTAGTTTTAATTAGTCTGTAATAATGTTGGTTATATAAATCCTTGCAGGTTGAATTAGAGGAAGAAAGTGCCATGGAGATTAAGCCTACATAATATCTAAATCCAAAGCTAAGGAGAAAACACATATTTTTTTTATTCTTTTGCTAATGGCAAGCTCAGACACGAGGGTGGCGATCAGTGTGTGGTATTTACAGGCACTAACCACTAACACTGGCCTGAATTCTTCAGGGCAGGAACACACACTCTCAAGGAAGCAAGGGACAGGTGGCTGCTTGGCAAAGGAGAGCTTTTCTGTCCAAAAGCTATGGAGTGAAGCATCAGCTGGCCATGTACAATTTAGCAGGAACACTAGACGGGTCCCTCAGGGTTGTGGTGCACCAGCTGGCTCCTCATCCACTACCCCAGCCTAGCCTGCAGGTGCTACTGTGGTGCCAACAGCTAACACACCTTCTCCACCTTTTCTCTTTAAAAGAACAGCCACATAACACAGGGCAGGATGGAATCCTCAGTTTCTTAGCCTTCTAGTTTAGGGTTAGAATTCTGCTAACAGCCCTGATCACAGAGGATGTTTAGGGTGAAAGGATGTACTAGAATGTTAAAAAGACCAGTGAAACATTTCTGTGTCTCATGCATTTTTTTTAAGCTTTAGCATAGATGGAAAGAGAAATAAAATTGACACTGGTTGAAAAGAATGCTGTGTCTAATTCAAACCAGAAATTTGATTGTTTCATTTCTGATTCCAATCAAAAAAAAAAAAAACAGTGATTCATATAGTATTACTCTACTAACCTGATAAGAATTAAAGGAGGAATTGTATGGACACTATCCAGGTTTATGGAGCTTTACCCCAACCAACCACCATCTGCTTCTCCCAGGGCTGTGCAGGTGTATAGATCAGAAATAGCCCATATCCAGAAAAGCAATGCCACAGAGAAACTTTGCAAACCTCAAGGAAAGAAAACATCATTTCAACATTAAGATGTAACTGTGCGTTACACATCTGGGGCAAATTTTCAGGAAATCTAAGTTAGCTTTGCTCCAAATATTTCTGTGTGATTTCACAGCAGCTGTCTCATGGAGAGTTTGAAATTTGCACCACTCTTTATCCCCATTAGATACAAAACTAAAAGCTTCCTAATCCACAAAAGACTGCTAAAATAACAGAAGAAAAGATGAAAGGATGAAAGTTATGTCAGCTAATAAAAATATAAATTATATTGAAGCTTGCAGTAACTGAATATTACTACATGTTAATGTAATGCTTTACCAGTTTTTATCCATTTAGTTCTTGGTATGCTGGCTCAAAAAGAGAAAAGACCCATTTAGGCACACCTTGTGCATAATATTAAACTCACTCTTCATGAAAATGTATCTCTATAGCTCACTGTCAGGAACTTTTCTTAGTGACTAACATCTAAACCAAGGAAACATATTGTTTTGATTATACTTTTTAAATGGGCATATGGAAACTTATAAAAGAAGCAAAGGTAATAAACTGGAGGAGTTTATTACCAACCAAATAACTCTAATCCTCTTAATTATATTGCCTTCCATTCCATCATTATCATTACTGCATTATGGTTAGAAAATCAAATGCAGGAAACTTTTCTTTCTGTCTGATAACAAAATATTTTGCTCAGATGTTCCTAGTTAGAGCTGGAGTTTCCCTCACAGAAGTACAACAGTAGGGAGGTGAGGACATGAAGTTCCCCCAATCCACAGAGATGGCACAAAGATGGAAGGAATGGCAGAGTTACAATTCCCTGGGCAAATAATATTACTGCCTAACAGACCATCCAAGAAGTGGTCTCAACTGGATTTCACAGTAACTTCCCACCCCACAAGGTACCTGCTCTAGCAATACTTTTCTCATTTATAGCAGGTTTTGAACAGCAAATTACAAACTTCTCCCTGCAGCTTTCTGAAAGAAGCTGCATCTGTTTCTTTCTTCTGTGCTCCTGCACAATGTGCAGGAGTGGCTATGAAAGAGCAAAATACACAGTGTGCATGTAACTGGGAGAGGCAGAGAGAGGTGCAAACACCTGCTGGGACTCCATTTAACCACTAACCCAAGAATTCCCCTGCAAAGGGCTGAAGAGGTTAAGCCTTTACCTGTTTCTTTATACATACATGCACAGAATGTAATTTTACTAAATTTTTACCTGTAATGCAATGAGCTAAATATAATTTACATAGCCAAGTACACATAAACATAAATAGACATAGCATGTTTCTTTATTTTATAGATGCAAACTTTGGCTGTTGGAACAGCTGATGGGAAAGGCATGTCCAATTACTTCAAAAGCCAAGGCTCACATGTAACAGCCAAGATGAACCATAGTTCCCTCTGCTGCCCTGCTGGTCATGGTTTGTCATGTTGGGAGAGCAAGCACACCCCTGAAGGGCTGCCTTTTTAGCCTACCAGTGATCCAGTTTACAACATTGACCCACAAAGAGTTACATTGGCACAACACCCAGAGGAAAGGGAAAGGAGGTCACAGTAAACTGTGGCATGAAATCAAGACGTAGCCAGAAGCATAAAGAAGAATGATTCTCTATGCCGCTCTCTTTTTCTGTGCCACCATGGTCCTTTCTTTGATCTTCCTTCCAGCTGTTGCCATAACATGGCTTTCAATTTAATTTCTCTAACTGCAGTTTGATTTAAGCATGTTTGCAAAAACTCTCCTGAGATTTTAGAATCACTGTTGCATGTCTGCTTATTCAAATAACAATGGAGCCTGCTCCTGGGGACCTCAGGCCGGATTTTTCATTATCTTGCAAACTCATTTCTTGTTTACACCTGCATAAAATTCAGATGTTAAAGCATTATAAACTCAGGTGGCCTCAGTATAAATGTTTGCACAAGAGGCAGAATGTCAGAGCAAGTGAAGCATGCCCTCCTGGAAGCAAAGAGACACCTCAAACAACAATACACCATGTCCCTACAGCTGGAAGAAGCTCCAGAAATGGCATTTATGTAAGCTCCCAATAGTGCCACGTTTCTACAGCACTGCAGTCTGCTTCAAAGAAAGGCACTGCCAGAGGCAGCACCAGCACAAAGGGGATGTGACTGAAAGCAGTGTCAGGAATATGTCACTAAGGGACAGCGGGAAAGCCACATGTTCCTCAGACACAGCTGTGCCTTAGACAGGCAGCACTGTCTCAAGGACTCCGTGATGTTCACAGTTTCCCTGAGGCTCCCTTCTTTTCCAGGTAAAAACAGTGTTTCAGTGCAGCCCCAATAGAAGAGCTTCTGTTCAAAGCAAAATTGTGAAGACCAATAAAATAAAGGTATAATCATATATATTATGAGGTGTCCAAGGTGCTGGTGGTTCAGAAGACTCCTACTAGATTTTTTTTTAAATCAAATGAAATAAATAAAAGCTGTCCTCCCTGGCACAGCTGCTCCCAGGCAGCCAGGGCCAGCCTCCTATGGCACATATTCAGGTATATCTGCCAATATACTTTGGAATTTAAACTGATTCCTCAGAGAAAAAACTATCCAAACATCAGGGAAGAAAAACAGTCTTTCTGAGAGGTTGTGTTAGTCTTTCAGAGAGCATAGGGGTAGTGGACCCCTAGACCTTTTCTATTCCCTCACACTAAGATTAAGATTGCTCCAGTTGTGTGTGTGGTATTTTTACAGCCAAGTGTTTAACACAGGGAAAAGTCAGGCTCCCACACTTCTTGAGGATGATTATTCCAGCAGGTAATAAATTAACTCTTATTCAGGAAATTGTTCCCAATATTGAGATTAGGTTCTTCTTTGTCTGACTTCCTCCATTTACTTATAGCTACAACTCATCCTTTATGCTAAATAATTCTTCTCTCTCTTTGTGGGAATTCCATCCCTCAGATATTTGTGGGCTGTTCTATCCCCTAGGCCATATTAGTCACCACTTAGCCAAACTATACTCATTTAGTCCTTTTTATTAGGATTCGTTAATTATTCTTAATCCCCTCCCCTGTACTCCCTGGTTTCCCAAGCTCTCTCACAACACTGTAGCCAGTATTCCCCATACTCCTGCATCATAACACTGTAGAGGGGAACTCTCCTCTCCTCATCCCAGTGTTCCCAGAAATACAGAATACAGTTTAGCTCTTGCATACTGCATCTCTCCATGCTTATGTCTTCTTTAGTGTTATTGCTTCTCAATAAGCCAAATCTGGCTTCCCTTGCACACACAGCTAGCCCAGCTGGAGCAAAGCCCACAAATGGGATTAAGAGTTGGCTTTTGCCTCCATCTCAAACTGTGTTCACTTCTCTTAAATACATTTTTTTTAATTCATTGCTCTCTCAAGGTTTAGTTCAATGTTCACTGCTGCAGCAATAAAAGAGCCCAATTTTGAAAGGTTTTTTGTGTAGTTTCAGTACTATCTAAAGCTACTGGAAGTTAAGCATCTAAATACCTAAAATCTGGCTTAAATACTATTAACAACATATTGTGCTCAAGCAAATACGTTTGAGAGTTCAGAGACTGATATTTAGGAATGAATTTTATTTCCAAGAATGGTATTTTCAGTGCTGCATAGTTTAGTTCCAATAACATGGTAGGTATAATTATGTCTCACTACTGCCCTAATTATTTTTAGAAT
Organism: Onychostruthus taczanowskii; assembly: GCF_017590055.1. Taxonomy (NCBI): domain Eukaryota; kingdom Metazoa; phylum Chordata; class Aves; order Passeriformes; family Passeridae; genus Onychostruthus; species Onychostruthus taczanowskii. The sequence continues at coordinate 9,509,793 of NW_024499351.1, forward strand.
TTCAATTATTCTGTCACCATGGGTGCTTTTCAGTAAGTTTTGACTGCAAAAAAACCCCTGACTTTTAGAAAATATCAGCAGCCCCCTGATGCAACTAATGCCCTTAATAATTGGCTAGTATTTAACAAAAACACAGATTCTGAGTATTCAGTGAGGCACTGCCTCGCCAAAATAATGAGTTCACTGCTGGTATCACTGGCTTTGGCTTACACTACTAAAGGCTCTGAAATGCCAAGGAGATGATACTGAATCACACTGACACAAAAGATGGGTATAAAGGCAAGGACTGGGGAGCAGGCACAGCAAATATTTATAGGGTACATCTTACCTCCTGTGGAATTAATCCTTCTCAGTGGCTACAGCATACATTGAGAGAGTAAGAACAAATTCCTATCCCTTTCTCCACCCATTTGGAATGGGATGATTTGGAGAGGTAAAAAGGAAGCAAGGAATGTGAACTGACTTCTTTGCCTTTGTCTGAAAGGAACAGTGCCCCATTTCTGCCCCATTTCTCCCACAGCCTTCGCACACACCTACATAAATGAAGCTCAGTCAGAGACCTCTGCAACATAAGCAGCAAGAGAAGGCAAACCACAAGCATACCAAGATGAGAGATGGTGACATAAATACTCATCTGCTGAGCAGCCCTGGTGGTTAATAGAAAACATTTATCAGAAAAACAACTTCCACTCTTAGAGAGCAGTTTTGGCCGAGTTTAGGAACTGTATCTTGTGCACAGGTGTCCATAGCTACTAAAATAACAGTCCCTGACTAGGATGAAATTATGAAATATTACCTAAGGATATATTTATTTGATCTAAATTTAACTGACAGGTCAACATATCTTTTACCAGATGCTATGACTTCAGAATATATCAGAAGGTGATCAAGCTCAGAGGAGATTTGATTACATCACAGTAGAACTTTGTTTTCCAATGGCACTCTGAACGTTCTCATCACTATTAAATAGTGGGTCAAAAGATCAACAAAATACTATTGGCTGGCATAACATTCTCTGTGTAGCAGGAACCTGACTGACCTGACCATTTATATTACGAAGTCTAAATGTCAGTGGCATAACCTGAGCCTGTGCCCAACTGTCACTAACCTCTGACTTCCCTTCAGATTCAAGTCACATTTTCTCTTTCATATAATAGTGTCTGTCTCTAAAAAAATCTCCTAGGGCCTTTTTAGATCCCACTTTCCATGTCTACAAAGTTTACATGCAATTTGACTGGAGGTGTCTGTAAGTATGGTGTGGCAAACTGTAATATAGAACTGATTTATCCAGCAATTGTTCTATTGCAGCTGGCTAAGTTGCAGAAGTCCTTTTGGAAAAGGTTCTGGGCTTTGTTGTTAATAAAAACAAATAGTCTTTTTCCAAAATTAACATCTTTGTACAGTCTAAAGTTTAGAGCTTTTTTTCCCCACCACTCCTATCAAAATTGTGGTCAATTTTTTGCTGAAAATCTACTGTGAACTCGACTATTAAAGAAAGATGGTTACACCTTAAGAAATAGGAAGAAATCTAGTTTGATGCTGCTTACAGCTTAACATATTCTCTGCAGCTGAAGTACTATAATGGCAAACTTTGGTACTAAGGCACTAAACTCAGCACTAAATCCAGACTGCTGAAGAAATGCCATTCCAACCCAGGTGAGGATTTGCATGACAATATTTCCCAATAGTGTGCAGCTTGTCTTGGCCAGGAAGACCCTGTGCCCCATTTGACTGGCCAAGGTGATGATGCATTGATTGAACCAGATCCAAATGAACCACACAGTTCTGTACTAGAAGTCAGAAGATGTGTTTATGCCTGGCTCCCACAGAATTTCTTGCATTTCCTCAGAAGCTACAAGCTGCTCAGTTTTAAGAGGACAGTGGAATAAACAAGCGTTTGATCCAGAAGTTATTTCTGTTCTGCAACAACTGCTGCTTAACTCACCAACTCTGCCACTCGATGACGTGCCAGCATATATCCTGTCCTGTAGAAACTCTGGACCTTTTGATCCTGCTTTGGCTCTGCAGGGATGCATCCTTTGCTTCTTTAGCTGAAGCTGTTTTGCTTCACACGAGCACAGCTGTGATGAGGCAGGCATGACCACAGCAATGTCTGGTGAGTCGTGGCAGCGCTGTAACAGTGTGACCACCATGGGGCTCCTCAGATGTGCTGTCCTAAACCTCAGCTCACAGCAGACCTGTGACATTTTGCATTGTGTGTGGGTATGGACAGCATTTCACATTCACTGGTCAAGCCAGTGAAAAACTAACACTTATGGATCTTAAAGACCTTTTAGTGAAAGAGGCTGCTTTAGCTTTTCTACTCAACAACATAACCAGAATGTGAATAGAAAAACTCCAGGGCTAGGAAGATGCCAGCCAGAAGTACCATGGGGAGCCTATACAAGCCTTTGTGGCAAGAAAGGCATTCCATGACATGTACATGATCCCTGAATAATTAGATTAAAATTTTCTGCTGACAATCCCCATGGAAAATAAAAGAAGTGAAAAGAAAGGAAAAAACCAAAACTGTATTCATAGGAAATTAGGAAAACAAACAGAAATGCGACCTAAGGCAGTGCAAGATATCTAATTGTCACTTGCAAAACAATACCTCTATTCCATCTTTCTTCTTTTTTAATTAGCAGGCAAAGGTAAGGCAAATTATTATAACAATTAAATTCATTTACATTCTGAAAGTACTATAGGAAAAGAAAGCAATCTTATAATGAGTAATGCAGTAACAATCAGTGGAGATACTGTTTCGAGGCAACTATTCTAACTACAGTCTATGGAGAACATTATTTAGGCTTTTTTCATTAAAATTGATAAAATTTTTATTCCAGGATGCCTTTCACTTAAAACAGCAGATATACTGTATGACTAGACTGAGTCTGGCTTCCCAGTGGGTTGGTCTATTAGTGAATTCACTGGCCCTACACAATTCACTATACTGTCTGAGTTTCAAAGGATAAAAGTGCTGTTTAGAAAGGACTTTATATGAAGCTAGAGGAGGGCCCTTGGGCACCCCTCAGGCAGCGCAGACATATGCTAACCCAGAAAGAAGCCCAGGAGCAAAAGTCACAGTTAGGTTCCTTCTAGAAAGGTAGTTCTGACAGCAGCAACAAATAATTAGCCAAATGCTGAATTGGTAACTTTCTTTTGTCTTCCCATATCTACACAGAAATTCATATTTATGTCAACTCCAGTGAGGGGAAGTCCATAGAACACAATTAGGTGTATACATAATGCTGAACCACATGAACCTGATTTAGCTGTCCAAACAGTACCTCTAGCCTCTATATAGTCTGTGGAGAGAGAAAAACTATTCTAAAACACATGGAGAGCATCTTTATTAATTTCCCATTTTAAGCTGATGCTTGTAGGAGTTTAGCTTCCTTATAAATCAAGAATTACAGTAGGTGGTTTAGTAAAAATATCCTTCATTACTGCGCTGGTTTCAGCTGGGGTAGAGTTAATTTTCTTCCCAGTGGATAGTACAGGGCTATATTTTAGATTTGGGCTGAACTGAGCACAAGGCTGATAATACAGAGCTGTTTTTGTTACTGCTGAGCAGGGCTTACACAGAGCCAAGGCCTTTGCTGCTTTTCCTACTGCCACACTGATGAGGAGGCTGAGGGTGTATGGGAGGCTGGGAGGGGACACAGCTGGGACAGGTGACCCAAACTGACCAAAGGAATATTCCAGACCATATGGCATCTCATTCATTACATAAAGTGGGGAGGAAGGGGGGGATGTTTGCAGTGATGCCGTTTGTCTTCCCAAGTCAGTGTTATCTGTGATGGGGCCCTGCTCTGCTGAACACTTGCCTGCCCATGGGAAGTGGTGAATTAATTCCTTGGTTTTGCTTTGCTTGTGTGCGCAGTTTTTGCTTTTCCTACTAAACTGTCTTTATCTCAAGTTTTCTTTATCTCACTAGTTTTCTCATTTTTACCCTTCCCATTCTCTTCCCCAGTCCCACTGATGGGGAAGAGGCTGCCTGGGCTTGGCTGCTGGCTGGGGCTAAACCACAACACATACGAACTAGTTACTACTGATACAGTCTCTTCCAAGGACTTGCAGAAAATCACAAGGCTGTAACTTCTGTTCTTACTTGTCCCTGCAGGTTTTCTCTACATCTTCAGATTTAGAAGCAGCTCTAAGTATCTGCTCTCCCTTATAATCATTTTTCCAAAACACGTTTTCCAAAAACCAGTTTTCAACTTTCTAACTCAAAACTATTTTCTTTCATAATGGCTCCTTAATCAAATGTATGTCCACATATCAAGAAGTAAAACATTTAGTTTTCATTAGGCAATCAAATATTTACTCATAAGCACACCCACCAGGAATAGGAACCTAATCACTGCTTTTTATCCTAGTTAGTACTTCCACTCCCAGGCCACTGACAACTGACCAAGGAACTTTTCCAAAACATCAGAACTAGCTATAGATGCTTTTCCCCAGTCTGGTCCAGTCCCCCTGAGGTTTGGACTGCCAACTCTAGGATGGGGATCAGGAAGTATTCAGAGGACATGTAGGGTGAGGGGGACATGGCAGCATCTGGGATGGCAGTGACACAGAGCCTCCCACACTGGGGACGTGCAAAAAGCAAGGAGACAAACAACACGCCAAGAGAGTAAGGGTAAGATGTGTACTGACGTGAGTGATAAATCACAATAGAGGCAAATAGAAGCAACTCACTGAGAGTGAAATCATGAAGAAGCACTGAAAGAGTGTCAAAATGTAATTCATCATTGAGCACCCTGCTGCCCAACAGAGCTGCCATTTATCTGCCTGATCCAGAACAATTTGTCTGCTGAAGTTATAATGCATACTGCATCCATAGCCAGAAAACACTTTCTCTGCAGAGCTTTCCCAAAACAGAAAACTAGAGCAGCCCCTCTGCAGAAACTCCTTCATGCAGAAATCCCTCATCATGAGCTTCTTTTGCACATGGAAAAGCCTTTCAGCAGCAAAATCCACTCACAGTGAATGAATAGATTTGCCAAAAGTTTGCAAAAAATTCTATATGCAATTATTTGCATCATCAAAATCATTCTTTGTAGACAGCCAAAGTGTAAAACCACTCAAAGTCAAATAAAATCTGCAATAATATTATTCTTAAGCACAAGTCTCCCTCAGTTATACCTTCATATTCCAATCACTTCTTTACATGAATAACAGTTTTGGCAGATAGAACCTATTTATTTATTTTGTACTCTGAAAACCTGCCTCAAAAAGTTTCAGTTTCCTGTATACTGACAGATTCAAGTTTTCCAGCCTCAGCTGACTGTGGTGCACTTACCCCACCTTTAAGTAACACCCTGACAATCTTTTGGAATTTATAAACAAAATAAAAAAAAACAAGAACTTTGAAAATACTACCTGCACTGTTCAGAGCTTCAAGACAGTAAATCTAAGAAGAAGAAAACAATTGCTGCTTTAAAGATTAAAAACAGCTCTGCATCTTTTCCACTGACAGTATGCCTACCAAGCAAGCACAGTGAGTTCAGACTGCAGCATAACCTACTGTGGTAAAACCTCAGTTCACTTGATGGATTACGTACCACTGAATGTTTCAAATACATCATGACACTACATTTAGTTGCCTTTTTTTTCTCTCTCCTAAATGGGCAGCCTCAGCACAGCCAAATGCACTGTTTGCAAACAGAAAACTCATTCCTCCTTATGGCCTGCAAGTAGACACAGAGCAGCCCTGGAGCAAACTGTGAGCCAAGTCAGAAAGCCTTTACATTCAATTAGAAGCTTCACTTTTCCTCTTGGATTTTAACGGCAGAAACCAATTTATGATGAGAATGAGCAGAGTTCTTGGAGTTGTCAGGACCATGCCAGGGCACTAAGCAGAATTCTTGATAGAAATCACATAAAGAAAATTCAAAACTCACTCCCCCGCCCTTGGCTCTCAGTCACCTTTGCATGCCCTGCTCCCAAGTCCCCTCTCTTCTTGTATTGTGTTTGATGTACAGCACAAAGACATGCACTGTGGAAAGGGAACTAGGGAAACTGATTGGAGGGATGCACATCATTACCTGCTTGCTCACTTCTCTTTTATGTATTTTTCATAAAATAATTATGTTTCATTAATTTAAGATGAAATCTGAAGTAGGATTGACAACTTCTGTTACTTAACTAGATGGGGATCCACTCCAGACGAGACAAAGAGCTCACAGACTACAAGCCATGATAAAAAAAAGAAAGGGTGGAAAACACCACAACATTTATTTAAGTTCTTGCATTACTCTTAATTTTTCAAATTTTAAAATGCTGTTTGATTTTTGTTTAAATGATTGGTGAAATAGTAATGCTGCTATTCTGGGGTATCTTTAAGCATAAATCTGAGAGGACCTTTCCTCCCTCAGACCAAAATAATAACAAGAAAGACTTTCCTCAATATTAATTGCTCTCAAGCACCCAATCTAACCACTTACAGAATCTATCATATTAGGCCTCTATTTTAACCTTACAAATATCTGAAATTACATTAGATCTAAAAGGAATAATCAATAAAATATGTCACTTAGCTCTGGTTCTTTCTGAAGATGACACTAATTTATGTTTCTAGAATTCCAATTACACTGCTAGACCCCAATTAGCCAATACAGGGGAAGAATCCATAACATCCATATGGAGAAACGCCCTGAAATTTTATTTCAGATCAATTTGTACCCTTGAAACAATACTGCTAGGATCCTCAGCACTCACCAAGGGCATGTTCTCCAGAACAGCCTATGTGTGCCAGGAATAACTAATGTATAAAGGATTTAACATCTACAAGCTCTCTTCAATTGTTTGAGAGAGACTAAAAATAGGGCTCTTTACCCCTTCACTGAAATTGTGCAGTATTTGGTAGAATGCCTCCAGTTTCCTGGGAATGCCAAGGATATTCTTCCTGGGAGGACCTTTTTTTTTAATGTCTTTTGTAAGTATAGTTGGTCAAAACAATTCTTGTGGAAAAGTTCTAACACTAAATTTTACATTAAAGAAATGTAAGTATTTGGGAACTCTTATCAGAAATTTTTCCTCCATGAAAGGCACACACAGCTTTCTACCATCAGGAATGCCTAGACCAGGTAGAGAATTTAGTCCACACAAAAGATTAAGGGGAAAAAAATCACTATTCTGATAAGGCTAAGTTCCAAGTAATTTCCAGCATCAATTTTTTGTTGAAGATTTTTTTTTATAGGTTTAGGTGGAGTTAGGGTTTTTTGCGTGTTTTGCTTTCTTTTTTCTTAAGGAAGAGGTAAGAAATGTTACTAGTTGTGTAAAACAAACTTAACAAAATATAAAATCTAATATCAATTTTAGACAGCAATAAAATGTTTAAATTTTCATCAAAGACATCTATGTGCATTGCTTTTCAGAAAAGTCCTGTTCACAGTTGCTCTGGAAATAAAGGCATGCTACAACAAAGTCCATTCAGAAATCTTTTATGTACTACACTTGCTTTAAAGCACAAGATCACGTCTCTCCTTCCAGTGGCTCAATTTAAAATCTACCTCTTCTACACAGTACGTTTAGCCTCAAGCAACAAAACAAGCTTTCTAAGTCCAAGTCTTCTAGTGCTTAGTCACCACTCTGTAAATTCAGTCAATCTTTCAGTAGTTCAGGACAATTTAACCATGACAAATCAACAGTGATATTGTAATCAAAGAGCCCCAATGAAGGCAGGAATTATGGATCTGACTCCATGTTCTCAGAAGGCCAATTTATTACTTTATTGTACTCTATTACATTAAAGAATACTATACTATACTATACTAAAGAATACAGAAAAGATACTTACTCAATGCTAAAAAGACAATAATACAAACTTCTGACTCTTTCAAGAGTCCCGACACAACTTGGCACTGATTGACCAAAGAGACAAAACAACTCACAGCAGAACCCAATGAAACAACCACCTGTGGGTAAACAATCTCCAAACACATTCCACATGAGCACAACACAGGAGAAGCAAATGAGATAAGAATTGTTTTCCTTTTCTCTGAGGCCTCTCTCGCTGCCTTTCAGCTTCCCAGGAGAAAAACCCCGGGTGAAGGAATTTTTTCAGAGAATGTGAATGCCACAGAGTAGCACTGATATAGAAACTCTCACAGAGACTTTCTGCCCTGATCCCAGGCCTGCCTAAGTTACAAGCCCTGGAGCTCCACTGAACTCATTGTCATCAACCACAAGTGGCCTTGAACCACAGTTCAGGTATCAGCTGTGCTGGAAGCAGCCACAGAAGACACCTGGAGCTAACAAGCCAGACTCATGTTGACATGCCTCCACATGAGCCACTCAGGCAATGCTTCCTAGATCCATAGGTTCTTGGAAACAGTCTTACCTACAATGAAGAGCAGCACAGATGGATATGCTGGCAGAGCAAATAACCCTGGCCTCCTCTCTGCTCCACAGAAGTCAGCATTTGATTAGTAGCTCTAGCACAAAGCTGTTCAAGTTGTGAATGGCTTGGTTGTGTGTAATGGTCACTCAGCTACCACCCCTCAGTACTGCACTATCTGGGTTTTTCGGGGTGCTTCAGTTCCCCTCTTATGTTGTCTAATGGGAAAACAACTATAACACAGAATTATGTCAAATGATGGTAGAAGCTACACAATACCTTCTCTTACTGGAAGATAGTTTCCAAAACCAGCCAACAATGTTATTCCTTCCAGAACAGGTATGCATAAGGTAACAGGCTGGTTCACTGAAGGATGAATCACTAAACTGGACGTTTGGGTCAGGAGCATGTAACCAGAATGAATGGCTGTGTGCTGGGATATGCTTGTGCACGTGCATGTGCACAAGCTCATATGCACAAGCTCGTGCTCTGCAGCTAATGAATTTTCTCAAAAAATAGCTCATTAGATTGTAGACTGTGTTGTGCTGACACTAACTAACCATGGCAACTGCCAAATGTATAAAAAGCATACAAACACTCCTTTCAAAGCACAGTCTGTGCTTGAATCTGTCTTTTTAAAGCTTGTATGAAAACAGTGGGATGCAATAATACAAGCCTAATTTGTGAAATTCTGCAAAATAGAAGGGAAGAGTTCAGTAATCTTCTGAAGAAGCTAGTTTTTTGTATTAAAGTCAAAAGCATCATCCTACCACCCTTTCTGACCTCTTGCATAACACAAGCCACAGAAACTCACTCAGCAACTATCACCATTAGCCCACCCCTTCTGTTGAGATACTGTGTGTTGTTTAAATACATTAGAGAAAATAAATTCATCCACTACAGAAGTCCCTTCCAGTCTTCTAAGGCTGACAGCACTAAGACTCATTTTTAAGCTCTGTGCATCTACTTAGAACATTGATGGGACACATATGTTACCAGGTAGATAATTAATAGGCATGTAAACCAAATCAAAGGTGACATTACCAACAACAAGTGTCTGCTGCAATACAAAAGATGACTGTAAACTGAATTTTACTGGGCTTGAACCATAAAATGCACTATACACACATTTAAACATACTCAAGTATTTGCCTAAGATATTTTATTGATAAAAACCTCATAACTTTAAAAAGAATTTACCTGTGTCCAAAGTAATATTTTGAGTCTTCTATATATGGTCCACAACAAAACAGACTGAACACATTTGTATGGAGAGTGTTTCCCTTTCTACAAATGGGATCTTTCTTAATTAAATGGAAAAAACTGAAAAACTTGCCAATGGAAAGGGAAGAATTTATTTTCAAGTTTCCTTAAAGGGTTTCCTTTCATAGCTAGGACTTTTGTAAAATGGCTAGTAGTCCCAGCTGTGTGCACATTATACAGCAACAAAAAAAAAAATAATAATTAAACAAACAAGTAAAGGAAGCTGTATGCCAGCAAAGCTAACATCCTAGGCATCCAACCACCATGCTTATAAAGCATGAAGCAATTACCCACTCTGTCACTTGGGGCTACAGCATCTTTTTGCACCTTCATGAGCTCACAGAGGCTTCTGAATGAACAGCTTAGCTTTTCTAATTCAGCACTACCCCAGACCTGGGCTGAAGCCTGTCTCTGCTGTGATGGAGTTTGAGGATGACATAAGCCGCAAGGTAATCCTGGTATTTTTCTGAGGACTGTAAAAGAAATTCAGTTGGCAACAATGAAGCTGTGGCAGTAACACCAAGAGCATGGCCAGCATGAACAAGGCATTCAATATGTTAACAGGTAGCAGATCAGATGCATTCACATTACTTCTGTTGAACTTACCTTCGACAGAATTAGGCGTTCAGCAGAAAATAGTGGTTCTCTAATCGCCATCATCAGCACTATCAACATCACACCACTGGCTCCAATCCAAAAACTTAAAAAGGCCTAAGCAAGGAATGACCCCTGGGGTATCAGCAGGTACCACTCCTACAGACTGCAGGCAAGGACCAATCTGTCAAGATGCACCATTCACCCTTGATAATTTCCTACCGCCCTTGTTTTCTGGCAAGGCCTTCAGCCAGGGGCAGGGATTGGGCTGTAGGAGGATCAATTGTTCTGGCATCATCAGCCAACCCTCATCCACTCTCTTCCTCCCAAGGGCTCTGTTGCCTCTCCCTGTCACATGGCCTGATACACATCCAGTACATGAACAAGACACAGGTCAGCATTGTGAAATGATGGGTGAAATCTACAGGCTGATCTTGGGATAGAAACACGTTGAGTTACATGAGGGGAGACGCTTCATCAAGTCACAGGTACCTGCAAAAAAGAATGTGCATGGCTGTAATCTAGGCAGCAGCAAGACATGATAAAGCTTTTAGATGCAGATTTTTGACTTCTTCATGCGTGGTCATCTCCTCAGACTGCTTCACACTGGTACAAGCTAAGGGAACAAGCAAATCTCTCTGCAAGTTACAGGGCTTTAGTTAATATTCTTGCTACATTTGTAGGCAAACCTTCTCTGGGAACACAACTATACAGAGAAGGACTTCATGAATCCAGTAAGTTTTCTTGCTTATATCAATTAGTGGAGGAAAAAAAAGTATGTTTAGATCTTTGAAGCTCCAAGGATAATTCACTTCTTTTGGGTGAAAGAGTGTTTTTTTTAAGGAAAAGCAGAAATGACAATAAGTGAGGCCATTACTTCTCACAGTGTCTAAAACAATTACACACCTAATCACAGAACACTTCCACTGCTCTATTCAGAAGAAAAAAGAACCCCTTTTCTTCTCTATATACTTCTATATTGAAATGCTCCTGTTAAGCTAGTACCAGTGTTAGCATTAGGAGCAGAATTGAAATCCAAATCACATACTCAACTCTTGCCACTCACTATTTTGAAAAAGCATTTCCCCTTGTTCAGAATTTCTTCACTAGCACAGTCTGTGCTAAGGGAAAATGGGGATCTCCTGCTGTTGCTAATATATACCAGAGATCTACCACAGATAGAAGAGACACTAAAAAACCATGATGAAAATTGCCTGGCAGTGCACCTCCTATGAATTCAGTGGTTAACGATTCTAACTAAAATCTGCCTTCCTTAAATATCTTAAAATCTCCCTTTGCCCATCTAAGCCACTAGAGCTTTCTTAGTGACTGCTCCCCACCTGTAGGTTAGCATTATTTAAATAAGTTATCTGATGAAAAAGCACTGGAGTAAATCAGCAGCTGAGGGGGGAAAAATGCTGTGGCTATCAGAGCTGACAGAGCCAGCCTGTCTGCAAGCCTCTGCACGCACAGTGGGATGACACGCTCACCAAGGCTCGGGAAGGGTCCATCACATCAAGCCCCAACAGACTGTGCTCCTTCATTCTTACCATTAATGTTTAGGTTGGTTTGGCTTTTGTTGGTTTTTGGTTGGTTGGTTTTGGGAGTGGTTTCTTGTTTGTTTGTTGTTGTTGTTTTTTTTTTTTTTTTTTAAGGTAATAAATTACCTTAACAGGTAAGATGAAGTTTGCTGGCTACCAGCTATAAATATGGTACTGGGGGTCTGGGGAGCTGGCTTTTAAAACACAGGCTCCAAAGAGATATAGCATCCCTGTACTGAGAAAAATCACATAAACTCATCCACAGTCAGAGAACATGATTGACTTTGATCCCAGTGTTTGCATCTGGACACTGGTTCTGCATTAGACTCCTGTTGTTTTTGTCCAGTTTTTCAATTCTTTGTTTTAAGGAAAAAGGAAATGCCAGCAACTGAAAAGCGTATTTCTCTAAAACCATTTCCCTCCCTTTACCCCCACCTCCTCACAGCCTCATTTCAACAGCTCCACACAAGTACCAGCTCAAATTCATTCACACAGCATAACGCAAGACAAAGAAATTGTCTCTTACTCTCTCCAGTGGTTGCCCCTGATAAACAGGCCTTAGATAAGGTTCACAGACTGTTTGCCACATGTTCATCATCAATACTTTCATTTCTAATGAAGGTTTCAACAGTGCTGAAGTAAAAGATAATCTGCTACTGAACTTTGAATTACGCAGACAGAGCTAATAGTGTTAACCTTAGCATCTCTGCCTGACTTTTTACTTTAGAGGCCCTTGAGGTTTCCAATTCAATTTCTGGCTTCTCTGATCATGCAAGAATAATGAGATTGAAAATGCAAGCAGTGCAATACGGCACACATCCTTGTGTGGGACCTTAGCACTGAGGGTTAACATGCAGGGGGCAGAAACAAAACCCTGTGAAAAAAGACCAAGACAAAAGAACTTCAACCGGCAGAGAGACAGGCATATTTTCATTTCAGTCTCCCATTTGACCCACGTTAACATATTGGTAGTCCTACAGTCATTGCATTTCTCTTCATTCAAAAGCCACTTTTTCCATTAGAGAAAGTGTGTAAATTGAACTGCTGATCTTTCTGTGCCTGGCTGTTTTATACAGGATGTACGCAAAACTGCCCTTTGCATTTTTACTGCATTAGTATCTTCTGTGTTCTTAAATCTAAATGTTCTCCTATACCTGTAGATTTTGTAAAGTTTTATGATGTTAAGTGTAAATTCCCTCATTTCCCTTCCAGATTAATTGGCCATGAACTGGAACATCAGCTTTATTACTTGAAGGGACTATAAATAACATGAAAACACCACCTATGTGTAGCGTAATGATGTTGAGAAGCACAAAGTCTGGAGTCTTGACATAACCAGAAAACACAAACAGACAGGAGTAGTTTATGTGTTTTCCTCTACTAGATATATTCCTATAAGGTTTTAAAACTTTCAGGTGTTTTTGAACACCCTGAAAACTTTAAGGAATCTCGAATCACAGGAATTGATACTGTGGTTTGCCTTGCAAATTCTAAACCTGATATGGGACAGCTGCTCTTACAGTTCAAACCTCCTCTTCAGCTCACATGCCCAGTCCAATCACTGGCTTTGCACAATGGCCAAGACATAAAGGAAGTTACCATAACTCTAGATTAGGTCTCTTAAAATGAAAGCAAAGCCAAACAAATGATATTTTTATATTGGTGTTATCTAAAATACTATCATACCATAGATCAATGAAAAGCACTATGGCATTGCAGATACCACTGTCTGGAATGGACAAATATATGAAATAATATTTTAACAGAAAACACTGCATTTACAGCTCCAGAGCCATAGGTTGGTCATATATTACTTGAATGTACAACAGAAGTGCAACATAAACCACCAGTAAAGGAGACAGAGTGTATTTGTATCAAGGGATGGAGGGACTTTTGTGCTCCCATCCACAATCCAAAGCACCGATTAAATTTTAGAAGTCAGTAATAACTTCAAGCTCAATAGGACACTGTTGCTGTGCTTTCAGAATTTCAGAAGAAAGTGCAACAGACAACAAAATTCACCACTTACAGAAAAGGCACTCTCTACATTTCTATTTACATTGAAATGTATAGAAAAGAGTAAGTCATACCAATAAGAGAGGGCTATGGTCTGTATTGTTGTTTTGTGTTTCACTTGCTCTGATACAAAGTTTTCTCTTATAAAGTATCTATTATTTATACTATGGCATATTTAATAGCATGCAAATGTGAAACTCAGAAAGTAGAGAAAGCAGAGAAAAACAGTGCAGACATCTCAATGTTACAATAATGAATGTTTTTTAAAGTAAAGTTTTTATTCAATCTTTTAGTAAGTTTTTTATATTTTGAAAAACATTTGTAATTTCACATTTTTTCCCAAATACAGTATAAGCCTGAGAGAATGCAGGCACATACATCAGTTTATTATGTTACCAATTAAGGACACAGTTCTACATCTCATCTACCAAGAAGGTATTTTTTTCAAGTCATAGTTCATTGGGTTTTTTAGTTCTTCCCATGGGAAAGTCCCATCAAATATAATAAGGATAAAACCAATAAAGTTTGATAGAAATTAACAAACTGTATAAAAGTTTATTCTCATAATCATATGGGTCATAGGAGAGTTCAGAAAATATTTGTGTAAGTAACTGAATTTTATAGCAGAGAGGCATTACCCTAATAAATCCCATGAGCTACTTTAAGAAAGTTATGAATAGGAGACAGCCCTCCATCAAATTTTTCAGGACTTTTTAATGAATGAAACAAATACCCCAGGTCTCCCCTGGAGCAATCTAAGATGAGAATGTGCACAACAGCAGAGGCAGGTTTGCAGAAAAACAAGTCATTTAAGCATTTTAGTTGGTTTTTACAAAGAGCAGCATAGGTGAAGGCAGGAGGGAAGCAGGGGGAGAAGCCAATCTTGTGATTGTGATTGAGGGCTCACTCTCTGCACCTTAGCAGCTGATAGGAAACGATGAAATACAAACTAAATGAATGAAGAATTTAAAATGTTATGGATGGAAAAGTACCAGTGAAAATGAGGGCACAATGAGATATGAGGTACACTGGCATAAGAAAATACTGAGTAGGAAAGAATACAGAGGCATTCATGCTGACCTTTTTTCTATGGGTCTCAATCAGAGAAAACTCTTAAGGAAGAATGAAAATTTTTGGTCAGTGGTTTTTGTTAGGTGGAAAGTTGAAGAGAACAGGAAAGGGGATTTTTAGTTTCATTTTTTAGTCGGAAAAGTAGGTTTGACCAGCTGTCAGTCAATGCAACCAAAGGATATTTTAAAGGAATTCAAGTACACTATAAAAATTACAAATGCTGAAATTGAGCTGTTGAAAGAACATTTCTGAAAGCTTCCCTGCTTAATTTCAAATGCAAGCTGCTTGTCTTCGAAATGATAAATTGAGACACCTTCAGGCTCCCTTGGTGCCATTATACCAAATCATACAGGGTGATATTTCTTTGATTTCCACTCCAAGACTTCATTCCATCTTGTATAATTTCCCACCAAAAATAACTCAGAAGGGAATAATTCAGTTAGTGTACAAGTATATTTTTCTATGTCTACATCTCTATTCCATGTACATTAATAATTGACGTGTTCATGTAATTTGACAAAATGATCAAGCATTCTCATTTTAGTTTCTGACTTTACAAATCAAGCTTCAGTCTTTAAGTTATGTGTTAAATAAATTGTGACTAAAATTACTATATAGCCTTGTAATTGGAAGAAATTGCATCTGACAGTTTTGGTTCTGGTGCTTGAAACTTCAGCAGCCTCTCTATGAGCTCCTGGCCTAGCCCACACAGGCTCTCTGTTGAACACTCAAGGCTGAGTACCATAAAACCTGTGTGGCAGCACAGGCACTTTCTCATAGTCTTATTCAGAACCATTTGTCCCATTATGAGGTTTCTGAGTAAAACAGCCACTACAAACAACCAGAACTAGAGGGCCCTGTAGGGTATTGATACAGTCTCAGTACTACGGCACTATCAAGCTCCTTCTTCTGGACGACTCTTAGAAATACACTTGAACAGATCTCCTGTGCATTTATCCACTAAGCACGTTTCCTGCTGGAATACTTCACTGCCCCTCCCATCCACAATGCAGGCTCCTGGTGCTGTGGAAAAGAAATTGTGTTATCCATCTTCAAAGCTTTTGCAACATTTTTCAAAATCCAGTGGAGCATATATTACAAAGGAAAAAATGTAAAGCAAGGGTGCTGTGCTAACCACAAACACAGTAGGACTGCAATTCAGGGAGGATTACCAATTTCTTAGCACTGACTTTGCAGACACTGTCTTACAATGTATTACAGAGATTGTTCTGAAGCCTTCATGGTCAAAAGCAGACATCCTGGAAGTAAAAGGAAAGGCATTTACAGCTGAGCTTGCCAGTAAAAAGATTCACACTGTTTCAAAAAGAGAAAATATATTTATCTTCACTTTGTTTTTGCCTAATGCTGTGTGTCGACAAGTTGATTGTTCTGCCTCTCCATCCTAATATCCTACCAAATGTGCACAGCAGCTTCCACAAACACAGTTCTCTTTTTCTAGGACTTGTTAAATACCCCTGCTGGGACAGCAGCAGACCATGACACACACCAAAGAAAAAACTAAATGGTGTGAAATTTCATAATGTCAGCAAATACCCAAGATGATATTGGTTTTATCAGCCTTTTTTTTTTCTTTCCAGAAAAGCTTCACATATGTTTGCTCATTGCACAAGAATTATGTTGCTGATTCATCAGCATCCTTTTAGCCCTGTATCCCTCCTGCTGCCTCCTGTGGTGCCACTGAAGAGCCCAAGCCAATAAGCTCCTAGGCTTTGGTATATATCCAGTTTCTCCTGTGGTTGTGTACCACCAGGACAGCCTGCAGTCCTGACTGGGAACAAGTGAACAATACAAAAGTTTGAGTTGCTCATCAAGCTATTTTGTTCTACGATGTACTTTGATATTTAGCCTCCATATTTACTTCTTCCTCTAATTTTCAAAGGTTACAGTCATGGTTCTACACTGTCTGCATATTACCCCTTTACTCAGCAGTAAAATTTGCTCTAACAGGGAGAAAAGCATACAGTTGAAATTCTCTTGACCTAGCTTAATCACTATCTAGAGGGTTCATGCTGGCATTTCTGCAAATGCTGGGAGAACAGATTATACTCAATCTAATTAAAATAGTCTATAAAGCCAAATTAGCTCTTCACATACCTTAAACAAACATGAAATGGCAGAATAGCTTGATATAATTTCAAAGACACACACTTTCTACCTGCTGTTTTTCACCTGGTTTTGGGTGGCCTTGAAACAAGTTTACCAGAACAAAAGCAAGGATTTGTGAATCCATTGCTGGATGCGCTTTTTCACTTGGTGCTCCCCTCCCTACCCGAAATAAATGCTTTTCATATTGAAAGATCCAGGTCCAGAAATCACTGAGGCACACATTCAACATTTTAAAGTCCAACTAGAAACTCCGACAAGTGCTTGATTTAAAGTCCATGCTTCAGTAGACTGAGGCATATGAAATACATAGTGCCTGATGCATGCAGAGTCTGAGTCACAAAAAAAGTATAATAAAAGCGAGTGATTTTTATTCCTCTACTTTTAATACATGCTTATGCTACGTCAAGAGTAGGGACACCACAAACACAGATACTCCAGTGCAACATTTGAGAGCCACAAGATATGATACACACAAAGGCAGTGCGTACATATCTCTGTCTGTTCAGTGGGAACTAAAGACATGAGATCACACAGAAATTCAAGTGCTTTAGCTCATGTACAGTTCCAGCAACAAAGATCTAATGGCACCACCTTGCAGCAGGCTGATAGAATGATTTGTTGTCACTGTTCAATTGCCTTAAGCTGACATCTGTCATTGAGAGAGGTACTAAATATGTAATACAGCATATTTCATTTATTTTTTAAAAATACATTAAAATTTGTTATCTGGTTAAAGTACTGAAAAATAGAGCAATACAAGAGTTCAAATTCTTCAAGCTATCAAGAGCCCTCTGTTCAGTCTTTAAAGTCACTTTCTCTTTTTTACAGAACTAATAGAAGAAACGTATGTCTCCATAGCTGTCCTGCAAACAAGGGTGACAGATCACTGTTATTTTTATGCATATCAGCTTTACACTAGAGGTAGATCAAGACAGCAACTAATCTGACCCTGGAGAATTAAATCAGGGGAAGCAGTAAGGTGCAAGAAGATGGGGAAGAAAACACCAAAGATAAGGTACTTTTAGAAAGAACATCATGCTCTTAAGTAAAACAAGAGAAAAGAAGAGCTACCTACTGAAGAAATGCCAGTCTCCTCAGACGCAGGTTCCTTCCTTCATAAAATCCAGAATTTAGGATGCAGTGGAAGTCAATGTATGAAAGACTTTGATCTACAGAGAGAGCTAGAAACAAATGGCAGTTGGTGCCTGAGCAAGATCCTAATATCATCATGTGAACAAGTGCAGCAGCTTGGACTGTGTCTTATGAGTAGGAGGATAAGCAGCTAACTTTAAAAGATTTGCAAGGAAAGAAGAAGATCTCAGGAAGAACAGTCAGAAACCTTTCAATGCTTTAGCTTCTTTCTTACTATCTATCTTTGAGTGAATGAATAATATCCTTAGTGGCTACTTCTGGATCACAGTGAACCTATGCTCCCAGAGAGAAGATGCTTCTCCAATGCTCAATACAACCAAGGTGTGGCTATGGCTGGCAGCAGTAGCTGGGCCTCAATCCAAGGAGCCCCCCTGGCAAAATGAACCCATAGCAATCAACCTGACACTGGGCACTTCATGACAGAAAACTGCCCTCAGCACCTCCCACTGCTGATTTTAAGCATTATTTTTGCCTTGCCCTGACTCTAGCACTGCACTCCCTCCTCTTCTCTAGAACTGGCTTTGGTGCTTGATCAACTTTCTGCTAACATGGCTCAGTGCTAAGACAGCAACCATTATGAAGAGAAACAAACATAGTACTTTGTCCTTACAACCCACTGTTTGGCAATTGCTTTTTGTCTTTAAAAGACTCAGTACTCTGAAAAAAACCCACAGCTTTTATTATTTAGGGCTTGGCCCTTCATATATTTGTGGATTTCCTATAGGCATTTAACAAATCTTCAGACACCCTCTGGATAGAGAAAAGATTTTTTTCCAAACCATTACTTGACAAGGAGTCAAATGCTTCTTCTGATTATTTTGATGATGATTGGAATGGGGTGGTGTGCCAGCACTGGCACATTGTGGAAGTATTCCATCACCATCTATGGACAGAAACAGGACAAAAGTAGAAGCACGTTGGAGTTTTTTCCATTTCATGCCTGTTCTTTAAAACTCAGATTATACAACAGACATCCCATTCCAGACACTGTCCATCGTTACAAATATGACATCTTTTTCATAGGTTGTTTGTTTTGGTTTTTTTTTTAACAGACATTATGCATACATTGAAATGTGTCCCTCTCTTTGTCAAAGGTATTGGGCCTTTTTCTGCAGTAACTTCACAAACTAGTCAAGTTTCACTCTCTTGTACGCAGTCTGTTTAGCTGTAAAGTGCAACATCCCTGACTAAACATTACAATGAATGCACACAGCATACACACCACCATGGGGCATGCCAAGAGGCATGAATCCATTTCTGCTATTAATTAAATTGAAAATTTTGGAAGTTTAAAGTATAATTGCAGTTTTTCCTTCAGATCCAATAAAAACAAATGTTAATATTACCCTTCATTTGCCTTTCTCTTTGCTTCGGAAACACCATTTCTACTTCTCACAAAGTAGTGACAACCAAGCCTCATAAAACTTCAGGTTTAGGGATAAGAAACATTTAACTTGTAACCAGTTTCTCAGTGCTGCTTTCTCCAGCTGATATGTCATTTGTGACAGAATTACTAATTAGTTCCATGATCCTGTCATAACTAGATGATTCAGCAAGTCCCACTCAACTTGCAATGCTGTTTAGGAACTGAATTTCCTAAAGCGGTTTTTTACTCCCTTTAAATGGCTGCATCAGTAATTTTTGAGTTGGCACTGAAGAGAGTGGAGAAGGAAGCCAGTAAACTTCAAACAAATATCCTATACAACAAATGGACAAGTTAGCAAGGTGTTACAAGCACCATTTAATTCCTTTATATATCATCCAGATGAGTAAACCCTGAGCCCTCCAGCAGTTTCCACTCTGAAATGCTGGTAAAGAGCTTTTTAACTGTCCTCCACTCACCATGAGAAAATTAACTCTGCTTTCAAATTCACAAGATTATTATTCTCCCATTGCTAACCTACACTGCACAAACTGAAAAAACCTGTGTCATTTGTGACTCGTTTTTTCAGTGCCAAAGGGAGCTCTGGCATAGGGGAGCAGCCTTGTGCCCCCTTCTGCTTTTGTGCAACAGGTGTGCACAAAGCTCTGTGCTTCCTGAGGGAAGAAACCTGGAACATTTGGGCCAAAAAACCTCTCTCTCATGTGGGCTTTACGGGTTCCATAATTCTAATGGGCCTTAAAATGGGACTTAATATTTTCAGTCTTAATTCCAAGATGGCACACTTCTAAAAAGCAAACAGTATTCAACTATTCAGCAATTCTGGCCATGGTTTCTTGCTGCTCAGTCAGTTCCTTCACCACTGCAGGGGAGGCTCTGTGAAAGCCAGGCTGGTACAGACAGGGCAGCCTAACCAGCCCTCAGAAAGAGCTGCAGCCATACAGGGCTCTGTCAGTCAGCAGAACAATGACACACAATTAATGCATTAACAATGAACTATGTAATCATATGCAAATAACACTCTGTTCACCATACATCAGCCCACAGGCAGAGAGGCAGTAATAAATCCATAGTATTTTTAAGATCTTGTCTGCAGAACTAGAATGTATAGAGGAAGGACCCAGACATGTAATGCAGAGCCACAAATTGGTAAAATTTCATAAATCAACAATTACAGGATGAATGAATAAATAAATAACAAACTGGCAAGATGACACATCAGCTAAATGCTAAACAAAGTACTAGTTATATTTAGATATGTATATATTCAATTTTTTTTTCTCCTAGACCAAAAAAAAAACCACCCAAGGGATATTAATGCTGAGATTCTTCGATGCTGAGCTGGCATTGAAGCCAGAAGGAAATTAAGAATGACCTTGTACAAATGAACCAGCAAACGATGCTCATTAGCAAGCAGCCCTAGTAAGGCTGCTGGAGGTAACCGAATGTACAGCAGGTAAGAGTTACCATGGCCACTGGTTCAGGGACACTTAGGAGGAGCAGAACAGCAAAGAGAAGTGTGCCAACAGCATTAAATATATGTGATGAAAACCATTAAGAAAACACTGAGATAACATTTATTTAACAGAGAAGGGAGCTCCCCTAATGCTATTCAGAATGCCATTGTGCAAAAAGTATTGATTTGATACTACTGATTAGGTAACTCCTTCCCTCTCCAGTTGTCAATCAAGACCATAACACAAAGGTTTTCAGTACAAATGGTGCCAGAACATCCTGTGGCAGATAGATTTTTTTCTCTTTCTAACTGACAGATTATGCCAACTGAAATACCTGTTAATAATTTTAATTAGTTCCTTTCCTGATTTTTAGTTCAAACAAAATTTAAATTAAAAATTATCTCTGTAAAGGAACAAGACTTGCCTAATACTGTTCAGCATCATTTATTCAGAGCAAGCTGCACTCAGATGACTGTCCAGTGGCCCATGACATTGTGTAGAATTTATAATCCAAATGCCAAAAAGAAAAAGAGAGAGAGAAAATAAATTTCATTTTAAGAGGAATATAGAGTTAATGAGTTCTTCTTATTTTATTATCTAAACTACCTTGTCTGATATCAAGTTAATTATCAACTATGCCTCACAGAGTGTTCTTTTAAAAAGTTTCTGTAGAGCTAAAGCCTTCTTTCTCCACAAAAAAACTTATTTCAGGAAGATGAAGACCTGAGCTAAGGTTATCTTTTCCAAAGCATTGCAGTATCTGTTGATGTCACTTCAAAAGTGATAAATATAACCCACCAGTTATCAGACACCTTACAAAGAACCTGACCCAGACTCCATCATATTAAGCACTTATACTGGTCTCAGTGGGAACTGGATCACTCTCCAGTATTTATTCATGCACTGTCACAATCTGTAACGACTGGATAATGCAGGTGTGAACCAGAGGGAGACAAAGTGGGGGACAGCATGTGGAAATGTGAGAGGAGCAGAAGAGCCTTGTTAAAGATAGGTTTAATACTTCTGAGAACCTTCAGTCTGTCAGATTTATTAAAACCAGAAATAAAGAAAGGCTTTGCATTATTTCTAGCTTCAAAAACTGACAAAATGTTTGACAGGCAAATATATTTTTTTTCTCTGAACTTTGAATGAGGTTGCTCATATTACAGATAAGTAGAAGGCATACATATTATCACAGTGGAGGAAAAAAAACCACTAACCCCCACCATCCTGAGTGGTGTGGCACTGAGGTGCTGAGCTTGCCAAAAGACTGAAAGCACAGCCAAGAGCATACCTTGCTTATTCCTTTTCCTCAGAAGCCTTTAGTAGAAGGCAATCACAGAGAACAAAACAACAAAGCAAGCTTATCACTAGGTATATATAAACATTACAGCTTTGGTTTCAGATTCCTCTTGCCACACTAAGACATTCTGTAATTTGTGCAGACCAATTATCCTGTTTGTTCTTGGCAGGTCTTCTAACCGGCTTCACACTAATGCAAAGACAAGATTCTGTTCAGGACAATACTTTTGTGGAGAAAGGGATTTAATTTAAAAAAAATCATCCGAACTGACCCATTTGCACTACACTAGTAGGCAAGGACTGGATAAGACAGTGGAAGAAAGATTATTTCAACAGCTACTTTTTCCCTTGGTGCAACTGAGATAATTAAGGGATACTATAACATGATGTAGGAAACTAGTCAGAAGGAAATTACAAACCCTAAAATTTGAACCCTAGAATGCCCTATTGAATCATAGAACCTTATGCCCTTATTCTAAACCCTAGAATAAGGGCATGGAAAGGAAGGAATTGTGTCCTAAAGGGACCTCCACGATTCTCCCAGCTCAGTTTCACTCAAGTTTAAACAAAGGCAAAACACTTCTTGTACCTGTTCTCAAAGAGATGAAGCTTGAACACCATGTCACACTCTGACCGATGTCTTTCCACAGACTTAAATGGTGCATTAGTGGTAGAAGGTACTCTATCATGTAAATAAAAAGTGGCAGCAACCGAGTATGTAGCTATGTAATTTTTTTTCTCTTTTTTTTGTGCAATGGTCACCAGAGTTGCTCTCTTATATAACAGGCCACAGATCTGATTACACATTCATAGAAATCACCATTAATTAGCTTTTACCAGTCTTCAATCTGTAATGGTTAACTGTCTTCAGAGTAAAGACCTTATTTCAACTCTCAGCCTTTCTTTATTTCCCAGCCTTTGCCTGTCTTTACACACCCAGTAGACTTAAGTCATCAACTACCAATTTCTCATCAATGCAATTATATTTAATCAACTCTACTTGATATTTCTTTTTGATGAGATTACAAGTCATTTTGACAAGTGCTATTTTCCACAGGTTCATGCTGATTGGCATTAATTACATTGCCTTCTTTTAATTCTTTATTAATTAATCTTTATTAATTTTGATATGCTGCTGTTTTTCCAAGTGCATAACTGGATTCACAGTGAGCAAGTGTGCTTTCAAAATAGTAGAGGAGTTTGAAAAACACAGAGAAGAACTCAGTTGTAGGAGCTGCAGGTCAAACCCAAACCCCATCTACCTTTAAGCTCCCTGTCCAGTCCTGACACAGCAACTCAGACCCACTTGGCAGAGCAGAGAGCTCCTTGCAGAAGTGGATGGGGAGAAGATGGGAAACAAGAGTGTAAAGCCTCACAGCATACGAGGGAGATGCAAATGTCCTGCATCAAGGCAAGGGTGAGCACAAACACAATTTGTCCTAAAGAAAGTGAGGAAGAGAACTGAGAGTGTACAGGGACATTCTGTGAGCACTGTATCACTTTGAACTTGCTTTCTTTCCTGTGCTTACCATGGCAGATGTTGAGTAAAATCCAGCCAATCCAACCAGTAAAGAGAGACTGACCAGGCAAGTTAAACTCTTGTTCAGATACCCATACTAAGGAGAAAAAATCTGAAGACAATTTATAGACAAATATGTATTTGTACATTCCAGTACCACCTTTGTGTCTTCAAACACATGGGTGTTGAGGGAATTCTCCGTTTACAAACAGACCCATAAACAGTTAGCGCTCAACTCAAAAAATATAATTAGCATTTGCTGCTGTTTTTTGGTGGTTTGTATGTAAAATTAATTGTGTGTGGGCTGAATTTCTCTTCTCTATTCCTCCTTTCACTAGTAGCTGAAGCAGTAAGAAAAACAAAGCAGTGCTAGTTAGTCATCAATATGATAAGGCCCAGGGAGAAGAGTGCCACTCCTTTATTCATCTCTGATGACCCTCCACAGGAGAGTAGAAAAAAATTTGAAAATATATTAGTTCCAGTATAAAAATAAAGAGTGCTGAACAAACTGAGCAGTCCAGCAAAAAATTACAGTTCAGACAGGTCTATGTACCAGTGTGTTTCCCAGCAGCTAAGAACAAAAGATTGCTTGGAGAACCTGGTATATTCTTACAGTACGGTGAGTTTTGCAGGCAATGCAGAAATTCCTCTCCTTCCCTGTATTAACATGATCCTCAGCCAAGTTTCTCTACAAATCACTGAGGGAGGTCTTTGCGCAGAGTGCTCTGTGATTTTGCAGCCTCTTTGCAGCCCCATGACAGATGCAGCTCTAGGTTTACACCTTCTAATCCTAATCCTAGACTTTGCTAAACTTCAGCTCCACCAGCACCAGGGCCCACATGAACCAGCTCACGTGGGAGCAGCCTTTGCACAGCCTGCAGTGGTGTTTTGCAGCCCTTTCCAGCCTCACACCCTCGGCAGCTCCAGCTCGCCACGGCCGTGCCCTGCTGTGGGTCCCGCTGACCGAGCCCACAGCCCTGCCTGAGCCAGGGAGGAGCCCAATGCCCCTGCTGTGCTGTGGGACTGGCCCTGGCCACCCACTCCTGTCACCCACCCCTGGCAGCACCTGACAAGACCTGGCATTAGCTGAACCTTCATCCCCCGTAGCCCACGGCAGCAGCCTGCTTGGAAAAGCTCTCCAGGGAAAAATCCTTCTGCAGCCTACACAGTCATGTGGTGCCCAAATCGGCTCAATCTGCAATGATGGCTTTTTCCAAGAAACATCAATATTTAATACTTCCTGAGCATGTGAAACAGAGGCTCAGCTGTCAGGGCTGTTTGACTTCCAGCCAAGGACTTTGCAAAGCAAATATGGGTGATCTGCCATGGGTGTTCCACAGTATTGCCCATATTCACTACTAAAAGAGCAAATAAAACGCTAGCTATAGAAATTACTACATGTGAAATCACACATCTTCTTACCAAATATTTATTAAGTTCAGTCTCTCCCAACCACGTATTGCTCAGGTAAAAGCAATGGAAAATAAAGGCAGGGTCAGAGATTAAAACCTGAATCTCAAAACTCAGATTTGGAGCATGATTTTTAAGTCCAGTCCCAGCACAAGCTAAACTGCAAAGCAGCCAGAGCTCCCATATAAGCAGTTGATATATCTAGAACTGTACCTTGCTGAAGGCACACCTCCAAGATATTCTCTCCAACAAGACAATGATCTCTCTGTTTACTACGATGAACATGCAGGATGGTGGAGGTCGCAACAACAGGATTTACTCAATCTTGAGTAGGCGAAGGGAAGCTTTTGGTGTTGTCTACAGCTGAGGAGAGGGTTTAGAGATGATAGGGCAAGAATCCCTCTTGGAGGTGCAAAAGGACAAAATGGGAGCCAAAAGACACAAATTGCAACATGGGAAAACCAAATTATACATAAAAAGCACTTTTCCCCACCACAAGCAGAGCCAGACACTGGAACCTGGCCTCAGAATTTTAGAAAGTCCATCCAGAGATAGAAAGCTCCATGAAACACAGCCCTGAGTAAGCTGTGTAAGTGGACCTGCTCTGAGCAGGGAAGACAAGATGACCTCAAGGTATGTCTTCCAATTAGAATTTTTCTGTGATTATACAAACCTTAGCTTTTAAGAAGCATGCAAAATACGGCTATAGATATTTTTGCAAAAGGCTTTAAACATTTGTTTGTTTGACAAATACAAAGCCAGCAAGAGATAAACCCAGATTCTGCTGTAAATTAAAGAGGAATTTTGTTTCCATGAACATCTGGAATATGTATGTGCAATTGCCATACTGCTAAACAAAGAGCTGGCATGAAGAAAAACAAAAGAATCTGTTTTCATTTAGGATTTTGTCCCTTGTAGCTAACATAATGTATAATGCGTTTGGGGTTTAAGTGTAGTGATTTGTTTGGAATTAAATATAAACATAATCTCCAAAATACAAGAATAGTGCTTTATGGCAAAACCAGAGATAAATCTGAGTCAGAACACATCTGTAAGAGCTGTCTCTATTGAAGAAGCTGTGATTGCTTCACAGGTACCATTTCAGAAGTTACTTATGTCTGCAGGTATCTGGATTCCAGTGGTAGTCACTGTAACTTAAGCTCATAAGCACTTCAATAGTGTTTGAAAATGGTTCTGTATTATTCTCATCTCACTGCTCTTGGAAACCTGACCTCTTCAGCAATCTTGAATTCTTTCTTTCAGGAATACATTGTTTTGCATACACAAGGCACTTGTCATTCTTAACGCAAGCTAAACCTGAAACTTTCAGTCTGTACATGCTCTTCATATCCAGGTGTCAACTTCAGCCTAGGTGAAGTTGCCATCCTTATGCATGGCAATTTCTTAGCAACTTTATTAATGGGAGAGTTAAAACCTCAGTTAGGTACCTAATTTCTATACAGAGAAGATTAAGACACTTGGCTTAATGCCACCCCAGCTTCCTGTGCTGTAAAGGTATAAACTGACCCACAGGGAGCACTGATGACAGACATTTCTGAAACCATTTCTTTTTCCTTGAGCACAGCTCTTTTGTAGCTCTAAACTAGGCGCTTGAATGGCAAAGGGAGTCACAGCTGCAAATTTTCTGGGTTTAGTCACAAAGTCACCAATTAGAGCCAGCACCTCTCTTTTCTTTTAGATGTGGCTGCTGGAGGAAGAGAATTGAAGCTACAGCACCCTGCTGAACCCTGCTCTCCACATCTAAGGAAGGGCTCATTCCTTCTCACTCACTGCCAGTGGTCTCGTGGATCCTGCACTCCTCCCTCCACATCTCACCTAACACTATTTTTAATACAAGAGAAAGCATCTATTCCACCCCTGCATATTATTTAAAGATATTCTTTTGGGTTGCATGAGCTGCATTTTTCATTCTTTTCAGGTGCAGGGATGCCAAGAACCCAGGTCTTCAGTTTCCTGAAGAAGTACACAAATCCCTTGGTCACTATACAGCTCCAGTACATTCATACAATATAGCATGGTTACCTGAGGCACAACATACATATGTCATCACTTTTTCCATACATATATATATATACACGTGTGTGTGTGTGTTTGTATAATCTGTGTCCTGGCACGAAGGTAAGCTTCATTCAAGCACAGAGTTGTACTCAGAGTCATATTGGGTTTGACTCTCCTTGAGGTTGAGTCCATCACCCGCCATAAGAGAAGTAAAATTTTTACATGTTCTCTCTATTTTCTCATTCCTACTGCTCATTAAGTGAAAACAACATGCTGAGCACAATATAAATGAAAAAACTTAGTGCTGTGTCTGTGCCAATGTTCAAGATAACCTGAAGATTTTGCTTTCTTTGATACTAGATGTAAACAATGTGTAACAAACTCTTATTTTTTTAATTATTTACTCTTACAATTTCACATAATGTAATACTGTGATTACTACTTACACAGAGGTCTTGTTTTTAGAAAGAAGGCATCTTTAGGACAAATGTGATGAGCCAGAAATACCTGAGACAAATTCTGATTTCCTTTCACATTTACACTAAATTCAGTAATATTATTCATAAAAGGCCCTTTGTATTTCCTGCTCATATTTGTGGACAATTAGTTTACTGATCCCCCCTGTTTGAATCCTCCGTGAAGGACACAGCCTCTGTGAAAACTCTCTGGCCCTTCTTGCCTTAGGTATGCCTAGCTTACCTTCTTTGACAGGTTAATCTTATTGACTCAGGTGTTGCCAGCTTATCAATCCAATCTTCACAGGTGAACAAAGGAAATTTTATGCCAGGGCTACTCCTACATTTTAAGTTAATCAAAATTTACTGATTCAGGTTTTGCCTCCTCCCCAACATCTTTCCAGCTTGCAGACAATTACATCACGTTACATAGTGCACACTTGTCTGCAGCATTTATCTGTGTTGTAGAGCTTCTCTGCAGCAGACAGCATGTTGGTGCCTGTGGAGTCTCTGAATTCCCAAAGATGGGAACCAGATGCTACAATAACTATGCATACAAAAAGTACTATCTTCCTATAAAAAAGCCTCTTGAAGGACTTTATTCAGATTTTATGAGCCATCAAGTGGAACAGCTGGGATTTGTTTTGGTAGGGGTTTTTTGTTTGCCTTTTTTTTCAATTCAGTAATTTTCAAGCATAGACATTCACCCCGAAGCATTTGATTTCAGATACAATATGCTTTTATTTCAGCTTTTGCTGCTAAACTCAACTCTTCATTTATATGTCAAAATATTAGGATACTCTTGTCCCACTCTCATGATTTTTACACATATACTTGTGTCAGGAGTGAAACAACCATCACCTTTTTTGACTGACATACTCAATCCAAG
The DNA here is from genome assembly GCF_017590055.1 of Onychostruthus taczanowskii. Taxonomy (NCBI): domain Eukaryota; kingdom Metazoa; phylum Chordata; class Aves; order Passeriformes; family Passeridae; genus Onychostruthus; species Onychostruthus taczanowskii. Next base: position 9,538,336 of record NW_024499351.1, read on the forward strand.
AGGCAAAGGAAGAAGCAAAACCTTCATAACTTTAGGAAGCCTTTTTCTTTTTTTTTTCCTCCTAATGATGTATATACTGAGGTGCTTTCTGTAACTGACAAGAAAAGGATAGACTTTCAAAGGAACAGGAAAACAATGCACCACTACAGCAGATGTGTGCCCAGAGAAGCTATGAAAAAACAAAGATTTCCACATCTTGTTGCATAAAAGCACAGAAATTAAAATCACAGATAATGGCAGTTTAACAGAAACAAGCAAGAAAAACCCTCTGAAGTTCATCTACAAAAAAACCCTTAAATTAAAATACTTACTTTTAAATGATTCCTATACAAATTAAGAAAAATAATAGTTTACTCCTTTCTTCATGGCAATTTTTTCTCATGCTTTCTTACAGTGTTGCTGTCTGAAAGAGCAGAAGAAATACTTTTCCTTGTTGCTGCACCTTCACACACAAGCAAGTATGCCTTCCCAGGTTGTTAAGTGCAAAAATTATTACTCTAATGCAACTTCCCACATAGCCAAAGCAATGGATCTTCCCTACATGAAACTCTCAGAGCCCACACAAAGTGTGGTTACTCCAGCTTTTTTTTTTCTTCAAATATCAATTCTAATTTAAAAAACAGATTCTAAAAGAAAACTATTTGTTGTTTGCAACCCTTGTTCACTTCAGCAGGTCATTGCCCTTTACTGAATGTACTTCCTAAACACGCACATTTCATTACCATTCAGAATTTGTCTAGATCCAGCTTCCTGCCATTACATCCTGACATGCTTTTGTCTGCTAGACTGAAGTCCTTCAGTATCACGTTTCTGTTCCCTGCAGAGGTTCCCTGCACACTGTCAACATATCTCTGTGTAAATCTGTTTGATAAACTAAAGTCAAGCTGTTTGAAGGCATGGTTTCTAAACTGTTAATCATCTGAGGGCCTCTTCCCAGAGCCTTCTCCATTTTTTCAACATCTTTCTTGACTGCGGACAGCAGAATTAAACAGCGTATTTTATCTGTGGCCGTATCTACTTCTGATGCAGAGCTAATTCTTCACAGCCTCTTTGCATATGTTCTTAGATATTTGAGAGTTGCATTAGCCCTCCTGGTCAGAGTGTCCCACTGTGAGCTCATATGCAGCTAAAATCATGACACAGATCTTTTCCAACAGCCACTTCTCAGTCCACTGGTCCCTTTGCCATCAGCATGGTAGACATTCTTTACTGGTGGTTTTATGAGGTTACATTTGACACCTGTGAGTGGTGCAGACCACTTTTACTAGCCATCTTCCCAACACCACTTGAAAGGTTTAACAATGTTTTGCCATTTAGTGCTCTATGGAGTTCTGTATCTCTGCTGAATCCCAGCAGGAGGAGAGTCATTTAACATGATACAGACTTTCATCTAGTTTCATCTATTTAATGCATTCCCAGTTTGTTTCATATTGCTGTATTGTATTAATAAGAATTCACAGGGTATTAAACCAAACAGCCCAGTGAGATATATCCAGATGGTATTGTATCAGTTGTACTTTATTAACTGAACATGCAATCACCTCAGGAGTAACATTTCAAGCCAGTATTACCAACATATGTGTTCCATAATCAACCCATTGGCAATTTTTTTTTCTTGTTGTATCCCATCATAGGAATTTTCCTCTTTGCCCTGCATCAGTGTAATGTCCAGTATGTTTTATGGGGACCTGGACAGTTCTACTAAACTCTTGAATAGGTAATAAAGGTAGTATTGCCTTAAATAGTGGCATATGGTCTCCCTGGTGTTCTCAGAATTTCATTATTTAGTGAAATACTCCTCTTTCCTCTTCAGAGGTTTTTTTCCTTCCTTCTGGTCCCATTTCCTTGCATTGCTTGATGGAAAAGATAGATGCATTCTTATTTCTATCAGCTCTCAACATCATTTCATGACTTCTGTAATATAAAAGGTTTCTCTTTAACTTGTGGAATGATAGGAATACTTTTTTCAGCTTTCATTATGCAATTCTACTTCAAATCTTCATGCGTACAGAGAGAAATTTTAAAAAAAAAAAAAACCAAAAAAGAACCCTACACAATCTCCAGACTCATAACTCATAGAATCAAGAAATTTTTGGGGTTTTTTTCTTCTCCTGATGGTTTGCATCTCACTCATGACAGGTAATAGTTCAGGCTGATAGAAATGCTAGCTTTGGAGCACAAAATCTATTGAGAGAACCAGAATTAATCAGAAGAAGCATGTTTCAAACAGAAAGCCTAAGGCTAATTAAGTGATCTGAACTAGAGGCCACGAGGCCCTTGGGAATCTCTGAACAGTGCTCACAGATTTTAGAAATTAGTAGTTGGACTTAACTCAAGTGTATCTCACCTAGCACAACAAAACAGGTATTTCCAAAACATAATAAAGCTCATTAAAGTAGTTGTTAATACAAGGTTGATGCTGCTGTAGGAAAGGACATACAAAGAGGTATTCAGAAAAAAAAAAACAGCTATAATTTTTGCTGATGTTGTATTTTCTGTCTTTGCCTAGATTTCCATGGTTTTCACTTACTTAGCATTCTTTCTTAGATTCAAAGAGATTCTTGACGTAATTCTCACAACAGAGTAACTATCTTGGTTCCTTCCTCTCATGACTGTTGGGCTGATGAAACCAAAGATCACATCACTAGATAGCAGCAGTAGTTCTTTAGCGTGGTTATTCAAAAAAATATACTAATATACTACCTACATGAATCTCTGACTATACCCTAAGAGGAGATTGAATCCACTGCCCAATTTTGACCAGTAGAACAGAGATATTAAAGAAATTAAGTCTCTATTGATTTCCTGAAAATAGACAGCTGAAGAGACAGACCCTGTAAACACTTTGATTGAAGATATCATCAAAAATTCTTTATTAAACAACAGAAAATACACTTGAAGGAAAAGCCTCTAGAACTCCCCCATCATACAAATATCCCTAAAGCTACATCCCAAACAAAATTTCAAGAAATATGTTCACAGGAAAATTGTGGCTGTTAGTTGCAATGTTCCTGTAATTACTTATGAATATGTACATTCATTTCTTGTTTTATCCTTTAACAGGTCTGTCTCCTGAAAGACAACCAGTATTGTCAAATCAAGATGTGTAGCAGAAAGCTCTGCAGTCTCTGTCCTGCATGCAATGCATTCATGCATTCCTGAACTTAAGTAACTCAAAAGAGACCAAGAATTTGACCAAAATATGCCAATGGACTGCAGCTTTGAGATGCATCATGTTCAATTTACAGCTGAGCAAAGAGGTTCTAAATCTCTGTTTGCTATGAGCCACCTAGCCATGTATACAGGTGCACTGTGGTCTTATATTTTATAAGCACATCACAGGGATGAATATATACAAGCCCAACTGGCAGCTGTCTACCTGTGGCAATTAACAGACACTTCTGCATTTCAGCACATTTTCTTGTTGGGTTTTTATTCCACAAGCAAGGAAAAGTAAAGTGGCCTGTATTCCTTGGTAATAGTAACAAAAAGACAGTCATTCAGCAGTTGAACAGATTGCTCTCAAGGTTCAGAAAGCACTGACTGAGCATGTGATGGAGAATGCTACAGACAAGGTAAAGCACAGCTGAATTTCAAGGCTGCTGGGGCAGCACAGAAAGAGTACTTGTAACAGGAAAGAAATTATCAGAATAAGAGTTTGACACTCTGAACATCCAGGCGTTTAGGAAAAAGTCTCATTACTATGGATTTATGATCTCTTTGAGCAAAGGTTATTTTGATGTTTTTAAAAACAGAGAGAAAAAAACAACTGGTGATGCATATAATTTTCTGGTATAGACAGTGCAACTACATCAAATCATCTTTCTCACCCCACAAATCAAGATAGAGACCCTGTAAATCAGAACTCTTATGTCAAGGTTTAAGGGAAGCAAGAAATATGCTAAACAGTAAATCAACAAGAGGGTCCCTATAATATGGTTGGCAGTCACAACTCTACTAAAAGTCAAAAGATTAATGCTGACCATTTTCATTTCCACTGCCCTAGGAGTAAAAAGGAATCTTGAACACTAGGAGCCTTTGGTAACAGGTGCTGAGGGATTATTGCATAGGCTGCTAGCAGTTTTTCTCAATGTACATGTCAGGTTTCAGGGAAAGGCAGTGTTGAAGAAGGAAATAGCTTTAGTTCCTTTTAAGTTTTTCTAAATCAATGCAGGGAGCGGATGTTCAAGTAGCAAGCGTTCTGGCACTCAAGAACCCTGTTAGAAATTAGAAGAAAAAACCTATGCTTAATTAGCCTCCCCCTTTTCAATCTGTTGAAATCAGCAGGAAATCACAAGATGTGACAAGAAGTGGAAAAGAAAGAAGTTACTTCTGTTTTAGTATAATGTATGGAGAGCAACAGGAATTCAACTTCCATACACCTGCGTACTTTTGTAGTTAATGCTTGAAATTACCTAGAAGAATTAGGAACACAAATCCATGAAAAATTATCTTCTTCTTTAACAAACTACTAAAATAATCAGGGCGTCAGTGCCAGATGATCCCATTCTCTTCCCTGCATGCAAAGCATTTATTGGTACACGGCATCTCAGACATGAGAGCTGCAGCAAGAAAGGGCCAGCACAGTGATTTACAGGTCTAAACCTCTTATCTGTAACAGCAGCAATCAGTGGGGTACAAATAGACAAGGCAAACCTTCAGCTAAGGGAACATCTCAGACCATGGAACAAAGGCCATAGTTAATTACTGAAGACCGGAAGTGTCTTGGTTACCTCCTTCTGCCTTGATGGAGGCTACGTAACACTTAGAGCTTCTACAAAGCATTTACATTGCATGAAGTAGATTAAGTAGTGTTTGCATTACTGGCCCTTTTCATTGTAATATAATCAGCTGTTGACTAGGGTCTCAGAGAGATGGAAGGGGTTTGCTTATTAGGTAAATGGGTCTTTGGTTATCGTGCATTTTCATGGACTTGTACTTGAGAAAATAAGCAGTAAGGAAAAAAAGGAGGGAAAAGTAGATATAAATGCCTTGTATTCAAAGATGCAATTTTTAATTTAAAAACTGAACACAACTGATTATATAAAAATAATAGGGCAAAAGAATTCCAGATACAAGGTCAAATTTGTGTATCTAAGTAAAAATTAAAATGGTGCTAAAATACGTTTACAGAAACAAAAGGTTATAACTAAAGACCACTGATTCCTACAAGAATCAGAAGAAAATCTGGGATTCTGGGTTTTAGGCAATATATACCAGGAAAAAATAATAGAATGAATTATACTTAGGAGACAAGACACCCATTTTAAGATAATCTCTTAAGCAGAAAAAATTCCACTGAATGTGTCCTTTGCTTTACACAACCAGATATTCATTGCATCACAGAGGAACATTATATCTCAAAACTTTACAAAGAAAAAGGGAGGAAAGGGGCAAATTTTCTCCAAACTGTGAAAGGCTGGTTACACAAGAAACTGCAAATCTTGATGAATACTTCAACAACAACATTATTTAGTGATTACCATTGCCATCAATACAAAACAAACCACATGTGGGCAAGTGCAAGTCAGAAAACACTCAAGTCGTGCAGCACACAGAAGCAGGTGTAGCATATTTCAATAAAGACATAATATCAAAGTAACACACCTTTCACGGGCTGGAATTTTAATTTCTCTGTTCAATGGTAAATCATTTGTTCCTGGATAATAATATTTTCCTTTAGATTCTTCTAAATAGATATATTTTTAAAATATGCTTAGACAAGAAAACATTTGTTAACTTTAAACATACAGAGTTGTTTACCTTAGGTGGATTATTTTGATTCCAGGAACATGAGGATGATTTACATCCTTTTCATCAGTTACATGCTTTGAGGCAAAGCAGATGGCACGCCCCTGCAAGTATAGTATTCTACGATAATCCAGGGTAGTTTTAGCTTATTTCTTTTTGTAGCTCCATGGGTCACTCCCCAAACCCTCTTTAAAAATCAAGGTCTATTATCTGTATTTTATGACGTGGATGCAAGCTAACAATCTGCAACCAACACATAGAGGATGTAACTGGCATAAAGATTTAAATTACTTTTGTTCACAGCTCAGTGGCAACTGAAACATATCTCAAGTAGATTTCCAACCCAGGTCTAAAGAGTGTATACATTTTCCTAAACTTTTGTTTAAATAATGGCAGCATGCGCTATGCAAAGATTCAGACACTATTATTTCAGACGTGTACCCTACACAATTCTTGTTAGAAATGGATCTACTCTGGAATCTTACTGTTAAGCATTTGGGGTTTTTTTTTTTTTAATCAAATGACATTGCTGTTAAGCATTTGGGTTTTTTTTTAATCAAATGACATTAACTGAGCCAAACAAAAGTGTCATGGGAAATGTGTGAGCTTTGAAGGGAAAAAACAAGTCACTGAAGATTGTTTGGAACCCAAGACAGAACTATCATGCAAAATTAGAGATCAATGAAATACCTTTGTTTCCCTCTTCCAGATGTGGCACTGAAGTCTTAATTTTTTCATTGCATATCAGATCACTGTCTCCACTACTACACACTGACTATTCTTGCATGTAGCTCACATAGTCTTTCTCACCAAGATATTTTCATTTTGTTTACACTGAACATAGAAAAAGAATATTCCTTATGCCTCAACTGTCAGATGTCTTTCGCTTCATGAGAGTCACAATTCCCTTTTTACTACTATTTCATTTATATACATGAAATAACACCAATAACAGAAAGCAGAAACAGCCTGTTAGTTAGGACTCTTACAGCAACAGGAAGCACAGAAAAGCAGTGACTATGAACATAGATCTCTTGCATTACTGAGGAATGTTGAGGAAGTATGAAAAATCAGCCACTGAAGTTGTGCACTCAAACCTAGGTGCCAATTTTAAATGTTTCATGGTCTTTCAGGAAGACTGAGATCATTGTGATTAAAATTTCCCCCCTCCCCGAGCTAGCCCAAGACAGGCTTTGAAGGTAGAAATATTTGTGAAATGATTTGCAGATGTTTCCAAACTTGCTGCCAGCATTCCTGCTGAAAGATAGTCTGTGGATCTTTTATCTTAACATTCTTTTTATGTATTTCTTATGCAGTTTATGATATGGATGAAGGTAAAGAGTTAGAAATTTTGATTAGAGTTATTCATATATAGCTCTTCAAAATGTCCAGGAATCTGACCACAATTTAACTGTTTGTTTGTTCAGCTAATGAAAGAAAATCCTGATAGATTCTGCATAGCTCAGACAGCAAAAAACCAAAACATGTTTTCACCCAAGTCTCAGAAAATAATTTTCTCTTAAGGATGTTGAGGTGACAACTATTTCATATCAAGAACTTCCCAAGCAGTACCCAAACTAGGGAACCACTGCATGGCTTGGAAGAGCAACTGGGTCCACCGCTCTTCAGCATGAAGAAACACTATAATTTGAGTCACCTGCTGTTCAGACTAAAACATTCTTTAGAAAGGCACAGACAGGCAGCTTTCACTATCTGACAGTATTCACAGGCTCTTTCCTGAGAGGTCTCTGAGGCCTCTGCAGCTCACGTGCCCTGGATGTGCCTGCACAGCCTGATGTGCACCTGCTCCTGTCACAGGAATACCAACAGCACATTCCTGACCTGGCTCTCACATCTGCCAGGGGCACGCTTCAGCTACACTGGTTACAGCCAGACTACCCACACAAATCCAGTGCTTCTCCCGTGGACCTTCCCATGCCAAAGCTGGGCTCTGTGGAACAAGAATATCCTCTTCAATCCATTTCCTTCTCTACTAGCTGCTGCCTCTGTTTCTTACCTGTTTTTCCTGTGCATGTTCTGACAAATTATCCATTGCAATGCCAGGAAAGATTTATTTTTGTAAACCTGCCCCAGACATCCAAAAACCTCAAGAGAGGACATTCAAATGGTGTGCCTACAATACACAGTAGTCTTTAAGCGAAAGCCCTTGTGTTTACAGAGTCCTTTGAGCTTTAAAACAGACATATACACAAAGATTGTATAGACTAACTATAAGGAAAAACAGCAAACATCAAAAGCTGTGTGATTAAATGAAGCTTTCCACATGTATGCAAAAAACAGGGAGGCATGAGATTCCAGGGTTTCTGGAGTGCTAAGTAATCAAAACAGCACAGCAGCTTTAACAAGAGGGCCCCACAAATACTGTCTTCATATCAGCTTTGTAGTTCATATAAGAGAATTTTTTAAAATATTCAAAAAGGATTCTCTGGAATGGAAGGGAAACGTGTGCCACACTGAGCAGTGTTTTGAACACAGCATTCACTGTACCCCTTGGCCACAGTGCACTGCCTCACCTCCTCCTCCCCTGCTGCCATACCACAAACGGATGGGGAATGAGTGGGGAAAGGGTCACCAGCAGTTTTTACAAGAATTAGGATAACTGTAAATTGAGCTTATCCCACACTGAGTAGCTGGGTGTGCATCATACATGCAACTAAGTTTTTCTATTCTTATTTTGTCTTAATATAAGAGCTTTTAAAAAAAATTGGACATTCTGCTTGAAAACCATGCCTTGCAAGGTCTACAGTGGTAGCACTGTGTGGCCCTCTTTAGTATTCAGTTGCAAAAGGACATGGAAAATGATCCCTAGAACAGATTTTTCAGGCTACTTTCAAGATTATCTATATTCCCATTAGGCTCAATTAATCCAAATATGACTATATCTGATTTCAGACTGAGGCAGGCTTTTGTTCCAAATACACTGTTACACTTCCTGACCAGCAATAGGAAACAACTTTAAAGACTAAAATCCAAAAACATCTCCTCCTCAAAAGGCTTTTTACCTTTCTTACATCTCAAGTAAAATGGGCTTTTATGTCTGTCCTTTGTTCTGATGAAAAGTTCTTCGTCTCCAATAAAGCAAGTTGGCTGTGATGGAGAAAACAAGGAACAGCACCAAGATCCCAAAAACTTTAATGTATTGCCACGGACAACAGAAAGGCTCTGGTTCAGTTTTGACTTCTACTTCCTGCATCATGCTATCACCCTCAGAGAGACCACTGAAAGTCTACAGCCCAGTCACAAGGGAGAGTTTTTATTCAGAAGGGCAGGTTTATTTGCAGAGTAGTCAGGCCAAAGCTGAAGTCAGAGTCCCAGAAGTTTTCTCCATGTAAAAATCAGCATAGGTAGGAATAAAATCACTATGCCCCTTGGCCTGATAAAGCTTCACAGAGGCACCAGGGAAACAAGTGACAGAAGGCCCTTCCCTCAGTTCTTTGGCAGGGCCCTTCCCTCAGTTCTTTGGCAGTACCAGCAAGGAATCTACTAATCCCTTAGCTGGAGTGGCACACTCCTACATCGTGCTGGGAAGACACAAGGCAAGAGGCTGTCACATCTTAGGCTGCAATGGCCCAAAAATGCTGTGCTTCTTAGGACAAAGACCCAAACTGGAGGCAGAAGTCATGCTAAAAATTTCTAAAATGCTCTGTAAATGATTCATTATGAGTAAAGAATCTTAACATTATTTCACATTCACTAAATGAATTATTGTCATCATGAATGTGTACTGGTAAGAAGCAAGAATATTGCTAAATTAGCATGATTGAAGCATATCTGAGACAAAAATGAGTGATAGTCCTAAACAAAAAGCAAATTTAGTGCTTGTCACTAAAAGCACAATTGATTGAATTCAGTTTCTGTGTCTGAATCACCATTAGAAATTCATTATTCATACCTGTATCATCTAATATTCATAAGCCTACCAGCTGAGCACTTTGGACAGTTTTCAATGTCTGTTCCTTTAAAGCTTTCACATACTGTCCCATGGGAATCCTGATGTGTCATAAGTTCCCTTGCAGCAATATCCCAACAAATGACAATTCACAGAAGTTGCAGCCCTTTTAGCTGTTTTGGAAATCTGTCAGCTATAGATCACGAAACCTAACAGTCAATTATTGAGACATCTGATAATTCTCCTGGTTTTTAAATCACTAAGAGTCGCTGTGGCCTTAGGATACTTCTCCATGGCTCAATGCCAGCTATAGACCAGTCAAGTGACTGTCACTGTTGAACTAGTATTGCCTGGTAACAGAAAAATTATGAGCTCCCAGTATTCCATGCCTGATATTTCTGTAGTAATTACAACCAAAAGTTCCATGCTTTGACATTTCCTCCATACTATAGTATTTTAGTTAATTGGGGTTTTTCCTGATGATGGATGACTTATATCTGAGGTTTGTTTTGCTTGTTGGGGAAGTTAGAGTGAAATACTGTGGGCCATTATTCAAATTTCAAAATAATAGGTTCTACTCTTCAACTCTGAACTTCAGCTTCACATTGGCAAATTTGTCTATCTTTGTAATAATTTCTTATTTACTCACTGTGAAAACATGGCATGTGACACACATTCAAAAAAGCATATATAGCTGGTAGCCACTACTCCATGTGCCACTGACAACCACAAAAAGCAAAAGCTTAGAATTCATAGGCCTGGTGCAAAGGACAAACAGTGCACCCTCTTAATGAGTTAGACAACCACTGCCTTCTACTTTGCATTTTATGAATACACATACAAGTATGTCCCTACACTTCTTACCACAGCTTGACAGAAATGTAAATCTACACACAAGATGCAAAACAAAAATTAGTGATTCAGCCTTGGAAAACAACTTGGCAATTTTCTTGTTAAAAGGTCAAGCAGTGAACAACTGACTTGAATTTGCTGCTTAATTGCCAGCAGATGATGTAATTTGAAATCCAGGACAAAATTGACTTACATAAGTGATATTAATCCAATTGTGCAATACCCCAAACTAAACCAGGCACTCTTGTCTTGCTAAGTACAGTTTAAAAATAAACAGTCTAAACATGAGATCTCTGCTGGACCAAGCACACCCAAGAATTCACAACATCGGCTAGAAGCAAACAGAGTTCTACTTAAAATGCTATGATTTACACTAGGGATTTTGAGTAAATTTAATTAGTTTCCTACATTTCAGCAGAGCCTATTAAGAGCAAATGAATTCTCTCAGCATAAACAATGAAACAACGAAGAACAAATGAGTTAAGTCATCTTCATAAATCAATTCATGCTAAAATATGTGCTAATCCCAATCTGCACTCCAACTAGATATTACCATGTGTGTACATTCAGCAATTTTAATTTAAATTGCCTGCAGTTAAACAGAAAAGGGCAGCAAACCAAGACCACTGTCATCATTCACATTTGCTATTGCAGCATCTCATCTGAAAAGAAAAAATGGCAGAGTAACCCCAAACAACTGGATCTTCTAAAATGCTACGCTTAATCCTTTTACACTTCTCACTTGCTGTATGACACTGATCAAACACATGCAGCCCTCATGTTGGTGAGGAAAAATAGGAGAGGAAAATATTTTTTCCAGATTTACAGAGTCCAACAACTTTAAAAGTTTTCCATTTACCTTTAAAATAAAATAGAAGCATGTGGAATCACTAAGAGTTTGGCTCTCTCAAGGGAAGGAAGCTGATCGGAAAGTGCTTGAGGCACTCGCTCAAAGTTCACTCCATGCTTTGAAATCAAGGTCTCTCACTGGATTGGATTAGAAGTGCTATAATAATGGCTTATTCTCCTGGTATTTCATTACTCTTCCCAAGTCAATCTTATAATTAATAAAAAGCATTAAAATACAATAATTATTTCAATGTCTTTTGTTACATAAGGGTTCAACTGGGCTAAAAAGATTCTGTTCTGTAAAGGGCACATTTCTGTACAAAAAAAAAATTTTTTTTGTTGATGATCATTGATATTTCACTTATTAGCTGATATGCCCATTTCATAAAACATTTTACTATTAAACAAATTAATCAAGACAGCCATAAGATTTTTTAAATTAAACTTTATCTCTTGGATGTCTTTTAACAATGTCTGAATATTCAACATAAAGCACTTTCCAAGGCTGAATTTAGACTCTCAGGTCAGTTTAGTGGAACAGCAGGAACTGAAGCTGAAATCAAAAACTTTAACTTTTCAATCTGAAAGTGAAACCTTGATAATTTCCCTAGATGGAAGTAAAATTCAATAAAGAAGTCTGAAGATTGCCACCAAACTGAACTAGCCAACTCCAGTTAGCTCTACAGTTAATTGACTGTCAGAAAATTACTTGGATGGGCCCTTCTCATTCAGGGATACACCCCTCTAAATATTTCACAAAGTAAGTGCTATTCCAGGAGAGCAATCACATTTTAACCCAACTCAAGCATTGAAGAGATATTTTACATTAGAGGGTAGAAGTGTCATCCCATTTTACAGATAAATGTAGGTAGGTGGATTAAACAACAATTTCATGGAAATTCCTGCAAGTTTGTGATAGATCTGTATCTACACCCATGTTTTGACATGATATCCTTTTTCACTATGAAGTTGCCTCCTTTAAAAGAAATTATGTGTCCAGCAAAGGAAAATCTGAGAAATCTCTTACCTGGCAAAAAACGATGCTGCCACCGAGGTGCCTGTGGATACTTCACTGGCAACATATGTGCTCTGGGAAGCAGGGAAGCTGTACAGGGAGGGTTTGTCTGCATTGTAGCGGTTCAGTGCTGCTTCAGTCAGCCCCTCTCGACTAGTCTCTGTCATAAGCTGAGATATCTGAAGACAGGAAAAAAGCAGAAGTGTCATCAGCTAAAGTTCACTGGCTGACCCCTCCTAATCCAGCAATGCCTCCGGATTGCAGATGGAGTAAGAGAGAGGCACTTCCGTCACTCCCTCTTTGCTGCTCTGTGAACAAGCTTATTGCTGCTTTCATACTAATCTACAGTACTTAAACTCAGCTCTAACCTTGTCTGCATTAGAAAAAATGGGATAAATTTATCCCACCACTAAAAATGTCAATGATGTATACAGTTTTCCATCCATACAGAAAAGAAAGGGTAAACCATAATCTTTGCTTGGTCTTACCTCAAGATAAAAGAAAGACAGATTAGATTTGTGCAAAATATGTATATTTTACTTCAGAAGGGGTGAGGGGGGAATTAAAAGGACAACACTTTTTGTCTTTGTAAATAACACCTCTCTAGTGTATTAAACATTTTTGTTGACCTTTCTCTAGCAAACTCAACAGCACAGGAGAGAGTCCCTTGGGATCTTAGACAATTTATCATCTCTCTGCAAAATTGGGATCATTGCTGTTCACTTTCATTGCCTTTCTTAAAAGGTTTTAAACATTACGTGATTTCATTCTTCTGATGGCCCATCTAACATTTTTTTCTTATTAGGAAGTCTCATTTCAGCCTTTCATTGCCTGAAAAGAATCAGTGTTCCATCAGACTTGACCCAGTTCTCCTCAAATCAATTGAAAGTTCTTTGACTTCAGAGAAAGCTGGGTATGCTCTACTGAAGCAACTCCTCAATACTTTGAATTCAGTTTCTTGACTTCTTCTGCATGAATTTACAATGCTGTCATGTCATCTCCCATACTTCAGGCAATTCCTAACAAATTCCCTTTCCTCCTTCCCTCCTTTCCATGACAAATGGCTTTTCTTCTCCAATGCATGTCACAAAATTGCAACATATGCTTAAAAAGAGCCCTGAGGTTATTGCTAGCAATCATCCACAGCATAGCTTCCTTCTCCCTGCAAAAAGTTTCCAAGAGGCAGTCTCTCACCTGTCCAATTTCATACTTCTACTGAACACCACAAAACCAGCAAAACATCTTTGTGAGGCGCATCAAATAAAGTATTTGAAATCATCCTGCAGTTGTTTTTCCACTTAGGCTTGCTTCATTTTGCCTGTTAAACATTTCAGTTACTAAAAGCAAAGTTGAAGAACTGATGTTTATTTGTGAGGGAAAGAAGACATGATATAGCAACATTTTTTAGGCGAGCTATCATGCAACCTCTGTTTCTCTCACAGAAAACTGCTATCCATTCTGCTATAGCTAAGATAATCTAAATGTTTATTCTTATTTTACATACTTTTAGACCAATGAACTGTAATACTTCAAAAACAGGAATGTTAAACTAGCCTCTCAATTTTTATGAGGAACCAGAAGATTGCTGAAAATGCCCCCATCATGTTAGTCCCATGCTGAGCCATCCCAATTTACAGGATTTACTACATGGAATGAGCAGTGCTCTCAGAAGGGTACAGCTGAAAACCTGCACTTAAATCATCTCATACTACTTGCAGAATGCAGGAATTTAGGCTGCCTGCCAGAATACCTCCTTACATTTCCACAGTGCAGGCAGACGGTTCCTTAGAATCCTGCTACCCTATGTATGTCCACCTGGGGCCCCAGCACAATTGAATTCACAAAACGATATTTCCTTATATACCACATAATACTTGATAACTCAGTTATCTTTGCAATGAACTAACACAAGATTCTGCTCTGTCCCCTTCGATTATCCTGAAACCAAATTCCTTACCTTCCATGGGAGCTGCTAAACAGACCACTCTCCCTTCAGAGAAGTGTACACATATAAACCTAGCCTCATCTTAGTTCATCCAATGCAAATATATGTAATCAGGATGGATCATCATTCATTAATTTCCATTGATGGCAATGTCACTGGGAGCTGCTACTCCCATGGCAAATAGAAAACAGTTAAGAAGTTGGTGAGTCAGCTTATCTCAGCTGCAATTATAACTTCCCCATCTTCTGCCAAATAAAGATTTGCGATTCCAAATATGAATTTCCACAGCCAGTGCAATACATTCCTATTGGCACCAGCAGATCCTCTGAAGCTGTGAGATGGTGAGGCTTGAGAGAGGCATTTCAGGCAACTGCAAACAGGAAAGTATTTGTCTTGGTGTTTAGGACAACAGAAAAGCCATGTCATATTGGTGACATGGTTTCTGCAATTGTAGAGACTTTCTGATGATCCTTGTCCATATCCACAGGTCTAACATGAACTTCAGAGCAATACAATGCTTCAAACTGATTTGGCACATTGCTTGAAAGTATCACTGCCAAGCTTCCCAGAAATTGTTGAGATGTTTGGTTTCTGTTTTGTGGATAACTAGTTCTTAAACACAAGCACTCCAAAATAGCCACTTAACAAAGAGACATGATATTCCTTCAGAAAGATATAAACCACTGCCTCTCACCTATGCAGAGAGAATGTATATTAGTCAGCAAATAGAATGTTAATGCTTTTTAATAAATGAGGATGAAGATTTTATGAAGCCTGTTATTTAGGTGACATTTTCTTATTGTAAACTACAAACAAAATTAAGAAGGAGGTGGAAATAATCAAATATATTCACAAATTCTGTATTTGTGGAGTACCACAAATAGAACAGAGAGAAGTGAAAAAAATAATACTTATTTTAGTAGTTGCATATACTATGGGCAGATGCAGAATGGGGTTGTTCCCTAATTGTAGGGGTTTCAGTAATATAAACAATATAAATGTTGTTTTATCACATGTCCTACACAACAGTCCAAGTACTACAGGGATGGTCAGCTGCTCAAACTGCAAGTTCTGAAACATCTCTATGGTACTGACCACCAGTGCCTGCTGGACAGGCAGCAGCTCTCCTTCCTGCTCTATCACACCACTTGCTTTGCTGCAGAAAACAGCGAGCTGTTGTTTACATTGACATATCATCTACAAAAAGCAGCATCCCTGAGTGCCCTCCTGGAGTGCCCTGGATGGCTACTCGTAAAACAGGATTTTGGGCTTGTTAAGGACCCTCTTGATCCTGAGGGTTCAGTAACACTGCCTGGTTTCTTACTTATGATGGCAATCTTACTAGGCAAAACAAAAAAAAAAAAAAAAAAATTTGTTTCTTAGCAGGAACTTGCTCAGAACTAAATTCCAAATGCACATCATGTCAATCCTTGTGCTCCACTGATCTACTGTTCTCCTCAGCCGGGACACTTCTTAGTCAAGACTGTATTATAGGGATACCAAAATGGGAACATACCTAAGACACAGAAAAATCAATATAAAATAAGAGCTGGCCAAGCCACAGCTCAGGATCTCCTAACCTACAAATGATCTCCACTCTTAGCACTTTTTACTTTCTGCTATTGTTGGATTTTTTCAGCAGTGAAATGTCTCTAGAAGCAACAAAAACTGAAATATTAACCTGAATTTCAGACATGCTCTAATTCTTAATCTGAGAAGCCTGCAGCACTACTTTGTGTTACACACAAAGGCTCACGGAAGTATCTTGTGATACTGGAACGCCCATAACCTCTAACAGGTTTTGTCTGAAAGAGTTCAAGTGACTGTTACTATCTTCATTACATCCCTTTGGTCATGCAGCCAGTGGAAACAAAGGGAAAGGTGATGCCATCCCAAATTCTGTGCCAGGCTGTGAAGCTTTTATGTATCCAGTACTTTCCAGAGTATTGTTTCTACTGCACAAATTTGTACGTGTGGGTCAATTTGCAGGCTGAGTACCTCACCAGACGCCAAGATATGTGCCCACAATATTTGACTAATAAATCCTAATTTGTTCCCAGAATCCAATACATATACGTAAAGCAGGAGGTAGAAAGGAGCCCAGAATATTCACATATCCAAAAACTACTGACTTCAAGTCAGTTATTTTGCATTTCTTTCTTTTGTCTCACAGATTAAGAGTGTAGAGATCATTCAAGCTATTAAGCCAAACTGAAGAATGATATTTGGAGGAAATTTTGCAATCTCATTTACTCTGTGCTCCAGTCACAGGACCAAATTAGCTCATTCTCTTCTGGCCTTGTTTTCTGAAGTTCACACACATACAAACTTGAGTAAATCACCCAGGATATATCATGCATTTAAGGAAAAATACTTATAGAACAGACAGTTCCAAAGCCCTTGAAGAATTTTTTTTCCCTGTCCCAGTTCAAAAACATAATTGAAAATTACTCTTTGAGCATTAACAAGCTGTTTTCTTTTTATCTTTCCCTTTTTCCACATAAACACATGCCTGGTAAGCACAGTTCATGGAAATCTGCCCCTTTATTGTCACCATCTCTCTTAGTAGATGCTTTTTCTGTACTTAAGGGGGAAAAGACTTGATTCCTAAATTCTCTCTCTTTTCTGTGAGTATCCACATAGCATATACATGAGGTTTAAGATCAGTTAATAGGATATATTTTGAGAAATTCCTTTATAGAATTTTGGCAGTACATCACTGCCTGGATAAGCAACAAAAAGACAAAGCATGAAACAACACAACCTTTCATGCCTCAATAAAAACCTTTTAAGTGCACATGGAACAAGACAGATATCCCTCCCAGGGCTCCATTTTTTTCTTCTGTCTCATAAATGCAAGGCAACCATTAACCTCCTCTTTCACTGCTTTCTGACACTACACAGCAAGAGCTGCAGATAAATCATTATTTAAATTCTGTACTTCATAGGAAAAAGATGGCTCTGCAGTTAAACCACAGGTGTCAATCGGGATAGATTCTCTTCCCGTTCCAATTACAGAGTCTCTCTGTGCATAAGACTTGCCATCGTGCAGTATGAGGTTAATTATATTTACATAAGAGCATTCTATAGCCAAGCTCATTAATGTTTCTAAAACTCCTAACTGAGGACTCCCAACTGAAATTACCTTACAAACGAAAGTTAGCATTTATGAAAGACGTGAAATACACATTGCTCTGGAGGTAGTGAAGCATTCGGGACCATCCCCACAATCTAGGTAACATCAGTAAGTGATGAATGAAGTGGATGCACAGGAATGTGTGAAATATATCTATATCTGAAGCTAAATTCAAAATATAAATCTGTGTTCAAGTTCACTATAAAGCAATTCTCAGTGTCCAGAATTCCTAATCTTGGGAGAAAAGCTCACCAGCAAGAAACTGAAGGTAGAAAGCTCTCTTTCATAAACACACATACACTCATGAATGACTTCTTTGCCAATCCACTCTTTATTCAGAGCAGCACTGAATTTTCTGCCCAATAAATACTGACTAAATGACTTCCTGTGTTATTTTAGACAATAAATATCTACATTAACAGAGAAAAAGGTTCTTCTTAAAGACTCCCTTTTAAGGATGAGTTGAGGGAAGCACTAAAGGATGCATTTCTCAAAGCTCTGCATAACAAAATGACCATAAATTAATATAAACCTGTTTATAATACAAGCGTAAGAACTTAATACCAATTTTTCCATTACGCACCATCAGGTATTCTGGCTGTTCTACAATATTAATCTTTTACCTTCCAACCAACTCCTTTTGGCTCATCAGTTTCTTCTCAGTCATAACAAGATAAAGTTATTCTTCCCATTTGGCTCAAGGAAGATGGTTTCTGGTGGATGGGAGTGGTGAAACAAGCAGTGGGAGGCACAACTCACACTACATCCTGCATGTGATCCTTCTTCTGACACATGCATGGAAAACCAAAGCTTTCCAAAGAACTAAGCAGCCCTGTTTTTCCTGGGCTTGATCTACTACTTCTTAAACATTGAGGCACGACTCAATGTTATGAACTAATTTTGAGAACTGAAAGAATTTGTCTGCTTCCTTTAGTGCATAAGAGTTCACTGTCTGATGTGCTGGTGCAGTAGATTGCAGAATGAGATAAAAACCTGATGTTTTCTGTCAGCCACCAGCTTCCCAGCCACTAAAACTGTCAGTGGAATTACAGTAACTTGCCTATAGGAAGCAGCATCAGAAAAGAAACGGAGCAGGAGCTGACACTTCTTGAGTCTCTTCAGAAAGGAGGCTAATGAAAAAAATATTGGAATTCTACCTCACCTGCAAAAGGCATTTCTCACCAAGGGAATTTATCAGTAAGTAGTAGGGACTCTTCCCACAAGTTAGCAATTTTCTCTGAGCCGTCCTGGTAATAATGACTTCATCCTTTTTGCCTAACATGGAAATTCTGCATTAAGTTCTGTGCAGTACCAAAAAAGTGCAGCATAAATTTATGTTTGGTAGCATTCAAAGGACAAGATAACATCTAGGATTCATTTTACTCAGTATAAAAAGAAAGACAAATGTGGATAATTTGACATTAATTAGACTTCATTTTCATAATTTTACCATGTTGTGGGGAGACAGCATATGAAAATAGAAAAGATAAATAATAATGGGTCAGTTTCAAATACCCTTGTTAAATAGAGCTTTAAATGTTTTGAGTTAAAGCTGGTAGAATGTTTATTAAACGACCATTAAACTGAAGTTGGATCTTAAGGGCAGACGGGTAGAGAAAAAAGAGAAATCTTGTGCTGCCCACACAACTATCAAATTATTAACACATCCTTTACAGGGCAAAAAGGAACAATTATGCCATTCAATCAGAGTAACTTGAAAGTGGTGGTGATTTTCAAAGTCATTCATCTTTTAATGCACCAAAGAGTACCAAGGACATACTCTGCATCTCTCACAAATCACTCACTACAACAGAAGACACACTTAAAGAATTATTCAGGACAAAGTTCACCTTTATAAAAAATATAATTTTGAATCAGTAAGAAAGTTCCTGTAGTTAAGGGCACTGACATAATCCCACAGCATTCTGCCATTTGATTATGACCTTTTCCTCTCTCAGTAAAATACTGAGCAGCTCTATAGCCAGAGACCACTGCAACTACTAAACAAGAGCAAGACAGATGATCCTGATAGCCTTTTCCTTGTCAAAAGAATGTGTTCTATGAGAAAGAGGCTGACAAAGGACACACATAATGTCTGCTGCATTCAAAGTCTTTCTTGGAGGTAGACATACTGAAGATGCTTAGCAAAGGCAACGTGCTGTTCAATGTGAGCACTGAAGCTCCAGGGAGTTTCTTTGTGCACACTTTGCTCCTACTTTATGCAAACTTGCACACAAAATCTGATATATTGATCTAGCAGAAGGGGCTACTGTAACAGCACAGATTGTGGGTAAACACAAAACAAGGCACCTTAGAAAGAGTGAGGTTTTTCCAAGGGAGAATCACTGGCATGGCAAGAATGCTGATTCTGCTTTGTATTTAATCAGACTCATGATTTAGCATAAACTACTTTTATTTAAAAATAAATTAGTTACCATGTAGCATGTAGAGTTTAATTGCAATATCCAACTTCCTGCTGTCCAAAAGAAAGATAACTTTTGACTATTGCAGCCACCTCCCATGTCCCTCTATAAAGCAGATAATAATGATGATGATGACTATTATCATTATCACTATTATTATTAACACAGATCCAGTGCACTCTTCAGCACAGATGAAATCCAAATTTTTGCAGGCATGGGCACATCTTCCCATCAAAGCTGCTATGTTATATTTAGTTTCATGTCACACTCAAGAGCTCATTAAATGGAAACATTTTGCCATGAATTGCTGAATGTCTCAACATCAGCTACTTAGAGGCTGATCAGGCATCCAAATAATGGTGGATGCCTTTTCCATAAGGCATTTTCCTCAAATTTTCACACTTAAGAGTTCTGCCTTACAAAACAGGGGTTCTTTTCCAGCTGGATCCCTCTAAGATGCCTGGTGGGATTTATCCAAGAGTACTATTCAAGTGGATGGCTGATGTCAATGTGAGAAGTCTCACAACGATTACTGAACAGTCTTGGAAATACAGAGAGATCCAGACTGACTGAAAGCTTGCACTTTCCCAGTGTCCCAGTTTTCAGGAAGGATAAAGGAATGACCCTGGTGACTACAAGCTCATCAGTCTCACTTCAGTGCCTGGTAAAATCATGAGGAAGATCATAGTAGGAGTTATTGCAAAACAGCTGGAGGACAACACAGTCACTGGTCACAGCCAGCATGGCTCTGTGAGGGAATGTCCCGCTTGTCAAACCAGACCTCCTTTTATGACAAGGTAACACACCTTGAATTCAGGACAGGATGTCTACCTCAAGTGAACTCAATCCCTGTACAGAAGTAGATTCAAGTCTGCAGTACTCCTGTAGTCAGAATGACGCAGCATGCAAATTTTATTTATTAGTTGCTTCTTAATTACCAAACTATTTTCTGAAAGGTAAGGCCTCTACCATGTTACAGAACCACAACAGCTATCAGAACTACCTTTTTCAATACCCTCAAAGTTTTCTCCTGTCCCTTCAGGATTATGCCAGCCTCGCCTACTCCTCTCCAAGGAAGCTACAGGCTGGATAGCCATCCTGGGGTATAAATATTCAGGCCCTCCTTGCCCCACAGGGCCCTCAGCGAAGCAGACTTGCCAAAGGCAGGCTCCTGTAGGGCTGTGAGCCATCCCTTTCGAGTAAAGCACCATCAGCCAGGCCCATGTACACCTCTCATTCACAAAGTTCCACCAGCCAAGCCTCTGCTGACAGAGCAGCAACGTAAGGTTTCCCAGTTGGCATATTCCCATACCGACTCTGCAAATGAAAAATAGGAACATCAGCTAGCAAAGAGAGGTTCTGTTCTCAATTTTGTGTCTCTAAGCATTTTAGCAATTCAAAAAAAGGCACTGTGCAGCAACACAATAAAACTGCTTCCTTTCTTGTCAAGAAGACAGCAATAACATATCAATCTGTTGGAAAGCTGAGGCTTCCTGTAGCTTTCAGAAGTTTTTTTTTTAAATCTACTTTTATGAAGTTGTTAATTCTCGTAGTTACCTGTATATCCTACTGCATTGTAAAGCTGTGCAGCTGGAAATTAATTGGATCTTTTTGCACTATGACTTATTCTCTATCAGATTAGTAACATTTTACAGGAGAAAATGCCTTTCTTTTGTGTGACTCAAGTCAAAGTTGCTTTCATACATCCAGGTTCAGCAGTCTCACTGTAATCCTTTGTTGCATCAGCTACCTTTTGAGTCCTCAGCAGCCAGGCTAATTGTGCTAAAATAACTGGTGCAGCAATCGGAAGAGGAGTATGTCTGACTCCTGTCTGTACATGTGGGGCAGTAGTTAAATGAAGTGGGTGCATTTCTGAAGCTGAGGCACAGCTCTATTGCACTGTGTGCAGGAGTAATGCATCTCTTATGAAAACAAGCTTTCACTTCTCTGATCAGTTACCAACTGCCAGCAGTGTCAAGATATCATAAGAAGTTAAAATCTTATTGTAGCTGTTTCCTTATCACAAACAACAATCTGTGAGACACTGACCTTTCACTTGTCACTGACAAGAACAGTTCTAGAAGCTACCAGAGTGTGACAGCATGTGGGCTTAACTTAAGTGGCATTATTGACCCAGAAAGGAACCTCTTTCTGTAGCTAGCAAGAGGATAAGGGATAAAAACACACACAATTAGTTTATCCACACATAGGTGGAATCATTAGTCCTTATTTAAGCAAAGGCATATGGTTCAATTCTCCATGAAAACACAAGGAGAGAGAACTACTTAATTTACAGTATGGAAAAATCATCTGACAGGCTTAGAGATTCCTGCAATGATTACTGCATAAGAATGTGGCATAATGCAAATTCAGTCCACACACACGATCACCTCATGGTGAGCAAGACCGTAGCCCCTCCTTTTTGGGGGGTAAGATCAGTACACACCTGGCAGGTCTCTTACCAACCTGCTCATGGAAAGGTGCATGGGTTTGACCCCCAGGGTTCTAGAAAGTTTCTATTTGGAAACTAGTGCCATTCCAGTGGCTTCCCCACTGGAAATAAGTCATGACTATCAGCTTTTTTATAAACTGCTGACACAGGTTTAATGATATTAGTGCTGGCAGACACCACAACAATCCAAATTGCCCTTTTCTGTCTCCCTACTATGAATAGTCCCTTGAAGATGCTCCTTCCTTCATTGTACCAATGTGAAGATGGGGCAACTGCTGATATCAAGTTACCAGTCCTCATGGGAACAGCCATGAGTGTCTCATTTCCAGAGGAGTCTTTAACTTTTTGTGCTAAAGAAAAAAACCCTGACTGTGCTGCAGAAGTTACGCATCAGCAGGAGTGACCTCTATAAATTTAACAAGGCTGGTCTTTCTAATCTGTCACAATACATGAACACATCTTTCATGTCAATAATAAAAAAAAAATCCTGCTAACATTTTAAAAGTATTTTATTACAGCAACAATTTTAACTTTTAACAGGAATACATGAAAAGAAATCAAAAGGTTCCAGAAGAGCCTTCAAATGAAACCAGGACCTGGACAGAAACAGTTGCTTTCTGCTCTGAAGGTGAGTGCCTTAAGCCATAGATTTGGTTGCCCTATTACCTTAGTTTGCATAGCTACAGCTGTTATTAGCAATCATAAAAATCACCCAACTGTAAGCATTTGACTTGGAGGCCACTTCCTGGGGTGAATTCCATAGGCTGACAAGGTGCTCAGTTCCGTTTGCTCTAGATTTATTGCCCTCTCAGCTAATGAAAGAAAAAAAGAGGAGAAGCACATCCTCAACTGGACAAAATCAGATTAAATTTAGTTGGTGCATTCTGTAAATCATTAGTAAGTGAGCCTCTCTCTGTTCTGGTTCCCTTTCAGGGGCACAAATGGAACTACTTGTGACCATCAGGATGCACACTTGGTACAGCACTCTACTTGGAATGGAATGAATCTTTCACGCACAGCACTGAACAGCCTCAGCTTTTTACATATGCTCCTAGACTAATCTTATTTTCCAAGCTAATCATGTTTTTGCCTCCTCTCATTTGCTGCAACTTCTGTCATGTTTTCCATTCAAATTGTTTGTTTCAGCTTAGATTTGCAAGCCTTGAAGGGATCCAAGCTAAGCACAGTTTTCCAGGCTCTAACTCAATACTACATTATCCAAAGCTGACCTAGCATTTAATTCAAGTGCACACAATGATCTGTCCCCAGTATATGCAATTTGCATTTTGGCTTGCAGGAATCATCATAATCTGTCTTCACTATGACAGCTTTACAGTACAAAGATGACATTCCCACATGTCCCCTTAGGGCCTTTGTACACTAAGAACTTTAAACATGCTAACTGTCCAGTCTCAGTTTTAATTTTGTGCACATTCACGTGCAGACTGAATAATTAATACCAATCCCCATCTCCAATGAACATCTGAAGAAGGTCAGATGAAGAACAATATTTGGCTCTCATCACTGATTTCAAATTACTCTTTTTTAGAAAATGCTGAGACATAACTCCTTTACTATTCTCAAATGGGATTTTAAAAAATCAGTGATCGATTTGGAAGATATAGACTACAGACATGCATATTCTCAAAATTGCACCATTCTGAAAAATAATTTAGAAAGAGGCATAGGCTTTACTCTGGATGTGCTCTACAGCTGTTTCTGAAAATGCAGGAGAGAGAACAACTGAATATCCATTCAGCACTATGCAGCACTAACAAACAACAATCATTCCTTAAGTGATTATATTCTTTCAAATTCCATCAGTATAACCCATCATGGCAATTCTGAGTGGACAAATAACAACCTGATTCATCAGGAATTATTTTCCACTACAACAGAACTGAGATCACCACACAGCTTTAATGACTGTGCATGATTTGCTGGCTAGGAAAGGTGCTGTAAAAAACAAATACAACACAATCATATGCAAGGTCCTATGCATCTTGCCACCCAATGCATTTAACTCTGGGATGCAGCACACACAGTAAATACTAGTGATTCTTTACTCTTTACTCATAGCTGCACTGTGTGTACACTTTCACAGCAAAACTTGTTCACAGTATCTATCCACAGCATGCTCTTCCAACTTTTGTTATGAATGACTGCCTGTCTTTGAACTACATTAATCTCAGGTAGATTTGTGCTTTGTAAATTGTCTAAGACTCTTGTCATTATTTAATTTTTTGCATTCTTGTAGGCTCATTATTTCCTAATTTTTCCTAGTAGAATTTGCTCATTTTTATTATTGTCTGAAAGTATACTATCAAGTCTTACAACTACATTCATTTCTTTCTCTTTAAAGTCAGCCTAAACTAACATCAAATGGCACTGTTGTACTTGTTTTTCTTCTTTTTATCTTTTTTTTAAACACTCTGACAATGAATACAAACTTTCTTCTACATAGGACACAAACAACAACAAAAATTCATTGCCCCAAGGACTTTGCACAAAAAACTAAATAGACAAAATACACTTCATTATTGCTTAAAAATAAACAGTGATTAAAATTAGTGCAGGAACAATTGGTTGATATTTTTGTAAGCAAACAGAAGGATTATACTAACTGGCCCCTTGGGGATAAAACAGATTTACAATAGATTTAATTAAATGTATTTAATTAAATTCAAATAGAATAACACCAAACTAGCACACCATCTGAAATGATGCCTGAACTCTAGAAAACTATTCTGAACTGTAATAAATGTCTCATTGTCATCTTCAGTTTTAATTTTGGCTTATTGCACTGAGAATTTTTCTTTGCACATGAACTGTTTTGAATGTTTCCCCTCCATTTTATTTAGTGGGCTTTTAATGTAAAATTTTCAGAAATTTCCTTTAAATTAATTTTAGAAAGGAAGTATTTATTCTATTTTACTTACTTTTTTTAATAGAGCATCATGGACTGATTTTCTGCTCCATAGTAACATGTCAAAGAAGGATCACTGACCACAGTGCAAGTATAGTGCTGTAATCTGTTTAAATGAAGTAAAAAGTGCCACTGTCTCTTCACCAGGTTTACTATAGACCCTTCTCTTCACCAGGTTTACTATAGACCCTTCATAAGGCATCCTGCACAGACATTTACCCTAGGACAAATGGAATACAAGATGGGCATGAACCAGCTCCAAAATGTAAAGCAGCACCACATATGCAGGATAACCAAGCCTTCTGGAACTAATGCTTGCTGATGTTTACTGCAGTGTCCCCGGTGAACAACGGGGTTCATTCACAAAGGGTTCAGTCTTATCCACCATGAATAGATGATTATAAAACTACCAACAAAAAAATTACTACTTTTCCAAACTAATTTTTTCCATTTTCCAGCAGAAAAGCATTACTGTAAGGTTCCCTAGGAAAAAAATAGAGTACTGTAGGAGAATGAAAGGATTTTAATATTTCCTGGAATTACTTTTATGAAGGCAGAAATCAAGGCACAGTAAACAAGAAAGATATATCCTGGGCTCAGGAGTTTTTTGAAAAAATATGTTTCAAAGATGCTAAAACCTAAAGACTTCAGAGGTCAATTTAGAACTTCTACAGTCTTTTTCTTTCCCAAGGGCATGCTTTCAAGTGAATCCCACTAAAGCAAAGTCCTTATTTGCAAGTTTCTTTTCTTCTCAGAAAGCACAGTAGCAGCTTGTTGCAAAAGGCAGAGTGTATGAACTCTGCGCAGTTGATAAAAATTCCAGCTCAAGCTGTATTTGAAGATAAAAAAACAATCAACCAGCAAGATATTTTTAGTCAGTCCCTCCTGTTACCAATGTTTTTTCAAATTGTTCTGAGCCCTTATGATTTCTGTTTCATAATCCACTCTGATATTGATTCTTTCAGGCAGGCACAGAAAAAACTAACCACAACACACACAATGACAAGATGGCCCTTTTTGTCCTGAGTGTAACAGGAGAAAAGGTTATTCCCTCATCTCTTCACAGGCTGCATAGCAGCCACCTAAGGCATATCCCTTCAACCCTTCTCTACATCCACTTCTAAACACATATAGCATAGCACAATAAAATTTGTTTCCTCCCTCCAAGTATTTTATTTTTCATTTTAGAGATATGGACTTTAAAGTCTGCAAAATATTATAGTTACCAATTCCACTGGGTTTACATTATATGTTTCCCAGTAAAATTTCATTTTTCCCCAGTCCATGTCCATGCAACATTTTAAAAGTCTTGGGAGCAAATTCTCTAATGGCCTAAACACAAACTCCTTCTACTCTTGCTGTAGTAGAGTTGTGGCTACTGATAGGTCCTTTGGCTTTCTCTGGTAACATCTAGAGATTCTTCAAGAAATAATGAAGAGGCATTTATACTCAAAGTATTCAAGCTGGACAAAAGAATACTAGCAGCAATAGCATTATCAAATAATTTTTTTTATCATGAATCATATAAAACTTTCCAGCAGATAGAAGAGGACACTGAGGAGTAAAACAGTTGTTTTCCAGTATTTCTGTTATGCATTTATAACTTACAGATGCCCTCCCACTCTCTTGTGCTCAAAAGGAAACCAAGCCATAATAATCCTCCACTGCCACACTTGAAATCACCTTCACCGGAGAACAGAGGAGGAATAAGGTGCTTTATTATTCATATTCACTGAATCATAAAATGCCTAGAGGCCACAGAAGTAATGGCCCGTTGCACCAGTGCCAACTGTCCCTGCTTCAGAGACAAAGCATTGAGATGGCAGGGAGAAGTAGCAAATATTCCTAATATATGATTAAGGTGATTGACCAGTGAATGGACAAGGAAGCAGAGAAATCCACATCGCTGAGACTGGGAAAATCTCATAATCAGCAGATACATAACACCCCTATCTCAAGCCCCTTTCCAGAAATCTTGAACTAAAGCAGGTCAGGTGTCTGCATTTCATCTACTTTTTTTTTTCATTTACATAAATAGGAATAAATCTTGATAAGTTTGGCTGTGGCAATGTTTAAAAGGATCTTTACAAAGGTTCTGAAGTGCAAGACAACAGTCAGGAGATCATAAGCATCGCTACTAAATCCTGGCTGCAAATGGCATATCCTGGCATTTAGGATTACAGAGGCCAAGACCCTTGTGACAAGTGACTATGGATGGAAAAAAATGAAAAGCCAGTAATATGAGAACTAGATTTTTCCCTCCAAAGCACTTAGCTGCATGAAAACAACTTGATCCCTCATTCAGCATTTACACCTAAAAGTAAAATAAAAAAGATAAGCTTTAGGACACCCTCTGATGCTCTTGTAATTTGTTCTTTTAAGTCACTTGAATAGTATCTTGTGATATTATTTACTGGACACTACAAACAATATTATTTTTGGTTTGCATTACTTCAAAGCAAAAGTATTAGAAATCTCAACAAGTGTGCAAACTAAGCCTCAGTTAAACATACCTAGCATTACAAGACTCTTCAAAATGACTTTTGTAGAAACTGGTCCAAATGCAGACAAAGCTTTCGGAGTGCATTTTTGCCTGTCAGTCCTGTCTCTGATCACAACCATGATGTATCAGTATTGCACGATTACAAATCATGTCACATCCTTTTCTACCTCCTGCACACTGGCAACAAACTTCACACAATGTCTTCAGGGATCAGAGAGACTTATCAATTAGGCACTGATAGTATCTCATTACATTTTCTTGTGATGCACTCTGTATAATGTCTTTAATAGCACTTGAATTAGTTTTCCATTTTCTACGTGGCACTGCAATAACCGAGAAATATACAAGAATAAAACAAAGAGATGACTGTGCTTGTGATTCGTGTTTAAATCCAGCTACATTGCCTAGCTCCAGCAGCCTGAAACCTATCAGGAAGGAAAGCAATAATAAACCATATCTGTCATCTATCTTTTACAGGAAAGAGTATATCACTATATGCTTTTTAAAAGTGGGGGGTTTTTTTACAAAACCAGGCCTAAACTCTGCTTTTATTAATAGCCTTGATGTAAAGAACTGGCAGGATTCACATTACAGGTGTTTTATAATTAGCCAGTGACACTGAGCATGCAGCCACAGCAAATTCAGGGAAGCAGAAGTGATTTGGAGTGGAGTTGCAGAGCTCCAACTTTTAATTCTTTTTCTGCCCTTCCCACTAGCCCTTACATAAATTTAGGCAGCTATTTAATATACACTTATACATGCCACTTTCCCAAGTTAAAAAAGTATCAATTTGAAGTAAACCTTGACAGATGCATGTATTTGATTAAAAGAGCTCTCACAATAGAAACACTTCACTCCCCCACCAATGCACACAAGTGTGACCTTGCACCGGGTGTACCACAGTCACTTGACACTCACATCTACCAGTCAGACCTGAGACTTTCCTGGTGTATAGAACTCAAGCCCTCAGATGTGATGACAGATGTGATGGGAACTTCAGTGCTCTCATACAAGGGGGAGCTACAGATCCTTCTGCTGAGGTTTGCTAGCAACATTAGCCACAACAAGTACCACCCAACCTCTTGGAAGATGAAAGGTCATGACCATTCCTGTAACCTTTGCAGCAGCTCTGAATTTTGCTTAAGAGGTTATGTGGAAGTGAAAGGTAAAGTGCAATTTCATTTCTTCTCAGAGCAGTTTTCAAACTTAAAAGATGTTTTCATTAGCTGAGAGGGGCTTTTCCTCACCCTTGTACAGATGCAATTCTTTCTTTTTCTTCATAAAACACATCTTGAACATTCAAAGTTCAAAAGAAGCTGGACAATCAGGTTTCTGCTTTCATTTGTCAAGAGCAGTTCCAACAGACCCTTCAGAGCAGGGTGACACAAGAAGAGTATGGAGAAAAAAAGTTCCATTCACCAACCCAAAAGGGAAGTGGAGGCCCCTCTGAGTGCCAGATGCCATATTTGCTCCCATCACCACAGCTGTTGTCACACTCTGGCTGATCAGATCTTACAGGGCTGATGTTGCTCAGTCTTATCTGTATTACACCAACGTGGCCATGTCAGCTGCAAAGCCATTATCCTGGAGTGAGACAGAAGAGGGTCTGGTGCCAAATGTATTCTATCTGACAACACCCATCTCTCAAGTGCTCAGTGCCCTGGAATATAAGTGGAGAACCAACCACTTTAACTCAAATCTACTGAATTAAAGAGAATTGGCCCAACAGAGAAGTTGATGCTCCCTCTCTGATGCCATCTCAGAAGCACTTCAGAGAAAAGAAAAGAAAACAATGGTTTTCCACGATAGCTCTGTGGAACCACATTTCAGAGTTACACGAGTCTCTAGCCACACATTCCTCAGTTCCGATAAGCGCAGCATAGTATCAGAGCAAAAGGTTTTGTGAGTTTATTTTTTGCACAGTAAGATACTTCTTCATATTTAAAGTTGCAAATACTTTTCTAAGAAGAAGTCAAAAAACAGAATTCTACAAAAGGCACAAAAATATGGTGTTTCTAAATCTAATTTTAATTCTATGTCCCATTTGTGTAAAGCAATGTGAGAAGCAAATGTCTTAGTCAATGAGGCAGTACATTGATCTGTGTCCTTTTTGAGTAATATCCCTTAGGAATTTAAAGGGAAGCTCCTAAAAATTGTTTTCCAATTCCTTTGTCATCTCCTCCTTCTGATCTCAATTAGAGTCAGTTGCCTTTGGTTTAGTGCATTTCTTTTTCCTCTCTCTTTTCAATAAATGCTGAAGAATTAGCAAAATGCAGGAGTATCACCCACAAGACTGAATTTTTACGCAAAAGTAAAGACCAAAACATTTCTCAGATGAATGATTCAACCCAAGAAAACTCTGATCTGTTTATCACAGGCATCCCTCCACAACACAGCACCTCTCACCCACTTCCAGAACAGAGGGACACAGAGTTCATCTAAGCCCTGAGTATCCTCCTCCCAGGGAACCCAGTTATACCTGTGCCAGCAAGATTCGGTGGCAGTTTCAGAAATTCTAGTCCTTACCTACATTGTATGTAGTTAAAGAAACCATCTCCACAGATTATAAAATTCCAAATACCTTAATCTATATCCCACTTTTTTTATCCTCATATCATAAAGAAGGGACCTTTTTATTGCCCACATACACACACCATCCTTTTATGAATTTTCCTAAGCTTTTGGCCTCAATACTTTTTCTAATAATTTCCAAAAAAACTGTACATTGCATTATAAGTGTATTCCTCTTTACTTCCAGATTGGCTGTACTAGCTCTCTATGTTCTCAAACTATGAAATAAAGCAGGAGCTGACAATTTTTCTCCCATCTTGTTTATATCATAGGAAATAAAAGAACAATTTTGCCTTGATGTATCAGTTTGTCTTCTCCCTTCTCTATCCCCTCTCTACATCAGTTTTCTCACAGCTGAAACACCTCCTCTCAGCTTCTATTTTTTTCAATTAATGCAAGCAATCAGCACAGCTATTATTTAAGAAATGAAACTAGTCTCACATGGACAAAATCCTTAATCTACAAGCAGGGAAGGAAACCAAGACTTACAAATCCTCGCTAATTGTGATCTTCTGGCTTTTGCTAATTTGCAGGATTAACTCACTCCTATAAAAGTCCAGATTTCTTCCTCACATCACAATTGAGTCACGGGGTTTTCATATTCACGGGATAAGCCTATTTAGCTCTTTTCAGTCCATGGGATACCCTTTACCTCTTTTTTCCCTTGGTCACCCCAGTATCATGAAGGGAGAAAGTAACGATTCTAAGGTAGTTAAGCCATGCATAAAAATGCCATAAGAGATCAAATCATATCAGAATAATACAAAAAAATAAACCTCACCTACAGTTCACATAGACTCCAGTTTCCCCCCTTGATGTATTAGAAAAGCAGTATACGACTGGGCTGTTAGTTGAAGGGGTATACAGGAGGAATGAAATGCAAATAGCCAACTCCTGTAATATACAAACTGGATGATCAAACAATCATGGCAAAATGTCAGCTGATGACATACGCTGACTTTAGTGGGGTCATAGCTAATTATTAGTGACTTGGTTTTAAAAGGCTTTTAGCCAGAGGAAAACGACTTCAGAGATAACAACTAATGCATGGGGGAAGAGGGCAACAGAGATAATCAAGCAAGGATATAATTTCCCTGCCAACGAATTTGTTTGACAATCTGTTTCTTGGCCCAGTCAAACAATCTTGGTAAATAAAACTCTTGCACTTTCAGTGTATAGTCTGATTATGGAGCCACTTTGTTAAGAGTCCAGGTCACAGAATGAAAAAAAAATCAGTGCATGAATTTGCACACATCTGCTCAGCATCATCATTCAGGAGCTCGCAGTTACAGGAACAAAAAGGTTTTTACTACATTCAGGAAGCCATTATAGTCAAACATGGATCTTATACATACAGTGACTGAACTGCTTTTGAAATATAAGCCATCCAAGAAATTCTGGACCAAAGCCTAACTGCACAAAGGCAAAATACCTCCAGCATTTGGTATCGCAGGGAATTGTGAGTGGTTGCGGGAGAACATAATACTAGAAAGGTCAGTATAAAAATCTTTTTTTCTTGTTGCTAAGATGCTTTGGTAAAATAGGTCTGGCTCTAGGAAGCATGGAATAATTACGGAAGACACCTGTTGGTCTGCAAATGGAGCCAGTAACTTGATTTCTGTACCTTGCATTATATGCCTTAGAAGCCTGTCACCAATGCAGCAATCATTAACATTTTATCTTTATTCTGCTGAACACTAAGCAATAGGAACAGCAGCAAACGGAAGAGAAATAAATTATACAGCAAAGACTTGGAAAAAACATAGCATCAAAATCCTGGATGGCAATACCTCCCACACAAGCATTGGTTCTCCACCTTGCACCCAAATCCAATCATTACCAGTTTTTTTAAAAGCCTGGACCTGAATGAATTGATGTGTTATATGACAGCCATGACCTAAGTAAACTCCAAACAAATCATTCATCACAGCAATGCTCCAGAACAAGCTGGTACATTCTCAGAGAACTGTTCTTCTAAACACATGTTATACATGAAGAGGTAACAGAAAGCACATATTGTAGGCTTTCATCAATTGTACACAAAAAAAGCCTTTTACAATTCTTAAAAGGCTTGAGATCATTATGCCTGTGGCCAAGAGGATCTCAGTAGTTTAAGATCTAATTTTCCAAACTTTTGGTCAAAAGAATCTTTTTAAGTGCAGGGGAGAAATGAACACTTTTTCTGTGAATATGTTCTGTTCACAATGCCCCTACTCAAATCCTTACATGCACTGTTTTGTTGCTTACAAAAGGCAAATTTCACAGCTTCAAGGTCAGGAGCAGGAGGTGCTCACCCACATCAGCCTCCACATTTTCTGTTACCCATCATTCCCTTTTATGGCCTAAATTGTTCCTGGAACTGTTGACTTTCTCCAGTTCTTGGGCTCATTCTGGCCTTCCTGTCACTCAAATCTACCAAACACACTGTTCTAAATTTCCTTTTCTTTGCCTTTGAAATTATCTACTTCAAGACATGAAAGATTTTCGTGCAGATCCAGGAGGGTAACTAGAAGACCAAGGAAATGCCTACTGTTTTATGCTTTGGGGCTACCACCATGATGAAGTTAACACCATGTTGTTGGTTTAAAGGCACACCAACATGAGAGCCAAGCAGGTAATTTAACATTTTAGTAAAAATTGGAGGGCTTTGACTCTAGAAAAAAGTGCAACCAGTTTAATCTAGCTATTATCATTGACTATCATCAACTCCTTTCCCTTTGAAAGCAAACCCTGAACCAGTCTGAACTCCTAAGGACTAAAAGCTTATTCCTTAATGTGGTGTTTTTGTTTTAGCTACTTTACCAGCTTGTGATAATAAATTAATAAAAGTGTTGTGCATTAAATTTAATATTGCATTCTCTATGAAAATGACAAGAAGCAATAATTTCATCAAGGAATTTGGACTTTTCATTCCTACATTAGCATCCCAGGCCCAGAAGGTTTTTTTTCTCTTTGGAATTGCTCAGTAATCATTGGTAAGTAACAAAAGTGTACTGAAGACTGTGGTATCCTGTAATTCACACCAGCAGCTGCACAAATAATTACAGCCCTTCTCAGGTAAAAGCTCAATAATTTAAAGGAGTTTTGTCTGAGCAGAAAAGGACTGAAATCCCTTTGAAAGATAGGGAAATGCACAGAACTCTTTACAAGTGTCAAAACAGTCTGATCCACGAGGCATACAAATGCTACCTGCTGACCAGCACAGAAAGAGAACTATTTTCAGACTGAATCAAATTCTACCCAATTTTGGCTGGTATTTTTCTACATGTATTAAACAGAAAAGTCATTTTTACCTTGAGCATTTCATCATTACTGTTTCCATAGAAGTGTTGAAATGGTCTTCATTTAAGACCAACCAATTCCATTTCTCTGCCTCTGATTCCCTGTTTTGCAAAAGGACCTACCAACAAAATTTGATTCAGCCCCCTTTGAGTCAGGCCTAGGGGACATCACATATCTTTAGAAGCAGATTTTTGTTTCTGTTTCAAGGAGTGCCGAAATATGGAATCATATAAAACAGGCACAGTGGGGACTGATGGGGTCATCTGCACCATCTCCTCGTCTCCAGGTAGGATCAGTTTTGCCTAAAAAATTCTTAGCAGCTATTCCTCTGATGTTCTTAGGAGACCCCATTCACTAGTTCCGATAATGCATCCATGAAATTACTAGAAAACTTTTTAGATCTGACATGCATTGCCAGTTAAATCTGGTACAGTTCAATTTTTTTAGATTTTTAACAATATTAATATGAATATATATTATACAGGCAATAACAATATAGTACATTACTAAAGCTGGTAATGTATAAATTCCAATATGTTTTACTTACTCCTCATTGGAAAGTTCTCTTTCTACAAAATTAATTGAATAGTGGCATTTAAGACTTGTCCTAAACTACTGGAGCAGTTGAACTTTACAATATCACAACACTCCCTTTTATAATAATTTATTTTTATTGTTTTCTACTGGAACTGAAACAAAAATAGTAATTAACTGCCCATAACAAGGTTCTAATTTTAGGCAGTCTGGTAGGGAAGACGCTAATAAAGGAGTAACTTCTGCAACTTCCAGCTGCAGGAATATCTTTGGTGCTTAAAATCGCAGTGAGTCAATTCTGAGCCGCAGAATGTCACTTTCAAACTAATGTTTTCTCTTTTTTTCATGATACTTTAAGGAAGACATCACAATAAGTTTTCAAGGTACTCAACCATTTCTTTCAAGTTATCTAGACTGTCTAACAAAAGCTGATTTACAATGGGAGATGTCTACCACAGGTGCCATTAAGTCTAGAGCCATGAGACTGACTTCTCCCTGGACGTCTATTTAACAAGATTATGATGTGGAAGGGTACTGCTCTTCTCTGTGTGAAGTGCAAGACTTTTTATCCAAGAAATTATTTTCTTCTCCTCTTAGCTAATGCACAATGAAGTTTTTCTAATCACTATTCTTAAGGGAAGGCAAGAAAGCTTAATTAATACATAGACACTCACAAGTAAGTAGGCTAGCACCACTTTTTTTTAATTCACCTCCAAATCAAGAAGGGATCCAATTAAGATCAGATAACAGATTCATCTTCCTCATGCTCTTCCCCAGCAGAGTTTTGCAACTGTAAGTGCATAACAAAAATGTTTTTATGTGAGGCAGAAATCTAATATGTTTTGAAAATGTGTAGCAAGATTGGTTTCTGCACACAAAAGCAGAAAAAAAGAAAAGCTTGCATCTTACCAACATTTGAAATTACAAACAAATTAGTTTTCAAAGTTTTTCTTCTTACTCGACTAATTCCCACTCTAACACAGATACTATGTAAACAAACACTGAAATCCTTTTAGTGTGCTTAAGGAAAAAAGCTATCATTATTTTTTCTCAGCTGTGGCAACTTGAGTACAGTGAGAATTTTAACATTTGAGAGTAGAATCTTAAAGGAAAAAGTGAAACTTACAATCAACATATTCTAATACAGAGCAGCATTGCTAGGCTCATCTGGGATTTTTTTGTTTGTTTGTTTACTGTTGGGGCTTTTGGTTGGTTTTGTGTTGGCTTAGGGTTTTTTTTGGCTGAGAGGTGTCTTGAGAGCATGCAATCTTTTCTGTTTCAAGGTTATTGAAAATCAAGGGTAGGGAAGAATGTAACTGGACACAAACTACAGAATCAGTCTGGACAATTCTGAATATTAGACTTGTCTTAGTGAATATTTTTAAGAAAAAAATAATCATCAAGGAAATTCAATCATTATAAAAAGTAAACAAAACC
The DNA here is from genome assembly GCF_017590055.1 of Onychostruthus taczanowskii. Taxonomy (NCBI): domain Eukaryota; kingdom Metazoa; phylum Chordata; class Aves; order Passeriformes; family Passeridae; genus Onychostruthus; species Onychostruthus taczanowskii. Next base: position 9,573,922 of record NW_024499351.1, read on the forward strand.
CACATTTTCACAGAACATGAACCTAAAAGATTGTGAATGCAGTAAAATAGAACTAATTTTCCTAATACAAATAACAGTTATTCAGATTTGTTAAGGTGCATTCTTCGTTTAGTTTTTTTTTTCTTAGCTGAAGCATAGATGACATTTTTTTTCTTAGATCAAAACTATGATCACATACTGACCTACCCAGAAATGATTCAGGTTCAGTAGAGCATAAATCCACAAAAGCACAAAGTCACATATTTTCCAGATAAAATAATTGTACTTCATTTCTGGTTTTACCCAGTTTCCTTTGGTGCATGACAATATCTTAATGCTTATGAATAACATCACTTTTTTTCTGGCTATAATATCAGTTAGTCATACTAATAAAAGTTAAATATTAATTTAGGGATCTATCTTGCAATATGTTCATAATTTAGTAGAAAGACCAACTTCCAAAGTTATTTACGTGCCTAAGGAAGCTAACTGGGACATTTGTGAGAACATGTGAAGAACAGGCGTATGTCACAATCTGCAAGTGCTTGGGTACTCTGAAAATCCCACCAGCTGCAGTTAAGTATGTCAGAAAGCCCACCTCCTGTCACACAAAAAAACTTCTTCTGTGCCCTCTGACGTGGATGGGTTCTACAGGTACTTACAGGTGTGGTGTACCAGAAAACAGACTAAAGAGGAGGAAAAGAACATGCTGAAAAGGACATAAAAATCTCCCAGAACTGCTAGGATCTGGAGATTACTGGACCCATTGAACCCGCTGCATCAAGAATGTAGGCAACTTAAAACGTGTCAAAGGAGTTAGTGCCTGCTATGTGTTCCCAAATGATCACACACACAGAGGATGGAATAAAAGATCATCTGGATCCTTCCTGAATACCAGCTCAGAAATCACTGGTGCACTAGTGTCACTTTCCTCTTGGGAGTAACCAAGGGTGGCTGGCTCCCAGCTGCTGTTCTGAGTATTTTGAGTGAAAGTGAGTGAGGACTGTGTGAGCAAATAATTGAAAATACTGTATGATTAGGTCTCTGCCATTAAAAACAACAGCTCGGTTCTGCTATCAGTAACAGCTGAATTCATAGAAGGTATTCTCATTAATACTGCTTTTGATCTGTGTCTCCCCCAACTCAATCCCTTATCAGGGAGACAGTGATTTACAGCACTCCTTGTTCTAGTGTTCACTTACACAGGCGGCTCAACTTCTGCCCCACAGGAGCAAACAGCGTTAGTATGCCACTGCCAGCTTCAGTGGGAAGGAAACAAGTATGTTCTGTTACTTGAGAACACTTACTTGGTAGGGGTAGAGAGTGACTCCATTCGTTCTTGACAAAGACCAGGTGCCATCGAGGTACTGGTGGGCCTGGATAGCCACAGAGTTGAGAACATTGCCATTGCTGGGGCTGGTGGCCATTTGAAAGCTGACCTTGGCTTGGTGTCCAGGAGAGCCATTTTTTTTCTCCACCCCATTTCCAATTCCTAGACTGTTGGGCTTTCCACTGTGTTTGTTGGCAACAAAGCCTGTATAATTAGATGGAGCGTAAGGAGCAGGCACGTAGGCCCAGTCCCTGGGCTGCAGGCTGCCCATGTGCCGGGGACTCACCAACGTGGGGACGTTGGAGAGAGGTGGGGGAGAGCCTGGTGAGGCATCATAATGTTCTGAGTTGGCAGCTTGCTCCAAGGTCAGCACCATCTGAATGGCCTCTTGCTTCAGCTGGTTCAGGTGTGTGGCACAAACATCACATCTGTTGTCCTTCTCATTCCACGCCTTACGAATGGTATTGGGAACTTGGAGCTTCTCATGAATCACCGAAGAGAAACCTGGGTCCTAAAAATCAAACAGAAAAGGGTAAGGGGGGGACAGGAGAGAAATGTTTAACCACGGTCTCCACAGTGAAACATTATAACTGCATTTCAAAAGCAAATTTATGAGATAAGCTTAGAATGCAAACAAAGGCCATTAGATATAGTCAACATATGCCAGCAGCAGAGCTGAACAAAACTGAGAAATTAGATTGTGTTGGAAAGGAAAAATTCTTTTACTGATAAGTGGCAAATATTATAAATCCAGTGCAAGCTTCAATGCATGGCAGAGAAAAGGAATTAACCTGCTTCACACCACTGCACCTAATTTCTGGCTTGAATGAAATCTGCTCTTAGTTACATAGGTGAGATTAAGAGCAATTCCACTATAGCCGGTGGACTTGTGGCAAGGTTCACAAATCCATCTACTCATCAGCCTCAGCTTTTGGTATTCAGAAAACCCAGGAAATACTCTGCAACAAAAATTTAACACTTCAAAGACAGCAAAAAAAAGTACCACTACTCTCTCAAAAATCCTTTTCAGAATTCAAAACAGATGGACAGCTGATCAAGTCACTTACCAAGAATATACTTTCCAGCCAAAAAAAAAAAGAAAAAAACAAATGAAAACAAACCACTTTTTGTTAATGAAAGTTCTAGCACTATTTTGGGTATCTGCTGATAACACAGAAGTAAAACTTTTCTTTAAAAAATACAACATGTATAGAGTCAATGATCTGTAAAGAATTATTTTCTTGTCTGAAAGCATAGTTCTGATGCAAAGCCACATAATCAGGTTTAAAGCCTCTTGTGTCATAGCCTTACCTCATGGGTAGATATTTGAACATCAGTGGTGCTTGCCCACAGGGCAACATGCACTCTGATCTGACTGCCATCACTGAAGTGCAAATTGTGAAGCCAAACAAGCAGGCTTGTCACCAAACTGGCCTGGTTCTTACAGTATCACACAGTTTTAGAAACAGCAATGATGTGCACATTGCACAGAGCAAAAAGTGACAGTTATTTTATGGAAATATTTCTTGGAATTTTCACACCACATTTTTGTGGTTTTACAGATCGGGCAGGACAGACTTCAGCTGCCCCTCCCTAACTTTTAGAGACTTACTGGTGGATTTTTTTTTATGAGTAGTCAAAAAGTTTTAAAATCAAGAGTATCAATCTTTTTCTCTTCATCTTTGTGGCTTTAACAGCTTTAGCAGCAAAATCAGAGTGCATGTCTGTGTGAGGGGAAAAAACACAAATAGACAGCACTCTTATTAAGTAATTAAGTAATTTGATGAACCCCATGCATTGAGATAGACAAATTTCATGTCTTGATAGTTTGGCTGTGCTGGGAAAGTGGATAGGGGGTATAATATAGGGAGGGAGAGAATTCATTGGTAGAGGGTCATATTCATTATGATCCGTCTTTATTATAGACTCAAGCATTTTATTTTCACTGTTTAACTACCGTGAACAGCTCCTCAGCATGCAGTGATTAATTGATTCATAAATCACAGTGCCTCCTTATGCACAGCAGCAAAAGAGCAGTTCCAGCCACAGAAGCCCAGGAGAGTCATATAAGCTGATGGGAAACAACAGGAGGCTGAGGTCTGATCAAGCCTCAAGCTGGTCATTTCTATTCCACACACAAAGGGGGTCAGAGCATCAAAGTGTGTCAGGAAGGCAGGAACTGGATTCTGCACCAACCCTTCCCCATTAACCTTTGGGAGTGGGACCAGTGGAAATCAGGGGGAAAAAACAGGATGCAAAGTATGTCAAATCACATTTTCCATCCCAGACCATAACTAGGTCAACAGATCACATCAGATACAGGCATCCACTCCATGATGCCAGGTGTGCCAGGAAATTATTCTCTATTTTCCCCATGATGAGCTAGACAAAGCTGCCTATATAGCTGAAGTGAGGTATGAGTCTTCTTTTCAGGCTGCTCCACATCAGTGCAGCAAAAATCCTTGCCAGCTCTTCCTTCAGCTAGCAAGTGCCACAGAGGTGGTTGCTGTTCTTTGAAAGTTAACTTCCCCAAAGCAACTGGGCTTGGACCCAGGTAATTATATACAACATTCAGATCCAGCAGCAGTTGGAACATGAAAATTTCTGGATATTATGATAAATATTCCAAGGAAATAAAGCCTTCTCTAACGTAAGCAAATGTCAGCATGATATAAATATTCAAGTAGCACACCAACTTTAAAGAGTGCTGGTCAGCAGTGAATTCAGCTTCATCTCAGTGTTAAAACAAACATCGGATTGTTCTGTGATACAACAATAAACACAGAGAGAGAGGGAGGGAGAGAAGAAGGCAGACTGCTCCTCCTCAGGAGCAGAAACAAGAAACAGGCACAACCTGAACTGATTACTCCCAAGACTAGCCCTACTAATCTATCATAATCTACTAGATGGATAGTTCAATACTGGATCCAAATCTGGGATATGAAACAGAAAAGTCTATGGAACAGCAAATAAATTTGGATAAACTCAGCTTCCACAAGGACATTAGTCACAGTTTGTTCTCAAAACAAAATTGATAGAGCCTAGAGAGTTTACTTCCTTACTCTGCACTAGGCAGCTCTACTATAATTTCACAGAAGTGGCTGACAGCCTTACAACATATCTAGCAGGGAAGAGGCCAAAGCTGAACAATCCCTACAGCCTTGCTCAAAGAGCAGATACACGACACTTGCTGTTTCAGTATTTCATCTGAAAACCATCATCTGCACACATTCCCCCAGGAATGCTTATTAGTTTAATAACCAATATCTCATCCCATACAAAGGTGATGGGCAAGCCTCGCTGGATAAATGCTTTGAGCCAGCTGCACAAAGCAGCAGAAGCTGAAAAAGGTTATTTAGGTCTCTAGCAAAACCTGTGAGGTCTAAGAAACTCCACACTCCCTGGCACAGGAGCAGATTTGCTCATGAAATCTGAGGCTGACACTGAAAATACCATTTATATTTTGGCACTCATTTCCAGTCCTGACAGAACAAAGCATAGTGACACTGAAACAGAACTTTAAAAAATCACAAGAGAGTTTGCTTTGAGTTCAGGGCAAAGGTTCATCATGATGGTTTCTCTTCTGGCTGCAATGGTTCACCCAACTTTAGTATAAACAGCATTACTGTAAACTCCTATTCCTATAATAAACAAATGAAGCCATGTAAGAGGTCTGAAAGCTTCAGGAGATCAGCCACAATACAGACCATTGCATAAATGCATGAGGCAAGAAGCCAACTAAACAGAGTGCACACTGAGCTATTCTGTAAGAAGCCTTTTCACGTTACCATTGAGTCCTCAAGGTCAAGTAAACACCAAGACAGTAACTAATCTCTCATCTTTGTTCCTGAACTAAAAAAAAAGAAGATGATGGAAGGAAATTTTGTGTGTTAGAGACGTATCACAGGTAAGCTGAGGAATTCTTGTTTTACCCAGTGAAAACATATACAAAGAATGGGCACTAGTTAAGAAACACTAAAATACACAAACAGCTCTACCAGGGTAAATGCAGTCCTGACATCATGGGGGAAAAGGAACTGCATAATTACTGTATGACAAGGTAATGTAGGAGCATTCTCCACCTCTTTCATACCCCTTCATAAATCTGCACCTTGCTGTATAGTGTTCACAGTGTTCTAACTCCATGACTAGGAAAGCAGATGACAAAGAGAACAAATCCTTTCCTTCCTGCCATTCAGCTTAGAACCCATCTTCTGAGAGAGAGAAAAAGCAAACAACCACTTCCAGCATGAAACACCCTCTGTTTCACACATACATTTACACAAAGCTCACAAAGGCGACACAATGAAAGCAAGACGAGCTCAGCTTGTGGACACAGAGAGAGAGAAGAAATAAGATGAACAATCTGTACTTTGTAACTTTTACATGTTACAAGGAACCTAGTTGATCATAGATTCATATACAAATACTTCATACACATCCTACTCTTCTGCAAGCTTACAGCAGGTAGATACTCATATGGGTCATACTCACTAAGATTTCATACATAACTGTGTTTTATTTGGTCAATGACAGCCTATGCAAGTTAGACATGGTAGCCTTATGTCTTTACCTCAGAGAAAAATCAAATACAAAATGGATCTCAAGACCTTCTTGAACAAATTGTGTTCTTCAACACCAATATTACTCATTGCTATTCACAGAAAGACAAAGCAGTCAATACCAACTAAATCACGGAGGCCAGCTTCTGCTTGAAGATGCTCACAGAAGACTCACAGAATTCTTTTCTTTCTGAAAGGGTTCATGCAGAAATGACTGCTGGTGTGTAATCCATCACACAAGGTAAGGGGAGAGGTAGAGGAAAGTAATGATCAAAGTTCTTCCCAAGAAGGAGTGAGTTTTCCAGATTCTCCCACTCCACAGGCAGGGTGTGGAAGAACTAATTAAGAAACTTCAATAGGAGGGAAGCTTTACCCTGATAAAAAACCCCATGTTATTCCATGACTGTGCAAACATCTCTGCTCTAAACACAGTCCTGCTAGTCAACAGCTCTATTTAGGAAAAAAGAATGAGGGGGGGAAAAAGAAAAAAGGAAAAAATAAAAAAAATCTTCTCCATTCTCCTTTCTCTCTTGAGGGTGTACTTTCCAGCTCAATCAAGAGATTATACTAGTAATTCACTTTTCAGAGGCACTCAGGCTATTTTCCAAGTGACTCTGCATCCTAAATTAAACATACCCTATCGTCTTCTAGGCTGCATTTGAGAGATTTTCTGTTTGCAGCATTCCAGAGCCCAAACAGTTGAAAAAACCAGCTCCTCATGGTTACAATGGCACCACTTCTATTAAAGTAAAAGTCCAAAAATACTGAAGTCAACGGGAGGTTTTCTTCAAATAAGCATGACAGGATATAAACTATGACTCTAAATTAGCAGCACTGCACCATCAAACTGAGCTGGGAGCCCTTGGATAAAAATCAGTTCATTCAGTAAAGACTGAATCATGTGAACTACTTCAGTTGGCGGGATCTCCGCTAGCACAAGTGGTCTTCTGGTAAGTAGAGGTTGCACGTGGCTGCACGTGGGCAAGAGCAAGGGAGCAGTAAGGTGGCCTCCCTTGTTCTCTGTTCTGTACACAAGAACTGACACCTTCTCTGGGCAAGACCATACTCCTTACCCTCCCTGCCACTGAAGTCACCCTTCACACACAAAATGGCACCTTCAAATAAGCCATCCATTGTCACTCCCAGCTAAGCAAATGAAACCATCTCCTCTACTAGAAAAGAACATATTTCACTCTCTTCCTTCTGAAACTCTCTCCTTTAGCAGCAACATTCCCCACTGTTACTCCATGTTGAGGACAGTAGAGAGAATAGTCATAAGGGAAGCATAGCAGAATAAGAAAAAGCCTTTTTACATTAGCCTGTTTCCAGAAAGCCCTTGCAAAAGCACTCTCTTACCAACTGTAGTAAAAACTTCCGCAGCATTATTATGCCTCACCTCTTCAACTACTGCCATTCTTGTCTGTCAAACTTGAACATTCTGCTGCTGACTTGAGCCTTTCGTTTCAAAAAGGCATTGAGAGTACACCCTGTCCTACAGTCAGTATCTCCAAAACACATCTGGGAGACCAGTTCTTTTCAGAAAGAGGGGGAACTCAAAAATGAAGTCTTAATCCTGTCTGGTGTAACCCTCACAGCATTTGTATTTCAAGGTGTTTCTCTGGAGTTGGCACATACAGCTGACATTTGGACTTCTATAATTTAACACTTGTCAGTACTAACCAGCCACTCTGCAGCCAGAAAAATGTGTTCCTTTGGTTTAGGCTGTTTTCTTATCTGAAAGACACAGCAAGTCTGAGCAGGGTTCACCTTACAAACTCACAGCAGCAGGAAGCAGAAGACAGAAAACCCTGGGAAAATAGGAGGATTAAAAATAGGACAGAAAGAGGAAGAGGAAAAAAAACCCAAAATGTGTTTTCTAATTGCTCCATGGGCTGGCTCATGGCTCTGCTGATGGATCAGCACTGACGGACTTACAGCTGTACACATCTGGCACGCAGGTGTTTGTGTTAGCATTCGATAGCTAGGCAGCAGCCAGATTTTTAATTGGGTTGGGAAGAAGAGAAGAAACAGCAGCAGGAAAATCTAAACACACATTCAGTGATGCAAATCCAAGTCTTGACCAAAGAGCTCTGCTATGCAGTTCTCTATAGCTCTGCTCAGTCTCTGGCCACACCATAACAGGGTCTCCTGGAGGGAAGATTCTTCTACAGTTATGTGGCAGAAAAACTCAGCTGTTGCTGAAAGGGCAGTACTTGTCAGCACCCTTTTGACAGAACAAAGAATAGAAACAAACTCAGAATTGCAGAAACCTCAACCCTTATGCTAGAAAAAGCAGCAGCTCTATTCTCCCTTCTTTGCATTCTGCTTTCCTGACTGGATATGGAAAAATTGCATTTGCTTTCTTAGCCACCAGAGCACACTATGAGCTTGTGTTCAACTGATTGTTCACCTTGATCCCCTGGTACTTTTGTGCATCATTGCTATAAGCAATTTAGTGTCATGCATGGAGCCCAGATGTATTTCAAAGCATTTTTGCTCAGGTTTCCAGTCACCTCTCAGAAATCAGTGGTTATTGCTGCCTCTTCACATAACTGAGGTCCAGCCACAAATTTGACCCAGCGATCGTCAGGACTAGATGCCTTCATGAGCTTACAAACTGTCAGCCTTATTAACCAAATGTTACTCTCACTCCTCACCATAGTGGCAGATATTATACCTTTCTGCCATAAAATCCCTCTGATGCCATTCACAAAGACATTGTTCTATGCGGCTGATATCCTTTTACCCACCCTTTCAAGCTCATCTGGGATAAGCATAAAGCATGACTGACCTATGACTACATGGGCCAGACAAGCTAAAATACTGGAATAACATTAATTTTTCTTTGACCCTTTCAAACCTCCCCATTATTAGAAGCCTTGATGAACATCTAATCAATAGATCACTTAAACCTCTTTGAATATTCAGGCTACAGTAGCAATTCTTCTTCTGACACACACCCAAATTTTCAAAGTTTAGCTTGCTTTTCCTGAGAGGAAAGCATTAGAGTTCTTTAACAAATGCCAGCACTGAGCCACTATTGACACAGTAACAAGTGACTTTCTCGAAAAGCTGTCATTCCTGAAATGGGGTAACTAAATGAGAAGGTCAGGACAGTATTTGTGACACCTATATTCTTACTGTTCCCCTGATTTAAAAGAGGTTTATGGCAAGCTAAAACCACTTGTAACTGTTTTTCAAACATAAGAATCTTTTATTTTAAGCAAATAAGCATTAGAAAGATTATTGTGGGGTTTATGTAATGATTTAGCAATCTCAAAAGAACTATTCAATATGTAAAATTTTGTAAACAAATCTGTTCAGCTTCAGCACATCTACAATTGACAGGCATCAGAGAACCAAAAACTTTTGCTCCTCTTCAGCTAACTTTTGTATCCTGCTTTTTTTAACCATTTATGCAGCTCAATCATATGCTTTTCTCGCCTCCCTGAGGAGCATTATTATCTTTAAATTGCATGCAAGACCACTGTTCTGGAAGGGAAGAAATAACCAAAAAAAAAGGAAAAAAGTCAGTGGATTGATACAGTTGTTGATGGCTTTTACAATGGGTAAAGATCTCTGCCTTTTCAAAACTTCCTTTTCATTTTGGGTTATTGTGTTCTCCTGTTTGTTTTAATTCACTTGACTTTTGGAAAGAATATCACCATTTCGTCCACTTCACACTGAGGTTCCAATGAGGTGCAGCAAAGCTGCCTTTCATTCATCTTGAATATGCTCTCTTCAAGAAACATTCATTCAGGTTCTCCTTTCCAGTATCTTTTCCAATGCTATCAGATTTCTGCCCATCTCAGCTTGACTGGAGAGGAGTTGGGAATGTCAAGGATATGGAATTATTAGAATTAGAGCATTGCAAGTCTTAGTACAGAGCTAATCATGGTTAAAACCTGAAGAGTTGCATTTGAAATTCACACTTTTAAACTGATCTTCTTTCATGTTCTTGAACATGAAAACACCAAGCAACCCATGAAATCTTAATCTTAGCAAGTAAAGGTAAATTTCTGCCCACTTTATTCGAATCAGATGGAGCTTATCTGCATGCCACCTAGGAAAAAAGAAAATAAATATTGTTCCTGACCACTGGGAAAGGAGATCACAAAGACAACTTCACAGTAATGATGAGGCTTCTCCCATGAACATTCACAGACAGAAGCACATGAAAAACAAACGTATTTGCCTCTTCTCTATGTTTCAATTTCAGATTGATAAGCATATGTGATTTGGAAACAGGAATGAGTCTTCTCTCTGCACTGGTTCTCAAATTCTTATACATGCAGACCATTCCAAGCTGCACACAAGCCTGTTCCTACCACTCAGTGGCAGTCACATCTCACACTAATATTGTTGACTGGGGACTTCCATCACCTTTTTCTCTCAACTAAGCATGCAACTCAGTACGCCCAGAGCTGTTACACGCCTTCTTTAATAGTTAGTTCCTTAAAGGGAACGCACCCAGGATCAAGCAAGTAGGCATTGAGAAAGCTGGAGGGTTAGTCAAGAGATCTTGAGATGCTGAGAACTGTCCTAAGATGACTGTACAATCCTTTAGACTACAGAACAAAAAGACAAAATACCTACTTGAAGCTGATGGTGAGACTGGAAGGGGATGAAGGGGGGGAAGAGAAGAAATTGAGGCAATGACCTTTGAAAGAATTTTTTTCTCCTAATTTCTGACACAAGCAATTTGAAGGTCTATTGATGGGGTAAAAAATTGCTGACCTAGAAGGAAGATCACAACTTTCCTATTAATGAGTTCTATGCCACCCTGCTTTCCCAAAAGACTTTATGCTATTTTGCTATGTATTTTGGATGGACAGAAGTTGCATAAGAGCCTCCTGTAAGCCACAATGAGGTTTGACACCACCTGTCTGAAACATCCTCCCTGACACATACCAGGTCTGCAGTGGGCTGCTGCTTTAAATAGAGGCCACATACCAGGTACTGACAGGCACTTGCTCCACAGGCAGCCACAGTCCCCTGCTGTCTAGCCATACAGGCTCTCACAGTCTCACTGCCATCTGGTAAATCTTTCCCCTTCAGCAACATTTGGCCTGGTATCATTATCACCTCCTTCTCGCCCCAAGCCGTTCACCCACAGAAGGGCTGTTCTGCTTCCTTCTGCATCAGGACTTTGGAAACTCTCATCGCGTCCAAGATCAAACTACCCTTCAGTGACTCAGCCTGTTGGAAATCCTCTTTTTACCTCAGAGAGGGAAAAGTACCACCATCCTGTTCCTTTCCTGCTAGCAAAACAATGGCCCTGCTCCCTTCCTGGTTTGCACAGCCTTTTGGAGTCCAGCCTCAGGCTCACCTGGCTCACCAGGTGCACAGCTCCCAAATGCTGCAGGTACCTTCCAACCCTTCTCCTGCCCCTCTGCTGTGACACCCCACCTCACCCTGCACACAAATCCCAGCTCAGGTTAACTGACACCATACTTACCACTTTGGCTCTGCATAATATTATTTGTTATTTTTTATTAGCACTTGGGTTTGTTTTTATTAATACTGTGAACTGAGAAAAGAAAAATCCCAGTGTGGAACCCAGTGACATTTAATTCTAACAGTTTTACACCACCTCAGTGTGAGTTATGTTTGCTTGTGAAAGCTCCTCAGCTTTGATGTAATACTAAACAGTAACCAGATATAGTTTTGTGTTTATAGCTGTTCCATTAGCACAGTTGCATAAAGAGCTTGTTAATGATCTAGTTATCAAATTGTTTAATTATGGTTTTGTTTAACTTCTTTTTTGCACATGAAATCACTTATAACTACTGTCTGTGATCCCTGGAACACCTAAAATGAGGTGTAACATCAAAAACTTCTTTGGAAGTGAAATTTCTATATGCATGTACACTTCTTTCATCACTTTTGATCTCATTATATTCTACATATTTCTCATATACAACAGTTTAGATATATTGATACCATTTTTATGCTTGCATAAAATATTACAGACATATGAAAACAAAAAATGCACCAGAAAAGTTAAAATCTACCTTTGAGGGTGTCACGTGCCCCTAACTTCCATGCAGCCAAAAGCATTAGAGCAGCCATGAAAGAACATTTATTCCACCTAGGACACAGGGCAAGCAGCGGGAGCACACCTCAGATTTCCAGCTGGGAATAATTTAATGAGCAAAATTGTTTTCAGATTTCCATTCCAGTTGCAAGATCAGCTTATACTCTATTAGCACAGTATAAATATTTGTAATATGCAAAGGGGAAGAAAGAGGAAAAAAAAAACAACCTGAAGAAACTCATGAAAGTGACAGGACTCTGAACTACTTTCAGAGCAAACTGAGTAACTGTCACGACTCCCTTACATACAGCACAAGGACAAACTGCCGTGCACAGGACACCTTTTCTCCAGGTAAAACTCTTTTCTTCAGCCTTGGGGTAGTTGCACTGTTCAGCCATGCCAACACACATGGCAGAAAGTGTGTTATGACACACAGTTTGTTTTTCTTAAGTCTGCTGCAAACATACCTGCTAAATTTCATTACACTATGTCAGTGTGTGACTTTCTACCCAAACTATAAACTCATGTGTATACTGCAGCATATGCTTCAGCTCCAATTCAGCAGACTCTGCCTGCATCTGCTGAGGCAGGAATTGCACAGGTTCTGGTATTTTGTGCCAGGAGTAGGTGATAGAGTCTGGCTTTGAGGGGCTGGTGAGTGCAGGAAGATGTGTGGGGAAGACAAGAAGCTGTGGTCAGGATGGAAGCTGTCGGGCTGCTGAGTGTGGCTTTACAGGACAAGAAGAGAGCGCCAACTCCACTCACCATGGCTTCTACAGAACCTGCATTTGGCTGCTTCTGTGCCAAGTGATCCAGAAGACACTTACTACACCAGCACTGACCAAGCTGACACAGCTGTGTGATTTAAGGTTGCCCTGAGGGAAGGTACCAGCTTGGGTCCAAAGGCTGCTGAGGCTATCTTGGCTGCCAGGCCTCTGGTGATGTGCGTATAGAAGAAGCCTTCATGACTCTGAAGCCAGCTGAAGTAGGAATACGGTACAATATGATCCTGTGGGGGACAGACAGCCCCCTAAGACCACTGCTGCTTCTGAATTCTCACAGCCAGAAGCAAGCAACATGGTCTAACATTTACCACTGTAAAGCTTCCCCAGACTGGTAAATGCTCTTTTTCAATATATATCTTTACAGACAGATTGGGAGAGCTTTGGAGTACAGCTAATAACCTCCTGTTGTTGTCACCTATTAAAAAAGAATAACACAAACTCAAAAAGTCGGCATTGTTTCAGTGCAGAACTATTGGGTTTGTTCAAAATTACTCACATTGTGAAACCCCAGGCTGCCACAGCCTATATCCCATCCTCTGCACCCTCACAAAGTCCCCAGCAATTCAAACGGTCAGGGATGCAACAGAGCTCAGCTGGAAAGAGTTCTCACCAAGGTCTCAATGAAAGCATTCACAGCTGAAGGAGGCCAAGCACTCCCCTCCCCACATCCATTCACTGCGAACAGAAGCCTCAAGCCCTTGCTGTGGGACCACAGGGGACAGGCACATAATGAACCCTCACTGCCAAACAGCTCAGTGTTGCTGGCCCCCCACAACACCGATCTACAAGTGTGGGCTAAAAACATGTCCCACCCATTCCCACCACAGCTCGCGTTCTGTCCTGATTAAGCTGGCTGCTGACAAGCCCAAGAGGGAATCAGCCTCTTGACTTGTGTGGTCTGATGAAGGCTAAGATTACAAATCTTTTTCCAAATAGTCCCCAAGTGAACCACACACACACACACACACACACACACAAAAAAAAAAAAAAAAAAAAAAAAAAAAAAAAAAAAAAAAAAAAAAAAAAGGGGAAAAAACTTCCAGTAGAGGCAGGTAACATTAGTCAGCCTTAAACAAAAATACAATGCACCTCAAGTTACAGCTTCAGAGGAAAAGCTCTCTAACCAGGGAGGAGCAGTATGGATTACCAACTTTTGTAAAGATTAAAAGACACTGATCAAGACTTCAGACTAATACAGGACTTCTTGTGCACCCAGTGCATTATCAATAGGGAAATGGGAACTATATCTTCTGAATGAAGAAAGCTAATAGCTCTAGAAACAATCACTGCCACTATGACACTGCCCTTCCCTCTCCCCTCTACCCAAGGGCACCTCCCACAATTAATCTACAGAGTAACTCTCTAAACCAAGCTCCAGGCTTCCCCACTACTGATTCAGGTCTTAGATTCAGAAATCAAACCCAATTAAAGAAATTCTAGACATACCTTCTTAAACAAAAATTATTTACAATCAGCAGAGAAACCCAATGGCCTCTTAAAGTACTTTCTACAAATTTCAGCAACCGCTGATTAAGTAAACACAGTTTAAAAATCTACATACATGCATAATTCATGCAACCTGAAAATAAAAACGTTATTTTTGTTTTTTATTGACAAACTGACATCTGGATTTAGATTTTAAAAAAAACACAACTAAACAAACAGACAAAGGCAATAGTCTTAACATCATCTGAGAAAGATGCTTCAAGGAAAACAGTGCAAGGAAGGGGGAAACAAGGAATTGTTATTTTACTGGCTTAAATTTATTTTTGTCTGAATAGCTGAAAGCTACAGAAAGAAAACAATTGTGAGAAAACTCTCCTACCACTGCCTTACCTTATTTTCCTTAGTTTCATTTCCAGAGCTTGGTACTCATTTCACTACTAGTCTCTATTTATCTCTCATATACAACTTTACTCCTCCTGATCCAGGCAGACCTAGTTCCCATCATAGATGGGAAAGATATGAGGCACAAGCTAAGGAGCATAATGAATTAGCCAAGGAGCATAATTTGAATTAGCATCAAATCTCACTATTTCTATTTCTAGTGCTGGAGCAGAAAAGCTGCACTGAGATGGAGATAAGATTGCGAATCAGAGGGCTGAAGGAGCCTGAGCAGGTCAGCAGTGATTAAAGGTGCCACTGTGGTTTTAGGCCAGATGAAGCCATATGGCTTTTCCCAAAGCCACATGAAGCATTTTGCAGCCAGCTCCCACAGCAGTGTCTGCATCCCAGACCTTGGTGCCTACAGCCCTTAGACAAACCATGAGGAGCAACAGGGACTCTTGAGCAGTGACACCAGGCAGGGAAGCAAACAGCCTTGCAAAGAAAAGCTGCCAAGATTTTCTTGTTGTTTATTGCAGTTCTAACCTCCAGAGCTACCCTGCCAGGATCATTAAATCCGCCCAGACTGCCAAGGCAGCTGGACCATTCTGTCCACAGAGCTGCACCCTTTAGGCCACACCACTCAGCAGAGGAGCCTTCTGGGGTTTAAAACCTCCATCTCCTCAGAAACTGCACTGTCCACCTTCATGCATGGCAAGAAAAAACAGTCTTTACTCTTCTTGCAGAAGGTGTGCAGGAGCAGCCATCTCTTGTGGCCCCAAAGTCCAGCTGACTGCAGCAGATGGGAAAAAAGAGAAAAAAGCAGCCACCAAGTAATAAAGATACTATAAAAATGAAACAGATTGTCCATTGTCAGCCTTTCTACTCAGGACTTGAGCAAAGGTTTGAGACTGCCCTACAGTAATTCAGTAATTAATTTGTATTTACTTTTTCTTATGAGCAAGTAACACAGGCAGAACCCCAGAATACTGCAGTACTCAAGCTAGCAGGAACACGAGCTGTGTCCCATAGGAAGAACAAACTGCATTTGCAAGCTTGAAGCTGCATGCAAGGACCGGACTCCTACATGCCAACAGACCACTTTGGAAGCATTCAGTGGCTCCACCTGGTATGTTGTAAAGTGGAGTAGATTATTTGTGACCCATATTTCAATTCTGCAGGTAGATATATAGTTGCGCTGCACAATCAAATTATTTGACATTTTTATTGCAAACATTTTAGCTATCTTTGCAGCCATTTGTACAGTTTGATATTAATAACCAGAACTGCGGCTCCAGCTCACAGTATCTGTCTGAACTTATTTTATCATCAACACTACACAAGCTACATATAAGGTCTTCTAGGGTTTTCCAGATGTGATACTAGAACACTGGTATCTTTTTGTTTTATTAATGTTTATAGAGTCCCCATTGAGGACTCTACTGATTACCAAAGGGACTGGCAGTCTGGACTTACTGGGAAGTTCAACTCCCCCTCCCTCCCCTAATTTTAAATGCTTTTCGTGTTCTCAACTAAACCCTGCATTTAGTATTGTAATTTAACTTACTCTCCCAAGTTCCCATCCATAGAATGTTTTCTGGCATGCTCACAAAATTTCACCAGAGACCTTTTCTGGCATCCACTTCTGTAGCATTTTCTGAATTTATTATGCAAAACTTAAGGGACATGGAAAAGGGAAAGATTACAGAGACATCAGTTGGTATCCAGTGCAAATATAACTAATGAAATCTGACATGTGTATATACACATTCAGAGTTTTTATGGCTTTAAAAAAAATATAAGCATTTTCTCCTATTTCTAGGGAGAAATATACCTGCACAGCTAGAACATTCTACACCATCTTCCACAACAGATGTGAATCTCTCATTCCCCACCCAACCTGCTGCCCCTGTTCCCAGCCAGGCTTTGTATGAAATTGGTTTCACACTTATACTTGGCAGCAATGCCAGACATATCAGATGCATAAGGTGTTTGCAGTCCTCTTCCACACAAATAAGCACTGACATGTCTCTGTCCTGAACTTTGTTATGGCTAGTTTCCTCATACCCATGTTGGTATTTTTTTTAAATCTTCACAGAAAAGTGTCTTTGCTATTTAGTAGCATATAAAGTCAGCTCTCAGAGGGCAATACAAAAAGAAATCACAAAGGTTTGAAGACAGCCCAAGTTATTTCTCTCAATGACATTTAGAAGTATTTTTAACTTCAAGATGAAATTTGCAACACAATGAATAAATAATTCTGACCCCTTCTTGCAAAATCAGTCCCAAACAGAAATTGCAAAACCATGCACTTCATATACTGTACTTGCCCAGGTCCCCAGGTCTGGCTGATCCAAGAGTGCTTGTAGACTCTTCAGTAAGAGAAGCAAAGAAACAGAATCACAGAGCAGCTGAGTTTGGAAGGGACCCCTGGAGATGATCTCTACACAACCTCCCTGCTCAAGTAGGACCACCTAAAACAGACTGCCTAGGACCAGGTCTGGTCCAAACAGCTTTTGAACATCTCCAATGGACTCCACAACCTCTTTGGGCACTGACTTGAGTCAGTGCTTAGTCACCTGCATGGTGGAAGTCTTTCCTGATGTTCAGATGGAAGTTCCTGACATTTTTCCTCATTTCTTTTGGAGCAATCCAGATCTGCATGGGCTACGGTACCTGGCAGAACATATGTTCAAGCCACCATCTGGGACATGATTGCCAGAGATTTTTTGTACATCTTTGTACACACCCATTACACATTGCAGCAACCACTACTGAAAGTCCTTCTCCCTTACTTCCTCAGATGAGGGAATCCTCAGGCTTCCTTTACAGTGACAGAGCAGAAATCACCTACTGTACATGCACAAACTGGGCTCAGAACTCATATGATCAAGTCTACTGTCAAATACATTGTGGCACACTGCAAAGCAGGAGCAAATGTGCAGAACAGTGCCCTGCAGCCCTGGGACACACTCTGCCTGGGTTGGAAGCAACTATGGTCCTGCTGACAGATTTGGAACACTGCCTTAAGCCTATTCTTGATGCAACACATTAAAATGTCCTTAGGTCTCATCTCAGGAAAGTGATTCCTATGTCACATTTCATTTGTAGCTTCACATCATCACTCATGAGATAAATCCATGAAACAGGTTGCCTAAGTCACTATGAGCAATGTCTAAAACAGAAAGAATTTTTTAGGGTGAAGTCAGTAGTCTGCAACCCAGAGCTTCTTCATGTAGCCAAACAAGGCTGTAAAGGGACTTCCACAGGGAGGGACATATTTGAGCCACAATGGCTTTATGAGTGTGCAGTAACTTACAGAAATGTTGTCCTTCTGCCTTATACAAAGTTCATTTCATTTTAAAAGAAGTCTAAAAACAGAAGTAAATAGCATAAGAAACAACTCAGATGATAATTTTCAATGGTATCACAGCAGTCCTAGCTGCAGAAAAATCCCATCTGAGGGAAATGTGTGTCACAGCTACCACAGAGCCGTACAAAGGCTTGGCCAACATACATGGTGTCTGGATAGCCATACTGCAGACCCACAGCACCCTGCTCACAGCTGAGGAACTCCCTGACTTGGACCACTGAGCTTTGATGCCAGTACAAATTCAGTTTTCAGGTGTTTGCAAAACCACTCTCAATTCTGCTCTTGGAGAGCACAGAGGCACCATGCACATGAAGAGCTGTGGGTGCTGAACCGGCCCCCTCTTCCTTCCCTGCCATCCCCCCAACAGTCTCCTGCCCCTTTGAGCTCCCCAGGGTTTCCAGCTGCCTAAAACTTTTCAGAAGTCAAGATACCACTGTGATATGTAAGTGACTAGAAAAAATAAAATAGAAACCCTGTAAAGCTAAAAAAAAAAAAAAAAAAGCAAACTCTTCTGGTATTGGTTGGGTGGGGCAGATGGGGAAGTAAAACACAGTTACAAACCTAGATATTATGCAACTTACTCCATGGAACATCTTTTCTTGATTATGTTTATTAGAGAGCTCCTATCCAAAACCTCAAATTATCCTAACTTGAAACACATTGGATTTTTTTAATGTAAAATACTAACCAAAAGAAACTAAATCTTGCAAGAGCAAGAAGGAGTCCAATTTTTTGCCTCTAATGATAAACAACTTTTACTGCAGTCAGAAAACAAGAGCGGGTCTTTAGCTCTTTAAAGCACTGTATATCCTTTAAAACACTCAGGGCCTGGTCTTGCTCACACTAATTCAATTAGTTCTGAATTTCAGGACTGCATCTTTCCATTTTCCCTATATACACAGTCCCAAAGTTTTCCTTTACTCCTCACTCATATAAATACTGCAGAGACATGCAACAACTTTACTTTCTTTCCAGCCTTTTTTTAATTAAAAACAAGTCCTTCCATAAAGCATAGGGTTTCTTTGTATATGGCACTTCAAACAACTATCAGCCAACACAGCAGACAGCAGTTACCATGAAGGAAATGCTAAAAGATCACTGCATGCCGAGAATTAACTCCCTTTTCCACGGTCTCTGAAAAACTGAGAAAATAGTGTTCTCATTTAAAATTAGAGAAGCTTAAATAAGGAGAAGTTTGGTTCTTGAAGCATTTTATTTTCCCCTTTCAAAAGGAGCAAACAGAAAAGCAAGTTTCTGGAACGTTGTCTTTGACCAAATAGCTGAGCAAATTAATACCATCAAGTTAGTTGGGTTTTTTCTTCAGCATCCTCTTCTTCAGAACAGCTAATGAATATCAACCTCTCAACTGAGGCATAATTTGAAAAGGTCTAACTTTGAAAGAGCTACTGCTCAAGATTTTAACTTTTACTAACCAACATTCTGCCAGCTTAGCTGTGTATGCAAAGAAGATTTAACAGATAATTTATTTTTTAGGTATGGTGGAGAAACATTAATAGATGGAGGGCGTTGACTGAAGTGAAACACAAACACTAGTGAGCAGACATTATGAAAGTGGATATTTGGACATTTTGCTCTGCCTAAATTCTACTCCACTCACGACTACAGTATGCAATCATCTTTCAGCTCTAAAATTAAACTGTTAGTTTTCATCTTCTCTCCAGATGGAGAAGCAAATAAAATAGAGTATGAACACTTCTTTTGACATACCAGGTGCTTAGACCAACAGTCATCGACCACACAAATCACAGCATATGAAGATAGAGAAAACCAAATCAAAGAAATTACTTTGTATGTGAAATAGGCTACAGGGAGATTTGCAAGGAATTCTACTGAGACTCACCCTCAAGCTAGGTGCACAAGGGATATATTTCAATCAGAAATATGCACTTTTGTAGTTTCACTCTGACTAGCCTTGGATATTCAGTTTCTACTCCAGAATTTTAATTAATAGTTCAGTTATGCTAAGCCCACTCACTGAGCACTCCAAGTTTGGCAATGTTTCACTGGAAGTCATTGCACAGAGGGGAGAGCAGGTTGCATTGCCAAGGAGCTAGGCTTGAGCAGTACCAGAAATGCTTCTGCAATAGCAGAAATGCATCAGACTGAAGGCTCTGTGCATTGCACATTTTTTTACACATAGCCATTTCACCTTTTAAGCCTAATTTAAATCTTCAAGGTATACACAAAAACTCAAGATACAGATTTATGCCCCCCAAGCTATGTTCATGCAGTACAGACTAGCTAACAGATATGACTCAAATTCTGCTACTTCCTCTACTGGATTAGCACTCATAATTAAGAAAAAATAAATTTGTTCTCTGCTCTGACCTCCCTAAAGTTGTCTCACAAACCCACAGACGAGCAAGAGTACACTGCAAGTCCTTCTCCCTCACCATACAGATCATCACTGTGTTTGCCAAGTGACCAAAGCCCAGCCATCAGGGAACACAGGGAGATGATACCAAACTAGAAGCAGTTACACCCCATCTGAAAGCCAGATCTGCCCAGGTGGCAGATCAACTAGCACTAGTGTGAGTGGAAGGAGTGTGTTAATATTTTTCCCCCTACCAAGACTCCCTAGTGAGCTGATGAGATATCCACTTTTCTCCATCCAACATAAGATTTAGCACACCTTACAAAGCAGGCTGTTAGCTCAAGACCAAAAACTCAACATGATGAGAAGGATAGTGTAAGCCAGTGCAAATGGAATTTATGCAGGCAGTTGAAACAAATGGAAAAGAAAATCAAAATAGTCAGCAAAGTGAAACTTTATTGACCAAGAAAAGGCTCATTCATCACATAAAAAGTTCAGCATAGAAAACATTAGCCTCCCTGACAAGGAATCTGTGATAAGGTCAGGATCCCTCATTTAGGGATCTCTCAATGACAAGTGCAACTACTTCAGAGATAAGATTTTATTACTGCTACTAAAAGACAAATACCTGGAACCAGTTTTTGCTGGCGCAAGCACACTCTGTCTAAGGAATCCATGTGGAATCTGAGAACCAGATCTTTAAATTACAGGAGTCCACACACTTGGTAGACTTTGGGACACAGTTACAAGTTGAATTTTTTGTGACTCTCAGAGTTCTGTACCACAACTTCAGCCTATTCTGAAAAGCTGACAATTACACATACCTCAAAAAGACAAAACCAAGAGTATTAACAGTTCCTCACTGACACAGCAATATATCCAAAGGTAGCATCCGGCATGAAAAGAGAATATGGTGCAAAATATTTCAATTCAGTTCATATCTGAAGAGCATTTGGACAGCATCATAAAGCCACATACGAAAATGGGATACTCTGACATCACTTGAGCCTAAGTACACACTACAGTTACAGGAGGAAAACAGGTCACCTTTAAGAGTGTGTGAGTTGGTAAAGTCACCTTTTGAGGACTGTGCCTTCCTTCACTGACTATAAAAACACCCTAAACACATCAAGTGGTTTGACTAAGCATTATACTGCATGTAGTTTAGCAAGGCTGAAATACTGAAATACATTCCAAGTAATTTTCTCCACTGAAAAAGGAAAATTGTTGCTGGAGATTTATTTACATGGATTCTTAGTACAAACATCCTGAAATTCCCTGAACACAAGGGCAAAGACTTTGCTTTGACCAGCTTTGCTTGCTTTCTCCCAGAAGTATGGACACTCCATATGAAAGCTCCAGATAGTACTTATGCAGAGGGAAGTTCACAGGTAATACAAGGAAAAGTACTCACAGATTGTGAGAAAATGTCACAAAATAATACAGCATAAAAGAAAAACTACACTTTCCACTTCCACGGGCAGCTTGAAAAGGAGCATGGATTAAACTTGATGAATCAGCTTAAGACCAGACAAGCTCCACAGACCATGTCACTTTGCCTAACTTCAGTTTAGACTCTTACCTTACAATTGTCCAACCATTTCTTCACTTTGAAAAACATCATCAAGACAAAGGGGCTGTTAAGGTCACCACATAAAGCACATATTTATGTTCTGAAGAATCATACAGTACTGTCAAATACAAATCACAAACAGGGAATTTAATCTCATCTTAAGTACAAAAGAAACATGATTTCTGCTAGCTCTCATCCTTTAAATCAGCTTAGGCACTAAAAAATAATTACACCTACTACTGCAAAAGAACAAAGGGTAATGGGGTGATTTAGGGCTGGCCTCACACAGTTCCAGAAGGCTGTTCCAAAAACCATACCTTTAAAAGTGTTTGGAATAACCAACATGAATAACAGAAGTGTAGCAGCACCCATGAGATGACAGAAGAACACCACATTTGTAACTTTTCTTCTCCATTAGTCCAGAGATTGAATATCAACCTTGGACTCCCCTTTGGTAAAATAATGGTAAATAAAGCACACTCAGGCATTCCTGCCCCTCTGGTCTAAGCAATGACAGGAACAGGAAAAGAGCACCATCACTCTCATGAGAGGATGAATCTGTCACTGCTGTGGCAGGTGTACTTATATCCAAGGAGCATCCAGAGAACACAACCAGTTTAAACTGAGAGTCTCTGCAGAGTCAGGAACCAAATCCATATATTTTAAATTCTGTAAAAGGCATCAAGTTTTCTTCAGCTAGGGTAGGAGTATGCTTTCAAGATTATTCTGTTAATACTGAACAATCAGGGAATTGAATGTTTGTTCTTTGTCCTTTCTTAATTCACACTAAAGTCATTAAATTTATGAAAGAAATACAGCAAAAACTGTAAATATGTTAAAATTAGATATAGATTTCTGAATTCTGAAATGAAAAATAGTCTCACACAAATCTGCTTTATGAAGTGATGATGGCTCCTTGGGATGTGAAAGCACAATACCAAGCAATATAGATGTTATATAAGAGCATAAAAGAAGAAAAAAATGCAAACAATCCACATACACACCCCTTCCCATAAAACAAAAACCCTCATGATAATAAAAAAACAGTAACGCAAACAACACTAATGTATATAAAAACAAAAAAATTACTGTAAAATTGAAGAATTACAGCAATTTCCAGACCAGTGTGGCTAAAACTTCTGCAACAGAGTTCAACCAACATGGAAGTGGCCTTATTGGCTGGCTGTAGATTGATTTTCTTTGGGCTTATCCTTGAAAGCAATATATCTTCCTGAGTGGATCTCTTTCACTCCTATTCTCAGGAGCAGCAGACTGACAATTTATCAAGGTTCTCCAGTAAAACGAAACTGCTTTGGCTTTAGCATCATTCATAGAATAGGGCCTTAGAATTGTTGGCACCTACCTGCAAAAAGAAAAAAAGGCTAGTGAATTTCTGATCTGAAATTCACTAATGACCTGCTTGCCCTCACAAAAGTGTTTCTGACAGCTACAGTGCTGATACAGATTAACAGAAAGTTTGGAATCATAGAA
Source organism: Onychostruthus taczanowskii (assembly GCF_017590055.1). Lineage (NCBI taxonomy): Eukaryota > Metazoa > Chordata > Aves > Passeriformes > Passeridae > Onychostruthus > Onychostruthus taczanowskii. Next base: position 9,597,211 of record NW_024499351.1, read on the forward strand.
TCATTTAGGTTGGAAAGGACCTTTAAGACCATGGAGTCCAACCATGAACCCAGCACTGCCAAGTCCACTGACTCAACTACTTCGCTGGGGACCCTGTTCCAGTACTTGTCAACCAATATTGTGAATAAGCTTTTCCTAACATCCTGCCTAGACCTCCACTGGCACAGATTGAGGCCATTTCTTCTTGTCCTGTCAACTTTTACTAGGAAAGAGACCACTGCAACCTCATTAAAATCTCCTTTCAAGCAGTAAAAGACTGACAAGATCTCTCATGAAGCGCCTTTTCTCCAGGCTAAACACCCTCAGCTGCTCTTCATAGGACTTGTGCTCCAGACCCTTCACCAGCCCCTTCTCTGGCCAGGCTCCAGCCCCTCAATGTCCTTCTTGCAGGGAAGGGCTCAGAAGTGGACACAGCTCTCGAGGTGTGGCCTCACCAGTGCAGGGGGACAATCACTGCCCTGGTCCTGCACGCCACACCAGTGCTCATCCAGGCCAGGGTGCCATTGGCCCCCTTGGGCCCCTGGGCACAGGCTATGGCTGAAGTTTGGCCTACATCTCTTACACATTCTGTTTCTGCAGTTCAGGTGTAATTTCTCAGATTATGTGCAGCTCCACAATAATTCAATTTTACAGTGGAATGCATTTAGAAAGAGGGAAAAAAAATTCATAGGCATCTTTATACACAGCCTACAACCCAGTGCTGCCTACATCCTGGACAAAAAGTACAGAAACTGATTTTAGAAACAGCCGGTCTAGGTAATACTCAAATGGGAAAAAACATGGGAATCCTGTATACTGGGTGGGGGGCAAAACACCCATATATGCTGTTGAATATTGAGTCACCATTAAATATCTGATGGAAAGGAATTAAAACTGAAAATGTCTATATGCAATGGCATATTTAGCTACAGGGATATGAGCACCACACTTTTAGACATGTTACAACCTAAACCTATCATCTTTGCCACACTAGAGCAGGAACAGTAGTATTAAGGAGCAGAAGGGTGACCCATAATAACACTAGGAATTAAAATTCCACTCATCTTCAGGTCCTCAGAGAGCACAATCAGAAAAGTCAGGAAGTTAAAATTGTTGTCCCCCCCATTTCTTTAAATATAGCACCAGGGCACTCTAAATGGTGCTGAGAAAAGAAGATGTACTACGAGTCAGGAAGAAGTAACGTGCAGCACTCCTAAGGGACAGTTTTACTGCCAGCTCAACACCAAGGTCTCACAGCCCCCCATTCTTACTTGCAGAGCTTCTATTACTGAGCACCATGATACCTGCAGCCCTGGGCTCTTCCCCAATAGAGTTCAGCCACCCAACAGGGAAAAAAAACAAAACAAAACCAAAAAAAAAACCAACCACACTCCAGAGGATGGAGTTCAGCAGACAACAAATGGACCCTCAAGATCTTAGCTTAACAATTTAGTTGAATTTGGCCATAGTGGTAGCTCTGCTACTTGAGTACTTGATACAATGCCCTACACACTTAAATACAAAAGGCTAAAATTAAATAATAAAAATACTTTCAACCAGGCACCTTGTCAGAGAACATTGAACATCATATACCTGGGCAGACAAATACAGAGCTGTAAATCCCACCCAGGTGCATTATTTGTGACAGGTCACATCTCCGAAGTTGCCCTATCCTATATCCCAGCTGCAAAGCTGCAATGCTCACAAGTCCCTTGTCAGCCCTCAGGTGGAGTTTATCCTCTCCCCTCCTCTCTTCCAGCTGCATTTAACCATCTGTGCTAGAGTGAAATCGCTCCCTGCTCCTGATAGATTGCATTTATGGCTGCCCCTGGAATACACTAGTTGTACCAAAGGGATGACATTTCAGCATCTCCATCCCTTACAATTTCATTAGCATCTGGCAGCTACTGATTGTCTGTCAAGTGCCAGAAAAAAAAGGGTATAAAAACATGTCTCTGAAACAAAAAGATGAGCTGTAAAATGGTGTTGTTTGTTTTGGGTTTTTTTAACTAAAAGCCAGTTTCTGAGGTTTCTTCCCATAAACTTAACCAGCAAAAGACTTCCATTTTTAGAAACAGAGGTGAATTACCATCAACTTTGAGGTACATAGGTACTTTGCAAGCAGCACCAAGAGAGTACATGGAATCTGTTCTCTACCACATGCAGAATGCAGCCCAGCCACCTGCAGCTGTGCCTCAGCCTCCAGAGGCAGGGGGCCTTGCCCCAGTTCTTCAGCAACAGGCAGCTGTCAAATCACTGAGAAAAGTCAACAAGACTCCCACAGTGGAACTGCAATTTCAACCCCACCACCACCATTCTGCATACACCTCAGTATTCAGCCCCTTTAAAATTATGTCTACATTTCTGCTTTATGTGTTCTGTGCCAGCCCTTTGACTTCTCTCAAAACCCCAAGAATAGGACCAGAGTGACCAGAGGGAGAGCCAAATCTTAGGCTGCTGTGCTTTCCAAGAGGACACAACAACTCCAAGTCAGCAATAAATTCACACTGCTGCCAATAACCAAAGAGTTTGGTTAATAGTGAAATAATCACCTTACTTGTCTGCTGATGTCACCCTTTTTTGAAACGTTGTCTCCCACAACTTCTTTTTGAGAGATTCTGCAATCAGGATCTATAAGGCACCAACCAAAAAAGCCTATCCAAAATGTTTGGAAGATAAATGCAGAGGAACAGAGCTTGCAATCCCATTTACAGAGTAGCAGGCTCCACAGAAAATGCATAGCCAAAATGTTTCAGACACCAAAATCTGGCCTGCTGTTGTAGAGAATGTCTTTGTGCCACTGCTAATCAGATGAAATGAAAATATCTCTCTGACTTTGAAGAGTCAGAATACTTCAATTCTTGTTATAAATGCCTATGAAATACCGTATTTGGCTACTATCTTCTGTGTCCTCACCCCACAAAAGTCTGGATGTTTGTGTAAGGCATAGGATGTTTCCTACCATCAACTTCTATGCAGAATACCACTGTCTCAACCACCAAACAATATGCTCAGCTGCCCAGGGAGAAGCTTAACCTCCTCATACAAAATGGTTCTAAAATGGCAAACATTCTCCTAAGTCCCGTGATGACCACTCTGCCGAACTCAGGCAACTTGATTTGAACCTACGAGTTACAAATACACTCAACCAAATACTCTAACAACACCTTTTTTCCTCGAGAATCTATTTTCTCACATGTTTCACCTCAGACCCCAGGAAAACATTTTCCCCATGGAGGCTGTGCAAGCACATTCCACATCAAGTTTCCTCTGACAATGGCACTATCCCACAAAAAGTTAATTCAAAATAAAAATCACTTAGTATTTCTGGCTATATGGAAGGGGGAAAGGAAATCAGAAGTTCCCAGGTAGTCACAGGTCAGAGGAGTTGTGCATGGCCAGTTTTCCCTCCAATGGCTACAGAAACAATAGAATTTCTTCTATAATGGACAGTTTGAGGACTAGAGTCAGGAAATACACATTATTGCAGAGGCAAGGCTCTTTGCCTGAGCCCACTAATTGCAATGTCCACATGGAGCACATTTACACTCACATAATATTTGTGGGATGTCTCTCATGTCTCATCTTCTCTAAGGTTTTTCTTATTGTCTTTGCAAGATGCAATTTTGAATATGTAAGATCCAAAAAACTTCTGATAGGATATTACTTTTTTTTTTTTTTCCCCATCCCCCCATAAGTTCATTCTAAAATGAGAAAACTCAGTTAACCTGATGGAAAAGAACACCATAACAGGATTTGATCTCACTTCCTTTGATATGTGGAACAAATGCAGTTACTCCAAGAGACTTTGAGAAACACTTATGGAAAATTACAGGTGATGAATAACCCACAGGAAGACTTATTTTGTTCCCTGAATGCAATACTAAGAATTAAAATAATAGAAAAGAAAGGCTACTAGATCAAATCACATTTTGGTTTCTACCAAAAGCTATATTCATTCCAGTTCCCATGATATTTTCCATCTGTTTCTCTAAGCTTTGCTTCGTCAAGTACGAAAAAAAATCTGGTGAATCCATAAGTAGGTCAGATACTGTAACTGGTTTTCTTCAATACCTAAGTATTTCTTTCACAAATTCAAAGAACAAATCCAATTTGCCTGGCTCACAAACACTGTCCTGCTGTTTTCCCTTGGGCTAGCCACACAAACACAGAAAACGAAAATTTTTCCAAGTTGAATATTAATTTATATTTTATTCTTGTTTTGTAATATTTTATAAGCAACTAAGAACCAAAGCAGTGCCCATTCCAAGTCCAATGCAAAACAGCCACTACTGAGAGACAGAGAGCAAGGAGCCCAGAACCAGTCCATGTCCTGTTTTCCAGAAGAAATGGATCCATCAGCCTAAAAGAAACTGTGGGGCTTTGCAAAGAACAGCATAAAATACATGGCAAGTATTTTCCTGTCTGACAGTCAAGAACTCCTTTGTCAAGAGATTTAAAAGAAAATCTTGATTATAAATTAGAGAAATTTAGGCCTTTAATGTTTGTTGCACACTAGTGCATGTGTTGCACTAGTGTATCTGTCTGTGATTCTGGTGTATCTGTCTTTATTAAATAAACGTATAAAAGACTGCGCAACAAAATTTCCACCACTAGAGAACAGAAATCCAAGATAAACATGATCTGACCAAGTCATATATCATTTGCTCCTAACAGATCCAATATACAGCTCTGACAAAGTCATCTGTTACGAAGCTTGTGCTGAAGACTTCAGGGATCACCTTCATCACAGGAGTTAACAGCGCAAATAAATCTCATGATGAAACTCACAGGATTTTTATAATTTTTTTAAGAAACATAAAATGCAGCAATTCAAGGTTTCCAAAAGGCTTTCACAGAACAGTGCATGGCTACTGAAAGGAACTTGAAGACACAGTCCCTACCACGACCTATTGCACAAAGTGTACATCTCTCCAAGCCATTATTTTGTGATAGCCCAGAGATGATAGGAAGCACAGACTTACACTAGACAAGGGCATCATGTGTGGTTTTCTCCTAATTCGAGTGGCAGCTGGAGACAGTCATTGCCACAGAACCTTACTGCTCCCCTCTAACTACTAATGAGTGTGCTGTGAGCAACAGCTCAGAAACCACTGTCAAATTTAAACCTAGAAAAGGCAAAAAAAGAATTTGTTAACACTGTGCTGTCATACTAAGCATGCTCCATATGTTTAAGATCTGTGATCTTAAGACAATGAATTAATACATACATAGACCTGTATAAAAATAATAAACTCAGCTGAGCAGACCCACTTTGTGTGTGTATATACATTTGACAGAAGTCTAGTCACAGACACCTAGCAACATAAAAATCAAGCAACCAGTTCAGTCTAAGGTAGCCAAAGAAATGCTAAGTTACATTGTGCCTGCATCTCCTGACACTACTTATACCTCTACCCCAGTTCAGATTTTAACTAGCATTGTGCAAAACTATCACGACAAACACCAAAGCTAAAAGAAACCATAAGAGACAGACACAAGGTAAAATTATGGAAATAAATTAGCTTTGCTTAAGCCATTGCTGTTCCATTAAGAGTCCAAAAAAAAAAAACAATGTATCCTCTTTAAATAAGTGTATTTTCAGATTTTATTTTTTTTATCACAAACCCAAACTGTGTTTTGGAGCACCAGACCAGATGGTTTTACCATCTCTCCCTGCTTGAGATTCTGGCCACAGTAAACAGACCACAGAATCATTTTCTTAAAGCAAAACAAAAGCAGGCTGCTATTAAAAGAACAAAGGAACAGGAGCCCTAGATCTACTCTCCCTTCAGAGAAAAAATTTATTCCCCAGTTCCACAGGCTCTGCTGCCTGACACCCTGCTGCCAAGTTAGAAAAGTAGAGCATACACTTTAAAGTTTTTTCCATTTCAGGGGAAACCACACAACCTCACAGACACACAGATGGACACAAGGGCTATACAGTTTTACCTCAATCTTGGTTTTGTTGTGTGGGTTTATACCTAATAAGTAAAATCCCGCATAAAATAACAGCACACTACCCACTGCCATGCAATCTTATAGTGAAAGGCAGCAACCTGAAGAAAACGAGACATCCCTTTAAGCAAAGTTATTTACAAGGTTCACCATAAAAATATTTTTTGTTACAAGTCATTTCAATATCAAAAACTGAAAACTACTTCTCACATTAAGGTGGGCAAATTCTCCAACAACACATAAAATGGCAAGTGTCCAGACTGGCATTCTTTAGCAAAGCACATTTCAAATCATTCTTCTTATTAATGATTTAAGATCTAAACTGGGAACATCCATCTTGTTTCCTAGCACTTACTATAATCAGAAATAAAATGGGTCTCAGTAGATCAAAGATCACCAGTTGCCACTACTCTTCAAGGGTATTCCAAGTGTCTCTCCCTTTAGAGCTTAACACTCTCAAAAGAAGAGTACTGAAGTGATATTACTCCTAAATTGCAGTGTTTCTATAAATTTGCTGTCTGTGATTACATCCAGTACTCCTGGATGTAATCACAGCTGAGTACAGCTCACAGAAAACTTCCACAAAAGATGCTATGAGCCAGAAATCATGATGCAGAAAGTTGCAAGGTTGGCTGCATGATTTACTCTCAGATTAAACTTCTACACACCACCTCTAGTCAGCTTGAAGCTTCACTGACAGATTTTTGCTTCCCTTTCAAGCAAATGGGAATGTTAGGTGCTTGAGTACCAGCCACCCAGCCACTGGGATCTCCAACCAGTTCAGCAGAGACTTAATCTAAAAAGGTGAGCTCCCTCAGATGGTTGACAGATTTTAGGACGTTTCTCTTTCAAACCAATGCTAGTCCAAGCAGCTGCAGGATATGCTGGGAGGCATCTACTCCAGCTGCATAGGTCAATGCCCAGAACAAACTGATGTGTGACTAAGGCCTTGATGCCTTGGTTTTGTGAGAAGTAAGAGCAATGAATATAGAAAAGCATTTGAGAAAGGTTTTGTAAGAACTTTAAAGGAAATACAGCCTTAGTCAAAACCCTGCTTAATTTAATGCAAAACAGTTATCTTGATTTGTCCATACACATACACACTCCCCCAGTATGGGGTCAGGATTCACAACATGCTGGCATCTTTCCAAAGGCTAGTGCTGACTCAAATGTGGTCTCCACTTAAGCAAAATCTGATAGTCAACCACAAGCATGTATGCAGATTTACTGTTTCACTTATGCAACATTTTATTACAGAGAGAAACAAAGTGTGACCCTTGGAGTTTGAGAGAAATTTTTAAGGCTACAAAAGTAAGAAACATCTAACAAGTGTTGACTAGCAATAGGTGCAGTATTAAGAAAAATATATTTAATAGGTCAAACATGACATTGCAGAAACATGTTTGAACCAGAAAATAGATACTTTTCTTGTACTAATTCAAGCCAAGATACAAATTCACAACAGATATAATTTGACAAATCTACTTCACATTTTTTTAGTGCATATCAACTATGATTCTCTTCTAGAATTCATTCCACAGTGCTTTGTGTCAAGATTCCTGCTCCACAGAATAATTAGCATGTTCTATATTTGATGTGCAGAGATTAAGTCTAACCCATACTGTGTAACAAAGATTGGCTAGAAAAGTCACTAGAAATAGTTTCTGGTATCTGACCGGACTGAATTTTTAAAGAACTTCCAGCATGAGCAATCATGCTTAGTAATTCCAAATAGGATTTCCGAGAACTGCTATGGATGTGATTTTCAAATTAAACTTGCACTTACGCAGAGAGCACATTTACTGGATTATTTCAGTGTCCAGAGACAAAGCAACATCAAGATCATGAGAATTGTTAAGAGCAAGTTCAGTTTGAGTTTTGGCTGCATATATGGAAAGAAATACAAGGAAGAGGAAAGCTTTCTGTATATTCAGCTCCCTCTATTTTTAATTGATAACTATGTTTTTCACAGCTTTGGTGAAAAGAGCTTCCAATTGAAAGAAAATCAAAATTCCTTCCTTTTTTTTTTCAAACTATTTACATATAGAACTATGTAGTGAAACTATAAACTCATACCACTGCACTGAAGTTGGACTCTTAAAGAAGCAGAATTGTTAATATTGCCTACTGAAACATCACATTTCAGAGCTGAATATTAAGTGAGCTGAAGTGACAAAACACTGTTAGAAGCTTTGCTGTCAGTCCACTCCTGCCCAGCAGGACCTACCTCAGACCCCAGGTACCACATAACCTGGCCAAAGCCTCATGTAGGAGCAGCTCAGGAGCTTGGATAGCTGTCCATGCTTTCTGGTGTCCTCCCCTGGGGTAAAATCCTCAATGACATTTTCCCAGCAGTACTCTATTTCCCTCTCAAACATTGGTCACTACCCATGCTAGTACTACAGAGAACCAATACTGTAAACTACAACTGCTTAGTTATAATCTTAGATCAAAAGGGACATGAGTTCAGTTGACTGATTTTGTTACTTTGCATGGTGGCTTCCTTACTTAAAAGTATGCACAGAAAAGAAATGAGGAGTAAATCCAAAGAAGGTCATCTTTACCTGTCAAGGCTGCTTTGCTCTCCAGGATATGTACAACTGGAGACAACAGCAGGAGGAAGCATATTCCAACAGAAAATAGTAAGAACCCCATTAAAAGTTTAACAGCAAAATATATCAAAGCAAAGGCACACTGGAGGCTACCATGTTTAACTCTAGAGAGAACAGTTCATGGAAGCCCTCTTGCTGATGAAAACTCCAACACTGAAAACTGAATTCATCAAACTAGCAGAAACTAGTTGCTGAAATTTGAATTATGATAAGTAGAACAACATGTAGCCATATGGAAAGGTACCGAATAGAGAAAAAATTAGTGAAATAAAATTAAAATGAACAGTTCACCAAACATTTTGAAATGGTAAACATTTGCCAAAAAAAGTGAATGAAGAGAGAATTCTGGCAACTGAGTTAGAATTTTAATCCAAAGTGCTGAGGAAGAAAAAAAGGGAATTATTCTCTCATTAAAAGACATCTACCAGCCACATCATCTCTAGGAGTGGAGAAACACTGTTCAAGTTTGAAACTGCAGTGCTTGGATCTGCCACTGATAGACTTATTATTTTTTAATAATAAATAAATAAATAAATAAATAAATAAATAAATAAATAAATGAACCTCTGTGTTAAATGGTTACTAAGAAATCCAGACAGAGCAAGGAATCTCTCACAAAAGGCTGCTTGAAATAACCAGGTTACACTGCTCTTCCCAAGAGAGACGTCTTCTTTGCTATTTATTTCCTCATCACTTTTCTACCATCTGAAGCTGACATTACCTTGCTCCCTTTTCAGGGGGACTGCCAGGCACGGTTGTGTGTCAGTGCTGGAGAACAAAGGAAAAGGTGCAGAGCAGCAACAGCAGCTCCACACCCTGACCCTCCCTCCCACTGAAGTCACTCTGAAAAACAGCCATTTGCTTTCCTGGGGGCACATTTGACCATAAAAAAACTTGCTTATATTTTTCCAAGTTTCCAGACCCATAGGTGAATGGTGCCCCATTTGGGCACCATTCACCTATGTCAAAAGTACAGCACAGTCCTACTCCCTGTAATCCATCAAATCACAGGATTTTTCAGCAGGACCATTACAATCACAATCCAACACAATGGCTGGTTGCTCTCTGTGCTGCACAGCAGCTGTGCTATACCACCAGTATTCTTGGGTGTTTTTATAGAAATAGCTGAATGCAGCAGACCCACACCAAGAACCATCCCAGGCAGATGATGCATGACTCTGCAAGAAGCCCCAAAAGACACAAACAAAGTAGAAGGAATAAAATAAACAAGATTTTCTGTGACCCTAAGGATGAGATTATAACATTTTTTTTTAAGCTTGAGCAGGAAGCCTTTGTAAATTACATTTCTTGGATTTTATTGTATTATCTTCATGGCACAGTTATTACACATTAAAGGTAATGACTCTTTTCTGCAAGTAACCTAATATTGAACATGATTGATAACCCCTATCTGGGCTTTAGAGGATGCTGAATTTCCTAAATGGAAGGAGGGAACTGAGTTGGATGAGGTGAATAGGGAATAGCTTGAGTGGATTATGTGCATGCATATGAAAAACCAACTGCTAGGTTTTCATTAGAGCACAGTATTTTCTTGAAAATACCCACTAATGGCAAACAAATGGGAAAAAAATCCCCAGATCTTCCATTTGTGGGTAATTCTGCTGAGACCCCAAATATACATATTATTGTTGTTCTTATCCATTTGATAATTTTGTAAACACACGTATAACACAAAGACACACACACAATTTACATGTGTGCGCACCAATGCTCACACATTGATGGGAAATTCAGGTTCAGAATTTATATTTCAAGGGAAACGTGGCCATTTTGATTTCTCTTGTTCCTTTAAATTCTGTTTCTGGGCTGGAATCATTGAGCAGACTGATGCCTGATTACCCTTAGATGCTCTAAAGCACCAGGCTTGTTCAGGCACTAAAGATGACATGGGGCAATATGGGGGGCAGCCCAACAGGGGAGGGCATGCAGAAACTTCCACAGGCAAGAGAGAACCGAGTGTTCACACTCACACAAACACCATTTCTCTGCTAGATCTGATCACTTCTGTCCTTTTAAGACTGGGTTAACCATCACCTCCAGTGAGTAAGAGGCAAAACCAAACCTTGAGTCTAAGGTGGAACTGCTTCTTCAGAAACTGACTTCTCTTTCTCTCTCACACCTAATGTTAATAATCAAAGAATTGCCTTGGTATTCCTCAGGTCCTTGCCCATTCCCATAATAGTTTTCTGACTCTCTAGCTCACCAATTTATTAATGAATCATCTCACTGCTCCAGCAAACCTGGTCAAACTGTCTTGCTACATTCATTATATTGCTCTTAACTAGGGGCAGGAGGAAAAACAAGGCCACAAAAAGTATTTTTTAAAGTAGCAGTTAAATTAAAATGGTTCAATTATAGAACAGAATTGTTTCTTTGTGAAACAGAAAACGTATTACTTGAAGGTGTGGGGTTTTTTTGTTTGGAAGTATGTTTTGGTTTGGTTTTTAATGGAAGTTAGAACAAAGATCTGATAATCCTCAAAAAGCACTATACAATCACTTAATAGCCTCCTAATCATGAAATCAGAGCAAGCCACTGACAAGAACAGTCTGCTGTAACTGCAAAATACATCAGTGTTTCTACCTGCTGTCACACTTCTCTGGCAAAGTTGTCCCATGAGTTTTAAGCTATTTTATTCATTCAAGAGCTCATGTTAACTCTTCCCTCAAAAAAACACCCCAAAATATAGTACATTAAACACAACAATTCACTAGAGAAACTTTGATCTGTTAAAATCTGTTTGTCAAGGCTTTGGGAAGTGCATTTTCTCCTTTTTGCAGAAGGGGAGAACTCTTCTCTGCCCAGCAGAGCAGGTATGGGGGGAAAGGACAGGGAAGATTACCTGGAAATGATTCCCTTCAGCCCTGTCATTTGCCAGAGAAGGAGCCACCAGCTGCTACTTGTCCTTCCCCAGATCTCAGCAAGCTCTGGGAGGGCAGCAGGGTGGCTGCAGTGTAGAACAGCTCTTGTTAGATCTTGTGTGGGGTCAACAGGCTGTACCAAAATTCCAGAAATTCTGAACCTAGCCCCACTTCTGCTCCTCACACAGATACTGACAAACAGCAACATTTTCAAGGTACATTTTAAAATTAAAGTGTCATATTATGGAAGTTGGTATTTATCATGTCAGTCTTTTAATTTTTGAAGGCTTGGCAACTCTTGTATTTGACATTATAACAATCAAGTTGTGGAAAGATTTTTTTATGCTTTAACAGTGCTTCCAGTAACAGTTTCCTGAGATAAGTCTCCATCAATAATAGCCAAAAATATTTCTCCTTTCTTCTAAAGTTTGTGTCAGGTACAAGTTGGAGCCTCTATGACATGGGATATTTTCCAGATTCAAGAGCTAATAAACAGAACAAGCTCATGTATTCAAATACTAAAGAAGGGGAACAATGAAAAAATTTTAAAAATCCCAAAAGCAACTGCTTGGAACTATGGAGAAGGAAATAAGTCATCAGTTCAACAGCTCCTGACATTATTTATTCTCTCATTCATGTTACAAGGGAGGACACTGCACAAAAGTTGTTGAACAACAACCTATGATCTTCAATAACAGAGGTGAGGAAGAAATTTTGTCCCATGCAGGTTCTGTAGATTGTCCATTTTCACAGACATTTGCCTATTGATCTTTCAACACAGTAGTTTTGCATCTTTACTGTGCCAATAGTCTCCTAGAACACACCATGCCCTTTAAAATAGAGAGGTTCAGGGTTTTTTTCTAAAATATTCTCACTTTCTTTTTTAAACGATGCCCAGAATGAATACTGACTTCAAAACTTCATGTCCCAATAAGTCCATCAGAAGAAGGCTGAGGTCTGAAGCCCGAAACATCAAATGCTCTGGGTTTCCCTAGAGCAGCCCCTAAGCAGCCAAGTACTTATCTGTGCAAGCAGATCCACAGAAATCAGTAAAGCATGAAGCATGCAAGAGATATCATGAAACATACAGTTTGCAGTTTACCTGTAAGGCTGAGTGGAACTTAAAATGGAATATTTGGAAGTGAATGGAATGAACAGAGAATGTTATCCCATGATAATGAAATTGACTCAGGTGACTGAAAAGCTGTCTACATAAATGATATGCAGACTGCTGGACTAAAATTTATGCACAATGACTGAAAAGCAGTCTGTGGCATAGGTTAAAAATTACAGCATTATAATTGTTCAATATTTCGTCCATGTTTTGGGTTTGGTTTTTTTCCTTGAACTGCTCTTAGAATGATTTTTCTTGACAAAACTTTTCCTTTTAAATTTTAATAACCTCACTCTTCTAAATTGTCTTTCTCAGCTTCTATTCCAATGCATCAAAAGAGCAGCACATGATCATAGCAAGTAATTTGCTCAAACCATACTCTCACTGCTCAACTTTGAAACAAATATACTCAGGTATTAGTTTGAGAATTTGTTTTCTTCCTGTGCTGGTTTAAATGTGGTAAACTCTACACAAACTTTGCTGCTTCCAGCTTCCCTCTCTGTTAGCTCAGAATCAGCCTTACACTACAGTGAAGAACAAAGCAACTCCCAGCTTGCCTCCTTACTAGAGAAGCAAGACGTAAAACTACCTTCACACACACTTAAAATGTAGAAAGACAAAGAAGCAGTGCATGGAATCAGGGTGATCTAAACTAGCCTCTAATATGCTGCCAGAAATTAATCTGAAAAAGTACATTTTTGCAGTACTAGAAAATGTAAACATTCAAAGAAAAAAAACCAAAAATATCAAAGCAACAAAAGAAAACACCCACCTCCACCCACTTCTGCTCCTTGAGAAACCCAAGCAGTACTCAGCCCCAAAATAAGAAGTATTTTTGAATGCAGGTCTTTCCCAACAAGTGAGAAACAGAGGAAATAAGAAAAGTTACATACAATAGAATTCTTTTTCCCAACTGCAGATGCAAGTAACTAACCTACAAGAGCCCGTAGTGACCAGTGCGGGACACTCAACTATTAAACTGAACCTTACAAGTTATTTCTACTTCTAGATCTGTTATTAGATTTAGTTTCTGAAAGAATATATATTGGGCTTGCAATATCCAAAGAGTACACTCAGTGTAGTTTGACATATTTCATTCATGCTAAGAACTACTGTAACTTTTGAAGTAAGCCAGCATATTGTAAATGACTTGTAATTTTGGGAATAAGGGAAGAAAACTAGCCAAAAGGTTGCCAAAATTAGCTTACCTCTCTAAGCTTTCGTTTCCCAGAATGATTTAACAAATGCCTCCTTATCATACACAAGCAGCGTGTTTGTGGGCAACTGAAAGTGAGTAGTTGAGCTCTCAGACTCAAACAGAAGTGATGAATGATAAGAAAGATCTTGGAAGGGGGTTAATCTATCTTTCTGACAGCTGAGTTAAGATAGGGGTCATTGAAGTCTCTCTCAATCCTACAAATTAGCCTTACATTCTCAGACACGAAATTTCAAGGTTAAATCTACCAAAGCCATTATAAATAGCAACTCAGTAGAATCCTTGACTGAGGTTTAAGTAGTTTTCCTACCACGCACACAGAGCCCATCTACAGGCACCTTCTGCTGAGGATTATTTTGACTCATGGTACCATCCCCTCTCCCCAGCTTGCTATCCCAGCCAGGGGAGCTCAGATATATCCCAATCAGCTCAATGTATTTCCACTCCCACAAATCAGTTTTGAGGCCCAGCCAAGCAGCCCATGTGAATATTGAATGAAAGGTAAAGAATGAGTCAAGCAAAAACTCAATCTGGAATTTGTCTGGTACACACAAAATAGGGATTCAGAGCTTGGAAGGAAGAGTCAAAGCAAGCTGGCGACACACAAGCTGGGGGATCTGCAATAAATGGTCATTTGTGGACCATCCTTGGACAGGAAAACACGAACAGTAAATAGGTTCAAAGGCTTTGAGCCACTAAAGCAGGAATGACTGAAATCAAATCTTGATAAACATTTCCAGCTATGATCAGAAAACTGTAAAAAAAAACCTGAAAATACCAGTTAAGCAACTTTATTCAAGTTTACTATTTCTTAACGCACTTATGTACAACACCTCTTGCTTGTTACACTTTTCTCAAGAATGTTCTGAACTCTTGAACTTCATAGGAGGAAACAACATAATTTCAAATAACTGACTTGAAATCAGCTTTTTATTATCCTGTTTCTCACATGCCTGTAGTTATGTTGAGAATAGTTGGTCCTGACAAGAACAAAACTGTACTTCATTATCAAGAAGAAAGCTCCATGCAGGGTATTTGTATTGCCTGTAAACCTTCAGTGTGCTCTCTGATTTTAAAAAAATATACCCAAAACTGACAGGTTCAACTCAGACAAAACCCCAGACCTTTATATTTTCTTCTACTTTATTCTCATCACTCTTTCTCTTCAAGAGGTTACAAACAGCAATTGTCCTAAACAAAAATGAGTATCTTATGGAATGCTATGAGTCACATTTTTAATTAGCTTGATCTTTTCCATTCAAGGCACTGCCACCATCTCACAGATATATCCCTGAACAACTGTGAGTACACTTAAACCACACAAACTCATTTTGTGGCTGCTCTGTAAATCAGCTCTCAGATCCCTACACTTCCCTTCAGGAAGTCAAACTTATCTTCAGGACATGTTCCAAGTATAGCGTACGTACTTAAAATTGACTTACAATTGACAGCATTCCTATTCTTTTTTTCTAAAGACCCATCTAGAACTGTAGAGGTGGAAGAAAATGCATTAAAAACCAGCTCTATCACTGCAATTATGACCTTTTCCTGTATCTAATAATGAAAGCCAAACCACCTCATTTAATTTAGAAAAAGGAAATAGACACATAACTATTCCAGAGTGATTTGCTTTTTCAAATGCCAATAGGCATTCTGGGATAATAACTAGTTCCTGATGCTCCCCACTGCTACATCTAGTAACAGTGGATGACTTAGGAATAAAGATTGGTTGGTTTGTTTGTTTGGGGTTTTGTTTTGGAGTTTTTTGTTGGATTTGGGGTTTTGTTTGTTTTGTTGTTTGGGGTTTTTGTTGTTTTTTTTTTTTTTTTAATAAAATCATCACATCAAAATAGTATTTGTCCTTAGTAGTCAATACCAGTGTTCCTAACACAGGAGGAGCTAAATCTTTTCCTGCATTATTAACAGCCAACTGATCATTTAGATCTAGATATACTACCAAGAGTTCACAATACACGGTAGATCTTGCTGAGAATAAAATAAATCTAAAACCTAGACTTCTGCAGAACATGTAGGTTTCTCAAAGGTAGAAGGCATGCCAGACTCGCTTTAGAAAAAATGGCTAAACCCAGCTGTGGCTTGCTTTAATTTTTTGGCATTTGGTTTTCCCTAAAAAAGGAAAAGCTGACAGGGGAGGTTGGAGAGAGGAAGAAAAGTAAAAAAAAAACCAGATATGTGAATTGGTGCTGTGGTGGTGCTGGGAGAACAATCTCTCAATAAGTTAGGTAATTAAAAAGTCCAGATAAACTCAATATTTTATGTGGAATGAACTTTACAATGAAGACACTGTGTGCAGTTTAACCTACTGCATGTCTTATTTCCATTCCTTACTAACAGGGAAACAGAATTCGATGCACAATTCATTTTTTTTTTATGTGAGGGGCCACTGCAGATGTCACACATTACACCAGATCTTAGCCCCAGTTTTGATCCTGACTCTGCATGGCACTATCCATACCAACTCAGAACATTCTCTGTGTGTGTGATAGGAGTGCCATAGGCACTGTGTGACTTTCCCAGCATCCATTCTACCAACAGGCTCATCCTGAGCCTCAGCACCTGGAAGCTGCACCACACATCTGCCCTGCAGATACCTGAGAGAAGACAGATAACTAACATGGGAAGACCCCCTGCTGGCAGTGTCAGATGTGGGGGTCTCCACTCACACAGGAAAACACTTTGCCCTGGTTTCCTGGACCCAAAGGTGTGCCATTACCATTTGTTCTGTAGGAGAAAGTAGAATACAGGAAAACCACACATACTAGTCAGTAAAGACCATGCAAGGCCTTCATTACCATCTATTCAAGCTCCTCGGCATATAAATACTGAATGAATTGCTAATAATTTCTCATTTATTTCTAGTTTCTAAAAAACTGGAAAGCTTTCTAGTAAAGGTTGTAAAGAAAATAAATCACTAATTAGTAAAATACCTTGGATCAGCAAGGAACCAACAGAGAAAAAAAAACCAGTTATTCAGTACAGCAGAAGATCAGCTGTAAGGTTTGAGAGCTGTTGGCTTATTTTAAAATATATTTACCTGCAAGTGGATGTCCAGAATAACATTTGCTGAACACTGTCTCTTGCCACTTTGAAAACTCAGTTGCAGAACTTGTACACCCTGCAGTTTGGTAGCCCAACGTGAAAAAAGTGATGCCTAGAAAGAAGCCCGCTGTGAAGCAAGCAGGCCTGAAATTACTAAAATGAATGTTAATCCTTAGTCACTAACCTGTTTATTCTTTAGCTATTTAAAACAGAAGAAAAGAGAGCTTTGATCCAGCTCCAATAGAAATATTGGTGTTTACATACAGTGTTCAATATGTTTGGCAAGATCCAGAATTATTTCAGAGATTGGCTGTCTATTTCACAACTCTTGCCATTAACACTCAAGATTCTTCTGGCTCAGAAATGCTGGACTGACTTTCTTGCAGCTAACATTAATTTACCTGTAAGGAAAACAAACTTTAACAGCTGCTGCCATATCTACTGAAAATACTTTTAATAATAACCTCTCCAGAGGCTAATGTGTCAAGGCACCACTGGTACCAATGACTTTTAGAAGGTATTTGACTACCACAGATTAAAAAAAGGTGGACTGAACTTGGTAACTATTGTTTGGATTGGTTTTATTCTTTTTAAATTCTATGAAACATTCAATTCAATATGATGGAAACAGATACTCCTTTTAAAAACTCTGGAAGGTTGTTAAGGATTTTACTGTATGGTTGGTACCTTGCTGTGGCAGCCTTGAACACACCTTCACATTGTACAGGAACTGGTGGAAGGCTTGACACCTGTCTATTACCTGCTGGCATTTAGTAGAAGCACAAAACATTTGTTGCATCAGGAATAAAATGAAGGACTGCAAAAGAAAGCTATTCCCTTTTATATCTGATCTAAACAAAAGCAGATTTCACATGGTATTCACTGAAGCAGAATATGCTCTCCAAAGATATGGGAAAAATGCAGTTCTTACCTGCACCAGACAACAGATTCTGGTGCAACCATGGTCTCAGAAATCAGAGTGCACCTCTGGGCAGGGCCTTGCATGTTTTCAGGACTTGCCATCCAGTTTCCACAGCAAAACTGAAATTTGCCATCTTGAATCAGAAGACATCAGGCTCTATTTCCTCCCTCACCACACACTCCCTCTGGCAGCTGTACAGCTGTAAGACCTGGGGCCACTCCTCTGCATGAACAGATCTTCCCTTTTCCTCAGGAATGCTGCCCCTTTCCTCTCCACAGTCCTTAAACACCAGTCTTAAAGCTAAAGAATTGCTTTGTGCCTACAGCCA
This sequence comes from Onychostruthus taczanowskii, assembly GCF_017590055.1. Taxonomy (NCBI): domain Eukaryota; kingdom Metazoa; phylum Chordata; class Aves; order Passeriformes; family Passeridae; genus Onychostruthus; species Onychostruthus taczanowskii. Next base: position 9,615,282 of record NW_024499351.1, read on the forward strand.
ACTGATGGAAAGCCTAGAAAAATATTTTTAAACTCCCCATCTGAGCACAGGAGATGCATGATAGATTGACCACCATTCTTTGCTTTTTACAGTTTGCTTATAGCAGGAAGGAGTTCACAAGATTTAGCCAGAAAAAACAAACAAACCAGAAAAAATACACACACTATTTTCCACCTCTTTAATCACATCTAAGAACGTCTTAAGTTCTTAGGTGGAGAGCTCTTCCTGTTAGTCTGTCTTTCTAAACTTACATAGCAACCATCTTTGGAGATGTACAATTACACAGCATTTCATGTACTCACTTTGACATTAAAATGCATCATAAAGCACATTACAACTCTCCAGCATCCCAAACATATCTTGCCACCACCTACCCTGACAGCCACAGACAACAGCCAAGAAGAGATTATGGTTTAAGTCAGACTATTTTAGAAGTATTTTATTTACATTCAGTTAACACAACCATACAATTAAAATTGTAGATTGGCTAAGATTTAATACCTTCAGTTAATGTGTCCTCTTGCCACCCTAGATCATACATTTCAAGCCTGGCTTTGATAAGATAGCTCATAAACTCAGTATTCCCAACACAAATGAAGAGTACAGACACAGAAGAGAATAAGGCAAACTTAAAAGTTGTTACTTAAAAACAGAAATAAATAAGTCAAAGGCACAAATCCCAATTGCTTAAGAGTTACTTAAAAAATCATAGAACCATATGGTTGGGTTGTAAGGGACCTTAAAAATTATTCTGTCCCAACCCTACTGCCATGAACAGAGACACCCTGTACAGCACCGGCTTGCTCAGTGTCCCATCCAACCTGGCTTTGAACAACTCCAACGATGGGGCATCCACAACTTCCCTGGGCAACCTCCAGTGTCTTACTAACCCCACAATAAAGATTTTTTTTTCCCCCCAATATCTAATTTAACCTACTCTCACTTGAAAGCCATACCCCTTGTCATGCAACTACACGCACTTGTAAATAAGAGTCTCTTCCCATCTTTCTTGTAGATGCCCTCCAGGTTCTAGAAGCCTGTAATGGGGTCACCGCTAAGCCTTCTCTTTCTGAGACTGAACAATCCCAATGCTCTCAGCTGTAGACCCCAAATCTGGATGCATCACTCCAGGTGGGGTCTCACCAGAGCAGAGCAGAGGGGCAGAATCCCCTCCCTTGCCCTGCTGGCCACTCTGTTTGATGCAGCTCAGGATACAATTGGGTTCTGGGACAATTGGGTTCTGGGCTCTGAGTGCTGGGTTGTGTCCAGCCCCTCACCCACCAGCACCCCCAAGTCCTTCTCCCCAGGACTGCTCTCAATCTGTTCATCCCCCAGCCTGTGCTGACACCAGGAGTTTCCTTAACCCAGGTGCAGCCCCTTGCACTTGGTCCTGTTAAACCATATGAAATTCCCATGAGCCCACTTGTCAAGCTCATCCAGGTCCCTCTGGATGGCATTCCATCCTTCAGGAGTGTCAACCACACCACTCAACTGGATATCATCTGCAAACTTGCTGGGGGTGCACTTGATCCCTTTCGTGTATGTCATCTATTCCTTCTAAACACCTGCTCAGGCAAGAACCAGTGCGCACTGCCTTGGCAAGGAGACACTGATGCCCCCTCCCTCAGTGTCTGTGCCAGTGAACCACTTAGGGTTTTAAGAAAAGCTGCTGAATTTGTGGAATTGACTTTTCAGTTATTTCATAAGATGGAGGTCAACAAGAATTTAAACAATATAATTTCAAACAAGAAAGGCCATGCTGACCTCTTCTACTTCTCCAGCCAAACACAGGATGTCTGTTAGATTAGCCAAGGGCATGCTGCTTGCTAAGTACCCAGTGTTTTAACACAACATGCTTTCATTCTGCTATAAACACTTAATAGCAAGCACACATCACAAGACACAGTGGAAGAGCTCCCCTACTGGGCTGATTGCTCACCATTCAAAAGCTTACAAGCCACTTGAATTAACTGCTAAATAAATCTCTATACCTACCCCTTTTCCCCTCCCACAGCACTGTAACCCCCAGTGGCTGGCAGCAATCCAAACCAGAGCTTATACTACTGCAGAGCCCAAGAATCTCTTCACTTCATACCCATTCCTTCATCCCAATTTACAGCTGGCCTTTTTGACTGAGAATATGAAATGCTGCTAATAAATTAACTTACTGCTTCTCCAGGCAAGAAAGGGAAATGGGGGAGTATCTAGAACTGGAAAGCAGTAAGCACAAAGTGTATCTGGAAAACCACAGTTGGTGAAAAACACTCGCCTTCTTTGTACTTCAACTACCAGACATTCTCTGAATTTCAGTTAAAAACCATAGTGTGATGGCAAGAAGATGGAGAGCCTGTTTGCAAAGTAAATGCCCTTTAACAGATCAAAATCATACTGTAGATTGAAGCTATGTAACATCCCATCCATCCATCCATCCATCCCCCAGAGTCTTTGAAGTCCCACAGCTTTTTGTACAGTTAGTCATGGTGCATAAAAGAAAGCAGGTACTTAAGTACCTCCAGGATTGAAAGCTAAAATTTCAAAATTATTTTGTCATTATCTCAGGCCTACTCTGATCTTTCTATAGCCTTTCTTCTGCATTTACACTAATCTTTGGTCCCTCTACCTAAAGCATGCCTAGTAGAAACGGAGGCCAAGCCAGAGTACCACTTGCAGAGGAACGCAGAGGAACGAAAAGCTCCCAGGTGTGTCACTAAGTTTCCAGATGCTCTGCTGGGAAACTGCAGTGTGTAAAAAAAGAAAGGAAAGGTTTCATGAAGGAATATCATTGGTCTTAGCTTCAGCTGTCCCAAGACAGGTGTTATCAGCAACACTTTAAAGAATAACATGGCAGCCAGACAGACAAAACATGGGAATTCAAGACTAAAAGATATTACTTTCTCAGCAACTTTCATGGACAGATTCCTTGACAAGCATGTTCTTTGGGTACATACTGCCCATTTATTTGAAATCCTTGTCACACTCTACTTGCCCAGCATGCACAGGATTTAAAAACTTCAGTGATCATTTCTTTGCTGTTTCATATTGAGCCACTAAAAAGGAGTTAAAACATAGCATTAGAAATACCATGTAAAAAATATTACACCAGAAACACAGCCGAGCTAGAACTTCTGCTCTAATGAACTATCATGTTGAGGAAGGTGCAAAACCCTTCAAATTCAGTCTGGTGTGCAATACACCAGAAGTCACCTCCCCCTTCCTCCTGTGACCAGCCTGCCCTAAAAAATGAGGACCAATGTCACAGAGCTGATTTTGGAGCATCTCCATCCTGCCTGTCACAGTAATATCTTCATCCTGCAGTCACATTAACAGTTTCTTTCATAGGAAAAATTAATATAAAAATAAATAAAGGAGGAATCTCTTCAGTGACTGTTTCAGTATTGTATCTTTATATGTTCTGTGAGTTACCTGCTACAAGCTCATTGTAAGCTTGCTGTTGCTTCTGTGTTTCAATGTTGCTTCTGTGTTTCAATGGTTAGGAAGAGATTGGCCCAAGAGGGAGCCTTTTGGTGCCGGAATAAAATTCAAAAAGGCACTGGGGACCCATGGCAAGGCAAGTACTAGGAATGCAAATACAGATCAACAGCTGGATACAGTTCCACTCTGTTCTTCCAGTTTTTCCCACAAAACCACAAACACTCTGAGATACCCTGTTGCTGGAAGCCCCCTCACCAAACCATCTGCAGACAATTAATACATCACTGCAATTTTATCTGTTTCCACATTACAGTAGAAGCAAGATTGGTATGTCCCAATACAAACACAGGCAAGGTTTAACTCCCTAACATGTGAAATCCCATATTCCTAGCAACTGACAACATTCAAAGTCAAGACACTGGTTAGCTACCACTTTTTGCAATCAGCAGTAATTAAGAGATTACTATGATATAGTTAATAAAGCTGTAAACAGAAACTCAGTTCTTGCCTATGAATGCTGATTTAGAATATGAAGAATAACTCTAGTAGTGCAAAAATAATGGTTCTAGCAAAAGCCAGGCCACATTTTGCCTCTCTTTACCTATAGCATGGGCCAAATCCTACCAACGTCCTCAGCTAATTTGGATTTAGCTACATATTACAAGCATGATGGCAAGCAGCCAGAAGGGATCATCAGCAGATGGCAGAATTGACTACAATCTATTTTGTAGTTAGACCACACGGCTGTGTCTGCACTGAGTGGGGAAATAAGATTTTCAAAAGGGGAGGAGAAAAAATAAATTGGATTCAGGAGGCTCTGTAGCTTATTGCTCTCCCCCTCTCCCTCCCTCCCAAAAGGAACAAATGAGAAAGATAAAACACACATTTGCTACAGAGAAATATCTTGAAGTGAAAGCTAAGGTATAGCCTGCTAGTATTCTCTAATGAGTGTGTTCCTGATTTCCATAGAATTGCTGTAGACATATTCCTGGTCATTCAGATGACTCAGGTGTCAGGGGGATTACGCATCAAGGTACCCTCCCAGCGCATTCAGGTCAGCATTAACAGACTCCGACACACAGCACACAGCACAGCTACAGCGTCAACTTCGTTCAAGCCTCAGAAAGATCCTACAACAATCTTTGAGGTGGCTGTACCAGCTGTCAGAAAACAGGGACTTCTAAGTATCATCTCTCCATATAAAATCCTTGTTCCTATTCTAGAACCAAGGGATACAAACCATCATCATCAGTTGTATCACGGTTTAGACAAATCGGTTAAAGCCAGAGGCAGGTGTGCTACATACTTGCTCAAGTGATCATCTAAAGATCACAGCTTCCTTGGGCTGCTTGCAATTCCTGTGAAACAAGACAGGTAATATTTCACTCCACCATTTTTTCAGTTTTTCACAGATGGAGGAAATGAGGCTCAGCATCACTGCAGCTTTCTCAGTTTAACAGCCTGTCAGAGAAGGTTTTACTACTAAATCTCAGTGGCATAGCTCATCACAAAGCCATGACCAAAACAAATTCAAAGAATCTAGAGGACAGAGACCAAGTCCACAGATGGAATGAAAACCCACAAGTAGTTCCAGCATGCCAAGAGCTATAGCACATGTAACAGTAAGTCATTCTCCTCTCTCAGGAAAAAGAGACAATGGGAAGACTGGAGGCATCTGGGAGTGGGGAGGAGATATTGCTAGCAATGTTACCACTGGCTTTCCTTAAAACCTTTCCCAAAAGCCTTAGACATGATTGTCAGAGTTGATGTTTTTCGGATGAGGTAACAAAATCTTGCTAAGCTAGGGATCATAAACAGCCTACAACCAGACAGTCAATTTATACCATTATTTGCAGTTTTAAGCTTAATCAGCACCATGTGTCCCCACAAGATGACTGAGTAGCACTACACAAGGTTAGACCATCTGGAGTTGGATTTTACTTTCTTTTGATTCTTAACTGTTGCCACTAATTCTGCTGTGCCCGCTGTCTCTCTGAGCCTCAGCCCTTTCTGCCAGATCAAGATCCTATGTATAGATATAAATGCTGACATGGAGAAGATTTTTGCCTCCCACCTCTACAATAACTCACAAGCACATAATTTCTCTAACACTTCCATGCCTTACAGAATTGCTTTCTTTGTCTTCTCCAGTTTACTCTTTCCCCCATCTCTTCTGACAATTTAGGGAAACAAATGTCAGACCAAGAATCTTCATGTCATGTCTTCCAATGACAGTCCATGTTAACCAGGTGACCCTTACTGAGACTACATAAGCAGAATTCAGCATGACCACACCTATTTTCATTCTTCAAAAGAAGATCCAGTGTCTAAGAAACCCAAGTTTTTTCCCTATTCAATGTAAGAGCTCCAGTAAAGACAAGTATGCATATGCTGCTCATGCATCTTGCTCACTCCTGCAAGCACACGCTGTCAGTCACAACAACTTCTAGAGTGAGCGAGTTTAAAAACAACAAATTGCATATTTTGGAGCAGGACTTGATACCTCAAAATATCCTTCTTAGTCTAAAACTAAAGACAATTACACTAAATATAAAGCGTCCAATAACAAAGAGCTGTGATAAATCAATTTTCCTTGCCTGCCATACAATCTGGATTTAGCTACTTGGTACATCTTAATAAACAAGATACTCATTCAAAGCATAATAAATGAAATGTTTTGCCTTGAGGGACAGTTTTACTTAATAGTTTGGTGTTACAATGACAGAACATGTGATCTGTCAGTATGAACATCTTTTGTTCTCTGGAACATTTTGAAAGTGGGTGGTCTGTCTGCTTCACACTAGATCATGCTTAAGACACATAAGACACACCCTTCACATCCACAGCAACATGCTTAACATAGGAAAAGCATTTTGCTTTGATAAGGAAATCAAACAAATTCCAAAACAAAACAAACAAACAATGCTTCTGTAGAATGGGATTGCCTGGTTTCCAAAGTCTGTGATGTACTTTCTACCAAGTCACAGAAAACTCATACACAGAAAGAGCTATTTGGGAACATGATTTAAATAGCTAAAAGAAAAAACCAAAGTAACCACCACAGAAACACAAACCAATAAGCAGCTGAAAGACAGTTGGTGCTTTTTTTTGGCATTAGAAAGTTTGATAAAATAATGAACTTCAGAGCAACCTTATAGCTGAAGCTTCCATCCCTATTTGCCATATGATTAACAAACACAGACCTGGGAACAACTGAATAATCTCAGTTGCTCTGTGCTCAGGTAGTCACATATCTACAGGTATTTACAACACAAGTATCATAGAATGGACAATAAGCATGAAGCCAATCCTGTTGGCAAATGCAGAACAACTGGAAAATGAAAATTACTTCATCTTCAGTTATCTGTCCCCACACATATATATTTGCTGTGGATGTATAACATTTATAAACAATACGAAAGGTTACAAGGGTAAATTTAAAATCATTCCACAAACCTGGAATAAATTCCTCTTCGTGGGCACCACCCATTAGAGATACTGGCATCTGATCCCATACACAGCTCACATACATACATAATTCCCTATCAAGGCCAGTTGCAACACTGATGTTTATTACGATTATTTAATCCTTATCCCCAAAATACACACATGTTCACAGACAGTGGAAGACTAAATTTTCTTCCCTCTTTCGGACAGATTATACAGCAATCTGACACCTCTCAGGTTATCAGCCAAGCACAGAAATAGCTGTATCTGATCACAGTAATGGTTCATCCATCTCTTCTATACCAATTCATTTAGGGGTTCATTTGTTGCTGATGCATGAGAGTTTCTCTATTTCTAGATATTTAATCTGATTTTGAGTAACATAAACCCTTCTGGTCTCAAGTTTCCTTCAGACTCTAGTCACCCTAGTTTGTCAATTATATCAAAATTAGTGATCACATTTGTAACCCCCTTTGCAACAAATGCCCCTAGTTGCCAGACTAAGCATAAAAGGCATTTTAGATTGAAGTGATTCTGCAACAATGAGTGTGAATAGGGAGGGGAGGACATGGTGAGGGAGTTTGTGATCCCACAGGATGCAAATCAGGGGAAAATGAAAAGCTCCTCTTTTCTATTAAAGAGTAGCATTAAAAGATCCAACAGCAAAATGTTCTTCTGGGGATGAAAGTCAAGACATATAACAGCAGCTCAGTAAGGCTTCATCAAGAGCTCTTTCAGGACTGTAAAAGTCAAAAAAAGAGAGGTACAAAGATACATTGACACGAGTGAGTATAAAGAGACACATACAAGCAGGAGAGATGCAAAAGTCAAAAAGGCTAAGGCACGGGCACACCACGAGTCACATCTAACAAGGGAAATAGAAAGTTACAATAAGGAAGTCAGATTAATAACTTGAAGTAGAAAGATGCAGAATAGACAAGTCCGTTACTGTAGGAAAGTCTTCTATTAACTAACAGAGAATGTGAAGAAATACCTGATGGCACAGCTCAGACAATTATATTTACCTTGGGCTTTACATCATTTTTAAGAACAATTAAGAACTAGGATTTTAAGATAGGAAAAAAGAGAAAAAAGAGCAATTAATTTAAATAAGTACAGACTATATATTTAGGCTGGCATGGTTTAATGAGGTGCACCAAAAATTCTTAAAGAATAAAGTAGTTTTTAAGAATTCATACAAAATAGAGTCCCAAAAGGGCAAAATGAATTACAAGCAGTAGAAAGGGAAAGATTAAAAGGGATGGTCAGTATAGCTTTGACACCCAATGCTGAAGTGAAAGAAGAAAACTTAACTTTGAAGCATGTAGGGAATAACTACAGTCAACAGAAAGCAAATACTGTTAAACCAATATATGACTTAAATTATGGCAGAAAAGGATTAGATGCACAGCTTAACTGCCTGAATATAATTTAGTTATACCACATATTTCATTTGTGGACTATTGAAGTATGGTTTATATCAAATTACAGCTAAAGAAGCACACAGCTGGATGAAAAAAAAACAAAACATGTTTTTGATCAATAGTTCTTGGTAACTCGTTATCAAGCTGGGAAAGCATGAAGCATGGCACAATAACGTTTTCCTCACAGTCCAGTACTACATGATAGCATGAAAGAAAGACTGTCCTCACTTGCAGATTTAGTAGAACTTATCAGTCCAGGAAAAGTATTACAAGCACCTTAAAGGCCATGGCTAACACGCAACCATTTCTCTGTTTCCAAATAAAGACACTTCATTATCTCACCAGCTAAAAGTGATTGATCCAGAAAATGGAAAAAGAAAGTCCCCAGATTCAAGAAGAGTTACAAGTGTTTGAGCAGTAGTCTTGCAGCACTTCAAGAAGGAATAGTCCAACACTTTCTACCACTCTCATCCTGCTGTTTTGATGTTCTTCAAGCTGCTGTCTGAGAAACACAATATTTGATAGACTCAGGTTGGGAAATCATTCTGCCAGGCAGCAGCAACAAAAACCTGATCTAAGTTCTGAGTCACAGTTTATTATAAAAGCTTGACTATATAGTTTCTGAAAGTTAATAATAGCTGATCCTTGTATTGACAACTAGATTGACAGCCTAGGCCCAAACACATGTTGAGAGAGCTGCTATCAGGCAGAACAGAAATACTCAGACGTAAATAGTTCCATCACATTTTTGCAACCATGTGGGTTTCAAGTCTCCAGAGAGACCTAGATATTAAGTGTCATGATGTGGTTTAAATTGGCATCAAAACACCTCTGAAGTGCACACAAGAGCACGCCTGCAAAACCATGTTTCACATGCTCATTTCCACGTGAACAATAGTGACCTGAGGCAAAGAGGATTACTGCCCAGAATTAAAGACCACTTGGATTTAACATCACAAAGCTTCATTTCAAGTATCCTCAATGTCTAGACAACACCTAGCACCCAGAAATGTCTCACTTCTCAGCCATTAGCAGCAACTGTGAGCAGCCCTGTACCTCACAAAACACATCACTGGCTAGAGGAGATGAGGTAGAATAAAAGGATGGGTTTTGGAAAGAAGGTGGTTGCTGTAACACCCAGAGCTCAGGACTGCAAGCTAGCAAGCCAGCTGCTGCCAGACAAAAAAAATCACAGAATTAAATGTCAGCTTCTAGAAATCTTTTGTAAGGATTTCTTTCCTATTATTCTGTCTCCCACATCAGTTACTGCTGCTGAATGAAACAGCAGGGACAAAACCATCAAGCTTCCTTCAGGTAAAACAGTAATTAAGCAGAAGAGTTTTGCCCCGCTACGCAAGATTTGCTCTTCCCTCAAGTATATGCCTAAACTCTTATTTCCCCACCCTCATTTGTGGAGGGTGAACTATCTGAAGGTCAGGCTCTCCTCCACTCATGTAATCAAGTCCCTTTTTCAAGGTCCCATATCTCCCTAGGGGCAGCAAATCAGAGGAAGAGGCAGGAAAACGTACTGTGCATATACCCTCAGAAAAACATGAGCACTGTTTCAACAAGGGAGAATGAGCTTGCAAGCAACTCCACTCTACAGACTTAGACTCTTGAAAGACTTGCGATTCAAGATTTTACAAAAGGGACACATTGCCTTGTGATAGTAATCCCAAGCCTTCACAGAACCTCCAGACTGAGAAAAACCACACATGAAACTTCAACAGTTTATGGAATAATAAAAAACCATGTACTACATAGTAAAAAAGTGTGACCCAAGCTTTTGGAAAATTAACTCTTTATACTGTTCAGACAGAGCATCTGCAGACCATGGATGACATAGTAGATGTCTTATCTCTCATCCTGCATCTTTCTTGGGATCAGCCTGTTTTTGGAATGGCACATGTTGATAGGACCTCTGCCCAGGGCTGTTTTTTTTGTTTTCATGCTGTATTTCCTACTCAGTGCCAACCTTTTTCAACTTTTTATTTTTTAACATTGCAACAGCTACAAGCTGTACAATGAACACAATAATACCAGTAAACAAGCAGACAATTTTTGTCCCAAACAAAACTGTACAGCAGGATTATCTGGCAGAAAATCTTATTTGCCAGAAGTGCATGTGTGAGACAGTACAAAGACTATGGAGAATATATTCCCCTGAATCCCAATGCCCTTATTCACCTTCCTACTTTACTACAAATTCATACCATCACTGGGACTGGCTTAATTTACAAATCTGAGTCCCTGAGGAACTGTTTTAAAAGATACCCACAGAGACACAAAGAAATGTACCATAGAATGAGCAGTACACAACTGCCCAAATGGAACTGAATTCTCCTGTGTGATTCATCTTGCATTCACATCCAACCACAAGCACAGCTGAAATTGTCTTACAAATAAGATGTTTCTACCTTTAATAGTGAAATACTTTTCAAGTTTGGCAAGAAAACATTACATACTATGACTAAATGTTATTCTTGGAAACAGAAAAATTGAATTTTCTGTATAACTTATAGACTCATGTTTTACACATCAGTTATGTGTAAAAACAGTTAGCTTCTATGTGACAAGCCATTCTGGCCCCACAGACCTCGCAAAGATACTCATAATTAAGATTTTTGGGGGGAAAAAGTGAGAAGAGGAGAGGGGGGTGAGAGTAAGGGCATTTAATGCAAGCATTCATATCTCTGTTCAGGAGTCAAAACTAAACTGAAAGGCTTCAGCCCACCTCACACTAAAGTGCATCACAGAGGTGCCTTGTGCACAAGACCATTCCCCTGCAAGTACAACTGCATGCTTACTGTGCATAGCCTTCAATGACTATTAACAAAAACAATCCAAGGCTTGCTTGATGGACATATTTAATGCTGTGAATGTCAGCATCTGCCTCTCATTCTCTTCTCAAAAATGATCAAGACAGATCTCTACAAAAGGAAACTGAATAAGAATAACACAGTGAACTTGGGGGGGAGGGGGGGGGAAGTACTATGGTTTGTATTTTGTTGGGGGGGGGGAATCCTCTGAATTTTCTGGTGTTTATTTTTTTTTTTTAATAAAGGATTAACCCCCCTGCTCTCTTGCCCATGTACACCTAAGGTGCCATTTTCCAGACATCACAGCAGGTTCTAGCCCGCCCATAGCTTCAGGGATTAATTAGATATTCCCTGTGTCTGAAAGAGACCATAATTTCTTACCCAGTGATTACTATTTACAGGCCTGATTGATTACAAGTCTCGTTAATACCATTGTTTCTTCAAAACTGACTGAACCAGCTGAAGTATTTCCAGTGTTGCTACCTGCAAAGTTGAAAGAAATCCTTCATTTTTATGGTTACTGCAGCCTCCTGAAAAAGATGAAGGAAACTATGATTAAATGAGTAAGTTCAGTGTTTGATTAACTATCCCTGTAATCAGACTTGCAAGCTTTTTGTGCTTCACTCCATTCTTTCCACCAGTTCAGACCAACATTTTTCTCATTTAAGACCTATTTGCTCTTAAGATCCTGTTTAAAGGAGAAGGTAAGGGACAGGAGCTGGTAAACTCACCACTGGGAGACCTCCCTAATGAGAAAATCATCAACAAATTTATTCATACGTTCAAAAAAAAAAAAAAAACAAAAAAAAAAAAAGCCTCACAACCAATCTTCTATCATCAGCTTCAAAGAGGCAATAACTGCATTACACACTTTTATTCTGAGCAGTGCATTTCTGAATCCCATATTTCTGCTCCTTCTGAGCAAGTCAGCACAAAGGCAAAGCTAGCAGCAGCAAATGAAGAGTGAAAAGAAAGGGGGGAAGAGAGATGTACCTTCCCTTCTTAATTGCACCAGGCAGCATCTGTGGAAACATTCCTGTAATTCATCAGATAAGCAAGAAATTCAACTGTCAACTAGACTGTGCTGTTCACAATGGCTGCACAGTGACATATTTGTTTATCATGGAAGGAAGGGAGAAAGAACTGAAGGCAGTTTTTTCCTCAGCCTCTACTACCCTTCATGTGAATTCCACAGCAACTAAGGTAACAGCTCCTGCAGAGGACAGGGAATAAGAAGATGAATTTCAGAGCATTTCCTCTGAAGAACATATTTTAATATAATAATTTATTTGATTAAGCAAGGAGTTGAATTATTTCTTATACTACTCTTTATGGTAATATTTAGACATGTATGTTTTGTACAAATATACACAATTTTAGTTACCACGAAATGAAAATCCAGAGACTCAGCAATCAAGACAGATCCTTGTCAGAAGTTTCCTGCATGCTCTTTCACCATAGAGGATAATATGTCTGTGGATGGAGTTCCACTAGCCCTAGGTAGGCATTCGTTAGCATTAGAATTCACAGTAGAAGAATTAATTGTTTAATTGAAACATCTCTTCCTGCTGTCCTGTAGTGTGACAAAACATTCGACAACACTTCACACCACCTGCAGGAAACTGGCAGTAATACCTCCCCAGGTGTGGCAGCAACTGATGGAGGGGAGACCAAACCCAAGTAGAAATCTCTCAATCATATGCATCTCTGTAAAACCTGTCACAGCTGGGGAGAAAGTCAGCCCCAAACCCTATGTTTACCTCAGCATTTCTTCTATCCCAAAACACTGAGCATTGATGAACAAAGCAAGAAAGAGTTGAATTGTTCATTTTCCCCTCATTTTCCTGCAATAGATGTTATTTCCTCAAACCTATAATATTTGAAAATACTTATGGGAAGAAATTATGCACATAAAAGCCTCCTCTGTTGCTCTGTTGGAGAACTGCTTTTCCTGATGTTTTGATCCCAGATGACTACTAGAGCTTCAACCTAAAATAAACTTGCTAAAGGAATGCTACAAAAGAAGATAAGCATTACATACAACCTAGCACAGTAATTCCTGTTCCTCAGACTGGACTCAGCATCACTGGAACACAGGGGTAAATCATTAATCACAGAACAGGATCACAGCACCCTCAGACTGAAAGGGACCTCAGGAAGTCTCAGATCCCATTTCCTTCCCAGAACAGGGTCAGCTGGTAGGAATTCACTCAGGTGAGCTGATTTCAGTATCAGTGAGGAACTCTCATACTAATTTGGACCAAGCTCACTAAAGATAGTACATCCATAACTTCACTGCAAGGAAGACAGAAGGGAAGGAAGAGTGGAGAGGAATGCAGATGAGCCCTACTACCCAAAATCAGGACATGTGAAGACTCAACAGCACTTAACCCTCCACCTGACCCTGAAAGTAAACAGTAACATCAAAGTTTGGGGAGAAGTTGTTCATTATATGCAGGAGACACAAGGAAATCTTTTATTTCCCACCAGATAGGTGGAATTTACATGCCCTTGACTTTGCTTGATATGTAAGTAATGAGATCAAGAATTCCCACAAACACCTCATTGTGCCCATCACTCCTACTTGCTTGTTCCTCCCAGGAGTAGAGCCAAACCACACCATAAATTGACATAACAATTTTGAATTTTCTCTCTGCTAAGATTTGTTTCCTCCTTTTCTTAGTGTAGGTTCCTTATTCATTTTTCTTTATATAGTCCTAATGAAAGCAGGATATAGAAAGTTACGTATGTAAATCTTCGCTGAATCTGGACCAGAAAGATTCCTACAACTTCCCACTTGGCAGTTGGGCAAAAGGAGGAGGTTGGGTAAAAAAACCCCTTCCATGTGACCAGCCCTACCACTCTAGTTTTTAGTAGAATTACTCTTGGTGCCTGCAGCTAGCCTTCCCAAAATGTCGAGAAACAGATGCATAATAAAAACTCTACTTATACCCTGGATGAGACTAATCAATACAACTCTAAATTGTGTGTTTATTTCCACTTTTTTTCAGGGAAACAGCAACTGAAAAGCAACAACTTGTATCTGGAGGATGGGTAATTATGGACAGCAAGTGTCATTTCAATACAAATAGGGGAAATAAATGTAAATTACACAACACTTAACTCTTACGAATTGGCTGTTAACTGAGACAATAGTCTACAAGATGTTGTTTGCAGTATCTCATTAATAAAATTCAAAATTGTTTTCAGCAATTATGTGCAATCATTGTCATTTTATCACTGGCCAAAAGTAGTCTCTCACTGCATGCTTCAACATATAATTGCACTGCAGATTGCCAAGAAAACCATTCTGTCTACAGGGGAGATCTGGAGCTCTACCACACCAACACAGAAGTGTCACACTCAAAAAAGAAAATGCTAGTTCAGAGAAGGGCGTGCTGCTAGCAAAGACCAGTAAATGTTCTTAAGAGACCAAGAACAACATTTTCAAACAGCAATGGGTCACTTCCCTAAACTATTTCTAGCTGTTCTAGATATGCATCTTTCAGGCCTTGTTTTCACTTAAGATTATTTTTGTAGCTGCATTTTTACTCTCAAGATTAATCTTCTGGTGTGATTTCTAATACTAACTACATCACACTCATTTACAGAATCAAAAAATCACAGAAAAATGAGGCTGGAAGAGACCTCTAAAATCATCAAGTCCAACCTATGCCCTAACACCTCAACCCAGATTCTAGACTATAGCACCAAGTGCCTTGTCCAGCCTTTTTTTTAAACACATCCAGAGATGGTGATTCTACCACCTCCCTGGGAAGAGCATTCCAGTACTTTATTACTCTTTTGGTGAGCATTTTTTTCCTAATATCCAACCTGTACCTTCCCTGATGTAGCTTGAGACTGTGTCCTCTGGTTCTGTCAGTTGCTGCCCGGTGGAAGAGACCGACCCCACCTGTCTACAACCTCCCTTAGAAGTTGTAGAGAGCAATAAGGTCACCTCCAAGCCTCCTCTTCTCCAGGTTAAATAACCCCAGCTCCTTCAAACGTTCCTCACAGGGCTTGTGTTCCAAGCCCCTCACCAGCCTTGTTGCCCTCCTCTGGACGCACTCAAGCATCTCAACATCCTTCCTAAACTGATGGGCCCCGAACTGGACACGGTAATTTGTGACTTACCTTGACAACCTGCTCTGCAGAAGGCAAGTAAGACACTGGTTCTGCAGCAGCACAAGCAGTCCCACCCCACACCACCCCTGTACCGGCATTTTTGGAGGGGCATAAGCAACAAACAGCTCTCCTGCAGCCTTGCATAGCTACTCACCCAAGAGACCAATTACAATTCCCTTGATTACTGTGGAGACCGTGCCACAAGCTGTGCTTGTCTGCTTTTTCCTGTAGGAAACAGAGCCAGAGCTCAGTCTGGGACACAGCAGTCTGGGCAGAGCCAACACAGAACCTGCAGCTGAAAACAGCCTACAGCACCTGGATGTTCCCTCTTCCTCTCCCCATACCCCACATCCAAACCCAGTGTTTCTCCCACACATCCTAGCTCTATGCTTCATGCTTCCAGCCACCTGCATCACAATTCCAACAGTCCCTTCATCCTCCCTGAAGATTCCCATAGCTTATCCCTTCCCTTGACCTTACACACACCTTCACACCCTAACATCCTATCCTTGTCTGTTACTGGCACACATCAGTCTTAGAGGCACAAAGTTAGTGAGAGCCCAGTTATTTCTGATTTTAACACACTGCAAACATCAGGATCTCCTCAGCTGGAGCACAATTCCAGCCCTTTTTTTGCAGTGACTTATGCCCACTTAGGCAGAAATAGAAACAACAGAAATAAGCATAAACCCAAATCAGAGCAGCTGGCTATTTCACCATGTCTTGCATACACATGGGACACACAGGGGCTTGCTCATATCACTGACAGGAGCTATTCTCGAGTGCCTGTGACATCTGGAGGCTACCTGAAACCTGCTAGAGTGGAAAGATGAAGGTAACTAAGCCTGTACAGTTTGGTGAACATGTATATGGGAGCCACATTTGCCTACAGTTTTTGTGTGTGTATGTGTCTTGCTCTATCTTTTATTCTTTACAATACAACTGTAAGCAAGGTTCTAGAACACTCAGCAAACATTACCAGAAAACTCACCTCCTGTGTCCAGCTTTCATCAGCAGTGAAACTTCCCAGCTTTTGCTACCCATTCCCTCCTCACAGATACAACCTGACACACCAAAGAATGTAGGGAGTCTTCCTCCACTTCCTCCTTGCTAATTTCTGAGATAAAAATCTGGTCTTATAAGTTCTAACAGTGATGAAAATTTGTTTTTATAAGCATAAGTTTGAATACTTTTAAGAGCCCAACACATTCAAAAAGGTTTCTTCAGACTACCAAAAGCATAAACTATACATGTTTCTAATGCTCCCACCAAAAGTCAACGAATGCCTTTCACAAGGGGCAATTTTAGGCACCAGTTAGAACTGAAATCCGAGTCAGCTATGCTGTACTTCTGTAGGGGAGGGGGACAGGCCAAGGTAGGAGCAGACAGAATAACTGCCTTACATGGGGGATAATGACAGGTAGCTTGACAAGTACCACAGTGACTCTATAAAATGTTTCACACACACAAATTATGCAATGCAGCTAATGACTCGACAGGGGTGGAAGGAGGCTGGGAAAGCAGAGCACCGCTCATTCATTCTGATGTCATGTTGTTCATACATTACAGACACATCCGTCTGTGTTTTGACAGCCTGCCAGTCCAACAGTACCTAAAGCACACGACTTGCTGTAGGCAATTTGACCCTTTTCTTCCTTTCCTATGCCCTCTTGCTTATTTTGAAGAATACAGGCTCTCCAGTAATAGCATTTGATGTTTTTAAAGGCAGGCCACAGTTCAGGATTATTTTGCATGCTGAGAAAGCCCACAGGCACTCTCAGTATTTTCTGTGTAATTGCAGCTAACTCTGTCATGAGGAAGAATGGAAATTATAATTTTGTTATTCAGATTTTTTCAAAGTCAGGACTAAAGTGAGAGTGGGTCTAGAACTTCACCCAAAATAGAAGCTTTCAGCACCTTCAAATAATTAGGTTAACTTAGTATGGACTTTGGCCCTGTTTCTTTACTTCTGCTTATTCACATAGTTTTGGCTATAAAAATAAAATTGTGCCTCCAAACATAGAGGTTCAGAAATATAAGATTCACATGCCTTATTTTTTCCACAAGTTGTGCTACCTGAGTAGATGGACAGATGAAGATACCTGGCTGTACCTTTCTTCAGTTGCCATCCAACAGCAGGGTTAGAAATGTGATGGGAGCTGCTTGAATTACAAGACTTAAAATAAGGAAAAAGTAAAGGTTAAGTCACAACGTAGCATTTAAAGGAGATAAAGTGATGGGCAATACACTTTCCACCTTTACTTTCTGTACAAATCATGTATCTGCAGTCTGTACCCACGAGAACCCTCAAATAAAAAATATTACCAAAAAAGAACCCACTACAACATTTTGTATGGCTTGTTTTTCAGTGTGGAAGTGAGGGGAGATCCTTTCTTTTTTTTTTTTTTTTTTTTTTTTTTCTTTTTTTTTTTTCTTTTTTAGCTGTCTGTATCTCATCCCACAAGCATTTCCTCCTTGCTTTTGCCCTTCAATTCACCATCCTGCTGGAGCAAGTCAGTCCTGAGGGACTGACCTTCCAATTAGGATCAGCCCAACACTGGGGCTTGCTAGGTGGCAGTTCTGCTGGTAAGGGAAAATTGGAAGTGGGGTACACCTGCAATGTGAAATCCAGAAAA
Source organism: Onychostruthus taczanowskii (assembly GCF_017590055.1). NCBI lineage: Eukaryota > Metazoa > Chordata > Aves > Passeriformes > Passeridae > Onychostruthus > Onychostruthus taczanowskii. Next base: position 9,633,165 of record NW_024499351.1, read on the forward strand.
CACCATTTGTTCATTTTTACTCACATACAGCTGCATTTGAGCTAGAAATTTAGCTCATCATTGCACCTGATTAGGCACTGCCTCTCAAATCAACAAACTCTTTTCAAACACATGCCTACCCTGATAACAAACTGCTTCTGCCTTCTCCATGCCAAGCACCCCTACAGGAATTTGAGGCAGAAATTATAAGTGCTTAGTGTCCTGAAAGGTGTTAATATTTAGTCACTCACTCAACACCTGATTAGGGATTCACAGCAAGTCAAAACTCCCTTTTACCCCTTCCTGTAATTCCCTTCTATTGCTGCTCACACCATAACAGCAGTAAAGCACTTAATGCTGTTTTACACACAGATGAAGCACTGCACATGAAATAACCTTTCAAAAAGTACAGGCAAAGGCAACTCATCTCTGGCTCATGTGACCTCTCCAAAGTATTTCTTTTATACCCATATCCACTGGACTAAACGCTGATATCCTCATCCAAGCAAAACTTACTTTGAATTTGGAATTTCTTCAGACACTACTTGAGCCTAGTGAACTAGGTGTTACGGTCAGCACAGCACTGATTTCAGGCAAAAAGAAAAAAGAGAAAAGAAGAAAAGACAAGAAGAGAAGAAGGAGGGAGGAGGGAGGGAGGAGGGAGGGAAAGAAAAAAAGAAAAAAAGAAAAAAAAAAATAATTAAAAGAGAAAAGAGAAAAAAGACCACTACATTTGAAAGAAAACAACAACAGAAAATCCAGGTCTGAGTATTAAAATCTGATGTGATTACACGACACCACTGATGACAGAATCTACTCAAGTTGAGAGCACCTTGTACTCCCTGCTGCCTTGCACAATACATTTTCACTAGGATTAGGCTGTGTCAAACAAAATATGGAATAATCATTTCCACCCTTTTGCACTCATTTTGCTCTAGCCCAAGTGAACACAGAGAATTAAGAACCAAGCTGTGTCCAAGACTCGACAAAGTGTTCTTATTCACAAATCAAGGATTTCCTCACACAGCCACCCTATCATGGATTTTAAAAGACTCTGTGGTCATAGGAGAGTCATGCTCCTATGACCACAGACTACAGAATTTAGCTGAAGTGCCATGCACTGGTTCACACAAAGTGAGAAGCAGGAGAGGGGGCTTGTGCCTTGGCATCACTGGAGTAACACATACACCAGGCACCTTCCTGACATACCACACAACAAAACAGATGCCAGGACTCTGTGCTTCCTCTGAACACAGAGCACCAAGCTGACACATGTACGCAGACACAGATCAGACCCCTGGTGCTTAATGAAAAGCCCATACATTAGAGCTAGCCCACAGCCAGCAAAACTGGCAAAAAATTTGGAATGCTACAAGAGAAGCACGCTGCACTCACTGTGCAGGTTCAGGCACCACAGCAAGGAAGGAGGAAGGCCAGGTAGAAGTGCTTGCTGGCAAGACAGGTTGGCACTTGCACTGACAGCAAAAGAACCCCTTAACTACACCCAGGAACCCATTACCAACCTTCACAGACACACTGGCACAGAATTACCCTGCCAGTTCAACTGCTTGCAGGATCAGAGTGATAGCCACACACACTGGCCATGAAAAACGATCCCCAGAAAAGGGCTGTCACCACACAAGCAGAAGGGTTTGATTGTGCTGACAGTTTTAGCTAATCTGAAAGCAAGGTAATAACCTGTGAGAGCATTTCATGACATTTTATTTCTCAGCCAACAACTTGTCTCCACCTGTGTCTACAGAGGAGAGCACTAAGCACAGGGTAGGGTTAAAGATGCAAGACCTAGAATTATAAGCCATTTACCAAAGTTACCTCCTTTGCCTTTGGGTAGAAACATCCTAGAAGTTACAGTGGTATAATGATCCAGGTGTTAAATAACCCTTGCAGGGTAAATCTTCCCTACAGTCATGAAAACTGCTGCCTGGAGGAAAAGAAAAAGAAAATGTTTCTTCAAACATCTCTACTCTCTGTCCAATGCTTTACTCATTCAAAGTTCAGAGACCTGGGGAAGTTTTTATACATATAACAACATTTTATCACTCATTTGCTTCTACAATAAAAACAGAATAAGCAGCTGTATTTACAGTTTACTGCTTAGAATTATTTTTTTATTACCATGTCAAATCATTCATGTTGGGTTAATCATCAAATCCATTTATGCTATTACAATTGTGGTGATAAGTTAGAGTGATAATATGGTTTAACCACAGCACATTGAAATTTTACAATTTTCACCTGAAGATTTCTGTAGAAAACTTATACCAGCTTAAGTTTCCTGTGGCCCTTCTAGAATAGGTTTTTGCTTGTGGTACTTCAGGCAGTGAAACTCAGGCACTGGAATTTCTACAAAGTTCCATGGAAATTCTGTGAAACTCATTTCCATCCCATTGCTTTGGTCCTAAAATCCTTCTACAGGTTTACCTGCACACTCTGGAAACGTACAGAGACAGCACATTCTAAGCTTGGCAACCCTTTTTCTGGGGCTACACAGCATTTAGAAGTGTTAGGAATCTTTCAGAACAGAAAATTGCCTAGGTGAATAACTACTAGTGTAACATCATTAAACAGCCCTCCCATGTCACAAGCAAGAGAATTCATACTGAGAGAAACACCCTCAGACAGTCTACTTAGTTTAAGTGTCGCTGCTATCATTACAGCATTATTCTCTTGTGTACATAATGCATGCCATTATAGGACCCTGTTTCTCACAGACAGAGTTCAGCATAAGATGCAAATAATGAAATACAACAGCCAACATGATGGAGTCTGCCCAAGAGGCACAAAAAGGTAAAAAAGAGCAGAAGACAACTCAACCAATAATAATGAAGCAAGAAAGAACATGACACGTGTACAAACTTTCGTAAACAATTTCAATACTGTATTTTTCCCTGTATTTTAACCTGCCCTATTATGAACAGGACAATCTCATACAAGACACTAGATAACATTAAGTTCATTCTTCAAAATATAAGAACATTGTTAAAGGAGTCTGTCATTTTGCTGTAATTAATGCCCTGCTGCATCTGACAGACATCAAGTTTTCATGGCTCACACCAATGAATTTCAGCTTAAAATGTTGTGTAGGCATCAGCAAATACTGATTTTTAATGGCAAAAACAACAGAAAGGAGAAACAGTGTAATCAAATGAGTTGTTAAAAGCTCAGTGATGGCTACAGATTAGGAGGAATGCAGTGGAAATCTGAATACATATAAGAAAGAAGATACCAGTTTTGTCAGTGATGCCAATTCAAAAATAATACTTCAAAAAAGGTAGGCATAAGTTAATAACCCTGTCTTAATGTCATTCCAACATGTACATCCGACACAAGGTCAAGCACTGGCATGCAAAGTCCTTGGTCCACACTTGACACATTCTGCCACTGAAAACTTCTCATTTGCCCACTTCCACGCAGGGCCAAAATGGGGATAAACAGCCACCAGCCCAGAGAGGACTCAGTTACAATCCCAACTTTCATATGAACAGTCAAAGTGCAATTTGAAGTGCAACTGGTGACTTGGCAACACCAGAAAGCAGCTGGACTCTTTGAAAGACTTAATCTTGCTAATGCCATAAAACAAAAGCAGGTATCAAACAAATATTGTACAGTGACTCAGATGCAGATTGATGATGAAAAATCATCACTTCATCAGAAGGGTTTCTGATTTAATTAACATATAAAGATTACAAGTAATAAAAGGACAAGCTGTAATCTGGGTGCCTTTGAATTACTGCACCAGAAAAACTCAGTTGCAACTGAAGTACTTATCAGCTCAAAAGCCAGAGGAAATTCTCCATTTGAGGTTGACAAATCCTCTGAAGTCCACCCAAAAACCTACTCATCCTGTTTTACTCCACCATTACTCCCTGCACCAAGTTTAGGAGAATTTACACAGCTTTGTATCTTGGGGTGCATTCTCTACAATAGATCAGCCAGTCTTGTGATTCAAATCCATCTCCTACACACTACACAGAAGAAAAACAGAATGAGGCTGAGGAAAACTTATCTTGCCAGATAGAAGCAGAGCTGTGTTATTGACCTGCCAGCTAGAAAGAGCTCAGAATTCAGCTGGTCCTTCTGCTCAAAGAAACTTGCTACTCAGCTAGATCTGAAGCTAAATAACATATATGTTATATCTATATATATAATACACAAAACATAGGCACACAGATATATAATATGCATTTATTAGGTCCTAGTACTTGTTAGAGCACACAAAACCAGTAATAAACTCATCAGCCTAAGAAGATAAATAACACCATACCAGCCTTTGACAGCCTGGGATACAACATTATGATTTCATTATGGTTTGGTCTTGGCTTCCCCCCCCCCCCCAAATTTTCTTTTTTTTTTTTTTTTTTGAGGAGGTTCATGGATCTGACCAAGAACTTAGTTTATCAGAATAATATGTAGATAAAAAAAAACCTCCCCCCCTCCTCTTTGGGATCTGGCTCATTGGGTAGATATGTTTATTAATTCTTAGGGTTTTTTTTTTATTTGCAAGCAATTATTAAACTCCTCTGCCACGAGACAGAGTTAAACTGCAGCTATTTAACAGGAACAATTGCTGGGTTTTTTTTTTTTTCAAAGCACTACTCACACTGAAATGTGGATACATTTCTCCCCCCTCTACATGTCTCTGGATCCTTCTCATCAGGAATATAGGCAATATCAGAGTGCTGAAGGATTATAAACAGATTTGGTTGGTGCCACAGGCCATTCCACTGGAATTAATAATGCTTCCCTGCAAGGTGTATAATTTGCAGGAGGTTGGGCTGCTTAGGAGACAGGCAAGTCTGTGGAGAGTTTTCCACACCTCCTATAACAGGCAACTGAGACATTTCCAAGTTTTTTAAGTGGCATACAAAGAAACCCTGTTTCTAATACATACACAGAGAGCCCACTCATTAGGTATGTTTATTAGTTATTCTTCAAATGGTTTGAAGTTCAAACTTGGATTAACTTTCATTACTGTGATTAAGTAATAGAAAACAACACCACTCAAATTTGTCACTCTAGGAAAAACTGCTCTGTTGCTTTTAGACTTGAATACTTTAAACGTGTTTAAAAGTGTCATCAGCACCAGTTTTTACCAGAAAACAGGAAAAAAAGTTACTCAGTGCTTCCTTCAATGTCTTTTCATCTGAAGACTTTATTCTGCAGTCAGGTACAGTGCACATGGAGAAAACACCTGAGACCAGTCTCTGGACACAAAAGAGGCTATCTAGTTACCTCAGATCTATTTCATCTATGTATAAAATTAAATTTTTCCTGAAATTTGGGATCTGGAGTGAAAAAAACCACACTATTAACACAAACAGAGTAGCTTGCATTTAACTGTCTTTTAAATACTGTTTCATAATGGTCTTTCCACTTCACAATGAAGAATACCGCTTACTCAGTGGCATCCAACATCCAGATAAAAAATATTCAGGAAATAAGAGTCATATTGGTAGCTCACTTAAATATTTCCATGAGCAGCTAGACAGATGTGGTTATAATTCCTACAATTTCTCTGAAAAGAAAAAAATCTCAAATAATTTCATTTCCAGGGAACCATCCCTGTGTGCACTGTACCCAGCATTCACATTCCTGAGCAAACTGAACAGGCACATGTTCCACTGACTAACGGGCAGCTGGCCCAGGGGGAGGCTCCTGGCTCAGCTGCTGCCAGGGGCACACCAGTGCCACAGCCCAACCTGCAGCCCAGCCCTTCAGAAATATGCTGGCATATGGATGGGGACCCAGCGAGTACAGCTGCCCATCTCAAACACTGTTAAGGCCACAGAAGGACTTTGCCATGAGATAAGCACAGAAGGGAACTTGGACCGTAAGATAAGCCCCCACAGCAGGAACTTGGGATTAAAGGTGGCACTATTGTCTAGGTGTTATCTCAGACCTAGGGGGAGGTTAGCAAAGCTGGGGGAGAAGAATGTATCACTGATAATAGACAGAAAAAAAACGCAGAATTTATGGGCCACAAAGAAAGCCAACTCAGCAACTATGCTGAATCAGCTCTGACTGGGTAAAATGCAATTCTGTCAGGGGGAGATCACAACCACCGACTCACGCCCACTGACCCTAGAAACCCAGCAACCCAAAAGAGAAAAGCTGAACATGTGGACCAATTAGCATTACAGAACTGTGTGGACAATGAGCATTAAATTCCTCTGTTAAAATGTATTAATAGCAAAAAACTGAACAACATAGGATCCCCACCACCAAGAAGTCTAGGATGAAAGCGAAGAAACAGGATGCCACTGGATCCACAGGTGCTGACCATCTTCTACTTGACTGACCTCCCTCTCTCCCGACCCACCCCACATTTCTGTTTCTCTCTACCTCACATTCATTGCTAAATAAAATCTTTACTATTGACTTCAACATTTGGTCTCATTTTCACTTTAATTCAGGCTGAGGCATCTCTCACTAATTGTATCATAACAATGTTATATGTGCAACATTCCACTGAAGTTCATGGAAATACTGTTGACTACCTTGTACTACGACATCTTATATAGCTGAGGAGGGATATGAAAGAGTGATAAAACTGCAAAAACTCAGAATCAAATCAACTATATAGTATGGTAGTGTCAACTGTACAGCAACCCTGACATGCAGTAATTTACCACCCACAATCTTCTCCGTCCCCAGCTGTACATCTCCATGTCCAGAAAAAGCGTTAGGTCTTGATATTTTTTCCATACTTAAATTCCACTACATTCCCAAGCAGGTTTTTCTCAAGGTGAAAGAAAGAATTAACTATTTCTCACTGTTGTACAGAAGTGTCCAATAGACAAGTGTTGGAGAAGACATTTCTGCAGAAGTACAATTAGTCTGGTGCTCAAAACATATTTCTTTGCAAAGCTACTGAAGATTCCATTAGGATTTCTTTTCTGCTCTTAAGAGGCTCTGCAGGAGCATCTGCTTTTTAACTTTAGTTTAAAATTACTTAACTAGAACAAACTGCACAACTCATGTCAATATGTATTTATTGGCTTTACACTTGCAGAGAACTCAAAGGGTTTGTAAGATTTTTCCTCATATTCCTGAAGCAACTGCTATACTTGATCATATGTGTGAAATGCATGTACAGATGCAGAAAGCAATTTTGTTCCTTGGTCACAAATATTGGCTGTTTAAACTCCTCTTCTGGTCTCAAGTTCTTCAGAGAGACTTTAATCTCATCAAGTAGAAACTACAACACTTCAAATTAAATCATTACTGAACCAAAGTCGCCTCCTACATCCAAAATACTATTTCCCCTATTCACTCTCTCATTTAAAGAGCCTGAGAAGAGCAGCAGCCTTATCATATCCCTCTCTGAGCTACCTCATCTCTTTTTGTGAGGTTAACAACGATGGTAGGGTGTTGACTGGCTTATAACCGGCATTCAGAAACTGAGCCTTTACCAAAAAGAGTGAAGGCAAAGAGCACAAACTGACAGAAACCATTGCTAATCGATCCTCTAGCCAGCTCTGCCTTGAACTCGAGAGCAAAGCAAAACACTCAGCACAGAGCGAGATATCATAGCTGGGGCACTGTGGAGTGGGGCACAGGGCAGTTTATAAAGAACACTAGTCCAATTAGGGAAGTTTGAGTGTCAGGATGTTGAATTCCCTATCATTTCCTGGCACCATTGCCTTTAATTAGGCCATGGATTGATTGCTGCCTTTGTTCTCCACTGACCCACCACTGACTCTGACAGGGGTTGTATTTTCCCCTGCTACAATTAGAAGACAAAATTGTGAGTGTCAGCAAGCATTACACAGGCAACCATGCTGCTTAAAACTACAGAGCCCTCAAAGAGAGGAAGTGTTTGTGACATTAACACGTTCTTTTTTCTTTACAGGATACACTAGGGTAGAGTGGATCCTGGTCCAACAGTAAATTACTGTTGTGGTTAATTTAAATTTGTCCGTGCATTCATATACAGCATAGCAAAAAAAAAAAAAAAAAAAAAAAAAAAAAAAAAAAAAAA